>NC_051863.1:65165806-65848306 GCF_015732765.1 Culex quinquefasciatus
TTTCATTTTCCCACATAGCAAATAATTTCAACTCGTTTCAAACCTTGCCATCGAAATAAACCAGCAAGAGGCTAGTAACCAGTGGAATCCACTTTTTGGGCAGAAACCCCGCTCGAATATTGCTCCTCGTTATCGCGTCGTGAATCTAACGCTTGAGGACGTTCGTTAGGTCAGCTTTCATATTAAAAAAGGGTAGATGAATCTATTTTTGAACGGCTTTTTGCAATTTAAAAACGTTAAGACATCTAATTGATGTAAAAGAATTTGTGAAGATTTCTATTCTAAGATTTTTGAAACGAGAATGTTGGTCACCCTAATAACATGAGTATTAGTGAGCATGGAAGATTCGGTGTGACGAGTTGTGTGTTTCTGTACGTGTGCCTTTCCCGTAGCGGCTCTTCACTTTTGCTGGCGGTGGAAAATGCAGAGTAAGACCCATTGCCATTTTTTTCCCGTGACATCTAACGTAGTTAGTGCACGTCGACGACCGAAAGCACTTTAGTTGGTCCTTTGTGAGTCTTTATTATTTTAATGAAACACGCCGTGTCACCTTATTAACAGAGATTGCACCTCTCGTAAGCGGCACATCTGTTGCACTCAGCTGAAAGTTGAACTTTAATGCTTTGATGAATGTGTGAAGCCTGGGAAAAAGTGGGTAATATGTTTCTTTTGCTCCGATTTTCAGACCGGTCATTCATCAAACCCCGTTGTCATTTTCAATATATCTATGACGGGGTTAACCCTTTTCAAACGGGAAATATGACAGGAAATTGGGTGATTCACACTCTGATTGCCTTCTTAGGTTCTTTGGTTATTCGCACACGCAGAAAAATAAGGCATATTTGAATCAACAAAACGTTTTGTTGATTTGAAAATCATTTTTTTTGTTGAATCAACGCTAAACGTCAAAGCAGCATTTTCAAAACAACAAAAGACTTTTGTGGAATCGAGAAAATCAAGGTTTGTTTCAACGCAAAATCGGCGTTGATTATATTCAACAAAAATTTTGTTGATTCAAACCTCGTACAGGCTGATTCTACAAAACTTTTTTCTGCATGCAGTATTTTTTAGAACTGATCTAAATGTTCTCTAGGATTTTGCGAATCGTCTTTTTTTAGACCAATAGTTTTCAAGATATCGTCAGTTGAAAAAGGGTGGGCTGACAGTTGGTGACACTTAGAAAAATCATTTTCATCGATTCACATTTATTGTGAGGCTGATCTCAGAAACAAATTGCCTGACTTTAAAAGTTCTTTTCTTTCAAGATGTTTTTTAAGTTTGCAAAAACTCGAAAATTTATACCTAAAAGTAGTTACAGTCTAGACTCGATAAACCGAAAGTCTCGGACAAATTTCACTTCGGGTAATCAAATCTGTGGATAATCGAATCACGAATAAAAATTCATTGTATTGTTTTCTATGGTCGAGCTTAGTCTTGATCCATAAACTACTCTAAAATGAATTATAATTTTTTAATCCAAGATGGCGGCCAAAATGGCGGTGATCAAAAATCAAAATCAAACCATCCACTTTAACGACCCCCAGGAGCAACGCTCTACAGAATCGACCATTTATATTTTTTGTATTTTTGATTTGGCTCAAACTTTGTGAGGGCCTTCCCGGGCAGACGGTAATAACAAAATTAATAATATTTCAATAACAAATCCTGTTAAAATGACAAAAAGTGTTATTATTTTATCCTGAAGATCAACTTCAAGAAGAAAAAATAATAACAGTTTCTGATAAAATAACAAAATTTGGTATTGAAGTGATATTATATTGAAAATGCTTAATAACACGCTAATAAGAGGAAATGTTATACATTTCAAAAACTCTCCTAATAGAGCAATTCCAGCTCAAATCAGGAATTTTTCTGGTACTTTTGTACCCGACCCTCTCCGATTTCAATCAAACTTTGTAGACATGTTATCCTAGGCCTATATAAGCCATTTTTGTGTATATGGAGCCAAAAGTACTCGAAAATAATTACATTGTTAATAACTGAAAATAGAATATTTTTTTCAGTGTGGTAGAAACCTGGATAGTAAATAAGCTTATATCTGTAAGCCCTTACATCCAATTGAAATGCTGTCAAAGACAAACTTATGGGAAATTGGACGAGCTTTCCGGTAAAAATATTTACGAGACTGAAAAACCAAGTCTGTTATATAGAAATTGCCAAAAACCACCAAAAAACACGTTTTTTCAACATTTTTATTATTAAAACCGCTGTATCTTCCCAAAGATTGGACATAGGACCATGGTCAATATGGAGACTTTTATGTAAAATTGTCTGGAAAATCGATTGCCATTACCGGTTTTTAAAAATTTTGACGTTTAGACCACTTTTCAAAAAAACTGTTTTAGTAATTGATTTTTGTATTTTTTTAGGAGAGACATACCATCCTGCATTTTTCGTCAGTCTTTTGGTAACATTTTAGGCTATTTCCTCAAAAATTTTGAACGAAAAAAAATCGTGATATCACCTTTAAATTTAAGTTTTAGACTAGTATTTTTGTTTCAGTGTATTTTTTTCAGAAAGTCCGTCCAATTTCCTACAAGTTTGTCTTTGACCACTTTTTGATACGACGCAACGGCTTCGAGATACAGTTATTTTTAAATTACAAAATACAAAAATATTTAAAACCCTTACGCCCTTCTCAAATGTTATTTTCGAGTACTTTTGGCTCCATATATACAAAAATGGCTTATATAGGCCTAGGATAACATGTCTACAAAGTTTGATTGAAATCGGAGAGGGTCGGGTACAAAAGTACCAGAAAAATTCCTGATTTTAGCTGGAATTGCTCAATAACAAAATTTGTTATTCGTTCGGTATACTGACTTAGAATTAAAATTACCATAAATCGCACAAATGGAAAAGTTTCTAAGTGTTCATAACACAATCTCTTATTTCTTATGTTAAAAATGTTTAGATCTTTGGGATAATGTTGTCTAATTTCGTCGGGGTCATTATTTTGGCCATGAAATGGGGGACTTAAGCTAAAATTATTCTAAAAAGTTGAAATTCTGAAAGTCCCCTAAGGGCTGGTTAGAACTATGGGATAGTTTTGACCAATTTCGTCGGGATCATTAAGCTAAAATTATTCTTAAATGTTGAAATTTTGAAAGTTGATTTTTTTAATTATTTGATATACCCCCTAAAGGACTTTGTTTAAAATGGTTAGAACTATGGGATAATTTTGACCAATTTCGTCAGGGTCATTATTTTGGCCTTGAAATGGGGTCCTTAAGCTTAAACTGTTCTAAATAGTTGAAATTTTGAAAGTTGATTTTTTTTAATTATTTGATAGTTTCCACGTGGTTTATGGATGGTTCCTTTTGTCATTGGGGAACTATACTCTTATTCAGCCTATTTGTATTATCGGCCTATCATCATTTTGATCATGAATTACAGCTTTCATAAAGTTTTTTGACTGTTCCAAAGTAATAAATAGCTCAAATAAAAGTGAGCAAGCAACACAGAAAAAAATAATGTAAATTTGGAAGCTGTAATTTTGGAAGGTTGAATATTACCACTTTTATGATGTAATTTTACCTCATTTTAGACTGAAAAAGTGACATTACACCAGAAAAGTGGTAAAATCACACATTTCCAGAGGTAAAATTACACCTTCTTCTGACATAAAAGATGTACCCCTTCCCAGATGTAATATTACCATGATTTTTTTTTCTGTGAACTCTCCATTGTTGATACATCTGAAAATGTTGATTTAATAGCGGAAAACGGCAAAAGTGATGTTCGATTATTCGAAGTCCCATATAAACCATCAGATAATCGAAAGTACGGACAATCGAAGCTTTGGATAATCGACTTGATATAACTTGAAAATGGTACATTTTATTAAAAAAATTAAAGCTCTTATCGAAAGATTATGTATATTTTTGTTGTCCAGATGATTTAAAAACGATCTGGCTTCCTCACTGAGGTAAGCCTATAACAGGCCTGCCCAACGTACGGCCCGCGGGCTGGATTCGGCCCGCGAGGCCATTTCATCCAGCCCGCGACGGATTTTCAAAATAGTTTTATGACCGACCCCTAAGGCTGTTCATATAAATAAATTGAGTGTCTAAATAACAAATAAGTTTGAGATCAAAATTTTACAGCAATAACAATAATTAAATTAGAAGCATTTTGTTTCCTTTTTTATTTGCTTTTGCTATAAAATGTTGCTAATTCAACGCATCATTCGGATTTTGTCTGTGTATATTTTTTTTAAATGTTTTTTTGCTTCATATTCAAATATTCTCTATGTTTTAATTTAATTCTAATGATTTCTTTATTGATAGTTTCAGAATCAATTATTAAACTGAAAAATTGTGCAAGAAAACAAAATTATCCATTTCACAAAAAGTTAAATATATGAAAACACATGGATTTAATTTTCAGTTTTTACTGTTTGTAAGTTTACTTTTTTTTTGAGGAACTTGATTATAATAGTTTTTTTAAATCAGTAAAACAAAAAATAAATTAAAGATTTTTTAAGAATAACGAATTGGAAACCGTTAAACATAAATTGCACACTTTTTAATTGTGTTGTGTGTTTAAAATAATTTAAAATATTTTGTAAAGGTCACAACAATGCAAATTGTGTTTTTTTTTTATATTTAATATTTGAAACCAAATTTCGTTTCATCAAATTTTATCATGCCTCGTTGATTTATTTTAAGTGTTGTGTTAAGGAAATTATGCTTAAAAAAAGCTTGCCACGACCAATGATATTTGAACTTTTTTAACTAAATTTTATTAGGGTATTTGATTGGAATCGACAAAAACAATTACAATACTATTTTAAGCAAAATAAAATTAAAATAAATTTAATTAATTGAAATTTGCTTTTTTTCATTATTTAAATTTAAGATATGTTTATCATATTTGCAACAAAAGTGATTATTTTTTGTTTATTTCAATAGAACCTTATGAAAATAATTTTATATAATGATTTACTTTCCAGTTTTATCAAACATTAGATCCGGCCCGCCACTGCTTCAGAAAAATCAGATCTGGCCCGCAGGGCCAAAAGGTTGGGCACCCCTGGCCTATAATCTCTAAAAGTTAACTTTTTATTAAAAGCTTGTAGACTAAATGTACACTAGGGTGCCCAGAAAAAAATACCCCCTGCTCCACAAGCGGAAAACGGTTTTTGGGTTATTTTAAGCATCTGTGTAAATTTTAAGCGAAATTGGATGAGAATGAGAACTGCCATTGATACCCGAGCCTAAAGCAGGCGAAAAAAAAATCATACAAAAATGACTTTTTTAAACTGCTTATAACTTTCCAGGATAGAGTTTTACAGCTTTGGTATGTTCTACAAAGTTGTAGGGCATTAAATTCTCAATAAGAATCTTTTTTTTGGGAATATTTGGATGGAAGTAGCGCATCGTGCAGACCAAACCGTAAGAAATTTGGGTTTTCTATACATTTTTTCGATTTTTTCCATACAAACTTCACCTCCGAGTATCAATGGGTAAATGATGACCGATTTTTCTCATATTTGGACCAGAGTCTTAAAATAGGTCAAGGAACAATATTCAGCTTGTGGAGCGAGGTTTTGAGAAAAAGTCCCATATTCTGGGTACCCTAATGTACACTAATGAACTCAGAATCGAAAACTAAATGTCTGTCCGGCTGTGTGTAGGGACGTATGTGTGTGACCAAATTGTCACTCAGTTTTCTCAGCACTGGTTGAACCGATTTTTTACGAACAGGTCACATCCGACTTGGTTTAGGGTCCCATACATTGCTATTGAATTGTTTGAAGGTGCGATTAGTAGTTCTAAAGTTATGTGTAAAAATGTGTTTTCACATATATCCAGATCTCACTTAAATGCATGAAAACTATGTCTGAACCAGCCCTGTCTCAAGTTATGAGCACTTAAGTGCACTTTTTTGAGGCCGGATCTCACTTAAACGCATATAAATTATGTCTGGATCCATCATCTGACCAATCGTTGGTTAGGTAATCGAAAGACCTTTCCAACGAGTCCAAAACATTTAAGATCTGGCAACCCTGTCTCAAGTTATGAGCACTTTAGTGATATGTGTGTATTTTTTTTTATTCCGGATCTAAACAAAATTTGAAAAAAATGTGTAAAAACCCATCATATGAAATTTCATCCATTGTTGGTAATGAATGAGGAAGGCACCAACCACATAGGTGGATTAAGTAAGTTTTTTTTCTTCAAAAAAATCGCATCTCCTAAACCAGATTTTGCACCATGCATTAAAGACAACAAAACACAAACTACTTACAGAAAAAAAGCTTGTTGCTCCCTGAGTCTAGTCAAGTTTCAAAACATCATAAATCATCAATATTGTGTTGCCGTGATAAACCATTACAAGTACCTTTTTCTGGTATAATACACACACACACACACACACACACGACCAACGCTTTATGGTGAAAAACTTTTGCAAAGCTCTCTATTATATGATCTAAGCCAGAACTGGCGAAGAATAATGATGGCGCCAACGTGGCTGATCGATTCCAGCCGGGGAAACACCTACAACGCCTACAACAGCACGACGTTAGAGCCGGTTCCGATTTCCGAGTTATGGAGGAATTTCACAGAATTTTTGAAATTAAAACGAAATTAGGCAACCCCCTAGCCAAGTTTGTGTTACTTTCAAGCAAAGATTTCAGCACATCAAAATGGAAATTCCGTTCGGCTTTCCGTAAAAATTAATCGAATATGAAAACCAATCACCGAAAATATTGTAAAGTCAATGAGTCTTATCGGAATTGGGCGCTGCAGCCCTCGGTTTCGTCGCTTGTGTGCTATCTTGTGACACGGCTGCTGTAAAAAGATAGGACGTGTCACAAACTGGCACACAAGCGACGACGGTTTATCGTTCGAGAAAACATTGTTCACGGAATTGCCTGGAGGGTGCAGCAGCTTCTCTGTAATCGTTTCGTATGGGTCTCCATTTTTCCGATCTGGCAATTCCCAAAGATTCTCTGTTGCAGACAGTCGAAGTTAAACGAATTCATGCGAATTCCGTTCAAATCGTGGAACTTTTAGGAAGAGCAAGAGAGTTCGTTTAGGGCCCCTCATGAAATTGCTAGATTTATTATCACAATAATGTTTGCATGAATCTTGGCTTGAACGCTTATTGGATTTTTTGACGCAATAAAAAGTTTGAAGACTGACAAAAGTCAAGTTTTCCCAAACAACGCCTTATAGTGTCATACATTTATTGATTTTAATCTTTGTTCACCTAATTGCAAACAAAGCTGCGGAAAATCACGAATTTTAAACTGTTGTAATTTGGCAAGCAATAATTTATTAATTAACACAATTTAAAATCAGGGAAGTTCTGATATTTCTTATATTCCTATATTTTCTCATTTAATTAGCTATTTCTCACTATTGGGCAATTTCAACTCAAAACAGAAATGTTTGATGTATCTTTAAACTCGACATTTCCGATTTTAATAAAACCTTGTAGACAAGTCATCCTAGCACTCGAGAATGACATTTGAGTTCTGAGCAATCCCATGCCAAATAGGGAATCGGTTGTACCGGACCTTCTCCGATTTCAATGACTCTTTGTAGACGTGTTATCCTACGCTTATGTAAGCCATTTTTGTGTATATGGAGCCAGTTTCACTCGATAATGACATTTGAGAAGGGCGTAAGCGTTTTAAATATTTGTGTAATTCGTAATTTAAAAAATTCTATACCTCGAAGCCGTTGCAGCGTATCAAAAAGTTGTCAAAGACAAACTTGTAGGAAATTTGCAGGCTTTCCAAAAAAAAATTTACTGAAAGAAAAAAAAAAACATGCCACTTTTATGAGACTTTTTGATTTTTTAATTTAAAAGTCAAATTTGATGGTGAGCCCACGATTGTTTTTCATTCAAAATTGTTGTGAAAATTGCCTAAGATGTTGAAAAATACACACCTAAAAAATACAAAAATCATTTACTGAAACTGTTTATTTATGGTTTTTGACATTTTTTATGTTACAGACTAGATTTTTCAGTCTTGTAATAGTAGTTTATGCAACAAGTTGCAAAAAGAGGGTTTTTTCAGCACTAGTCGTACATTTATCCAACGAGGTTCACCGAGTTGGATAAATACGAAGAGTGCTGAAAAAATCAAGTTTTGCAACGAGTTCCATACAACATTTTTTGCAATTCCAAAAAACACACACTGAGTGAAATTTTATGTCAAATTTTCATGTATTTTGTCGTTTAAATCAAAAAAATGTTGAAAAGTGTTACTTTTCGAAACAAGCGCTGAAAAGTTCAACTTTTCAGCACCCATTTGAGTGCTGAAAAGTAGAACTTTTCAGCATTTATTTTGAAAAGTGTTGCTATTTGATTCTGTTGTTTTTGGTACAGAAAAGTAGGCTATTACGTCGTTCAAGAATGACAGGAAAAGTAAGTAGTTTCACGACGGAATTGCAAAAATATTTTTAACGGAATTATTTTGACCACTTTTCGAAATATCTAATTTTTTGATGATTTAAGCTAATTTACTATCCAGGTTAGGGACCAGCCGGGACCGTGGTGTAGGGGTAAGCGTGATTGCCTTTCACCCAGTCGGCCTGGGTTCGATCCCCGACGGTCCCGGTGACATTTTTCTAGCCGAGATTTGTCTGATCACGTCTTCCGTCGGAAGGGAAGTAAATGTTGGTCCCGGACTAACCTAAAAAAGGTTAGATCGTTAGCTCAGTCCAGGTGTAGGAGTCGTCTCCCTGGGTCCTGCTTCGGTGGAGTCGCTGGTAGGCAGTTGGACTAACAATCCAAAGGTCGTCAGTTCGAATCCCGTGGTGGATGGAAGCTAAGGTGTAAAAAGAGGTTTGCAATTGCCTCAACAATCAAGCCTTCGAACACCTAGTTTCGAGTAGGAATCTCGCAATCGAGAACGCCAAGGCAATGCTGTAGAGCGAATAATTTGATTTTGATTTTTTGTTAGGGACCATCCATAAACCACGTGGACACTTTTTTGGGAATCTCGTACCCCCCCCCCCCTTCGTGGACAATTGTCCATACAAAAAAAAAACTTTTTTGTATGGAGCGTGGACAATCGCCATTCCCCCCCCCCCTCCCCCCCTAAAGTGTCCACGTGGTTTATGGATGGTCCCTTACTACCATCCACTGAATTATAAAAAGACAATCTTATGGGAAATCGGACGAGCTTAAATATTTACGAGTCTAGAAAATCAAATCTGTCACATAAAAATTGTCAGAAACCATCAAAAACCCATTTTTTTCACACTTTTATTTTTAAAACCACTGGCATTTTTCGTGAGTCTTTATGTAACATCTTAGGCTATTTTCACGAAAATTTTGAACGAAAAAAATGGTGGGCTCACCTTCAAATTTGGCTTTTAAACTAAATAATATACTCAATATACAGCAATTCCCCTCGAAAACAGCATGATTCCGAAAAAAAGTTCTCCGAGCGGTCTCAAATTTTTTCTGGGGGTTCCTTGGCCAAAATAATTAGAACCATATTTTTTGTTTGGCCATTAGGGTGACCTACACCGTGTTAGGGTGGTCTGAAAAATGGCAATTTTCGTCATTTTTCGCAAAAACCACTTTTTTTCAAAAAATCATATCTCCGCGCTATTCAATCCGATTTTAGCTGTCTAAGACGCAAAAGAAAGGTGATTAGTTTGGCTATTTGGGAAAAATTGCAGAAAGTTTCAAAAAATTAGCTTCGTATTTGAAAAGGTCGTATGAAAACTTAAAATGCTGTTTTGAAGGTCTCGGGACCAAAGAGCCCATGTCTGAAATTATGTTTACCTGATTCCTCGGAAAATTTTACATAAAATATCAAAAAATGGTGAAGTTATGTTTTCAATTTTCTGAGATACGATTTCTTCAAAATAAAAACTGGGTTTTTCGACGCGCCACGCGTAAAAATGGGAAAATGATGAAAACGGAAAAAACGACTTTTTTGACTAAAGCTGCGATAACTTGAAAATTTCAGCGATGAACTATACATGTTAGGGTAACCGGTAAACCTCGTTAGATAAATGTACGACTCGTGCTGTAAAAACCATTTTTTTGCAACTTGTTGCATAATCTACTATTTTAAATCGCTGCTTTTTCCCTGCCAACTGTTAAAAATTGAGTCGAGAGTCATGTAATTTTATGGGAAGTATTTTTTGATCAGCAATAACCCAGAGAGGTTGAAAAATTCCCGCAGTTCTACTTTGTATAAATATTTTTGGGTTATTTGTTTACTTTTAATGTTTTCGAAAAAGTATACATTTCTCACATTATTTTTCAAAATAATTAAAATTTGATTTATCTGGAGGTAACTTTTCTTTTCAGTCAAATTCCTCCGCTTTAGTTTTCTCATTTGACATGCATAAAAAAGTTCGTCTGCAAAATATTAGGCTCCTAAAACACAAATCATGAAGAGAAAATTAATTGTCTTCATAAATTGATCCCAACCAAAGCATGTTACTGCTGCTGCCAGAATCACTTACCGTGGCCACATATTTTAACCTCAGCCCGGCGGCCGGCAGTGCTGCCATTTTTACGACCCGGCATCGCGTAACGAATCGTTGTTCAGGAAACGTACGTGACAGAAAACCAAGATGGGCTAAAATTCAGTATTTCACGAACCGTGTGGTTTGTGTTGGCGTTGTGGCGAGCAGAAAAAGAAAATAAACATGTGCTTTTGACACACGATGCTGTGGTTGTCGGTGGATCGATTTCAACGTTTCGGCAATAATCCGCGGCGGTTTTTCGTCGAGTCGTGACTAGATTCGAATCAACAGGTATGGCGGGAACAACGGTGGTACGCAAATCGAGCATTTCAAAAGTCAAATAAACATTCCGGCATGAAGTGCCCGCGAGAAAGATAATTTCGTGAAATGTACTGCCAAAACGTGCAGTGAGCGGAGAATTGGATTCCACTTCCAGTTCCATTAAGGGTAATGCATTCCACCGTTAAAAGGACGACATCACGTCGTACATCAACTGGGGAGTAGGGGGATGTGACCTACTGTTAGATGGAAATTTTTAAAAACACATTATCAAAATCAAATCCAGAGTTTTTTAAAAGGTCCTATAAACATATGGAAGTAAGGCTATTAACTGTACGGATTTTTTCCTTACCGTACGGATATTCAACCCTCTTCGCGGATTTTTAACAGGCCGGAATTTTGTACGGATTTTTGCCTTCCTCACTGAGGTAAGGCTATAATCCTCCTCCAAAAAGAACTTTGTATAAAAACGTCGAAGGCCCACCTTCATGTATACATATCGACTCAAAATCTAAAACTGAACAAATGTCTGTGTGTGTGTATGTATGTATGTGTCCAACAAACTAGCTCATGTTTCTCGGCACTGGCTGAACCGATTTGACCCGAACCTGTTGCATTCGACTTGGTTTACGGTTCCATAGATCGAGTTTTATACAGATTGAAGTTTCGATAAGTAGTTCAAAAGTTATGTACACCCAAAGGAAAAATATATCTCAAAATCTGCAACATTGGATTTGCTGCAGAAAATGTCATATTTTATAACATTTTTTGCAGCAAGCCCGTAGATCATTTTTGCCCGCTTGTAAAAATTTCAACGATCTGCAGTTCTCACCAACACATGTAATACTGGCCCGTCCCCGAGCAACACTCCAAAGAGAAGCATATGTTGGTGCTCTTACACTCAATTTTCATCAAGCGTCCATGGCGCGGTGGTAGCGTGTCGGATCAATAAAAAAGAAGTTGATGGTTCAATCCTCGTACTGTTAAGGGATTTTTTTTGTGAAATACAACCAAAAAGCCGTCGGTAATGTCGATAATTGTCGGTAACGGGCAAAAATGTCATACTCCTATATCGCAAAAAATGCATGAGGACAGATTTCATGCAGATTCTGATATACTTTCATGCCGCCATGCATCACAATCATGCGACTGCCAGTTGGGTGCACTTAGATGCTAATAACTTTTGATAGGGTTGTCAGATTTTCAATGTTTTTTTTTTCATTGGAAAGGTATTTTTAAAACTTTTCTGAAAATGTATAACATGATAGGTTTTCTGGCTTTATAATCCTATCAAAAGTTATGTATGTATGTATGTATCCCAAGTAACATTTTTTTCCAGGACTTCTACAAGAGCTCTTCAAGATAGCTACAGCATAGCAGTTTGGACCGCAGTAGGATAAAACTCTCTTCCAGTACTCTTCCAAACTCCTGAAGAAGTTTTGAAGAGAATTTTATCCTACCGCGGTCCAAACTGCTATGCTGTAGCTATCTTGAAGAGCTCTTGTAGAACTCCTGGAAAAAAATGTTACTTGGGATGTATGTATGTATGTATGTATGTATGTATTTGAACTCCCGTCTTTGCAGGACTTGGCCATGACCACAGTATATTTCAACTGAGACGGTTAGGTTAGTATATCTCAAGAACCTTTGAAGCGAATACCTTTCTATGGCTAACGATTTCTTCTGAAATTGTACGGACATAGATCGGTAAAGCAGATGACTCGGGCCAGGCAATCCACGACTCCCTCGTCCAGTTCATGAGTATATGAGATGGCCCTGGGCTGTTTTTGAGACGGTGTTAGTAGTTATATAATGGTTTGATATGTTATACCTTGTGACATTATTTCACCACTACGGATCAATTCAGTTCTAGAGCATTAACTCCGTGATGGCCGACTGGTTAGCGTCCCAGACCATCAATCCAAAGGGTGTAAGTTCGAATCCCACCTGATTCTTAAAGGTTTTTTTGTTCATATTCAAAGTTCAATTCCTGATTTGAAATTTCAAGGACCCTATCAAAAGTTATATGCACTTAAGTGTTATTTATACACTTTTTGGAGGCTGGATCTCAGATATTTCAATAAAAATGATGTCCGGGTCCATCATGCGACCAGTTGTTATTTGGATAATCGATAGACCTTCCAAATGAGCCTAGAACATCGAGGATCTGACAACCCTATCAAAAGTTATTAGCACTTTAGTGTTATTTATACACTTTTGGAGGCCGGATTTCAGATATTGTGATAGAAATATTATCTGAATCTTCCATGCGAACTATCGTTGAATAGGTTTTTTATCAGACCTTGCCGATGAGCCAGAAATATTGATGGTCTGCGAACCCTATCAAAAGAAATGAGTAATAAAGTTGATTTGCTAAACATGTTTTTTTTTACTGTGAACAGACACGGACCACTGCGACACTTGCGTACCGTAAAACGGGGTGACTTTGATAGCCGGGGTGACTTTGATAGGATTGCGATTTTTCCGCAAAATGAAGAGCACATTTAAAATACGTAAGGAATGGTTCAGAAACATACTGACCGTGATAGAGAAGTGTTCAAAGTACCTCAAGAAGAACTTTTCATAAATTTTTGAAAGGTTTATAAAGTTAGTTAACTATAGTTAAGAAAATGTTGATGGATGTCATTATTTTAAACTTCTAAAAGTGTCATGATTTTTTCAATGAACATGATTTTTAATCGGAAAACGGAATGCATTTTCGGATTCTTTGGACAATTTTCCACCAGGAGAAGATTTAATAAGTTTGTAAATAATAAATAATATGTATTTTTGAAACACAATTTAAAAAAAACTCCTTATTTATAGGCAATTTCAGTTAAACAAATTTCATGTAAAATGTGAAAACTTGTTATTCGTGCCTCGAATTCAGTATAAAATGCAATATAAATCGATAATTTTATAAACAAAACTAGTTTTAACAAATTTCAGGCAAAATTCTGACTTTTTAACAATTTTACCTAAAATTTATATGTATTTTGTTAAACAGTTTATAAACTTAGTTAACTTAACAAAAACATTTTTTCTTACAAACTATATCAGCTACTTTAGTGATGGTACATTTAACGTACAAATGATGTTTGAACATCTTAAATATGATTTTAACAAGAAAAAACTATGACTATCAAAGTCACCCCGGAATTAAAACTAAGAATTTTTAACGTAACTATTTTTCTAAACACAATTGAAAAAACTTTTTTTTCCAAAATAGTGCATGGACTCTGTGTGGCCTACTCCAGTACATGTTTCAAAAATAATAATCTTGAGAAAAACCTTACCTATTGGAAAATATTCTAAAAACAAATTGAAATCCTATCAAAGTCACCCCGGTTTACGGTATCTATTGTAGTATGATCTGTTCTCAGGTTTTCTATGTTGCTGCTATACACAGCCTGCCGAACGATCGTCTTCCGTAGCGCTATTGTTTGAGCGAGACAGTATTTGAAGAATTATTCGAGCAGTTGCCCCCTCTCATTCCCCAGACCAATCCCCCAAATGCCATGCCACACGAGCACGAGAGACCGTTCCGAGGACGTGGAGATGAGCGAGATTGAGGAGAAATCTCGTTTATTTTTTACCCATCTAGAGATCGTTACCGATCATATAGCCCAATCTTCAGCTCGAATTTTGCCTGAGAGCATGTGACAGAGTCGAAAGTAGCATTTGAAGCTCTTCTCTGCGTATTGTTACAGAGTTCTTAAACGCTCAGACTCAGTCGCCAACAGATCGTCCGAGAGATTGGAAGGGATGGGTTTTGGGGGAGGCTTGGGACTTGACAAAGTCAATTCCCGCAGCAGCCGATATCCCCTCTCGACCGCCACCTACCCCTTTTGCCTCGCCAGATGGGTTTCAAGCCATCGACCTTCCGCTTACAAAGCGAAACCCGTACCACTACACCACGGGAGCTCGGCAAAAACATGTTAAAGGGGAATGTTGCTATTTTTACTGAATGTATTGACTTTATGCACCAACCACCTAAAGGTGGATTAAGTAACGTTTTTTATTTAACTGTCAGATGGATTTTGAAAGGAGTTTTTCGGGTTTGCTTAGTTTAAAGTTAAATATTTATTGATGATTGATGCTGTTATTTATTTATCTTTCCAAATTCCTCACAAAACACATTTATCAAATAAAGATCCAAAAGCTTTTGAAAATCTGAATCAACAAAGGTTCTCGTGAAAAAACTTTGGGGTGCTTTTATTTGTGAAAACACTCAGAGCGATATTACAGTCATGCCTCGGTTTAGCATTTCACAATATCGGTATCAAATGACCGGATTTTTTTCATACAGTTCGAATGTAATAACAACCTTTTTTGAAAATACTCAAAATTATCGAAAAAACTCTCCAAATTTCAGTTGGGCAACAAATGATTGGTTTTTTTAAACATATTATAAAAATAAATTTAGAAATTTTGAGATTTGTTTTAGAAAGTACGTCATATTGTGAAAATTTTGAGCATTCTCAAACAAAAATGTTATAGCTTTCGAAATTTATTAAAATATCTCGATCAAAAAATTTTAAGTATTTTCAAAAAAATTATACTACACTAAATATATGAAAAAATCCCAATCATTTGATACCCATATTGAAAAATACTCAAACTTCGAGTTTTTTTGAAAATACATAGTTTTGTGATTTTTTTTTGTATTTTCAAGAGATATTGTTATAACATTCGAAATGTATTCAAAAAATCCAATCATTTGATACCCAAATTGTGAAAAAAAAAAAATTTAGACTTTTTTTTTAATACGTAGTTTTGTGAAAAATTTGAGTATTTTCAAAAAAAATTGTTATGATTTTCGAAATGTATGAAAAATCCCGATCGTTTGATACCCATAATGCAATTACAATTATTTTGAGGCGTGAAACACCGGGGCATGACTGTATTTCTAACAGCAAACTTGACATTTCGTTAACTTATCAAAATTTTTAAGCGTAGATGGCGTACCACTGCGTGATTTTGACATTTCAGGTGTGCACAATTCGTAACGTCACCTTCGCTTAAGAATCTGGATAAAAAAATCGTAGAAACATTCTATTCTACTAACTGGAAAAAAGCCAAGAAGAAAAAAGAAATGGCACTTTTAAAGCACGCGTGACGCCTCGGAGAATATGCTTAAGTGGTGTACGGAGTAACACCTGTCTGTCTTAATATCTCCTCTTGATAGGATTTCCTCCGTAGCATTAGCATTTAGGTTATTTTTAGTGCACTTGAAAGTTACCATTTATGTATTGTACACAACATTCTTATCTTCTTATGAAATCTTCAACTACAAATGCTGATCCGCGATAAAAAGTAGGTACCGTCAACTGGGGTGAATAGGGACAGTTGTCAATGACTTTTTTAGGGTTGATTTCTGTTAGAATAGAGATTCAGTCTCGATTCACCCCAGTTATAGATAACAGCTGGAGATTTAATTATGTTTTTTTTTGTTTTTGCTAGGTAGCATCAAATCAAAAAAATTAAACAAATTGTAGATTTGTAAAAACTTTTCGAAAAATTTGATGTAGGTACAGTATGGAACGGGGCATTTATAAGTTTTCTAAAGATATTTTAAATTAAAATTTAGAGTTTACATCCTAAAATAAAATCAAAAAATGGGTAAATTTTCAAAACATTTCATTCAAAAAAAAAATATTGTTAAAAAACAATTTACCAATAAAAATTCGTCATGGTGGATTAGGATGGTATTATTATGCAATCTGCATAAAAAACAACGGCCAAAACCTCGTGTGTTCAGTAGGCCATGCTTTTTCCGAAAATTGATTTTCGATCGCTTCTGAAATCGGTCAAATAATTCGAAAATTTATTTTAAAAGATATCTTTTCATTAACTCGTGGACACATGATAACAAAGATTTGGTTGTTCATTAGTTTTCTTAATTTTATTTCTTGGTTCTGTAGAAATATTTATTTTATTTAACAAGGCTAGTAATGAGTTCTATTCCAAGAACTACATTACCATTGCTTGAAACACACGCACACACAGACAACTCCATAGAAAAAAAAACAAACGATAAAAAATATAGCAATATCATAACGTCCTTCTTGCCAGCAGGTGAGTGGGATTCTGCTCCAGCAGCGGCGTTTGAAAAAGGGTCCATGAATAAATCACCCAGATTTCTGACACCACCGAAGGCCAGATTAGAGTTGACAGAAGTAAAAACAAACAGACTTTGGGTTAGAAAGAAACGACAAATCGTTTACCTAGCAGTGCAAATTTTGAGGTTTCTTATTTTAATTTTTATTTTGTATCAAATTCATATAAAATTAGATAAAAACACGTAAAATAAGTAAAAACTATGTTTTTTTTGTACATCGACAAGATACGATACTTCATACTCACGGGCTGGACTAGAATGAGGTTAAATCATTTTCATTGCAATATAAAAGAGCAATTAACGCTGTAGAGCGAAATATTAGCAGCTGTTCGCATCGTATGTCTCCATTCACATCGTGTGTGTGTATGTTTAGAAGTGGTTTCAAAGTTAGAGAGAAAATCAACGTGCGAGCTAAATTTAAGCACTACGAACTTCATAGTAACACCTCCCACGACCAATTGGCGCTATTCCACAATGCAGTGTGAATTTCGGTGACATATTTATTAAGACGAAATATTACTTGAGTAGATGCAACAAGGGGTAAAGAACGTGTGAATCAATTCATCAAATAAATTACTCTTAGTTCCTTGCATTTGTTAAAAAAAACTGATGGATCTATTTTCATCAACTTTTATGGAGTGTTTTCTCTAACTACTAGACGGTAAGATGTTACCCGTTGAAATGAAACAAATTTTAACTCGGTCTTACCTACAAACTCGGTCCAAAAAACCAGAGTGCTAAAAAATCAATTAAAAAATTAAAATATTTAATGGAATAGATGTGAAATCATTTTAACACAATTAAAAAATAATTTTACTGCGTTGAGAATTATATTTAGTTCAGGGAAAAAGAATATCGTCATTAATATTTGATACTTTTAAAACCAAATATTGCCAATCAACTGGACTAGTGTAAAATGTTGTAATACCTAGTGGCTTGTATTTTCAAGTTTTTTTTTTAAATTTTGTTTCTTTCCAGAACTTGTTAACATCATTTTTTGATGTAAAATCAAGTTTTCAATCGATGAAAATGTTCACCGCTTTCGAGATATAGCCGTACTTAAGTTTTACTTTTAAATTAATTGGTCATGACTGCGCAGTAGGGTGCCCAAAAAAAATGACGCCCTGCTCCACAAGAGAAAAACGCTTTATTGGGTCATTTTAAGCATCTGTGCAAATTTTGAGCGAAATTGGTTGAGATTAACCCATTGATACCCAAGCCTAAGAAGGAGAAAAAATGTTTTTCATACAAAAATGACTTTTTTAAATCACTAATAACTTTTCAAGATCGAGTTTTACAGCTTTGGTTTGTTGTACAAAGTTGTCGAGCATTAAATTTTCAATGAGAATCTCACTTTTGAGAAAATTTGGATGGAAGTAGCCTCAAGTAACAATTTAAGTTTTTGAACTTTCTTGAAAATAGATTCAAGTTATATTAGCCAAAAATGATCATAAAGCCAATCTATCTCCAGAACAACAATAAATCAGCATTAAACCTGAGTTAAGAGCAAAGTGGACCATTTTTGGAGGTTTTCAAGAGCGTTTATGCGGAGTGATTTAAAACTAAGCAACTTTGACGTTGATTTTTACAATCCTTTAGCTTCAAAAATTTATAAGATCATAGAAGAGCTCTTCAAGACTGTAATAAAGTATACTTAAAATCAAACCATCCACATTAACGACCCCCGGGTCTTTTGTGGTCTCTATTGCAAGTTTCTGCTCGAACCTAGGAGTCCGAAGGCTTGAATGAGGAGAGCACCCAAACCTCTTTCTACTCCAAGGAACCTTCCACCCCAGTGTTTGAACTGACGACCTTTGGATTGCGAGTCCAACCGCCGCCAGCAATTCCACCGGAGTAGGCTTGGTTTGATGTGTTGTTTGTACTTATGGCATGGAAACGACTCCTACACTTGGAATGACTTAACGACCTAACAACCAAGGCCGGGACCGACATTTTACTTCCTCATCCGATGGAAGGTTGCAGCAGATGGGAATCGAACCCAGAATCATCCGCTTACAAAGCGGACAGCGTAACCATTCGGCCACGCACTGCCACGCTTGCTCTCATTGACGATAATAAAAGATTTGTCCAAGAAAAAACAATTCTCAAATTTATTTCGTGAAATCCATTAAATCTTTTCGAAATTAATTAAAAAATGGCCGATGAACTTGAGAGCTTACACCGATAATCATATTATAATAACCAAATAAATGTAACTGTGACTTTACGTAGTCATTTTTTTCGTTAAATTCTTGCTATAAAAATTTCACTGATCAATTTTCTTAAATGCCTCGAAAAAATATGCATCGAAGGTGTGAATCTTTTAAAATTACTATGATTTGTAATCTTTAATGGAACAATTATTTCTACATCAGCAGAAAAATCAACATAGCTTCCGTTTTTTTGCCGTTATTTTTTCATGTTAATATGGCTGACCTAATCAAATCTATTCTTTCTTACTCAGAGCAGTTATTAGAGCTATGTTTCTGGAGAAGCTTCTGTTCAAGATTAAGCAAAAACATATAGACTGCAGTATGCTTTAACCTGGCCATGGTCTTCGTTTTCTACATACACGAATGGTATTCCGGGTCTATAGGACCCAGAAATGTTTTCAGCTGCCAAAATTCGAGATTGTAACCGATTTTGGATGTCTTGACCGCAAATGAAAGGCTAGGATGTCTACTTTCTGAATCCGACTGGCAGAACCGGTTTTGGACACCGTGGCCACCGGGAACCTGCTATAACCGAAAAAAGTCCTTTTTGAGGCCCCTACTTTGGGGACCTGTATCTCCGAAACGATTGCACATAGCAGGTTGCTTCCGGTTGCATTCGACAGATAATAACCTGAATTTTAAGCCCCAGAAAAAAAAATTGTCCATAGTGGCCACCGGTTCCGGTAACCCGGAACTTCCGGAAAACTTGATTTTTGCAGTTTTTGACATAAAACCGTCACACAGACCAGTATTTTGAAACGGATTATTTTGCAAATCATTGCAGAAGGATACTACATACTACCCCTGACTATTTGGTATCGGTTCTGGCCAACTCTGGCCAATCCGGAACCGGTTCCAGGGTACCACTAAAACGGTTCCAATAATTGTCACGCTAGAAACCCGTCATGTTGCATATCAAACTTCATGAAATTGCATGTTATGACCATCTGAGATCATGCCGATGTCCTCTGACCCAACCTGGTCACTCCAGAACCGGTTACCGGTGGCCACTGGGGGACACTATCGGAATATGCATAAACCCTATCATCCGACGTATCAAACTTCATGAAATTGAAAGTTATGACCATCTGAGGTCATGCCGATGTCCTCTGACCCATCCTGGTCACTCCGGAACCTGTTACCGGTGGCCACTGGGGGACACTATCGGAATATGCAATGAACCCTATCATCCGACGTATCAAACTTCATGAAATTGAAAGTTATGACCATCTGAGGTCACGCTGATGTCCCCTGACACAACCTGGTCACTCCAGAACCGGTTACCGGTGGCCACTGGGGGACACTATCGGAATATGCATAAACCCTATCATCCGACGTATCAAACTTCATGAAATTGAAAGTTATGACCATCTGAGGTCATGCCGATGTCCTCTGACCCAACCTGGTCACTCCGGAACCTGTTACCGGTGGCCACTGGGGGACACTATCGGAATATGCAATGAACCCTATCATCCGACGTATCAAACTTCATGAAATTGAAAGTTATGACCATCTGAGATCATGCCGATGTCCTCTGACCCAACCTGGTCACTCCGGAACCGGTTACCGGTGGCCACTGGAGGACACTATCGGAATATGCATAAACCCTAACATCCGACGTATCAAACTTCATGAAATTGAAAGTTATGACCATCTGAGGTCACGCTGATGTCCCCTGACACAACCTGGTCACTCCGGAACCGGTTACCGGTGGCCAATGAGAGACACTATCGGAATATGCAATGAAACCTATCATCCGACGTATCAAACTTCATGAAATTGAACATTCTTACCATCTGAGGTCATGCTAACGTTCTTTGAACTTATCTGGTCACTTCGGAATCGGTTTCCGATGGCCACTTGGGGACATTTGTGGAATATGCTAGAAACCCTATCATCCGAAATATCAAACTTGAATAGAAACCCTATCGTCCGACATATCAAACTTCATGAGGCCGTCTTTCTCTCAAACCGAGTGTTGCCGAGATTTGGGTGCAGAAACTCTTTCATCTAACCTTTGATTTTGATATTTTAGAAATTATAGACATAGTGTGATATTGTGATATTGTCCTCCAGTGGCCACCGGTAACCGGTTCCGGAGTGACCAGGATGGGTCAGAGGACATCGGCATGACCTCAGATGGTCATAACTTTCAATTTCATGAAGTTTGATATGTCGGATGATAGGGTTCATTGCATATTCCGATAGTGTCCCTCAGTGGCCACCGGTAACTGGTTCCGGAGTGACCAGGTTGGGTCAGAGGACATCGGCATAACCACAGATGGTCATAACTTTCAATTTCATGACGTTTGATACGTCGGATGATAGGTTTCATTGCATATTCCGATAGTGTCCTCCAGTGGCCACCGGTAACAGGTTCCGGAGTGACCAGGTTGGGTCAGAGGACATCGGCATGACCTCAGATGGTCATAACTTTCAATTTCATGACGTTTGATACGTCGGATGATAGGGTTCATTGCATATTCCGATAGTGTCCCTCAGTGGCCACCGGTAACTGGTTCCGGAGTGACCAGGTTGGGTCAGAGGACATCGGCATGACCTCAGATGGTCATAACTTTCAATTTCATGAAGTTTGATACGTCGGATGATAGGGTTCATTGCATATTCCGATAGTGTCCCCAAGTGGCCACCGGTAACTGGTTCCGGAGTGACCAGGTTGGGTCAGAGGACATCGGCATGACCTCAGATGGTCATAACTTTCAATTTTATGAAGTTTGATATGTCGGATGATAGGGTTCATTGCACATTCCGATAGTGTCCCTCAGTGGCCACCGGTAACTGGTTCCGGAGTGACCAGGTTGGGTCAGAGGACATCGGCATAACCACAGATGGTCATAACTTTCAATTTCATGAAGTTTGATACGTCGGATGATAGGTTTCATTGCATATTCCGATAGTGTCCTCCAGTGGCCACCGGTAACAGGTTCCGGAGTGACCAGGTTGGGTCAGAGGACATCGGCATGACCTCAGATGGTCATAACTTTCAATTTCATGAAGTTTGATACGTCGGATGATAGGGTTCATTGCATATTCCGATAGTGTCCCCAAGTGGCCACCGGTAACTGGTTCCGGAGTGACCAGGTTGGGTCAGAGGACATCGGCATGACCTCAGATGGTCATAACTTTCAATTTTATGAAGTTTGATATGTCGGATGATAGGGTTCATTGCACATTCCGATAGTGTCCCTCAGTGGCCACCGGTAACTGGTTCCGGAGTGACCAGGTTGGGTCAGAGGACATCGGCATAACCACAGATGGTCATAACTTTCAATTTCATGACGTTTGATACGTCGGATGATAGGTTTCATTGCATATTCCGATAGTGTCGTCCAGTGGCCACCGGTAACAGGTTCCGGAGTGACCAGGTTGGGTCAGAGGACATCGGCATGACCTCAGATGGTCATAACTTTCAATTTCATGACGTTTGATACGTCGGACGATAGGGTTCATTGCATATTCCGATAGTGTCCCTCAGTGGCCACCGGTAACTGGTTCCGGAGTGACCAGGTTGGGTCAGAGGACATCGGCATAACCACAGATGGTCATAACTTTCAATTTCATGAAGTTTGATACGTCGGATGAAAGGTTTCATTGCATATTCCGATAGTGTCCTCCAGTGGCCACCGGTAACAGGTTCCGGAGTGACCAGGTTGGGTCAGAGGACATCGGCATGACCTCAGATGGTCATAACTTTCAATTTCATGAAGTTTGATACGTCGGATGATAGGGTTCATTGCATATTCCGATAGTGTCCCCAAGTGGCCACCGGTAACTGGTTCCGGAGTGACCAGGTTGGGTCAGAGGACATCGGCATGACCTCAGATGGTCATAACTTTCAATTTTATGAAGTTTGATATGTCGGATGATAGGGTTCATTGCACATTCCGATAGTGTCCCTCAGTGGCCACCGGTAACTGGTTCCGGAGTGACCAGGTTGGGTCAGAGGACATCGGCATAACCACAGATGGTCATAACTTTCAATTTCATGAAGTTTGATACGTCGGATGATAGGTTTCATTGCATATTCCGATAGTGTCCTCCAGTGGCCACCGGTAACAGGTTCCGGAGTGACCAGGTTGGGTCAGAGGACATCGGCATGACCTCAGATGGTCATAACTTTTAATTTCATGAAGTTTGATACGTCGGATGATAGGGTTTATTGCATATTCCGATAGTGTCCCCAAGTGGCCACCGGTAACTGGTTCCGGAGTGACCAGGTTGGGTCAGAGGACATCGGCATGACCTCAGATGGTCATAACTTTCAATTTTATGAAGTTTGATATGTCGGATGATAGGGTTCATTGCACATTCCGATAGTGTCCCTCAGTGGCCACCGGTAACTGGTTCCGGAGTGACCAGGTTGGGTCAGAGGACATCGGCATAACCACAGATGGTCATAACTTTCAATTTCATGACGTTTGATACGTCGGATGATAGGTTTCATTGCATATTCCGATAGTGTCGTCCAGTGGCCACCGGTAACAGGTTCCGGAGTGACCAGGTTGGGTCAGAGGACATCGGCATGACCTCAGATGGTCATAACTTTCAATTTCATGAAGTTTGATACGTCGGATGATAGGGTTCATTGCATATTCCGATAGTGTCCCTCAGTGGCCACCGGTAACCGGTTCCGGAGTGACCAGGTTGGGTCAGAGGACATCGGCATAACCACAGATGGTCATAACTTTCAATTTCATGAAGTTTGATACGTCGGATGATAGGTTTCATTGCATATTCCGATAGTGTCCTCCAGTGGCCACCGGTAACAGGTTCCGGAGTGACCAGGATGGGTCAGAGGACATTGGCATGACCTCAGATGGTCATAACATGCAATTTCATGAAGTTTGATATGCAACATGACGGGTTTCTAGCGTGACAATTATTGGAACCGTTTTAGTGGTACCCTGGAACCGGTTCCGGATTGGCCAGAGTTGGCCAGAACCGATACCAAATAGTCAGGGGTAGTATGTAGTATCCTTCTGCAATGATTTGCAAAATAATCCGTTTCAAAATACTGGTCTGTGTGACGGTTTTATGTCAAAACTGCAAAATCAAGTTTTCCGGAAGTTCCGGGTTACCGGAACCGGTGGCCACTATGGACAATTTTTTTTTCTGGGGCTTAAAATTCAGGTTATTATCTGTCGAATGCAACCGGAAGCAACCTGCTATGTGCAATCGTTTCGGAGATACAGGTCCCCAAAGTAGGGGCCTCAAAAAGGACTTTTTTCGGTTATAGCAGGTTCCCGGTGGCCACGGTGTCCAAAACCGGTTCTGCCAGTCGGATTCAGAAAGTAGACATCCTAGCCTTTCATTTGCGGTCAAGACATCCAAAATCGGTTACAATCTCGATTTTTGGCAGCTGAAAACATTTCTGGGTCCTATAGACCCGGAATACCATTGGTGTCAGTTTTTTTTTGGTGGGCACTTCCGGTGGCCACCGGAAGTTCATTTTTGGCCAGAATGTGTGTCTTAGTAAGATACACAAAGTCACAAAATTTCAGATCTCTAGGTGTTTTTGGTCAAAAGTTACAATTACTTTTATAGTGCTACTGGGTCCTATAGACCCGAAGACCATGCCCGGGTTAATGCGGTTTTATCGCAGAGTAAAACGCGTAGTAATACGACCGTAGCGCATGCACATATTTGTTTGCAGGAGGTAGATTCGAAAAAGATTTTTGGAAATGCTTTTTTGTCGGTTTAAAACAATAGTGTCGATTATTTTTCAAATCATTTTATTTGTTTAATAAATTCAAAAAAAATAGTTTTAGTTGTGTTTTAAGGCAGTTTTGGCGATGTAAAATGGTCTTAAAAATAACCTCTCTGGGATAACTTCAAGTCAAACAACGAAGTGTGAAATAAAACTATTGACCATGCTTCTAAAGTACTCTTGAAGATACTTTAAAGATATTTTAATCGTAAATCTCAAAAGTTTTGTTCTAGATCAAAGTGGACAGTAAATTTTTAGCTCTCTAAAAATATGTATTTTGAAAAATGTAGAACTGCGCAGTAGGGAGCTCAGAATATGGGACTTTTTCTCAAAACCTCGCTCCACAAGCTGAATATTGTTCCTTGAGGTATTTTAGGACACTGGGACAAATATGAGCAAAATTGGTCAACATTTTCCTATTGATACTCGAAGGTGAAGTTTGTATGGGAAAAATCGAAAAAATGTATGAGAAATCCAATTTTCTTACGGTTTAATAATCACGGTGCGCTCTCAAGTAACAAACAAGGTGCTTCAACTTCTTAGCAGGTTTTTTTTTTTTTTTTTTTTTTTCGTAAAATAACTCGTGATGTTTATAAGCAAACCCCTTATGTCTACACCCAAAACTGGCAGCGCTAGTCCGAGAGAATGATTGTTTCGAGTCGAGAGAATAGTGGTACCATTCACGGACGCAGAGAACACAGCTCGAGATGGGCAATAGAACTATTCTCTCGAGGTTCATTTGCAAAAAAAAGTTCATCCGTCAAACAAAAAACCAAAAGTGTCGACAACGGGAATCGAACCAGAGACCTTTGACAAACCAATCCAATGACTTAGCTGCCTCGGCCACCACAGCTTGGTGACCAAGGAGAAGTCAGAAGTCTATGTATGACACTTGTTGGAGATTTATTGATTCAACTAACGAATGAACTCATTTGTTATGATGGTGTGAGTTGATACCATTATTCTATCGATTTTGGCACTGAGCCCTCAATAAATTTTGAGAGAACGATTATCTCGACTCTGAATTTTGGGTGTATATATCATAATTTTTGTAATTGTCTGCTCTACAACTTTGTAGAACATAGTTACACTCTGAAAAATAACCCTACAATGTTAGAAAAAACACGAAATTTTAAAATGAAACATTTTGTTCTAAATGAAAAAATGGCTCTTCTGGGTCAATGTAGATTCGTAAAGTACATTAAATTTCCCATAAAATGACATGTTCAAAAAAAAAATTTACAGTCGAGTAACGGAAAATGGGAGAATTTTTAAAACTTTTTTAGTGTATTTTTTGATGAAAAAAACGTTTTTTTTCGAAATTCTGAGTACGCCATCAAATCGGGCGTCTAATTTTACATAAAAGTCTCCTTGACACCAAATTTCTATCTCATTACCGCTGCACGGATAGAAATCCTGTCCGGGAAATCGACAACATTGTTCTCGATTCGTTCTGAAATTCGTTTCAGAATGTTGTCGACCAGTCGTCCGGTAACATTTGCATCAAAATCGAGAACAATGTTGTTGATTTTGAGTCGTCACGGTTGGTGACGCCTGGCAAAACAGAAAGCACGCAGCCATCCCGAACGATTTATTCGGTTTTTGAATTGACCGTTGGATTTGGTTTTTGAATTGACCGTTGGATATTTCTCTTGGTTCAGTAAAACAGTTGATTCGTTTTTTTTTATTTATTGAGGCAAAAAATACATCATTAATTAAAAAACTGCTATTTGTGTGTGTGTGTGTGTGTGTGTGTGTGTGTGTGTGTTTATGTGTGTGTGTGTTTGGAATATGGGAATACAAGAAATTTAGAAATTTAGGAATTTGGGAATAAGGGAATTTAGGAATTTGGGAATTTAGGAATTTAGGAATTTGAGAATTAAGGAATTTGGGAATTTGGGAATATGAGAATTTGAGAATTTGGGAATATGGAAATTTGGGAATTTGGGAATTTGGGAATTTGGGAATATGGGAATTTGGGATTTTGGGATTTTGGGAATTGGGGAATTTGGGAATTTGTAAATTTGGGAATTGGGGAATTTGGGATTTTGGGAATTCGGATATTTGAGAATTAAGGAATTTGAGAATTTAGGAATTTGGGAATTTAGGAATTAAGGAATTTGAGGATTTGAGAATTCAAGAATTTAGGGATTTGAGACCTTGGGAATTGAAGAATTAGGGGATTTGGAAATTTGGGAATTTAAGAATTTGTGAATATGGGGATTTGGGAATTAAGGAATTTGAGAATTTAGGAATTTAGGAATTTAGGGAATTGAAAATTTAAGAATTTAGGAATTTGGGAATTGAAGAATTAGGGGATTTGGGAATTTGGGAATTAAAGAATTAGGGAATTTGGGAATTTGAGAATTTGGGAATTCAGGAATTTAGGAATTTAGGAATCTAGGAATTGAGGAATTTAGGAATTTAGGAATTTAGGAATTCAGGAATTTAGGAATTAAGGAATTTAGGAATTTAGGAATTTAGGAATTTAGGAATTTAGGAATTTAGGAATTCAGGAATTTAGGAATTTAGGAATTTGAGAATTTAGGAATTTCGAAATTTGGGAATGTAAGAATTTGTGAATTTGGGATTTTGGGAATTTGGAAATTTGGGAATCTAAAAATTTGAGAATTTAGGAATTTGGGAATTTAGGAATTAAGGAATTTAGGGATTTGAGAATTTAAGAATTTGGGAATTTGGGAATTGAAGAATTAGGGAATTTGGGAATTGGGGAATTTGAGAATTTGGGAATTTAGGAATTTGAGAATTCGGGAATTTGGGAATTTAGGAATTTGGGAATTTGGGAATTTTAGAATTTGGGAATTTGGGAATTTTGGAAATTGGGAATTTGAGAATTTGGGAATTTAGGAACTTGGGAATTTAGGAATTCAGGAATTTAGGAATTTAGGAATAAGGGAATTTAGGAATTTAAGAATATAGGAATTTAGGAATTTAGGAATTTAGGAATTTAGGAATTTGAGAATTAAGGAATTTAGAAAATTGGGAATATAAGAATTTGTGAATTTGGGGATTTGGGAATTTAGGAATTTAGGAATTTAAGAATTTAGGAATTTGTAAATTGGAGAATTTGGGAATAAGTGAATTTGTTAATTTGGGAATTGAAGAATTTGTTAATTTGGGAATTTGAAAATTGAAGAATTTGTTAATTTGGGAATTTGGGATTTTGGGAATTTTGGAATTTGAGAATTACGGAATTTGGGAATTTGTGAATTTGGGAATTTAGGAATAAGGGAATTTAGGAATTTAAGAATATAGGAATTTAGGAATTTAGGAATTTAGGAATTTAGGAATTTAGGAATTTAGGAATTTAGGAATTTGAGAATTAAGGAATTTAGAAAATTGGGAATATAAGAATTTGTGAATTTGGGGATTTGGGAATTTAGGAATTTAGGAATTTAGGAATTTAAGAATTTAGGAATTTGTAAATTGGATAATTTGGGAATAAGTGAATTTGTTAATTTGGGAATTGAAGAATTTGTTAATTTGAGAATTTGAAAATTGAAGAATTTGTTAATTTGGGAATTTGGGATTTTGGGAATTTTGGAATTTGAGAATTACGGAATTTGGGAATTTGTGAATTTGGGAATTTAAGAATTTGGGAATTAGTGAATTTGTTAATTTGGGAATTTAAGAATTTGTTAATTTGGGAATTTGGGATTTTAAGAATTTGGGAATTTGGGATTTTGGAATTTGAGAATTACGGAATTTGGGAATGTGTGAATTTGGGATTTTTTTGAATTTGGGAATTTAGGAATTTAAGAATTTGGGAAATGGTGAATAAGTGAATTTGTAAATTTGGGAATTCAGGAATTTAAGAATTTAGGAATTTAGAAATTAATTAATTTAGGAATTTAGGAATTTAGGAATTTAGGAATTTAGGAATTTAGGAATTTAGGAATTAAGGAATTTAGGAATTTAGGAATTTAGGAATTTAGGAATTTAGGAATTAAGGAATTTAGGAATTAAGGAATTTAAAAATGTAGGAATTATAGAATTTTTGAATTCTTGAAGTTTTGAATTTTAAAATTTTAAAATTTTGGAATTTTGAAATTTTGAAATTTTGGAATTTTGGAATTTTGGAATTTTGGAATTTTGGAATTTTGGAATTGTAGAATTTTAGAATTTTAGAATTTTATAATTTTATAATTTAATTTCAGAATTTTAGAATTTTAGAATTTTATAATTTAAGAATTTAAGAATTTAAGAATTTAAGAATTTAAGAATTTAAGAATTTAAGAATTTAAGAATTTAAGAATTTAAGAATTTAAGAATTTAAGAATTTAAGAATTTAAGAATTTAAGAATTTAAGAATTTAAGAATTTAAGAATTTAAGAATTTAAGAATTTAAGAATTTAAGAATTTAAGAATTTAAGAATTTAAGAATTTAAGAATTTAAGAATTTAAGAATTTAAGAATTTAAGAATTTAAGAATTTAAGAATTTAAGAATTTAAGAATTTAAGAATTTAAGAATTTAAGAATTTAAGAATTTAAGAATTTAAGAATTTAAGAATTTAAGAATTTAAGAATTTAAGAATTTAAGAATTTAAGAATTTTAGAATTTAAGAATTTAAGAATTTTAGAATTTTAGAATTTTAGAATTTTAGAATTTTAGAATTTTAGAATTTTAGAATGATTGAAATTTAGAATTTTAGAATGATTGAAATTTAGAATTCTAGAATTTTGGAATTTTAGAATTATAATTTTTGATGCAGAATTGAAGATTGTTAGTAGGGTGTAACAAAGTGTGTGTGGATGGGCTGTGTGTGTTTGTGGAAGGGCTTGACTGAGATCTCCTCCAGGATACCGACGGAGCTCGAGTTCGGTAGATGCGTCTCGTCTCGTCGTGGAACCGTTGACCGGGTCGCTTTCCTCATTGCCGTGGTTCAATTCGAAGTGGCTGCAGATCTGGTGAAGATGTTGGCGTCGCTGCCTGTTGCGGAATGAAGGTCAATTAGGTCGGTCGATTACGAATAGGAAATTTTTTCATTATAATTTTATCAAGCTTTCGAATGACGTACCTGCATCAGATGCGTGGCTAGCCTAGTGTTGACTACTTTCTTCAACTCGTCATGCAGTGAAAGTGGCCCCTACAGCAGGATGAGGAGGAGGAGGAGGAGGAGGAGGAGGAGGAGGAGGAGGAGGAGGAGGAGGAGGAGGAGGAGGAGGAGGAGGAGGACAAAAGCGTCAGTTTCGTCCCCGTCGCTAGTTTCGTAACTCTCGATGTTGCTTCTTGGTTCCGGCGATGCAATTATTCCGCAGTCCGCCTTCTCGGGCTTGTCCGTGGGTGCGGTGCGGTTGCGGTTCGACCTCGCTCACTTCTCTCGGCCATGTGATTTCGGCACTTCCGAAACCTGCAGTTACAGCTGGACAGCACAGACGACCTACACGTCTTCCACTTGGCCACCATCCTCGGAACGGAACCTGCTACTTTCGGGCCACCAGTCACGATTTTTTTCTCGCAAACATTAAAAAAAAAACTTTGAACAAACTAACTGTCATCAACCTCGGGTTGACGTTTTGATTTAGGCTGCGTTTTGACAGATGTTACGCTCCCCAAAAAGGGTGACGGAAAAAGTTTCGCTTTCGAAAACAAAAGTTCCGCTTTCGAAAACAAATGTTTTCGAAATCGAAGAAAATGTTTTCATATTTGAAAACATTGTAAACGAAATCGAAAACAATCGATGTTGTCGATTTTAAAACAATTAGTTTTCGGTTTTTCGGACAGGATTTCTATCCGTGTGCAGGCTGCAAATTATTGAAAACACCTCTTTTTTCGCATGTTCAAAAATGGAAGGGGTCGTACCGCCCCTCCGTCACGAGATATCAAAAAACGGACCTCGGATTCGTGATCAGGGACAAAAGTTACCCCTTAGGACAAAGTTTCACGAAAATCGAAGAGGGGTCGGGGCAACTGCTGTGTGCGGTTTATAAAAACTCAAAAAGCAAAAACTGAAATTTTTATGTAAAGGAAAAGTTGAACTTTTCAACACCCCTAAAAAAATTATGCTAAAAATAATTTTTAGTACCGTTATTTTTGGTTATTAAATTGTGCCGTTTCGTCATTAAAAAATGTCAAGAAATGTATGTTATTTCACAACGGAATTGCAAAATAAAAAAAACTCTTCCAAAACTGTCTCACACGTGAATAAGGTCATGTTCTGATGGGCATAACATAAAACGAAAATTCTTTAGTTTGTTGCTCGTGCAAAATGTAACACATTGGTTTCAGTTTCAGTCATGAATAGAGCCATATTTTATCCAAATTGATTTTGTAAATTGAATTCTGATCCAAAATCGACGCCCCCTCGATGCGTGGGTGTTAAGGACCGACATCAACAGCGTAAGCAAATCCTATCCCGTTTTTATCACCCTTGATACTGCAATGTATAACAGTTTGCACACAAGATTACTTCCCGTTCATGGCACTTCCTGGAACCAACCGGATACACACCCTCCGGGGTGGGTTAAAGCTTCCGAAAGCTTATTCATCGCAAATGCCGCATATCAACTGTTGAGAAAGTTGAGCTGAGTTAGCTCACACCCTACTCTATTCTATTAGAATTTGTCTGCATTTTGCTGAGGCTTGTAAAACCTTGGTGAATGAATAGAAGGGGGCGGTAATAGTCGGTTTGCATGTAATAATTGATTTAGGTACTTCAAGTCTGAGAAATTGATAAACTGTTTTGTTATAAACTGGGATTGGAGCATAAATTGAAGAAAAAACGACTTGAAAAAGTGTCTGCGAATGATTTATCCCTTGCAGCATTGTTGATGACTCAGTTTTCTGGAGTATCGTTCAATTGACTTGCCACAGGTAACCGTTGACAGACTTTGTGCCGCTTCTCAGTTGTGCAAATATTCCCCCCACATTGTGTGTGGCGGACTGAACCATGATCGGTCTTTTTTCAATATTTATTCGAGCAAGGTGGGAGCTTATAGTTGGAAGGATGGCTTCTTTTTTGTTGCAAAGCAAAGAGAAGGTAAAAAACCATTTTTTGCTTGCAAAACAAAATAGTGGAACTCTTCAAACACCAAAAATGTTGCCTTCAAATTGTCATTTATGGGGATGCATCAAAAAAAGGTCGCCAAAATCATGAGCATTTATATTGTTTTAAAAACATTTTTGACGACTTTTATACATTTTCAATAGAAAAAAATCTAATTTGAAAAAAAAATCAATTGAAAATACGATTTCACATTGAAATATGAACATTGGATTTTGTTGAGCAATTAGTGATACTTTTTAAAACTAATATTTCCAGGTTATCAAACTCCAAAACTGAGCAACAGACTTAATAACTTTTAGGACTTTATCAAACCCGAGCAGACGGAAATAACGTGGGAATAACATTTTTTGTTATTTGAAAATACTAGGCCAATAACTTTTCATGTTATTTATTACAATATTTGTTATTCGCCGTTATGATTTTTTTGTTATTGGATTGTTATTCTAATAACAGACTAATAACATTTTGCGTTATTGTTCGAAAAAATCTTTGTTATTATTTTTTGTTATTTTAACAACTAATCCGATCATCCCAATAACAATTGGAGTTATTCTTCCATAACAAAAAATGTTATTCCCAAGTTGTTTTGACTTTCAACCAATATCAGACCAATAACAAATTTTGTTATGATAACATAAACTGTTATTAAGCTCTTATGCAAAAATGGATTTTACAAGAATTTTCCAAAACATTTTTTGTTATTTTAACAGTATTTGTTATTGAAATGGCATGAATTTTGTTATTACCGTCTGCCCGGGAAGTCTATTCCCAGAAATCTGAAAACATAAAAAATGATTGAATGCATTTTATTTTATTAAAAAAAATCTAAAAATTAGTATTTCTTAACTTTGATTTCCTGAATTTTTGTTAAATTTTTCAAGTCTCCATATTTTTTTTGAAAATATTGAGAGGAGAGGAGGATGAAAAATAGCAGAGGAAAGAAATAACCGAAATTAAACGTTTTCGTTAATCTACAGTGACCTTTCTAATGAATCTTAAACATTGAAGATCTGGCAATCCTGTCTCAAGTTATGACAACTTGAGTGATATTTATGTAGTTTTTTTTTTGAAGCCGTTCCCACTTATTTGTATGTAAGCTATGTCCAGATCCGTCAATCGGAAGACATGTCAACGAGTCTTGAACTGTAAAGATCTTTGCGAATCTTTTAGTGAGGAGTGAGGAAGGCACCAACCACATAGGTTAAGTTAGTTTTTTTTAAGTGTTACTATTGTTTCTGTTTTGCTCTCAAGGTAGAAAATCGATAAAAGAATCATTCCAAGGACCAAGAATGAAATTTGATCATTTAAAAAGGAAGTTGTAAAAGAAAATTAGGAATAATTATTTATTGAACCGTTTTTTAAAGAGTTAAACACAATTATCATAGAACATTATAGAATGCTGCAAATCATCATCTTTTTACTGCTTTATCAGTTTTAATGAAAGCCAATCCCTAAACAAATTGTCGGGTAATGAGTAGTCCATCATTCCATTATTACGCTTCATTTATTCTAATTTGTCACTAATTATGTCATCAATGTAATCTCCTATCTCTATGAAATTACCTTTGTTGGACCAATAAATTCGAAATCCAATCAGATGCTGCTCGTCCTCACGGTACCGTAGTTTTATCCAGTTGTGAGAGTAGCAATTATGATCTTTTAGAATGTGTCGCAATTAACTTTTTGTAGGGCTCAATGATTTGCCATAGAATTTACAACAATAAATCTCACTATTTGCTTTTATCCATCATCACTGCACTATACATTCAATTATTTCCCCTGGTAACGCTACTGTCATTTAATTGACCACTGTTAAGCACTAGAATGAGCTGGGTTTTCCTTTTTTTTTGGTTTTTTACACTAATTTTTTAAACATTATTTGTAGATTTTTTTTATTATTTTTAAACTAGTTGTTTAATATTTTTTTATACACCTGGCTTTTTAAAAATAAATTTCACTTTTATGCATTACTATTTTTCCTCACAACAAATCAGCTTAAACTTTTTTTCCTCTGATTTTTTTCCTTATCTTTCCAAATCATCACCCCAGCAAGTTTTTCCACATCCGCCGGCAGAAATTTTCCCACGCCCTTGGCCAAGTTTTTTCCCACGACATTGAAAAGGGGTGCGCGGGGTGTGCGTCCTTAGGTATCCGTTAAGGTCTGGCGCGTCTCCACAGGCCCACTCCAGTGCTGTCACTTCCGGGCCCACAATTTTCCACCCGCGCAATCAAAGCTCACTTTTCCGCCACCAGAACGGTGTTATCGCGCCGGCATCCAACTGTTTACTAAACTGCCTGCTCGAACATAGAACACACTGCCTCGGATATGATGGTCAAACCGTCGAACAACACATGGTCGGGCTCTCTTACATGCTCTCGCTCTCGCTCTCGCTCTCTTGGCCAAGTGCCTTGCGGCTCTCACTGATTGAATTGTTTTTCCAACTGTTTTGAATGAAATTTATTGCGACCCGCGCCGCGACCCCCGTGGCAGTGTTGTAATATTCCAAGAAATTCGGAAAATTGACAGTAGATTTCTTTCAATACCGGCTGATTTTTTTTGCAAAGAAATAACTACTTATTATTTCCTAAAGAATCGAACCAGGAGGTATCTCTTGAGAATTTTCAAAATTTTCAATTTTCCCTGGCACCCTACTGTACATTCGGAAAAATCACGAAAATGTATGGGGAAAAACAACGCTTCAGGATTTTGGCAGTAGGTGGCGTAGGTCTCGCCCAAAACTGCCCAAGTGTAAAATTCTAGGAAATTCAATTTCCTACAACTTTGTTGAAGGGTACAAAAAGATCCGAGTTGATCTTGATTAGTTATTAGTAGGCTTAGTGATTTTTCACGCTCGAAAATTGCAAATTTCACGGGGACCTCAATTTCAAAACATCGAATTTCACGCAAATTTCGCGGAACGTGAAAAAAGTTAAAATAACTCTGAAATGTTATGTTTAAATCACGAAAACTACTTTTTATGCGTAATTATATGTTATTCTTCGATAAACTAAAAAATCTACACTAAATTTGAACGTGACAAAAAAATCCTCCAAATTTTCAAAAAAGTTTCAACCTGTTTTATGGATAAACTGTATATATTTTTTGAAACAAAATGTAGGGCATGCGTATTCTCATTTACAGAACTGCTTCACTGCTAAAAAGTTTTCGCGCATTTGCTTCTGTTTTATCATTTTATTAAATTTCATATCAAAGCAAGATTTAACAATCTTGTCCAGCTAAAAACAGTAAAATAATTTGAATTTTCTGCGACATTTACTGTCGTTCTACGCATAATTTTCCCATGTTCAAAAATGGGCAACTGAGAAAAACGCGATTGAAATTTTTCGATCGATTTCTGTGTTTCTACGCATAATTGTCCCGTGGGTCCCTATTCACCCTGTATGTCCCTAATCATCCCGGTTAACATTTTATCACCCTTATTTGTAATCCTCTTACAGCTAAACTGGTACACAAGATGAAATGCTTCTTAAAACTCATGATTTCGTGATAGAAAATACTTGGTGGGACAATTATGCGTAGAAGTTCAACGATGGGACAAACAGACTTGGTGTTGTTTGCAATGATTTTGTAAACAAAGTATTAGATTTTATGTGTTTTTTCTGAAAATATACGTAAAATTAAGCTTAAAAATGATAAAAAGTCAGAATCGTCCAAAAATGACATGGGACAATTATGCGTAGAACGGCAGTTTAGCACATAAAAATATTTTTTTTAGGTTTTCATCTCACTTATCAAAAACTAAATTTAAAATCAAAAGGCAAAAATAATGTAATCTGTAACAAATTCAACATTATTTTTGAAAATGCGAACAGAAAACAAAAAAAGTAGTATTTTCTAACTTTCACGGGAATCATCCACCCAAATAAGCAAATATCGTTAGGACTCAGAAAGAATCTGAAATGTTTATAACAGTTTGAAAGAAATACTCTTCATTTTTATTTATTTTATTTTTTTCAAATAAAATAGCAGTTAATTTTTTATTGCAGCGAACGAAGATATTACTAAATTTAGTTAGTTTCTAAAAGAAACTGAACAATTCTTCAAATGGTACATTTCATGCTTTTCAATTGAAAACTAATAAAATTTACTTAAAAAGTCTTTATGGATGATATATTTATTATGTTGTTATTTTAAAAAATGATTTGAGGAAAATGATAAATTTCACGAATTTCTCGCCGTCAACGAAATCGTCAAAAATCACTTACCCTGTATTAGTAATTGAACCAGGGTATTCATTTGCTTAATCCTACAGTAATTCATAAGATTATTTTCATTACTATTTGAGTCTGATAAATTATTTTAAGAAATATCGTTACAGATCCCCACAAACATAAAATGTCACGGGATTTCGCGGAAAAAGCCAAATTTCGCGGATTTCACGCTGTCCGTGAAATCGTGAAATTTCACTAACCCTAGTTATTAGTAACGCGATGAAAAAAGTCGGCTTATATACCGTCATCAGGGGTGACATTGGGTCTGGGGGTGAGATTGGGTCATACAGTCGACTCTCTGGCTGTCAATCTTCTCGATATCAATATTGCTCCATCTATCGATGAATTCTTCAGTCCCTTCAAACTGCATACTTCGATTGGCTTTATTCCTCGATATTTTCTCTTGCTTGAAGGATCTCTTCCTCGACGGTCCCTTGGATTCTGTTTGCTTTAAAAATCTCTTCCGGTTGTCAATATTGTCACTATCTCATGGCTTGCATAGACATTTTCCTTTGCGAAACGAAGCTTTGAAGGGTGTTTGACATTAGTTTGTTTTTGTTTGCTGGACGTTGCTATGATTCTCTCCCATAGCTGGGTACCAAGAAAAACATATTTTCAATCGAGTCTTCATTTTGCATCGTTCTGTAAACTGATGATTCTCTTCCTCGACGGTCCCTTGGATATTGACAACCAGAGAGTTGACTGTACAAAAATGCTGAAATTTGTATGAACCAATCCCAACCCCAGACTCAATGTCACCCGGTACTTGAAAGTATTTAAGAAAATACTTTTTACTAAAAAAATCATTAAAAACTAGGATCAACTCGGATCGTTTTGCATCCTTGGGCAAAGTTGTAGGGAATTTAATTTCCTGCAAGAGTCTCACATTTGGACAATTTTGGGCGAGACCCGCACCACCTGGCAGAAAAATAGTGAAACGATGTTTTTCTGCATTCATTTTTGCGACTTTCCTGCAAGAATCAACGATAAAAAAGTGACCCTTAAACCTTAACCGATTTGGTTCAAAATTGGTAGAGATACCTATTTTTGTCTAAGGAATCGAGGCAGGTATCCTTGATGTCGTTTTTTTTTTATTGTCACCCTACTGTTCATACAAATATGAAACATGAAAATTAAAAAATCTTTATTTTTTAAGGAATTTTTTGATCGATTTGGTGTCTTCGGAAAAGTTGTAGGTATGGATGAGGACTACACTGAAAAAAAAAATGATACGTGGTAACATTTTTTTGTTGATTTTTTATTTAACTTTTTGTCACTAAAAGTTGATTTGCCAAAAAACTCTATTTTTATTTTTTATATGTTTTAGGGGACATCAAATGCCAACTTTTCAGAAATTTCCAAAATGTGCAAAAAATCTTTGCCTGAGTTATGAATTTTTGACCAATTCTAACTTTTTCAAAATATCGAAATATTGGCAGCAATTTTTCAACTTCATTTTACGATGTTAAAAACGAATTTGCAATTAAAAAGTACTGTAGTGAAATTTTGATTAAGTGCACCATTTTCATATTTTTAAATTAGTGTTTTCCCAGTTTGGAAAAGCTGAGAAAATTTTCTATATTTTGCTTTTTGAACTTTGTTGAGGGTCATTAGTTGTTGAGATATTGCCATGAAAAGATTTAATAACAGGAAAATGAGATTTTCTCAGTGTTGCTCAATAAGCCCTAAGCCCTCATTTTTTGATTACCAGTTTCTCGGAAACTGTTAATTCGATTTTCTTCTTGAAAAATTTAACATTCGTGAAATTTTCTAATCTTTTCGAAAAACGCAACTTAATCCACCTTTAGGTGGTTGGTGCCTTCCTCTGATTTATAGAATAATTCCAACCATCCCCTCTAAAGTGATCGCAGCATCCAATAGGTCCTAATAAAAGTATGTTAAAAACAAACTATCTATAGACTTTTTGTCAAGAACATACAGACTCCAACAATTTTCAATACCAAGCTGTAGGACCTGAAAGTGAACCGAGTGGACCACATCCGGACAAAATTTGTTAAGCCAAAGCCGAGAAAATCAACCCGGGCAGACGGTAATAACAAAATTCATGCCATTTCAATAAAAAATATTGTTAAAATAACAGAAAGTGTTATGAAATCTCCTCGAAAAATTTATTTTTGCATAAGGGTTTAATAACAGTTTTTGTTATCAGAACAAAATTTGGAACAACTTTGGATTTTTTTGTAATGGAAGAATCGCTCCAATAATAGGATGATCGAATTAGTTGTAATTTTATTGAAACGATATTCTGTTAGTTCACACTGTATATCAGGGCAAGGAGGTAAAAATAGAAAGAATAATAACAAAAAAATGTACGAAGAATAACTTAAAGTGTTATTAGTCTATTATTACAATAACAATCCTTAAAAAAATAATAACGACGAATAACAAATCTTGTTATAAATAACATAAAATGTTATTGGCCTAGTATTTTCAAACATCAAAAATATTATTCACAAGTTATTTCCGTCTGCTCGGGAACTCCCAACGAGAAAGTTCTGGACTCATTAAAATTTAAATTAAATGAAAAACATGAAGCTCACAGCGGAGTTCGATCACCTGTGCTAAGGATTGGAAAGAGAAAATGCTTTCCACTTAACCGTGGAAAATTGGTTGCTTGAGGAGGACTGTCTCATATATAGTTTAATCCAAGAATCGGACTAAGAATAAAATTGAATACAAGAACTCAAACAAGATTGCAAGCGCAGTTCAAATTGAATCTTAAAAAATACTGCGCTAAAAATAGCCTGGGTGACTGATAGAATTCATCCAATAAGAGATGAGAAAATTTGAAAGCTTTCCCATAAGAAATGTGAACACACGAAGAATTCGAACAACAATACAAAAACGGACGTTACCACTCGCCATGGGTGGCTCCTCAGACCATTCACCTTCCCAAAAACCGTCCAACTCCAAGCGAAACTTACTTGAGGATGCCGTGGAGATTTTCCCTTAATGCTCTAAAAAAAGTGGAGCATCAACACTTCCCGTCTTCCAAATCCCTTTCCTTGTCTCTTTTGCGCTGTGGAGATGGGAGCGGACGGCTGCCATGGTGGTGAGAATCTAGTTCAGGTGGAATTGGTTCTATTCCCAATTGGGTCCTAAAATGAAGCTTAGATTGCTGATATTATAGTTTACAGCGATAAAGCTTATTATTCTGAGTACAATGACCCTTTGTACGACCACAAAGAGTTTAAAATGGATTTTTAAATCAATTTAAAAAAAATTAGCCTCGCGGTCCTTCTTAACAGAAAAGTTCCTACTTGACAGTTCGTTCCAAGGAGACCATAGTTGATCCATCGAAAAAATGTTGTCTTGGCAAAAAAAAAATTGCCTTTAAATGAAAAAAGTGATCAGAAATGGTTTTTAATCGTGTTTTTTACCGTTGTACATAAAAATTGACATAGGGCTTTAGTACCCAATTATCGATTCCTAGGCAACTTGAGCATAGACAATCATCACATCACATGGCGAAAATACAGTCTGCAATCCGCTAAAATCACCGTCTCCTAGCGAAGCGAAGCGAAGTTATTTCCGTCTGCTCGGGAAGTGCATATTTTTGATTAACATCCCCACACACGCACAGACATTTGTTCAGAATTTGATTAGTCTAAATGAGGTAGTGTAAATAATTGGTAGTTTGGAATCGAAAGAATTATTAGTTTGAAAATAAAAGAATAATTTAATTATCACTGTTTGTTTTTGCTTGGCATTATCCCTTAAAATTAATTTATCCTAAAAACTTTTTTATTGTACACTGTTTAACTTCTAACTTCTATTTCAAAAACATAAAAAATAATATGAAATAACTTTGACAAAACCTATAAAATGAAGAGAATTTCTAAGTTTTTTGAATTCCAAAATTTAGTTCTCACAGAAACTAATGAAAATGAAATGTTCATTTCAAACTAATAGTTGCTTTTATAAAAATAAAAAGTTTGTATATTGACCGTTGCAAATATTTTTCGTTCCAGAAACCTGCTTGCATAAAAAAATCATTTCCATCCTTGAATAACCATTTGAAAAGAATGAAAAACGCTGTACAAATCCCGCCGTGTATCACTGTGACCACATGGTCCCTCCACAAGTGGCTCTCCCGCTCACGGGCCACATTTCTCAAATATGAGAATTCGCCAAGCAATCTCCCACTCTCTTGCGCTCTCCCTCTCCCTAAGCTCAACTTCAGCTTGCGATAAGAAGTTGAACGTTTGAAACGGGGTGGGCCAACTAGCGGTAAAGAAATAAAGTGCTATTTTATGACCGCCAGTCTGGTCGTAACTAGCCTAGGAACATGTTGCGCAAAGTACCTACCCCGGGGGTGAAAGCTCGGACAAGTGGCCGGTCCAGGGACTAGGTTTCGACGCGGGATCAGCCGGAATGTGCTTTTAATCTACTCGGTATCTGTATCCATTTTTGTGTCCTAGTTTTAAGAGGGGGCCAACTGCCACACCAGATTGATATTATGCTAATCGTTGGCTGTAAATTTACATTACCCGGCTGAAATGGTCCGGAAATGGGTGCGGTAATTAATTTTGTGTAACTTTTGTTTGAAAGAATTTTCTGTTGAATTACAATTTGGTCAATTAAGTATTCCTGCTTAATTCTAATTTATGCAGGGAGATTGAAAATTTAAATTCTTTTCAAACTTCCAAATCAGTGTCCTCATGGTTTGTTGATGGCCGCCATTTTTAATTCACTTTATGAGATATTTATTCAGGAACATTTACATTACGCATTAATCACATTTCGTACGAATAAGCTTTGAGAAACTGTGAATTGCATTTTAGTACCCTTAAACAGTTTTTTCGAAATCAAATTTACCAGATTTCTAGTTTTCCTTGATATAAGCTTAGCTTCGTTACTGTGCGGCACTAGCCGAGTTTAAAACTAAGTTGATGATTTCAGGATTTTTTTAAATTGCATAGAGAATTATGCTTGGTACTACATCAAGCCCAATCATGTTAGAAGGAATGGAAACGTCACGTAAAGAAATTTAAATTTACAAAAATGAGTTTTATTTCAAACAAATTTAAATAAAATAATCATTAGACCAACACAACACAACACAACACAACACAACACAACACAACACAACACAACACAACACAACACAACACAACACAACACAACACAACACAACACAACACAACACAACACAACACAACACAACACAACACAACACAACACAACACAACACAACACAACACAACACAACACAACACAACACAACACAACACAACACAACACAACACAACACAACACAACACAACACAACACAACACAACACAACACAACACAACACAACACAACACAACACAACACAACACAACACAACACAACACAACACAACACAACACAACACAACACAACACAACACAACACAACACAACACAACACAACACAACACAACACAACACAACACAACACAACACAACACAACACAACACAACACAACACAACACAACACAACACAACACAACACAACACAACACAACACAACACAACACAACACAACACAACACAACACAACACAACACAACACAACACAACACAACACAACACAACACAACACAACACAACACAACACAACACAACACAACACAACACAACACAACACAACACAACACAACACAACACAACACAACACAACACAACACACACACAACACAACACAACACAACACAACACAACACAACACAACACAACACAACACAACACAACACAACACAACACAACACAACACAACACAACACAACACAACACAACACAACACAACACAACACAACACAACACAACACAACACAACACAACACAACACAACACAACACAACACAACACAACACAACACAACACAACACAACACAACACAACACAACACAACACAACACAACACAACACAACACAACACAACACAACACAACACAACACAACACAACACAACACAACACAACACAACACAACACAACACAACACAACACAACACAACACAACACAACACAACACAACACAACACAACACAACACAACACAACACAACACAACACAACACAACACAACACAACACAACACAACACAACACAACACAACACAACACAACACAACACAACACAACACAACACAACACAACACAACACAACACAACACAACACAACACAACACAACACAACACAACACAACACAACACAACACAACACAACACAACACAACACAACACAACACAACACAACACAACACAACACAACACAACACAACACAACACAACACAACACAACACAACACAACACAACACAACACAACACAACACAACACAACACAACACAACACAACACAACACAACACAACACAACACAACACAACACAACACAACACAACACAACACAACACAACACAACACAACACAACACAACACAACACAACACAACACAACACAACACAACACAACACAACACAACACAACACAACACAACACAACACAACACAACACAACACAACACAACACAACACAACACAACACAACACAACACAACACAACACAACACAACACAACACAACACAACACAACACAACACAACACAACACAACACAACACAACACAACACAACACAACACAACACAACACAACACAACACAACACAACACAACACAACACAACACAACACAACACAACACAACACAACACAACACAACACAACACAACACAACACAACACAACACAACACAACACAACACAACACAACACAACACAACACAACACAACACAACACAACACAACACAACACAACACAACACAACACAACACAACATTTTTTATAAAGTGTGACGTATATTTCCCTAAATCCGATTGTTTACGAATAAATTGATACAAAATCCTAGAAATTTACACTATCATTCCCCTGCAAATCATTGCATTCTGCCGGATCACAGCCCCCTCGGGATCAACGATTTTCCAGCCCACATCTGTCTGTTTGAAAACCGCTCTCCTACTCCCTGGCGATGTGAAAGGGATGTGGAGGAAAGGGGTGAGTTGGGTGATGGGAAAATCGTTTCTGTTCCACTTCCGTGACAACCATCGATGCATGCGTGTTACACCGAAAGTGTCAACATTTCCATTTCCTGAACACATTTTTTCAAATATACTTTTGTTATGCAGTTACTATATTTAGTCTAAATTTTGAAGATCACCTTAAGATTTTATTTCAGTTTCGTGAATTCTATTTCCGAGTGTAGTATATTTGTGCACTCTTGTAAACACTAGTCATTGCTACCTCTCGCTAAAGCAGCTGGTACTAAACATGGTGAACTTACTCCACACAGAAAAAGGATTGCGTGAAATATGTGGGGTTGTCCCTTCACGTTCCGGTTGGTTGGTTGGAGAGATGTTGGAAAGTGCGGAAGCCAACATGTCAGCATCAGCAATGCAATACAATATGGGAATGTGTCGACTCTGGGAGCAACCGGAAAAAAGGGGGAAAAAAAGATGGGAAGTTTTTTGCTCCCCCAACAAAACCATACGAATTGCGAATTTATTTTTTTTCGAATTCGTATTTATCTGACTGTAACAGACGGGTAACATCGGAGACTGGAAAGCCAATCGGAAATGCAGATGTTTGTGGAATGGTTGGCCCTGAGGGTGTTATTGGGTTAGCGGAATTAAGCGCACATCGCGATTTGAACCAATCGTGGGCAATCGAATGAAAAGCTATTTCGGCGGAAACAATCGAGTTTTTGATTCTGGGATCTGTTATCAATCAGAAGAATTATAAAAATGGTAGCAAGTGATGCAAAATGGCTGAAATGGTTGATTTTTTTCTGACACAAAAAAGATTTGAATTTTAGAGAAAATGTAAGCAAATTTTCTTGCCCAGGACTTTTAATTGTAGATTAGTAGGGAATGTCCTCAACAAGTCAAGGAAATTGTCAGGTTAGTGAGGGGCTCAAAACTAGCAAAAAGCACCGATTTTACGGGTTAAATAACATTTAAACGAAGTTCTTCGACCGATCTCAAAATATTTTTGTGGGTTCTCTGGCCGAAATAATTAGATCCATTTTTTTTTGTTTGGTCATTAGGGTGATCTACGCGTGATCCGAAAAATGGCCATTTTCGTCGATTTGCGCAAAAACCACATTTTTCAAAAAATCAAAATTCCGCACCATTTCAACCGATTTCAGTTGTCTTGGACACAAACGAAAGGGAATCAGACAGGCTTTTAAGAAAAAAATCGTAACTTAATCCACCTTTAGGTGCTATGTGCCTTCCTCACATTTATATAGTACATAACTGAGCAATTCTCTACCAAAACCGGAAATGGATTTTATTTGTATATTTTTATTTGGCTCAAACTTTGTGGGGGTTTTCCCTATGACCAAATAAGCTATTTTGTGTCGTTGGTTCACCCATACAAGTCTCCATACAATTTTGGCTACTGTCCATACAAAAATGGTATGTAAATATTCAAACAGCTGTAACTTTTGAGTGAATTCTCTGATCAATTTGGTGTCTTCGGCAAAGTTGTAAGTATTGTTGAGGACTATTGAGAAAAAATAGGTACACGGAAAAAAATGCAAATTTTTTAATCAACTTTTTTATCACAAAAACTTAATTTCCCAAAATACGCATTTTTTTATTTTCGAGATTTTTTAAAATGTTTTAGGGGACAAAAATCCGCAATTTTTGAGCCATAGAGAAACATGGTCAAAACATCTGCCGCCGAGTTATTATTTTTTGGAAAAATAGTGATTTTTGGAAAAAAATCGAAATTTCCTGCAAAAACAAATTTGACGTTATTTTTTAATGCAAAATTTAATTTGCAATCGAAAACCATTTCACAGATTTTTTGATAAAGTGCTCCATTTTCAAGATATAGCCACCGAAAGTTTGATTTTAGAGCAATTCTCTGAGATTTCGGTCATTCGATTTTTTCTGTATTTTTTAATCCAGCTTAAACTTTGTTGGTGCCTTCGGTATGCCCAAAGAAGCCATTTTGCATCAATAGTTTGTCCATATAATTTTCCATACAAATTTGGCAGCTGTCCATACAAAAATGATATGTGAAAATTCAAAAATCTGTATCTTTTGAAGGAAGTTTTTGATCGATTTGGTATCTTCGGCAAAGTTGTAGGTATGGATATGGACTACACTGAACAAAAATGATACACGGTAAAAAAAATTTTGGTGATTATTTATTAAACTTTTTGTCTCTAAAACTTGATATGCAAAAAAACGCTATTTTTATTTTTTTTTTATTTTCTGAGATGATTTAGAGGACATCAAATGCCAACTTTTCAGAAATTTTTAGAATGGGCAAAAAATCTTTGACCGAATTATGATTTTTTGAATCAATACAGTTTTTTTTTCAAAAAATCGAAATATTGGACGCAAAAATTTTTCAACTTCATTTTTCGATGTAAAGTTGAATTTGCAATCAAAAAGTACTTTAGTGAAAAAAACCGTATACAAGTTATAACCATTTTTAGGTAACTTTTTTGAAAATAGTTGCAGTTTTGCATTTTTTTTAATTAGTGCCCATGTTTGCTCACCTCTGAAAAAAATATTTTTGAAAAACTTAGAAAATTCTCTATATTTTGCTTTTTCGGACTTTGTTGATACGACCCTTAGTTGCTGAGATATTGCCATGCAAAGGTTTAAAAACAAGAAAATTGATGTTTTCTAAGTCTCACCCAAACAACCCACCAGTTTCAAATGTCGATATCTCAGCAACTAATGGTCCGATTTTCAATGTTGAAATATAAAATATTCGTGAAATTTACCGATCTTTTCGAATTTTTTTTTCAAAATTTTTAAATCAAGACTAGCATATCAAAAGGGCGTAATATTGAATTTTTGGTCTTTTTAAAAAGTGAGCCTTGATTTAAAATTTTTGAAAATATTTTTTTCGAAAAGATCGAAAAATTTCACGAGTGCATCATATTTTAACATTGTAAATCGGACCATTAGTTTTTTTTATAGAGAATTTTCTCAGTTTTTCAAAAATATTTTTTTCAAAGGTGAGCAAACATGGGCACTAATTTTAAAAAATGAAAAACTGCGACTATTTTCAAAAAAGTTACCTAAAAATGGTTATAACTTGAAAACGAAGCACTTTATCAAAATTTCACTAAAGTACTTTTTGATTGCAAATTAGATTTTACATCGAAAAATGAAGTTGAAAAATTTTTGCGACCAATATTTCGATTTTTTGAAAAAAATCTGTATTGATTAAAAAAATCATAACTCGGTCAAAGATTTTTTGCTCATTCTGAAAATTTCTGAAAAGTTGGCATTTGATGTTTTCTAAAACATATCAGAAAAGAAAAAAAAATAAAAATAGTGTTTTTTCCAAATCAAGTTTTTGTGACAAAAAATTAAATAAAAAATGACCAATTTTTTTACAGTGTACCATTTTTGTTCAGTGTAGTCCATATCCATACCTACAACTTTGCAGAAGACACCAAATCGATCAAAAAATTCCTTCAAAAGATACAGATTTTTGAATTTTCACATATCATTTTTGTATGGACAGCTGCCAAATTTGTATGGAAAATTATGTGGACAAACTAATGATGCAAAATGGCTTCTTTGGGCATACCGAAGGCACCAAAAAAGTTTCAGCCGGATTAAAAAATACAAAAAATAAAATTAAAGAAAAAAGACCGATTCCGTAGAGAACTGCTTTTTAGCGAAATATTTGCAGTTTTTCGATTTTTAAAAATAGTGACCATGAGTGACCATTTCTGAAAATATTTGATATTGATGGCGGCTTTTGTTAAGCAGTTAACTTCTCATCTTGCGTGCGGATGTGTGTGCCACCAAAATGATGAGAAATGGTCTCGCAAAATAGAAATTATGATCAAAAGTGCATTAAATTTGATCATTTTGGCCAGTAAGGGGCATAAATTTTCGTGCTTACTAGAGGCGGTGCTGTTGATGGTAAGTTTATAGCCTAAATAGTATTTTTGGAGTTTTAATCGACCATCAAACTCTCCATATGACGAATATAGGTGTTTGATTAGAAAGGATATATTTCCCCTATTTTAACTCATGGCAAACATTTTAACTCATGGCAAACATTTTGCTACAAACAGCTCATGAAAAGATGATTTCTATAAAAAGTTATATAACAAATACTATTACGAAAATAAAAAAAGGTGCAAAAAAAGTTTGTACACCTTTCGAAAAATTAACATAAATAATGTTATTTGTTGACAAAACACCATAAATCCAGTCTCCCAACTCCAAATAGGCATCCTTGACTGATTAAAAAAATAATTTGGATTGAATATAAAGTTTACTAACTACTTAGTATAAAAGTTTATATAACTCTGGAAATTCTATATAAAACTTATCTAAACTTAATTTTGCAAACTTTTAATTCAACCAAATGTCAATATATTACCATATAATTGCTAAATAAACATTTTGGAGTGGGTATAACACCGTTTTGGGGGTATTTGTATCGATAGAATAGATTTTTCGTTGGAATTTCGTACCAACCCGGAATTACGTCGTAGGAAAATCCGCCGGCATCCGAACCGGTCCACGATTCACAAGTTAACCTATGTGGAATCGGAAAGGGCATAAAATTTCCGATCTTTTGATACCCAAACATCTACGAAACGAAACTATTGGCACTACGCCCCACTATGGGGTATTTCCATATAAGCGAGCGGCCAAAAATATTTTTTTGCTTTTTTGTGACTTTTTTGTGTTGTTTGTACTTAGTATAATGAAAACAAATGAAATTTGATATTTTTCCAAAAAAAAAGTTTAATTTTCGATTTTTTCATATATTTGAGGCCACATGCATTAAAGTGGTGAATTTTAATATTCTTGCTCTGTCTATTTGATGCACGGAATGGCGGTTTATGCTATGTTAAAGTTTCTGATTTACGTTCAATCTCCCTCCTCTTTTTCTTGAGTTTAAATCCACCTCTCTTTGAAGACATCCCCCCCCCCCTCTCCAAATCAAAATCACTATGTAACCGATTGTCGTTAGATTATTTAAAATATGAACTTCTTCTATGGGCTTTTGTATATTTCGTTTTGAAGCTACAGAACAACGTGCGTAGTTTTTTCTCTGTGGTATTTCCCTGAGTTGATCATGTGATGGTTCTGCAATGTTGTAATTCTTACAAATATACTCGAATGCAGTTCTCACGTTTTCAGAATAGTGCTTCGTTATATCGTACAGGGACACTACGGTATTATTATCCATACTTTCAAAAGAACACAACAACGAACTGATATGAATATTCGACGAATCGTTTCTGTAAAATACTTAGAATAGGAATTTCTAATTTTATTAAACGTACCTAATTACCAACAAAGTCATGAATATCAAATCAATTTCAAAACATACATAGCAGGTACGTCATTTCTGCCTCCGCAGGTAAATAATGTGATTTTAACCAAGCGTATACGCGAAATCATTAATTTCCTTGCATGAATCAAAATGTTCAAAATGGCATAACTCAAAAAGTGCACATAAGTGCACTTTGAAATTTGGAGACAAGTTAGGACATGGTTCAAATTTTAAGCTGCAAAATTTTCAGATCGCACAAATGCACACAAAAAAAGTACTCCATTAACAAAGTTGAAAAAAACTAATTTTTGAATAAAAATCCATTTTTTTTTGATTATTATTATTTTTTTTAGCCCGTAAAAGTGTGTTTTGTAAAATATTATTGAAAAGTTGGATTAATTACTTTTCTGAATATATATAATGATGCAGGAAAAAATACATATACAGCTACACAGTACAACTATGAAAAATAATCATTTTTTTGACAAAAAACATGTTTTTTCTTACCATTTTCGCCTTTGAAGGTCTGCAATTCAGTGAATTTTGAACCTACAACTTTCAAACTCTGGATTTTTCTTAGTTAGAATGTTTATTTTCGAAAAAAAAAATACCAAAAAATTAATTAGAGTATGTCGGTTTTTCGATTTATGACCGCCTGAAACCCCCGGGGCATGGCCTTCCCTCTAACGTGGGATTTCTGCTCCAGCGCCTCTGACGAGACAGGAGAAACCGGGACCGACGTTTTACTTCACCATCCGATAGAAGCTCAGTGGATAAGGCGGGAATCGAACCCGCGTCTCATAGCATCATCGGGATCGGCAGCCGAAGCCGCTACCCCTGCGCCACGAGACCCGCCACCCAAACATCTAGGTTTTCTTTAAAACCTACGTTTTTAAATACCTAAGCAAAAACGTTATTATGGTTTCGTTTGAGCAACCTGCCAAAAATGTATGGAATTTCGTAATTTTTGCTCTCGTGGATCAAACTTACTTTTTGCCCAGGTATTTAAAACCGTAGGTTTTAAAGAAAACGTAGATGTTTGGGTATCAAAAGATCGGAAATTTTATGCCCTTTCCGATTCCACATAGGTTAACTTGTGAATCGTGGACCGGTTCGGATGCCGGCGGATTTTCCTACGACGTAATTCCGGGTTGGTACGAAATTCCAACGAAAAATCTATTCTATCGATACAAATACCCCCAAAACGGTGTTATACCCACTCCAAAATGTTTATTTAGCAATTATATGGTAATATATTGACATTTAGTTGAATTAAAAGTTTGCAAAATTAAGTTTAGATAAGTTTTATATAGAATTTCCAGAGTTATATAAACTTTTATACTAAGTAGTTAGTAAACTTTATATTCAATCCAAATTATTTTTTTAATCAGTCAAGGATGCCTATTTGGAGTTGGGAGACTGGATTTATGGTGATTTGTCAACAAATAACATTATTTATATTAATTTTTTGAAAGGTGTACATACTTTTTTTGCGCCTTTTTTATTTCGTAATAGTATTTGTTATATAACTTTTTATAGAAATCATCTTTTCATGAGCTTTTTGCAGCAAAATGTTTGGCATGAGTTTTTGAACAAAACGTAGTACTAGGTTCCTGTCAAACTTTAAATTTTTTACATGTTTCAACACAAAATGTGCATAGTGCCCAAGGGGTGTAAATACTTTTTTTACATACTGTACATACCATTTTTGTATGGACAGCAGCCAAAATTGTATGGGGACTTGTATGGGTGAACGAATCACACAAAATAGTTTTTTTGGTCATAGGGAAGGCCCCCACAAAGTTCGAGCACAATCAAAAAATACAAAAAATAAAAATGGTCGAAATCGGCCGATTTCGTAGAGAGTTGCTCAATTTCGATGAGTTAGGCTCATTCAATTGGTTTATCAATTATTTAACTAACGTCGGGTCGCATGATCAACCACATTATTTTCATCGAAGTATCTGAAAAGTGTATAAATAACACTTAAGGGGTTACATACATGTAAAAATCACAAAAAAAAACATATTTCCGAATATTTATTTAACCCTTTCTAAAGATTTTTTGAAATTAAATATGTCTTTATTGAACTTTCATATAATAATTACATTCCTTTTACATGATAAGTGGTATGGCTTAATGCTGTTCATTTTTGTTGTATTTTTCGTTTTATTATTAACTGTTCACATTCATTTATTTATTTCAAACTGTTTTACATTTTTGCTTTGATTCGAATACATTTGGGTAAAAAAGAAAAAAAAATCACATTAACAACTTATCCTAACTTAAATCTAAAAAAACTAAATTCATTGAAACATTAAAAATCAGTAGAACGAGTAAATTACGAAATGGTACAGTTGTTCCTTGTTGTGTCTCGTCATCTTGAAGACTTCGATCACGTTCAACTTAAGAATTTTGAGCTCTTCTTTCAGCACACTCACATCCATGTCGTACAGGCCTCGGAGGACCTGTTTCATGGGGCGTTTACTTGGATCGTCATGGCTGTAGTATTCAATCTTTGTGTTGTTCAAGAAATCCCGAACTTAGTTGTAATCCTTTCTGATAGGTAGCAGAATTTTGAGTCCATCAGCTTTTCCCGTCGTTCAAATTCTTCCTTCTCGCTCACGTCCACAGGAAGGGTCCTTGCTCAAACTGCCTGGCTTTGCAGGTAGCGCTTCGGCATTCTTTAGCTTCTTCAAATCTGCCGATCCGGCTGGTGAGGACCGACCGCCTCTTTTTCTTGCCGTGAGACATTTTTTGCACTTTTCAGGAGCTAATGTCGAGGAGTACCACTCTCGTTGTTGGTTCCCAAAGGAATGAGGAATATAAAGTGTAACGTTTACCCTTGAGCAACTCTCTACCAAAACCGGAAACGGATTTTATTTGTATTTTTTGATTTGGCTCAAACTTTGTGAGGGCCTTCCCTATGACCAAATAAATTATTTTGTGTGATTGGTTCACCCATACAAGTCTCCATACAATTTTGGCAGCTGTCCATACAAAATTGGTAGTTAAATATTTAAACAGCTGTAACTTTTGAGTGAATTTACTGATCAATTTGGTGTCTTCGGCAAAGTTGTAGGTATTGTTGAGGACTATTGAAAAAAATTGGTACAGGAAAAAAACAAATTTGCCGATTTTTTAATTAACTTTTTTTCACAAAAACTCATTTTGCCAATTTACGTATTTCTTGATTTTCGATATTTTTTTTATATGTTTTAGAAAACAAAAACCCGCAGCCGTAAAATTTTCCGATATTTTCGAATACAATATTTAGATTTTTTTGAATCAAGACTTACATTTCAAAAGGGCGTAATTTTGAATGCTTAGCCATGCCAAAATATTAAAACAACCGACGTCCAATTTCACCTAAAGCTGTTTTGATGGAATTTGGATTACTTTAAGCAAGAAAAAAAAAACCTTTTTACAAGTTTTGAAGCACCTTTTTATTTGGACGAATAATTCTTGACATTTCTAACTTATCGTCTGGCTATGATCATTTTCTGCTTTTTTCGCCGGTTTGTTGGATGGTGAGTGCATGGAAAATGTTTACTATTTACACCGAGATTTACACAGAGTTTACCTTTCTTGCATATCCCAACTTGTGTGTGGGTTGGCTCTAAACAACTCTCCGGCTAAATGTCCTTGGGCGGGTTTTGGGGCTTCACTCAGTTATGAAATGCGTTGGCGGATGTCGTTCGGGGCGTATCAGTTTATGTTTATGTTAGCTTACCATCCGCACGTTTAATTAAACTTTCTTCGCCTAACATACCGGTACCGGTGCTAGAATGTAAATAATACTTTTTGCGTTCACTTCGAAGTTTGCTGCGAAGCTTTCTCTTAGGCGTGTAGGCTTTTTTTCGTGTGGCGTGGGTTTGCTGGAAAATGACATGCCTATTAATTCTATAGAAGTTCTTCCTATCCCCTACCTGGGGCAAATTCGCAAGCTGCTTCGAATTACGACGGAGATTTTCCCTCTTGTTTTATTACCCAGGTAGCCCGCAGATTTCCTATCAAATCGGAAACCACTCAACTGTGTAGTGTGGATTTATGGTTACTGGTGGGGCTGTTGTCGGGGAATTCTCGGAGCGATTAGCTTGGACGCAGTTATTTTGGGGGCAATTTCCACAGTTTCTTCAGGAGCTTGATTGGAAATCGTGGGCATGAACTTTAACTTTTTTTTGTTACTCGAAGTTTTTAGTAGAGCACAGTTTTTAAGCGTTTGTGGAACTCAAAGATAAGATTGGAATCAGCGAAGAATTGAATGAATTGACTTCTCGTGGAAGTTTGAACACTTTTTAACCATGTACTGTTCATTCAATTCAATTCAAAATGAAAATTGACAAAAAGTTCGCAAAAGCTCTCAACGCTCGGATGGCTCTTATCTCCCCGCGTTTCCGAAGCAGCTGGCTCTAATTAATTAGACCCCGCTCCCAAATGGTGCCCAACGTTCAGAAGAAATCTGTTGGCACAAATTTGCATATCTATTTACGGACAAATAGCTGCAAATGTCCTCATCCTCTATTTATTTCCAGCGAATCTGTTGACGCACACACCAAAAACGGCGCACACTTGAAAGGCACTAAGAGTTAAGCAATAACAATACAATAACAGTAATGGATGATGCGGTGAAATTGCGCGGGAAAATTTAAGCTTCCACGACGAGGGTGGGAAATGCAAGGATGCTGAAAGTTAAAGTTTACTCCGCCCTGCTGCTCATCCCAATTAGCTGAAATCCCCGCAGGAGGTGCTCGAGCTATTGTTTGTATCATTATTCTGTGCGAAAAGCTCGTCAAATGAATAGTTAAATTAAAACTTTGTGTACTACTTCTCGTCCACTTACTCCTCCTCCTCCTCTCTCGCCACTGGCAAAGTCATGAAAATAAATTACGGCGATGTTGAGGAATACACGACTCTGTCGCACAAGACTAACCAAAAAAAAAAAATATAATGAAGAAGGTTTTAATGCATAATTCAACAGAGATAAAAACTTGGTCTTTTTAACAAATAGTCGTCGCCTCGACCTTTCTAGGAGTAGAACGTCAGCACGCTGGTTTGGTTGCCCCGCACAAACAGGAACGGTGGAAGTCCCTGGCTGAGCGTTTCCAGCCAGGCCAGATAGAGCTGGGCGGACACGACGCCCTTCCGGGGCATCGGCAGCGTCATCACGACCAGGTCCGACTTGCTCGAGTGCTCGAGCGCGTAATCGCGCAGATTGAGGTGACGGTTCGTCTTGTCCTGGACGGCGAGCAGCTCCGCTTCGGAGATTTGGCCTGTGGAAAAGGTGGGGGAAGTTTTAGTCTTATGAGTGGATGATCTCTTCTCTTGTAATATTTGGTCATCTGCGATAAATACTAACAGTATAAAAAGAAAATAGCGTAAACTGTGGTGACTTTGATAGGATTTCAATTTGTTTTTGAAATATTTTCCAACAGGTAAGGTTTTTCTCAAGATTATTATTAATTTTGAAACATGTACTGGGGTAGGCCACACAAAGTCCATGCACTATTTTGGAAAAAAAGTTTTTTCAATAGTGTTTAGAAAAATAGTTACGTAAAAAAATCCTTGTTTAAATTTCGGGGTGGCTTTGATAGTCATAGTTTTTGTTGTTAAAATCATATTTAAGCTGTTCAAACTTTATTTGTACGTTAAATGTACCACCACTATATAGTTTTTTAAGAAAAAAGATCAATGTTTATATTTAGTTAACTAAGTTTATATGCTTTTTAACAAAATACATATAAATTTTAGGTAAAATTGTTAAAAAGACGGAATTTTGCGTGAAATTTGTTAAAACTGGTTTTGTTTGTAAAATTATTGATTTATATTGTATTTTATACTGAATTCGAAGCACGAATCAAAAGTTTTCATATTTTACATGAATTTTTTTCAACTGAAATTGCCTATAAATTTGGAGTTTTTTTAATTGTGTTTCAGAAACACATATTATTTACTATTTAAAAACTTATTTACCCTTCTCCTAGATGAAAATTGTCCAAAGAATCCGAAAATTAATTCCGTTTTCCGATTCAAAATCATGTTCATTGAGAAAATCATGACACTTTTAGAAGTTTAAAATAAAGACTTTCATCAGCATTTTCTTAACTATAATTTACTAACTATTTAAACTATTAAATTTTTTATGAAAAGTTCTGTTTGAGGTACTTTGAACACTTTTCTACCACCGGTTAGTATGATTCTAAACAATTCCGTACGTATTTTAAATGTATTCTTCATTTTGCGGAAAAATCGCAAACCTATCAAAGTCACCGCGGCTATCAAAGTCACCCCGTTTTACGGTACTACAAAAAATAAAAGGTTTACAGACTTGCAATGAAGTATCATGCGTCTACTCCTAATTACCTCCATAAACATTATTTTTTGCCTCAAGAAAGTACATGTAGGTAGTTCATGTTTAAAATGTCATTTTGGAAAGAAACGACGTTCAAATGAAGAATCATCATGACAAATCGGCAAAAAAAAAGTTGCAAAACCGGCTGTACAGAAGGATGACAAGAAAAATTGAAAATTTCGAAAAATTGCAAGAGATACATACCCCCGATTCTTTAGGCAAAAACAAGTAACTGTGCCAATTTTGAGCCAAATCGGTTAAAGCTAAGGGGTCGCTTTTCATCGTTGAAGTTTATATGGCGAAAATCGCAAAAATGTATGGGGAAAAACATTGCTTCAGAGTTTTTGCAGCAGGTGGCGCAGGTCTCGCCCAAAATTGTCCAAGTGTGAGATTCTTGTAGGAAATTTAATTACCTGCAACTTTGTAGAAGGGTACAAGACGACGAGATGATCAAATGATCGATACAGTCCTCGGTTCAGCACCGCATATGGGGAATGCAAAACCGAGACAGAGCTTATAGGATTTCGGCTATATGAGAGGCATTGGCTATAACCGTATGAAAAATCATGCAAACATAAAGCAATTATAGTGTTTTGTATTCGGGATGATGGCAGCTATCCATAACAACCATAATAACATGAAATTTTCACAAAATACGCATTTTCCTGTATTTTGAAAATGCATTTTTTTTTAATTTATGAAAAAACCTTGAAAAAATTGTTATTGCAATATGGGTATCAAATGATCGCATTTTTGAAATTTTGAGTATTTTTTCAAAAATACGTAGTTTTGTGAAAACTTTGAGTATATTAAAAAAAAAAATTGTTATAACATTCGCAATGTATGAAATAATTCCGATCGTTTGATACCCATATTGTAAAAAAACTGAAATTATGATGAATACAACGATACGAGTTGTTCTTTTCATTTCAGCTCTCAATATATATAACGGAATTTAAAGGAACAACTCGTCTCATTGAATTCATATTAATGCAATCTGCTAAAACTCTCAACCAAACCACAAACCACAATGAAATAATTTGTATTTTTTCGAAATATGTAGTTTTTCAATTTCAATTTTTATATTTCAATTTTGATATTTTTTTAATTATTTTTTTGCCCAACCCCTCGACTTTGGTCAGAGCCGAGGGACAAAAACTTCAAAAAATATTAGCAACGGCCTTATAGTTTTTTTTCTTAAAAATGTAGTTTTGTGAACATTTTGAGAATTTAAAAAACATGTTTTAGCTTTCAAAATGTATGAAAAAATCCCGATCTTTTGTTACCCATATTGTGAAAAACTAAAATTTGGAGTATTTTTTTCGAAAATACGTAGTTTTGAGAAAATTTTGAGTATTTTCAAAATATTACATTCGAAATGTATGAAAAAATCCCTATCATTTGATACCCATTTTGTATAAAACTGAATTTTTGAGTACTTTTTCAAAAAGACGTAGTTTTGGGAATTTTTTTTAGTATTTAAAAAAATGATGTTGTTACATTCGAAATGTATTAAAAATTCTCTAGCATTTGACTAGCCGGGAACCGTGATGTAGGGGTAAGCGTGATTGCCTCTCACCCAGTGGGCCTGGGTTCGATCCCAGACGGTCCCGGTGGCATTTTTCGAGACGAGATTTGTCTGATCACGCCTTCCGTCGGACGGGAAGTAAATGTTGGCCCCGGACTAACCTAAAAAGGTTAGATCGTTAGCTCAGTCCAGGTGTAGGAGTCGTCTCCCTGGGTCCTGCCTCGGTGGAGTCGCTGGTAGGCAGTTGGACTAACAATCCAAAAGTCGTCAGTTCGAATCCCGGGGTGGATGGAAGCTAAGGTGTAAAAAGAGGTTTGCAATTGCCTCAACAATCAAGCCTTCGGACACCTAGTTTCGAGTAGGAATCCCGTAATCGAGAACGCCAAGGCAATGCTGTAGAGCGAATAATTTGATTTTGTTTTGATTGATTGTAAAAAAACTTAATTTTTGTGTACTTTTCCGATTAGACGTAGTTTTGGGAATATGTTGAGTATTTTAAAAAAAAAATTGTTATTACATTGGAAATGAATGAAAAAATCCCGATCATTAAATACCCATATTGCAAAAAAAATTGGTATTTTTTCAAATATACGTAATTTTGCGAAAATTTTGAATGGGGATGACTATGGGTCGAAAACGATACACCTCTCGTGATTTCCTAATAACAAAAACAATTTAAATAACAACGAAAATCAGTCAACGTAGATTTGTTTACTAACATTTTCCCAAAATATGTTGGATTTTGATGAACACTGCCTTAAATGCCAATAGTTTGAAAATTGACCCAATCTCACCCCTTTGAGGGGGTGACATTGGATCAAATAAAACTAAAATGATGCTCAAATACAAAGATATGGTTAAAACAAGTCAACAAACAACAACAGTGTTTCTTGTTCTAGGGAATCGTATTGACATGCTAAAATGTTTGAAGTAGAGATTTTCAAACATTTGGGTACTTTTTGATCAATTCCAAAAAAAAAATTAAAAAGTTGATTTTTCGAAAGGTCATTTTTGGCCAAAAACATACCTCAATTTTTGACGGCTGTACAGAATTTGTTCTAGGAATGAGATTTTTTCAGCAAAGTCATCTTAAGATGTCCCTAGCACAACCCTTTCAACAGAATTTAGTTTTATTGAGAAGTACCTGAGAAATTGTAAAATCTGTAAAAAAATACTTTGACCCAATCTCACCCCCCAGACCCAATGTCACTCCCACTGACGGTAATTGAAAGAATGGAATGTCTGAAAGAATGAAAAAACTCACAAAAATTATACAAAAAGCAAAAATAGTTTCTTTTTGCAGACTGGAAAATCTCAAAAAATATGTTAGAAGTCAGTTTTTTGAGGAACTTCTTATGTCGTTGTTTTCAAAAATAGAAAAAACATATAGTAAAAGTATGACTTTTTTTTTAATATCTCACGATTTTCTAGGATGATCAAGACTAGATTGTTTTTAATGAAACAAAATTCCATTATTTTTTTTAGAAGTTACTTTATGTCCTTCCAACGATTTGTTCACTTTCGACCTTTTGTCAATTCGTCTTAATGTCTTTCGACTTTTTAGCATTCGACCTTCTGTCCATTTGACCTTGTGTCCTTCGACCTTTTGTCGCACCTCCTTCCAGTACTTTTTGCTGGAGACGCATGGTATTTTTAGTTAGATTGATATCCCGAAAATCGATAAATTTTTATCAAAAAAAAAAAAAAAAATCTGGATCCCGTAAATGGATATTCACCATTTTTGAATATGTCACGAAAACCATCCTGAAAAATCATATAACAATATTCTCAGATGTGTGCGCACTGGTCCCGAGACCATCAAATCAACAACCAATGTTTTCATTTGATATTGATTAAATTTTTGTCAATTTTTGCTTCGACAACTTGGCAACTCTTTGCGTAGACAATCCCAACCTACCTGGCTCATCCCCGTTAAAGTCCTTGATAAGGTTCTTGAAGTAAGCGACCGTGTTCGCCTCGGGCTTCTTGGTCACGTCCGGCAGCAGCTTCAGATCCGAATAGTCAATCCGGAACTTGGCCAACAGGCTAGCCATATTACGCTGTTCAAACTCCAGCTCCGTCTTGCGGTTGGCCAGGGCAAAGACCCGCAGCTTGCACGAGCTCCAGTTTCGCCGCGTGCTGATGATGTACGGCAGGAGCAGGGTCAGGCCTCCGTCGTCGTACAGCCAGTACACGTCGATGATGCCGGTCTTCTTTTTGCTCGTAAACTGCGACAACTCGTCGAGGACGTCCTTGGGCAGTTCGGCACCACCCGGACCACGGTACAGCAGGGCCGGATCGTTGTGGCTGCGCTTGAGTGAACGTTGGTCCTGCGGGAGAGCAGATTAAGGTCGAGCGTTGAACTTTTTGTTGTTGTTGTTGTTGCCGCTGTTCAAAACACTCACATTCAACAGTTTGGCGTTGATGTCCATGGGGTCGGGCATGCCGGAAATGGTCTGCGTTAGTGGCGTGCCGGTGGTCAAATCGCTGACGCTGCTCGCTGATGGGGGCAAAAGAGGATGAAACGAAAAGTTAAAAATTGCAGAGCTAATGAGGAGGAAAATGCAACCCAGTCAAATGCGTCCCTCCACCAATAAAGCACAAAATCCATGTTAATTAGTCTCAGCCACAGATATTTCCTGGAATTACTTTATTGGACTTTTGTTTGACGTATACAAAAGCACTCTCTTATTGAAAGAGGAAAAAGCATTAGTCAAACAGAATACGCTTTCACGTGGGCAAAGCTGTTGCGGCTTCATGAAACCACTTTCAGTCCTTTTTCATGGAATTTGCGCCCAAAATTGCGATGCAAAAGCTGGCATTTTTGGGGGGTTGAGAAATGCTTTTTAGTGGTCAGTGCTACCGAGTGGCTTAATTGTTTGATCTTCTGACATAACAGTGGAGTTTGGTGTTTTACTTTCAGAGCCAGTATCTTTAGTTAGGTCACCAAAATAGCATAACAAAAAAAAAAAAAAAAAATACGGACCGAATTATTTCGGCCAAGGAACCCCAAGACAAATTTTGAGTTCGATTGAAGAACTTTTTTTTGATTATTCCTTTTTCGTAGGGAATTGGTGTATAGCTGAATACCTATTTTGAAAAAAAATAAAACATAAACAAATTTTCAATTACTTTTAATGGAATACGAATAAATTATTTAAAAAGAAATTATAAGCAGGTCATAAATGAAAACAAAAAAACTTTACTGTACCAGGAAAACATTCTTTTGAAAGATTCTAAATAATCTTAAAAATATAAAAATCTCAGAAAACTTCTCAAATTCAAATTATTTTGAAATAACTGTCGAAAAAGTTTTCGTAATTTTCTCACTATCGGGCTTGTCATTCGATCTTTTTCCCATTCAAGCTTTTGTCAACATTCGACATTTTGTCTTTCGACTATTTGGAATTCAGCCTTCAAAAATTAGAGGGCACAAAAATTGGTTTCCAAAAACAAAAGATACCGTTGAAAAAACTTGTACAATCGATTGAAACTATTTGGAATATGGAAACGTTTTTTTGTATATTTGATTTTTTGTTTTTCTAGAGTTTGGAACATATTGAAATAGACCCAAAGTCTTGAGAAAAATATTCAGAAGAATTCAAGTAATTTTTTCAAGTTATTGCCCCAATTTAACAGCAAAATAAGTTGCATGTTTGTCAATTTGCATTAATAAGGGAATATCTTGATGAAACTTTTTTGAGTTTGTAAGTTTTAGAGTTACTTTTATAGCTGCAAAAAATAGCATATCTTTTTTTTCAAAAACCAATGACGGCATTCGATTCATCAGTCAATTTTACGTTAAAAAAACATAAAAAGTCTTGTTTATGTTGATTAACTGAGCAGAATCATAGCCTTTTGCCTTCCTCACTGAGGTAAGGCTATAATCCTGCTCTAAAAATGAACTTTGTAAAAAAACGTCGTAGACCCACCTTCATGTATACATATCGTCTCAGAATCGAAAACTGAACAAATGTCTGTGTGTATGTGTGTGTGTATGTGTGTGTGTATGTATGTATGTGACCAACAAACTAGCTCATGTTTCTCGGCCTTGGCTGAACCGATTTGATCCGAACCTGTTGCATTCGACTTGGTTTAGGGTCCCATAGATCGAGTTTTATACAGATTGAAGTTTCGATAAGTAGTTCAAAAGTTATGTATAAAAATGTGTTTTCACATATATCCGGATCTCACTAAAATGTATGTAAACTATGTCCGGATCCAGCATCCGACCCATTGTTGGTTAGGTTATTGAAAGACCTTTCCAACGAGTCCAAAACATTGAAGATCTGGCAACCCTGTCTCGAGATGTGGCCCCTTAAGTGATATTGGTGTATTTTTTGGAAGCCGGATCTCACTTAAATGTATGTAAACTATGTCCGGACCCACCATCCGACCCATCGTTGGTTAGGTTATCGAAAGACCTTTCAACGATTCCAAAACAATGAAGATCTGGCAACCCTGTCTCGAGATATGGCCCCTTAAGTGATATTGGTGTACTTTTTGGAAGCCGGATCTCACTTAAATGTATGTTAACGATGTCCGGATCCATCATGCGACACATCGTTGGTTAGGTAATCAAAAGACCTTTCCAACGAGTCCAAAACATTGAAGATCTGGCAACCCTGTCTCGAGATATGGCCCCTTAAGTGATATTGGTGTACTTTTTGGAAGCCGGATCTCACTTAAATGTATGTAAACTATGTCCGGATCCACCATCCGACCCATTGTTGGTTAGGTTATTGAAAGACCTTTCCAACGAGTCCAAAACATTGAAGATCTTGCAACCCTGTCTCGAGATGTGGCCCCTTAAGTGATATTGGTGTATTTTTTGGAAGCCGGATCTCACTTAAATGTATGTAAACTATGTCCGGATCCACCATCCGACCCATCGTTAGTTAGGTTGTCGAAAGACCTTTCCAACGAGTCCAAAACATTGAAGATCTGGCAACCCTGTCTCGAGAAATGGCCACTTAAGTGATATTGGTGTACTTTTTGGAAGCCGGATCTCACTTAAATGTATGTAAACTATGTCCGGATCCACCATCCGACCCATTGTTGGTTAGGTTATTGAAAGACCTTTCCAACGAGTCCAAAACAATGAAGATCTGGCAACCCTGTCTTGAGATATGGTGTACTTTTTATTCCGGATCTAAAAAATAGATGAAATTTGTGTACAGCCAGTGTTGGTAATGAGTGAGGAAGGCTCCAACCACATAGGTGGATTAAGTTAGTTTTTATAAAAATATTGAAAAAAAAAAACAAAATTCTCCACCGTTGTAACGTCAGTTTCTGTAAAGATATTTTCTTTTAAATTTCCGAGTAACGTCACGACAAATGTGTCAATTAATGTTTAATAAAAAGGTCTTGGTTTATTTAAATTTCATAAAAAAATATTTTTTTCCTCAAAATATTCTTTTTGTTAGCTACAATACCAATTTTGAAGCAAGAAAAAACTAAGTAACATGTTATACTGAAAATTTTAACAATTCTGAAGATATTTTTGATATCTGTTCCAACAAACTCAAAACATGTAACTAAGAATTTAAATTGTTTTAGTGTAAAATTGTCCAAAGAATTTGATTTGAACTCATTTGAGTAGAGAAAAACATAAAACTTTGAGAGTATTTAAATATTCTTATTTATCAATGATTTCTTATTTACAGTTACTTTTACAATGACTGAAAAACTGTACATTAAGGTGACAATAAAAAAATTGACATCAGCGATACCCACTGACTCGATTTTTTAGGCAAAAATATGTATCTGTGCCAATGTTGAGCCGAATCGGTTAAGGTTTAAGGGTCGCTTTCTATCGTTGATGTTTAAATGGAGAAAATCGCAAAAATGTATGCGGAAAAAACATCGTTTCATTATTTTTCTGCCAGGTGGCACAGGTCTCGCCCAAAATTGTCCACGTGTGAGCTTCGTGTAGGAAATTCAATTCCCAATAACTTTGCCGAATGATGCAAAACAATCCCAGTTGATTGTGATTTTTGGTGATTTTTTTTAGTAAAACGTATTTTCCGATATACCCCTTGTATACTTTCAAGTACATAAGCCGACTTATTTTCATCGCGTTGCTTACAACTCATCAGGACCAACTCGGTTCTTCTTGCACTCAAACCCCGATGGTTTGACATTAACTGTTCGTCGCTGTCGTGCTAACTTGTCGTACGTGCATTTTGGGCCAAATTGAGTTAAGAACGCCATTTTGTGCATCTCACATTGCCACATCTTTTGACCTTCACAGATCCCCAAAATTCGATTTCAATCCTGAGATATTCAAACCAAAAAAGCTCCAAAAATTTTTGTCACTTTTCATATAAAAGTAGTTTCAATCTTGTCGTGCTATCTTGTCACTCCCTGATAATTGATGTAAGTGCGACAAAAGGCCAAAGGGATTTCAGGTCAGGATGCGTTTGACGCACGTACAAGCTGGACTACCGTAAACATTTGTAATTATAACTTGGGACTCCAGAAACCCACTTCAACCAAACTTCGGGACAATGCACAGAATGGTCAGCCAAACAAAACGTGTTTGTTATTGTTTACATTGCGTGCTCTCGTTTTTGTTTATTCAAGGTCAAACATTAAAACGCGTTTTTCTCGGAACGTCAAAATGGCGGGTGCGACAAGATAGCACGACGACGTCGTGTTGTCAAATGAACGGGGTAACTTTTTAGTTTGACACGCCTTTTACACGGAGTTCACCCACACTACCAAACGTTTGTTTTGATAGTGTGCGTGAGTGCGGTGTAAAAAGTGACAGTTCGTCACTTTTTAGTTTGACCAACGGGATACAAACAAAAAATGTGTCAAACGAAAAAGTTACCAACCACCGGGGTTTGAATGTATTTGATGATCTTACTCTATCTTACTCATGCAAGTGATGTGCATGGTTCGGGGTGTGATTTTACCATCGGATTCCTCGATGGATGCATGCTATAGAATCATCACATAAAAAGTTGTGCTAAAGCTTTTTACATTAATAGGGCTTCTGCTTTTTCGGTACCTATGCTAACCGAAAATTTAATTACAGCTACGAGAATTAATCCACACGAAACAAAAAAGTTAAAAAATGCTCCAACTTACCTTTGAGATTTTTTTCATTCTTTTCCCGAACGCTATCGACTGCGGGGCCAGGACATTTTCCGGACATTGGTTATCGTTTCCAATTGTCATCGCGTGCATGTGGTTGCGGGTGCCATCGGGGGGAATATGCGTGTGTGTGTGTTTTTTATTGGTGAATTTGTATTTGTTCAGCGCAGCGCAGGGATGTTTGTCATTCCGGGGTTGCAGAGCGGCAATATTTAATTAATTCGTGCCGTGGGTAAAATGCGAGATTATTTTTTTGTATGGAGGTGTGCGAATTGATAAAATGAGTGAAATGGTTTCATGCGTTTTTGTTTCGGGAGAGGAGAAAAAGAATGTTGAGAAAATTAGTATGGAATTTTTGCACATGGTTCATTCTCTTGTGTATTTTATTGTTTAAAAGTGGTGTTGAAAAACGAATAACTCCCATCAACTCACCCTGCGAAATGTTCCGGCTAAGCGAGTCGCAGCTTCCGTGCAGCGAGCTGATCTTGTTCTGGCCCGCCAGGTCGGCGCTGCTGTCGTTGTGCACCAGCGATCGGGGCGCCTCGACGATGTGCTTCACTGTGGTCTCTTCACCGAGGATCTGCGAGTAGTCGAGTCCCTTGGCCACGCGCAGGATCGCCACCGATAAGTACATGTCCAGTGCCTTGTGCACTACGTTAAAGTACTGCTCCAGCTCGGTGGCGTCGCACTTGGTCCAGTCGCTCTTGTAGCCGAGCAGCAGGACGTTCGGGCGCAGCTTGCCGATTCCGCTGGCCTGCATGGCCGCCCGCGCACCCGTTTCGAAGTCGTTGTCGTCGACGTACGCGTAGAAGCCCTTGACCTTCTGGCGACGGAACCAGTCGGTGGCTTTGCGCTGCAGGTAGTTGCGGTACTTTTGGGAGGTTTGCGTCTTGTTGACGTGCCCGCAGACCATCAGCGAGAGGTTCTTCGTGAGGAGGTAGGCAAAGTTGACGAGCAGGGGCCGGGTGCTTGGGTGGCCGGACATTACCAGGATCTGCGGTCGGTAGTTCTTGACGTGATCTTCGACGTTGTTGAGCTGCTGCACGGACATGAGCGCGTTCTTGTACGTTTGGGCTTGCGTCGTCGAGCCCCAGTTGACGTCCGGCTTGCGGTACGACACGAACAGGTACAGACCGAGCACGACGGCAAACGTGATCAGCGCGGTTGGCCACGAGATGAGGAACATGACGGCGATACAGAGGATAGCACCGATTAGGCTGAGCCACATGTTGTAATACTGAAACGGGAGAGGGAGATATTGCAGATCATCTCGTTGGCAGCGACATTACAAGTCGCAGTCTTACCCTGAACGTTGGCCGCCATCCAACGGGTTTCGCCAAACTGGCGTGGAATGTACTAAAGTTGACCAGGCAGTACGCGGCCAGGAAGAAGTTGGAGATGAGCGGAGCAATCGCGTTCAGCTCTCCAATCAGGATCACCGCCACCGCGATGATAAAGGTCAGAATGTACCCGCGCACGGGTTCATTGTTCTTGCCGAAACCCTTTCCGAACCAGCCAATTTTCGGATACAACTTGTCCTTGCACAGCGCCTGGAACACCTTCGGCGCTGACACCAAACTGGCCAAAGCCGACGAGAGGGTTGCCGCGAAGCACCCGGCATAGATGATCGGTCCAAAGGCCGAAACCAGCTCCATGACCTGGAACGAGTTGTGCAGCCCGTACTCGCACTCTTCCGGCGCACACTCGGCAAAGGCCCACGATCCGTTGGCCATGTCCGTGACATTTCCGGTGGCGTCACGCAACACGGTAGCACCGGCCATGATGGCCATTCCGAAGTATGAAATCGACGTCAGGATGATGGCCAGGATCGTGCCCTTGGGAATGGCCTTCGAGGGGTCCTTCAGGTCACCGCTGATGTTAGCACCGGCCAGGATTCCGGTGGCCGCCGGGAAGAAGATGGCAAACACCGAGAAGAAATCGTGCGTCACGCTCTTGACCGGCCGGTAGTCCGATTGAAGGTTCTCCAGGAAGAGAGATGCTGTGGAGACGGAGAGTTCATTATAATTGGAGACGCACCATAACTCAATCCCTACTTACAGTTATACCCCACGAATCCCCTCGCCACGTCCAGATCCGACTTCGGTCCGATGACGGTTCCCACCAAGAAATCGACGATCGCCACCAGCAGAATGATCAGCAGCACGACCTGCGCCTTGGCCTCCCACTCCATCCCGATAACCACAATTCCAAGCAGAATAACAATCGTAATCAACCCAATGATCCGAATGTCCTGCACCTCCCCATCGATGATCTGCACCCCAAAGGTGGCCAGCAAATCCGTCAGCGACTCGCAGAACCCGACCACGTACATAGCACAGGCCACCGCGTTGGCCAGCGAGAAGATCAACCCGATCGACCCGCCAAACTCCGGCCCCAACGAGCGGGATATCATGTAGTACGTCCCACCGCCCTTGATCACACCGTTCGTACTGATGGCCGACATCGAAAGCGCCGTAATACTGGTGACGACCGTCGTGATGGTGATGAGCAGGACGCCCTGAATAATGCCGGCCTGGCCGACGACCCAACTCAGCCGCAGGAACAGCATCACGCCCCAAATGTTAAGGAGGCACCGCATCAGGACACCCTTAATCCAGCCGAACTTGATGGCACCCTCCGTATCGCCAATGTCCACCTGGACGGTGCCACGGCGCATAGTCTCCTGGAAAAAAATGAGCAAGAGTGTGGGGAAGAAAAGAGGAAAATTGAAAATCTGTTCTCGGAAAAAGAAGCTTGAATTAGGATTGAAGTTAGAGTTACCAGAAAATGTCTTGTGCGGCAAATAGATTAAAGCCGTTGCCAATATTTTTCAAAAGTTATCTCCCCTTCTTTTTAAATCGGTCCGAAAAATAAAGGGGAAATAGAAGTTAATCAACTGGAAACAATTTGAAATGCATTTATGATTTTTTTTTAATTATAGGGGAAATATACCCATTTTAAGCCTTATAAGCGGTCGTGTTTGAATGATGCTGGATAATCTGGAGTGTTCCTTGAAATTTATTAATACCAAGTACACCAACGAGTAGAGCAACTTTTTGTGAACATTTTTGTTTATTTTCACTTTTACTAAAAGTTATGCTATTTTTTTACAAGCATTTCCCAAATGCATTCTTATTAGTCGAGTGCATTGGGCCACGCCCATTTTCCTATTTTGAGCTTAGTTCTTTTTTCTTCCAGTGCTCTTCTGGGTCTGCTTAGTGCTGCCAAAGTTGATGAAATTTAAAGCGAACACTCACGAAAAGTAGCATTTATAGACAAAATTTCCTGGCATCGCTGGCTCACTCCAACAGGCGCTGCTGGTGGTGTTGGTGACAACCTTTTGTTCTTTATTTGCCTTCGCTCCTCTCTCGTTTTTTTTCAGCCTTCGATTAGAATAGGTCGTCAAAATTGAAACGTCAAAAGTCTTGGCGTGTTTGTTTTTTTGATGGCGCTTGCTAATTATTTACATGTTTCGGGATTATTTTTCAAGTGAGTGACTATCTAATGTACAAAAGAGCATGTTGCCGGTAGTTGGAAGCAATTTTATATCTTAAGCGCTTTGAAATCGTTGGCGCAAGTGAAAAGATATTGATGGTGACTTTCGTTAAGCAGTTAACCTCTCATCTTGCGCGTGGATGTGTGTGCCTCCAAAATGATGAGAAAGGTCTCGCAAAATAGAAGTTATGATCAAAAGTGCCTTAAATTTGATTTTTTTTTGGCCAGTAAATGGCATAAATTTGCGTGCTTACTTGAGGCGGTGCGTTTGCTGGTAAGTTTATAGCATAAATAGTATTTTTGGAGCTTTAATCGAGCATCAAACTCTTCATATGACGAAGATAGGTGTTTGAACAAAAGGGTATATTTCCCCTAATTAGCATGTCTGGAATCGATCAAAAATATTTCAAATGTTTTTGAAATTCCGTTGAACAGTACGGCAAAAAGATTTTCATGGCGAAATAAAAACCGTCAATAATTATATATTTTGAAAACTAATGATTGCAAAACAACTGGACAGGTTTAAATGCATTTTTAAACACTTTTTGTATTCAAATGTTAATACCATGGCATGTTATTTAAATTTCATACATATATTTTTTTATTTTCTTTGCCCCCTTCCCACCTTCGAGGCCTAGATAAACTTCAAAAAATATTTGCATCGGTGTTATTGAAAATAACCTAAATTTATTTCCCTTATATGGGACTGAAAATTTTGGATAAAATTTAATATTAAAACCTCGATTAAAACCGTCTTGAGCAAATAAAATCTCTAAATGATTGCAAAAAATTCCCACGTCTGGAAACGCTTGCCTAAACATGATTCCGCCGAGACGGAGCCAAATTAGGACCCTCTTCAGTCAAGTGACCACTTTCGTCGGATCCTTTCCAGCTTGTAAGCAGATACCGCATCTTAAATTTAATGGCGTCGCAAGCGGTTCCGTGTATTTATCCTTCATTCCTTTCTTCAAGTTTTTTCGACGTAATCGCCAAATTAAAATCATGTTTCCCCTAGTGAAAAAGGACCGTTTCCAAGACAAGTCATAATCGGATGAATGTGTTCGAATTTAAAAAAAAGTTGCTAACATATCTCTCAATTAAACGAAAAAAAAAAGACTCCACAGAATCGAATCAGAAGTCACTGCGAAATGCCCTGAAGCGCCAATTAAATGGAACGACCGATGAGGAGACAGAAAAGGTGCCCATTTTATTGACCTTTTCCAACTGGCGTGTAAAATTAATTAACACATTTAACAGACAGTGTGCAGCGTGTTTCAATTCAGTGCAGGAATTCTGGATGGACCACCTACACTGACTTCATGATGAGTGCGGTGACCTATCCACCCTCCCTCGGTCCCTATGCTTTGCTAATTGGTAAAAATTTCTTCTCGTCATATGAGCAGAGGGAGATTTGGGGAACTTTAACAAATTAAGAGATTTAGGCTCTTTTTGGTAAATAGTTTTTTTTTGCTGACATTTTCATATGGCTGAACATTAGGGTGCCCAGAATATGGGACTTTTTCTCAAAACCTCGCTCCACAAGCTGTATATTGTTCCTTGAGCTATTTTAGGACGCTGGACCAAATATGAGCAAAATTGGTCGACACTTATCTATTGATACTCGAAGGTGAAGTTTATAAGGGAAAAATCGAAAAAAATGTATGGAAAATCCTATTTTCTTACGGTTTGGTTTGCAGGGTGCTCTACTTCCATCAAAATATTCCCAAAAGTGAGATTCCCACTGGAAATTTGATGCTCCAAAACTTTGTACAAAAGATTTTCAAAAATCAAATAATTCGCTCTACAGCATTGCCTTGGCGTTCTCGATTGCTAGATTCCTAATCGAAACTAAGTGTCCGAAGGCTTGATTGTTGAGGCAATCAATTAATTTATATAATAAGTTCTTCAAAAGATACAGATTATTGAATTTTAATATATCATTTTGTACGGACAGCTGCCAAGTCAGTATGGAAAATTATAGAGCAATTTCAGCTCAAATCAGGATTTTTTCTGGTACTTTTTATCCGACCTTCTCCGATTTCAATAAAACTTTTTGGACATGTTATCCTAGTCCTATATAAGCCATTTTTGTGTATATGGAGCCAGTTGCACTCGATAATGACATTTGAGAAGGGCTTTAGGGTTTTAGTTATTTTTGAATTTTGTAAATTAAATATTGCTGTATCTCTAAGCCGTTACATCGCATCAAAAAGTGGTCTAAGACAAACTTGTAGGAAATAAGACGGGCTTTTTGAAAAAAATACACTGAAAGAAAATTACACGCCAATTCGATGAGATTTTTAAATTTTTAAGTTAAATTTAAAGGTGATGTCACGATTTTTTTCGCTAAATTTTTTTTGTGAAAATAACCTAAAATGTGACAAAAAGACTCACGAAAAATGCAAACCGTTTTTTTGAAAAGTGGTCTAAACGTCAAAATGTCTAAAAACCGATAGTGAGAATCGATATCCCAGACAATTTTACATAAAAGTCTTCATATTGACCATTGTCCTAGGTCCAATCCTTGTGAAGATACAGCGGTTTTAAAAATAAAAATGTTGAAAAAATAGTTTTATTAGTGGTTTTGGCAATTTCTATATGACAGACTTGAGCAACTCTCTACGAAATCGGTCGATTTCGACCATTTTTATTTTCTGTTTTTTTTTTTTTTATTTGACTCAAACTTTGTGGGGGCCTTTCCTATGACCAATAAGCTATTTTGCGTCATTGGTTCACCCATACAAGTCACCATACAATTTTGGCAGCTGTCCATACAAAAATGGTATGTAAATATTCAAACAGCTGTAACTTTTGAGTGAATTTTCTGATCAATTTGGTGTCTTGGGCAAAGTTGCAGGTATTGTTGAGGACTTTTGAGAAGGTATTGTACACGGATTTTTTTTTGCAGATTTTTTATCAACATTTTTTTTCCTAAAACTCAATTTCCCAAAATATGTATTTTTTGATTTTCGAGATTTTTTGATATGTTTTAGGGGACAAAAATCCGCAACTTTTGAGCCATAGAGAAACATGGTCAAAAAATCTGCCGCAGAGTTATGAATTTTTGAAAAAATAGTGATTTTTGGGAAAAAATTGAAGTTTCATGCAAAAACAAGTTTGACATTACTTTTTAATGCAAAATTGAATTTGCAATCGAAAAGTACTTTACAGATTTTTTGATAAAGGGCTCCGTTTTCAAGACATAGCCACCGAAAGTTTGATTTTAGCGAAATATTTGCAGTTTTTCAATTTTTAAAAATAGTGACCATGAGTAACCATTTCTAAAAGTTCAAAAAAATTGCTATGAAATTGTCTAAGAGACATTGAAGATTGGACCTCGGGTTGCTGAGATAGAGCCGCTTTAAGAAAAAGAATCACGAAAATTGAAGTTTTCTAAATGTCACCAAAACAACCCACCATTTTCTATTGACCATATCTCAGCAAATAATGGTCCGATTTTCAATGTTAATATATAAAACATTCGTGAAATTTTCCGATCTTTTCGAAAAAAATATTTTGAAAATTTTTAAATCAAGACTAACATTTTAAAAGGGCCAAATATTGAATATTACGCTCATTTAAAATGCTAGTCTTGATTTAAAAATTTTCAAAATATTTTTTTTGAAGAGATCGGAAAATTTCACGAATGTTTCATCGGACCATTAATTGCTGAGATATCGTCATTAGAAAATGGTTGGCTGATTGGGTGAGACTTAGAAAACTTCAATTTTCGTGTTTCTTTTTCTTTAAGCCGCTGTATTTCAGCAACCAGAGGTCCAATCTTCAATGTCTCTTAGACAATTTTATAGCATTTTCTGAACTTTTCAAAAAAAATATTTTTAGAAATGGTCACTCATGGTCACTATTTTTAAAAATCGAAAAACTGCAAATATTTCGCTAAAATCTAACTTTCGGTGGCTATATCTTGAAAACGGAGCCCTTTATCAAAAAATCTGTAAAGTACTTTTCGATTGCAAATTCAATTTTGCATTAAAAAGTAATGTTAAACTTGTTTTTGCTTAAAACTTCGATTTTTTCCAAAAATCACTATTTTTTCAATAATTTGCACAAAAAAATTGTGCTATTTGCACAAAAAAATTGAGCGAAAAAAATCGAGACATCACCTTTAAATTTAACTTTTAAACTTAAAAATTGAAAAATCTCATAGAATTGGCGTTTATTTTTCTTTCAGTGTATTTATTTTAAAAAGCCCGTCTAATTTCCTACAAGTTTGTCTTAGCCCACTTTTTGATACGGCTTAGAGATACAGCAATATTTAAAATAATTAAAACCCTAACGCCCTTCTCAAATGTCATTATCGAGTGCAACTGTCTCCATATACACAAAAATGGCTTATATAGGCCTAGGCAGTGCGTGGCCGAAAGGTTACGCTGTCCGCTTTGTAAGCGGATCATTCTGGGTTCGATTCCCATCTGCTGCAACCTTCCATCGGATGAGGAAGTAAAATATCGGTCCCGGCCTTGGTTGTTAGGCCGTTAAGTCATTCCAGGTGTAGGAGTCGTCTTCATGCCATAAGTACAAACAACACACCAAACCAAGCCTACTCCGGTGGAATCGCTGGCGGCGGTTGGACTCGCAATTCAAAGGTCGTCAGTTCAAACACTGGGGTGGAAGGTTCCATTCAAGCCTTCGGACTCTTAGGTTCGAGCAGAAACTTGCAATAGAGACCACAAAATACCCGGGGGTCGTTAATGTGGATGGTTTGATTTTTTTTTTGAGACCTAGGATAACATGTCTAAAAAGTTTCATTGAAATCGGAGAGGGTCGGGAACAAAAGTATCAGAAAAATTCCTGATTTGTGCTGGAATTGCTCTATATGGACAAACTAATTATGCAAAATGGTTGTTTGTTGTTTGTTGTTTGTTTAGTTGACGCAAAGATTCTAGTTTTTTGTTAACACAAAGATTCTAGTTTTTTTAACGCATAGTTTTGCCTTCCTCACTGAGGTAAGGCTATAATCCTGCTCTAAAAATGAACTTCGTATAAAAACGTCGTAGACCCACCTTCATGTATACATATCGACTCAGAATCGAAAACTGAACAAATGTCTGTGTGTATGTGTGTGTGTATGTGTGTGTGTATGTGTGTGTGTATGTGTGTGTGTATGTATGTATGTGACCAACAAACTAGCTCATGTTTCTCGGCACTGGCTGAACCGATTTGACCCGAACTTGTTGCCTTCGACTTGGTTTAGGGTCCCATAGATCGAGTTTTATACAGATTGAAGTTTCGATAAGTAGTTCAAAAGTTATGTATAAAAATGTGTTTTCACATATATTTGGATCTCACTTAACTGTATGTAAACTATGTCCGGGTCCACTATCCGATCAATCGTTGGTTAGGTTATCAAAAGACCTTTCCAACGAGTTCAAAACATTGAAGATCTGGCAACCCTGTCTCGAGATATGGCCACTTAAGTGATATTGATATACTTTTTTGAAGCCGGATCTCACTTAAATCTATGTAAACTATTTCCGGGTCCATCATCCGACCCATCGTTGGTTAGATTATCAAAAGACCTTTCCAACGAGTCTAAAACATTGAAGATCTGGCAACCCTGTCTCGAGATATGGCCCCTTAAGTGATATTGATATACTTTTTTGAAGCCGGATCTCACTTAAATCTATGTAAACTATGTCCGGATCCACTTTCCGACCCATTTTTGGTTAGGTTATCAAAAGACCTTTCCAACGAGTCCAAAACATTGAAGATCTGGCAACCCTGTCTCGAGATATGGCCCCTTAAGTGATATTGTTGTACTTTTTGAAGCCGGATCTCACTTAAATGTATGTAAACTATGTCCGGGTCCACTATCCGACCCATCGTTGGTTAGGTTATCAAAAGACCTTTCCAACGAGTCCAAAACATTGAAGATCTGGCAACCCTGTCTCGAGATATGGCCACTTAAGTGATATTGATATACTTTTTTGAAGCCGGATCTCACTTAAATGTATGTAAACTATGTCCGGGTCCATCATTCGACCCATCGTTGGTTAGGTTATCAAAAGACCTTTCTAACGAGTCCAAAACATTGAAGATCTGGCAACCCTGTCTCGAGATTTGGCCACTTAAGTGATATTGAAGTACTTTTTGGAAGCCGGATTTAAAAATAGATGAAACTTGTGTACAGCCATTGTTATTAGGAAGGCTCCAACCACATAGGTGGATTAAGATAGTTTTTAGTTTAAAGAAAACCCATGTTTTGCCTTCCTCACTGAGGTAAGGCTATAATCCTGCTCTAAAAATGAACTTTGTATAAAAACGTCGTAGACCCACCTTCATGTATACATATCGACTCAGAATCAAAAACTGAACAAATGTCTGTGTGTATGTGTGTGTGTATGTGTGTGTGTATGTGTGTGTGTATGTATGTATGTGACCAACAAACTAGCTCATGTTTCTCGGCCTTGGCTGAACCGATTTGATCCGAACCTGTTGCATTCGACTTGGTTTAGGGTCCCATAGATCGAGTTTTATACAGATTGAAGTTTCGATAAGTAGTTCAAAAGTTATGTATAAAAATGTGTTTTCACATATATCCGGATCTCACTTAAATGTATGTAAAATATGTCCGGGTCAATCATCCGACCCATCGTTGGTTACTTTATCGAAAGACCTTAAGTGATATTGATGTACTTTTTTGAAGCCGGATCTCACTTAAATGTATGTAAACTAAGTCCGGGTCCACCATTCGACCCATCGTTGGTTAGGTTATCAAAAGACCTTTCCAACGAGTCCAAAACATTGAAAATCTGGCAACCCTGTCTCGAGATATGCTCACTTAAGTAATATTGATGTACTTTTTGGAAGCCGGATCTCACTTAAATGTATGTAAACTATGTTTGGATCCACCATCCAACCCATCGTTAGTTAGATTATCAAAAAACCTTTCCAACGAGCCTAAAACAATGAAGATCTGGCAACCCTGTCTCGAGATATGGCCACTTAAGTGATATTTATGTACTTTTTGGAAGCCGGATCTCACTTAAATGTATGTAAACTATGTCCGGATCCACCATTCGACCCATCGTTGGTTAGGTTATCAAAAAACCTTTCCAACGAGTCCAAAACATTGATTATCTGGCAACCCTGTCTCGAGGTATGGCCACTTAAGTGATATTTATGTACTTTATGGAAGCCGGATCTCACTTAAATGTATGTAAACTATGTCCAGATCCACCATCCAACCCATCGTTGGTTGGCTTATCAAAAAACCTTTCCAACGAGTTCAAAACATTGAAGATCTGGCAACCCTGCCTCGAGATATGGCCACTTAAGTTACATTTATGTACTTTTTTGAAGCCGGATCTCACTTAAATGTATGTAAACTATGTCCGGATTCACCATCCATCGTTGGTTGGGTTATCAAAAAACCTTTCCAACGAGTTCAAAACATTGAAGATCTGGCAACCCTGTCTCGAGATATGCCCATTTAAGTGATATTGATGTTTTTTTTTATTCCGGATTTTTTAGATGAAATTTTTTTACACATCATATCAGCCATTGTTGGTAATAATTGAGGAAGGCTCCAACCACATAGGTGGATTAAGTTAGTTTTTATTCTGGATTAGAATCATTGCTCGATTTTCACCTTGAACTATGAAAATATTGAATTATCAAGCCATTAGTGCTTCGCAAATTAGATTTCCATATAAAGTTTTCCAAAAATTAGTAATTACATATAGGTACTCGAGAAAATCAAGTATTGGAAAACATTCAACTTTTAAATTCAATGTTTGATTTAGTGAAGTAATATAACTAATCCTCATCAAAATTAGTTACCTTTAGTTTGTAATGTTGAGATATAAATTGATGTCTTATTATCATAAAATTACATCCAAAATATAAGATAATCCCTATTAGGGAACCATCACAAGAAGGTAGTTATTAAAAAAAACTCTAGGTTTCACAAAACCCACTGTCCCCAGCTCTCCCCTACGAACCTCGTGTGAACTTGGGCGACCAACAACGTCAGTTAGCCCCCCTCCCCCTCCCCCCAAAAACGAACGGGGTGCTGCCATGTGCTTCTGGCGTCCATTTAGTTAGTCTGTCAGTCGGTTATTTCTCGATTAGGCCAATTTCGAAGAAGGGCGAGGTTAATTGGCATTAACAGTGTGCCACGCGGTGTCACAGCGGCCTGACTGGTACCGACGGTTCCTCGCGAAGAAAAGGCATGAATGGAGCTGACGTGGTGAACTTTTGTTTGGAGCGTTATTTATAGCGGGCTATAGAGGAGAAAAGCAACTCGCGACAAAATGTTGAGGCTAGGAATTTTGACAGGTATGATTTTCATAAAGTATTCGCCTCCTTTTCTTTCCCACAGAAAACTAGGGACAATGTAGTTGTCAAACTAGGCCAAAATGTTAAAGTCACTCACAAAATGAACTTTGAGTGATTTGAGTTCATTTCTGACGTCACGATTTTCTGCTCTATTTCGGCACACTCACACATGTCACACATGAGTGCTGTGAAAGTGAATCATCAAAGTTTTGGGTAGCTTTATTTGGGGAAACTTTTCGGGCGGGAATTCCACTGGTGGAATAGTTTAGCCAGAGTTGGGACAAGTAATGATAGAAAAGTTTTTTCACCGGCTGTTGAATAGAGCGCAGCAAGGTCACGCAAGACCGGCGGCAGTGAATGTCACCCTTTTTCGCGTTCTTCGCTGAGCCACATTCAAAAGCTGGGTTTAGTATTTCAGTTTCGGTTATGGAACGGTGATTCTTTTCTTCTCCATACTAGCTGAAACTAGTCCCAGTTTGAATAAACCTGAAAATTTTTGTTCGTGTTTTGTATCGTTAAAAGCGTTTGAAGGAATGAAGTGTGGTTTTAAGTATTTTTTATTGGTTAATCGATTTTCAAAACCCCAAATAATAATAAAACTTTTAGTTTTACGGCAGTGGTGCGATATGATCGAAATATAATTTTGCGACAAGCTTGCTGCTCATCGCTGCATTTAACTCCAGTAACGAAAACTTTTTTCGGAGCTTTTTGGTTAGTGTTTGCTAAATCCTACAAGAATTTGAAGGTTTGTTGACGATTTTTAAATTTTTAAATGTAGGTACGAGAGAGAAATAAATATAATCCCAATTTATGATCGACCCTTTAACCTTATGAGATTTTTATATTAAGTTTTTGTTTCCCCGAAATTTAAATCATGTTTTTCAAGTCTTATTTTTTAATTTTTATTTTTATTTCAAATCTTTGAACCTTTATTCAAATTCAACCACAAAAAGGTCTTCTTTTGTGGCCTTATTTAAAAAGAAGGTTCAATGATTTGAAAAATGGGCTATATAAATGAATCAATTCTTTATTATTTTTTGCAATTTTTTGGCTGTAACAAATCTTTTGTGCAAACATTTTACCTAACAAATTGGATTTTGCAATCGAAAAGTACCTAACATAAATTTTAATAAAGTGCACCGTTTTAAGATAAAATGTTTTTTATATAAGTTCAGAATTTCGTAAACTTAGTCTAAGAAACATTGCAGATTGAATTTAGGGTTGCTGGGGTACAGCAGATAAAAAAATATAAAAATTGGAGTTTTCTTAGTCGCACCCAAATCTCACCCAAACATCCCCTCATTTTCTGCTGCCAATAACTTAGCAGCTAATGGTCCAATTTTCAATGTAAAAATATAAAACTTTTGTAAAAAAAAAAAAATATTTTTTGGTGTAAGAAAATATTAAGATGATTTTCAAATCACGACATATGTATATCCTTTTTTTTAATTTTCAAAATAAAAAAGATGGAAATTCTAAGGCAAAATTAGCCGAAACTTTAAAATTTTTTGAAAAACTGACCAAAAACTGACAAAGTTAACACTTTAAAAAAACTTTTTCGTAAAATTCAGATAATTCTTGAAAAATTCATGTAAAGCCATTATGTTTACACATCAAAATTTCACAAAAATTTGGAACATTAATACACTCTCAAAAGTTACAAAAGTTTCCCTACAAAGTTACAAAAACACGAAATTCTAAACTGGAAATTTGAGTTGTAAATGCAAGAACGACTTCTGTGGGTTATATTTTGGGTAAATTCGACAAGTACATTAAATTATCCCTAAAATTACCTGTCTCTTGATTTTAATTAGTTTTGTTACGAGAAAAAGCAGCGATTTTAATGATTTTTATCAATAATTTTTGAAGAAAAATGCGTTTTATTAAAGGGATCGTTCCACCTCACCTTTACAGGATATCGAAAAATGATTTCGAATTTGTAATCAGGGGTCAAAACTACCCCTGAGAGCAAAGTTTCACAAAAATCGAAAAGGATCCGGGCAACTACTGTGTGAGTTGACAGAAAATTACTCATATTGTCGCCTTGTCGTACGTGCATTTTGGGCCAAATTGAGTTAAGAAATCCATTTTTTGCATAATGCCTCACCTTTGTACCTTCACAGATCCACAAAATTTGATTTCAATCCTAAGATATTCAGTAAAAACCGAAAAAAACTCCGGGCATTTTTGTCACTTTTCATATGAAAGAAGTTTCAATCTTGTCGTGCTATCTTGACACAGCCTGAAAATTTGATGTAAGTGCGACAATTGGCCAAAGGGATTTCAGGTCAGAACACGTTTGACTCATTTACATGTTCGACTACTGCAAACATTTGTGATTATATTGGGACTAGAGGGTGACAAGCGGGAATTCCCGGGAAATCCTCCATTTTTGGACCTCTCAATTCCCGGGAAATTTGGTCGAGACTCCCGGGAAATTTTAAACTTCTGAATATCGAAGCAGAAGAAAGTGAAAATTTCACCTTGACAAAAAATCCAATAACTATAATTGAGAGAAGCCAAAAAAATGTGGACCCCAAAATTTACCTTAAAGCATACTTAGCAGTTACACCAGAGAAATGAAATCTAAGTTAATTTTGCTGTATCAGGGTTATTTCCTGTTTTGATGTAATAAATAAGTCATTTTGTATTTCACGTTAGCCTCAAAATCAAATTATATTTTGGAAAAAAACGGCAATATTTGTAAAGTTAATGTCGGCCAATTGTGGAGATTGGGGTTTTCCTGAGAACTGTAAATATTTCTTCAATTAATATTTACAGTTCACCTTAAAAAGGAAAAAAATAAGTTAAATTGATGTTTTATTCGTTATTTCTCTTATTGGCAGAGTTCGGAAAACCACTCACACTCACAAATCGAGTAGGCTTCCTCACAGCAAACACTCTCGTTACTCACCGTGAGTGTGAGGGCTGAGTAAATTTACTCATATTTGAGTAAAATGAGGGCGTGAGTAGGCCGTTTCCAACAGTTTGTTATTTATAGAATCAATGAACATATCAATCCAAAATCAAACGTCTTTATCAATCGGTTGTACATTCGAGGTAGCGTCAATGTCTGTAAATCCGAAGGTTTTGTGTTGGTATTAATTAGGCATAAACTTTTTTTTTGTTGTCTGTCTGGTATATTTTTTTTCATTGCTGAAAAGGAAACCATGGATTGTCGAAGTCCAGCGGCTGGCGGATGGGCAATTATTTTCATAATTTTCAGATGGGCGACCGGTCGAAATCTGTTGTGGATTGACCTACCGCGGGATAAATCGGAGGCCGCAGACGGGGGCAGCTTCTGCGGACGGATGTTGGCAGCCATACCAAAAGAAGATGGCCGTGTTGTTGTGGGTAATGGTCACTCCCTTCGACAGCTGTGCAACTGTGGCCATTCCCGGTCGCTGTCAGTTCTACCAATATGTCTTGCCTAAGAACCAGGACACACCAGTGGACCCTCAGCGGATGCCGGTGGCTCTAGCCTAAAGCTGTCCAAAGCACTGGATCGGCTTTTTTTAAATTTCAGTGAACCTCCAAGCTAAAGCCACCGGCGGCTACTGCAACTTCTTCGGGATGTCCCGATTCTGCAGCATAACACATTTATACAACTGTCGACGACTGGGAGTGGCCACTTACCTCAGCAACACGGCCATCCACTGCTGGTAAAGCTGTTAAAATCCACCCGCAGATGCATTCCTATTCTAAACAACCTCCGACCTATCCGTCGGTAGCACAAAACTCGCTGAAAAAAACAGATAAAAATCAGGATTTGAACCACTGTGATAAAAAAAAACTTCTAATTGATAGCACTGCGCCTCTACCATCAGGAATACTTTTCCGCTGTTGAGTGAGCAAGAAATTCACCAATGTAGAGTTTGACATCTTGAAATTTGTTTTCGAAAATAGCCCTCATGAGCCCTCATAGCCCTCTTTGTGAGTAAATGAGCAAAGCCCTCACACTCACCGAGAGTGTTGAGTAATTTACTCGCAGGTAACTAAGTTTTTCCTCATGGTTGAGTACCCGTGAGTGAGTTTCCGAACTCTGCTTATTGCAAATATCCCGTTAGTGGGAAATTTTATATTAGAGCAATTCCATGTCAAATAGGGAATCGGTTGTACCCGACCCTCTCCGATTTCAATGAAACTCTGTAGACATGTTATCCTAGGCATATATAAGCCATTTTTGTGTATATGGAGCCAGTTACACTCGATAATGACATTTTTGTATTTCGTAATTTAAATATTGCTATATCTCGAAGCCGTTGCATCGTATCAAAATGTGGTCAAAGATAAACTTGTAGGAAATTGGACGGGCTTTCTGAAAAAAATACACTGAAACAAAAATACACGCCACATCAATGAGATTTTTTGATTTTTAAGTCTAAAACTTAAATTTAAAGGTGATGTAACGATTTTTTTTCGTTCAAAATTTTTGTGAAATAGCTTAAGATGTTATAAAAAGACTCACGAAAAATGCAAAATGGAGCAACTCACCTAAAAAAATACATAAATCATTTACTAAAACTTTTTTTTTTAAAAGTGCTCTAAACGTCAAAATTTTCAAAATCCGAGTACAGGAATCGATTTTCCAGACAATTTTACATAAATGTCTCCATATTGACCATTGTCCTTAGTCCAATCCTTGTGGTTTTAAAAATAAAAATGTTGAAAAAATAGGTTTTTTGATGGTTTTTGGCATTTTCTATATGACAGACTTGATTTTTCAGACTCGAAAATATTTTTACCGGAAAGCTCGTACAATTTCCCATAAGTTTGTCTTTGACCACATTTCAATTCTGAAGTTTTTTTTTGAAAAGGTCCAATAAACCAAATTTCCAGTTTTTGCTTTTTGGGTGTTTTTAGAACCGCCTTGAGTCAGGGGTATTGAAAAACATCCAAAAAGCAAAAACTGAAAATTTGGTTTATTGGTCCTTTAAAAAAAAAAACTCCAGAATTGGATTTATGGGCTTACAGATATAAGCTAATAACATTGCTCATAACTGGAAACATTATATTTTTTCAGTGTAGTATAGTAACCTGGATAGTAAATTGGGCAGTTTCAGTTTTCATACCTTATTTGTGATGGACGCATGGTGCAGCTCGTCCAGCGTTGGCCGGTTGTTGGCCTGGAATGAGAGGATGTTACGATAGTTGTCCACCCGTGGTAGCGCTTCCCGGGTGAAATGTCTGCAAATAAATAGAGCACATTGATTCGGTATAGTTGTAGTGGTCATTTTGTGTCAATATATTTTCTCGGAACGTTCGGAGGATTTAGCTTGGTATGCGGAATTCTTCAGCTTAACTTAATTCTGATATCAAGAGCATGGTTATGAAACGTACGGCACAGTATCGAGAGGATCGGTAGAATGCTCCAGCTACTATATTTGATTAAGCTCAATTGCATGAAATAGGAGGAAAATTAAATCAGGTACTGTCCGCTTCTGGATAGTTTGCTCTCAGGGTGGTTCAATTTTCATTGATAGCAACTCAACATCTAAAGCGCACAAACCGACGAGAAGCGTACAATTGCACCATCCTAACAATCCCAGTAACCCACCTGAAGCTTCTGGCGTATCTGTTATCGTCAATCAGGTTGTCCTCCTCGTCGTCGTTCGAGTCGGACCCGTCGCCGTCCACCTTGAACCGCGTCGTCTGTGAGTTCTTCCGCTCGTTGTTGCTCTTGTCCCCCCGGAAGCTGCTCCGGATCGACTGCAGCCGGGACGTTCGCCGTTTGACCATCTCCTCCGGGAAGGTATCGTCGTCGGTGGTGGCAGCGGCGGCATCGCCAACATTCCCGTTCTGTCCACCACCTCCGCCTCCGCCACCACCACCCCGCTCGTCATGATTGACCAGGTTGACCTGGAAGCGGTTTGCCGACCCGGATCGGTGCATCGTGTTCATCTCCACCTCTTTCGGATTCGGAGTCGCCTTGGACGACATCTCGCCTACCTTTGTGACTGCTCCGTGGTGGTGACTGGTTCAGCTACTCCAACCCGGGGGCCAGGTTGACTTTAACGATTTAACGATTCGATGGACGTGTCACTCAGGAATGCCACGTACGCCACGGACGACGACGGGCTGATTGTCAACCTCGATACGTGTGTGTGTGTGTGTGTGTGTGTGTGTGTGTGTGTGTGTGTGTGTCTGGAAAGGACGGAGTCTGAAATGAGGTGGAAACAAAAAGAGTGGGAAGCTTTAGCGATAAGCTTTTAATGATGGGTAAAAGGTGTGAAATTGCCTATGTGAGCGGTGCTAATTGGGGTGGGATTTTGTGGTTACCCATCTCAATCTCAATGGGAATAATAGGTTTTGGGTGCTGCGATTGAGGTTATCGTGGAAAAAGGGTACAATCTAGGAACAATTTCCATGATCATATCTTGGAAACAGAAAATCAAAGCAAAACTCGACTGCTATTTTTAAAGGAAACTGGACGCTGAATTGAAAGGCGTCATCAGATCTTCGAGTGGAATCACATCTTGCGCTACGATTTGGCATAAGAATCATCTTTTTCTCTTTGTTGGGAACGTTGAAATCTTTTGAGATAACGAAGTTTGTACTTGGCTGTTCGATTTGGTGTCTTCAGCAAAGTTATAGGTTTTTATTATGATTTTAAAAAAGGGACACGGAAAAAAACCCATTTTTTATTCAACTTTTCATGACCAAAGATTGAATTCCTAAAAAAAAGGTTTTTTTTTAATTTTCGAAAATATTACATATTTTTAAGGTACTAAAATGACATCGTTTGTGATGGTAAAAAATCTGGTTAAGAAGATATGAATTTTTGAAACTGACAATTTTTTTTTTTGCGGTATTGTAAAACGAATTTGATGATATTGTAAAATAAAAATAAAAACCACCTTTGAAGTAAACTCTACAGATTTCTATCTGGAACTTTGAAAATCGGGAAATTAGTTTTTGATACAGCCTGAGAATATGAATCGATGAAAATGAATTCCTTCAAGTGCCATCTAGTACGCCTGTAATATTAAACTGACGGTGCCTCGATAACTAATGGTCCGATTTTTAAAATCGCAGCTTTTTAATCTTTTCAAGAACAATAATTTCAAAATTTTAAAATCAGGCTTAACTTTTCAAAAACACTAAAAAATGAAAAATGATCCATGTTGCATATTTTAGTCAATTTTTTTTTGAAAATATTATTAATGAGAAGATCAGGAAATGTCGATACAGTTGCAATTTTTTATATTGATAGAAAATAGATTTTACATAAAAATTTAACATACATATAAAGGCCTCGAGATTTAAAAATATGTTTTATATATATCATAGATTTTTTTTTTCGTGGATGACCACCAAAAATATTTTTTTCAAAAACCTTCAAAATTTCAATGGAAATTTAAGTGCAAGCAGCTGCATTCAATTTTAAATTGCATAATCCTGCGTTTAGAATCATGTGTGGCATGTTTACGTTAGTTTAAAAATCTTTTTTTTTAATTTTCGGTGTTAAGTCTCGCAAAAAAAAATTCGCTTATATTCATGTTTTACATTTTTTAAACTAATGAAATCTTGAATGACATTACACATTTTGTTTATAAATTGGACATTTTTCAAGTTATATGCACTTTAGGGCGATTTTGTTTTCGAAAAAATTAAAATACATCATGGAGGGAAAACATGAATTAGTTTCAAAAGCTTTTCTACTTTTTTTTACCTTTTTGATCAGATTGCTGTTTGCCTCTTGTGGTTTACATTTTGTGAAAAAATAGTTTTTCTCAGTGATATTTTAGCCCTCATTTTTCTCATCGCGATAGCTCGGAAACTGTTGATTCGATTTTCAATCTTAAAAAGTGAAATTGTTGCGTAATTTAGTGCTTTTCTCTATAAACATGATTTTGTAACATTTGAAAGTGCTCTATACAAGTGTTTGGGATGAAATTTATTTCCGGTTTTTCTAATAGTTTACCTTTTTTTAAAGAAAAGCAAATTGACAAAAAATAGATTTGTCTGGTATTAGAAGAGATAATCAGTTACCGTAAAACGGGGTGACCCTGATAGGTTTGCGATTTTTCCGCAAAATGAAGAGTACAATTAAAATACGTACGGGATGGTTTAGAATCATACTGACCGTGGTAGAGAAGTGTTCAAACTACCTCTAGAAAAACTTTTCATAAAATTTTGAAAAGCTTAAAAAGTTAGTTAACCATAGTAAACAAAATTTTGATAAAAGTCTGTATTTTAAACTTCTAAAAGTGTCATGATTTTCACAATGAACACGATTTTGAATCGGAAAACGGAATGCATTTTCGGATTCATTGAAGAATTTTTCACTAGGAGAAGGTTAAATAAGTTTGTAAATAAAACATAATATGTGCTTTTGAAACACAATAAAAAAAATCTCCAAATTTATAGCCAATTTTAGTTGAACTAATTTCATGAACAATGTAAAAACTTGTGATTCGTGCTTCAAAATTAGTATAAAATACAATGTAAATCGATAATTTTATAAACAAAACTAGTTTTAATAAATTACAGGAAAAATTCCTACTTTCCAATAATTTTACCTGAAATTTATTTGTTTTTGTTAAAAAGCTTATAAACTTAGTTAACTAAATATTAACATTGTTTTTTTTTCATAAAAACTATATTATCTACTTTAGTGATGGTACATTTAGCGTAAAAATAAAGTTTGAACATCTTAAATATGATTTAAACAAGAAAAACTATAACTATCAAAGTCACCCCGGAATTTTAACTAAAAATTTTTAACGTACTGCCCATAATTGAAAATTCGGCTATTATGCCAAATCAAGTATTCCGAGAAAAACGCGTTTTAGCGTTTGTCACAAAATCTCTGTCAAGGCAATTTCCCATAAGAGTGGCATATTAGCCGTTTGGTTTTTCGCATCGGCAGCCAAGTCTAAACACTATTTCAGTGAAATTCAAGTTCCAGAAGATGCGTTGGAACATCATCTACCACCTGGTGCTAATATCTCGTTTTTGCCAAAAGTGGATATTAGCCGTTTTTTCAATGGTGGGCAGCGTAGCTATTGAAAAAACTTTTTATCCAAAATAGTGCATGGACTTTGTGTGACCTACCCCAGTACATGTTTTAAAAATAAAAATCTTGAGAACCAGCGCTGTGGAGTCGGGTCTTTTTGGGAAGCCTGGAGTCGGAGTCGGTGTCGGAGTCGGAGTCGTAAAAACTCGAACAACTGGAGTCGGAGTCGGAGCCGGAGTCGGCTAAATTTTATTAGCTGGAGTCGGAGTCGGAGCCGAAAATTTCTGATTACCCGGAGTTGGAGTCGGAGTCGGAGTTATCTTAAATTCAACAAATATTATATTTATTTTTAATTTTTTAGTATTTTCTATAAACAGATTAATTTACAAAACTTCTTATATTTTTTTAACAATAACAATAATAATGTTTATTAAATTCATTCAAGTTAACAGTAATGTCTGACTTCCCTAATGAATATAATTCTTTTAAAGGGATGTAAAGACGTAATTAAAAACTAAAAGCTACTTATAAACTGGTAACACTTTTTTTTTCAAAACGCTTACTAACGTAGCAAATAATTGTTTATGCAACTACGAATTAGAATGATAATTTTTCTTTTGAATTCAGCTAATGTCTCTGTTCTTTTTAAATCTTCTGGTAAATTGTTGAAAACAAACGGGCCATTAATTATAAATCTTCTTCTTCCAATTTCTGTTCTAAAACCTGATCGTCTAAGATGATGTGCTTGTCTTGTGAAATGCTGGTGAACCGCAGAAGCGAATTAATTTTTTTTTTTCAAGTTGCATGCGCTGCGTTGCCATTTTTTATTTTTTTAGAGATCACTAAATGATAACCTGTTAATCAGTAATATATTTTCTAGGTCACGAATTTGAAAAGGACCCCTTAATCGTTCTAATCAAGAAGATTTTTATAGATACATTGATTTGTAATTATAAACTTCTTCAGCCTTGGCGTGATGTCCATTTACGTCTTAAAAATTTCAATGGAGCTTTAAAAAATAGTTTCGTTTAAAATTGTTATTTAAAAATACAAGGTGACTATGATAGTCACTGTGCTTCTTATAACTGTCAACTTAAAAATGAGCAAATTGAATTTATATGTTAAATCAATCATTCAGGCCAGCTTTCTTTTAATGATCATTAAAAAACAATTTAATATTAAGCTTTCAATCAATTTAGTGAAAATTTGAGGTTAAGTAAATAAATCCAAATTTAATTACCAAACTGTTTTTCTGAAAATGCCTTCAAAACCGGCGTTTTTTTTCAATTCTGTTTCAATAACGTCTAAAACTTGTAAAACTAGAAACTTTTTTCCGGTTTTTCCACCTAAAGAATTTTTGAATAATCCTATTTACCAATGTTTTTGAAATAGTAGTAAACTAACTTTTGAAATATTTAAATAAATGTGGAGTCGGAGTCGGAGTCGGAGCCAACCATTTTTTGAAAGCTGGAGTCGGAGTCGGCTAGAGTTGGTGGGCCGGAGTTGGAGTCGGAGTCGGAGTCGGTTGAATCTGAAAGCCGGAGCCGGATTCGGAGTCGGATTCGGCTAATCCCAGAAAACCGGAGTCGGAGTCAGAGTCGCTTGAAATATGACCCGACTCCGCAGCCCTGTTGAGAACAACCTTATCTGTTGCAAAATATTCCAAAAACAAATTGAAATCCTATCAAAGTCACCCCGGTTTACGGTACCTATAGGGAAACGTTGTCTTTTGGAAATGAGACAGCAAATTCATCAGGCAATATAGCTTACTTTCATCAAAATTAATCAAATAAATTCTGGATTTTTGTTGAAGGTCCAATGAACTAATTTTTTTTTGTGTGTTTCTGAACATCCTTGCCTCAAGACGACTTCAAAAACTCCCAAAAAGCTAAAATTAAAAATTTGGTTTATTCAGTAGCCCGATCGGAGAACTTTTTTTTTGAGATTTCATGGGGAATTGCGTCAATAACTCTACACAGCAAAAAATTTCAGTGTAAAATCGCATGCAAAAGCATGCACACCACCTTTGTGAGAAAAAGCATGTAATATTGTATGAGAAAACGAGTACACAAAAAGCATGCACCGAAGACAAAAATCAGGTCTGCTCACCCCAAAATAACATCAATCCGGCTAGAGTTATATTCTGATTACCAAGTCCGCGCCTCATCTCACTCGGCTATCTCACCGCTATGAAAATAATCGGATCAATGCCAATGTAAAAGTTGGTTTTCCGTACGTCGTATACTGTTTTAACTGCATACGATGTATGGGGAACCTACAGTTTTATCGGTGAAGATTCATCTGTTTTCACAGTGGCGAAATAGCCGAGTGGGTTGGGGCGCGGACTTGAAAATCTGAATATGTCTCTCACCGGATTGATGTTATTTTTGGGGTGATTAGATTTTTTTGTCTTCGGTACATGCTTTTTGTGTACACTTTTTCTCATATGATATTACAAGCTTTTTCTCACAAAGGTGATGTGCATGCTTTTGCATGCAATTTTACCATCGGATTTTTTGCTGTGTAGAATTGAATCGTGACTTGTAGGGTGTTGATTCAACTGGAAAACATAAATGTGAATTGCTTATTAAATTAAAGTTTGCACGAGTCAACATGAAATGATTTAACAACTACATTGCAACTCAAATCCTTCTTCAATTCAAGACGAGCATTTATTGAACACGTTTTTCTTCTTCTATGGTTCAAGAAGCAAGTAAACGGACAAGATCAACTTTTCCTTTCATCTTTCTCTGTAAGGGCTTATTGCGTTGCTGCCAATCAAAAGCCGTAACATCGTTTGCATACGTAACAAGGAAAATTACCTTGTTTTGAACTTCTGAGGCTTGCTTGCTTGTAACTCCTCTACCCACAACCCTTGTGAGCTTCTCCCAATATATTTTATTAGCGTTAATACGAAAAGTTCTTAACAATTTTTTTTTCTCTCTCCCCCGTCATATTTTCAAGTAGTTGTACACATTTTTCGACAAACATCCACCTTAAGCCGCAGTTGCTCAACTGTTGATTGAATTAAAGCCACCCATAAATCTAGTGCCAGTCAGCATCGCGAACGATTCAACATCTCCAAGTTATGCTAATGGGCACAAGATTCACACCCAGAAAGTTTACCGTCGCAAACATACACCGTACATAATACGCTCAGGGGGCAACGTCGTTCAGAAAACAATCAAGCTTATTTCGTATTCCGGGCAAAGTTTTCGCTTCAACTTGTAACGCAACGGGAGTTGATGTGAGAGAAGTCCCTGATGTGATGTGGTGGGGACAACGTGGGTCCCAGACACGTCGAATGGCGGATTCGATTGCGTGACGGAGAAAGTGGTGCAATTTATAATGAGAAACGCTTTCCAGGAACAATATTTGAGCTTGTGACTTTGCTTGCAAGGTTTTTACTGTAAGAAACATGGAAAAAGATGATAAATCAATAACTCAAAGTCACCCCGGAATTTGACGCAACTATTTCTTATAGGACAGTTAATTCAAACATTTCCGAACAAATGTGCTCACGCTCATTTAAAAACTATAAATCTATAAATAATTGAAAAAAACTATTTAATTCTCTCCATGTCACCCCGGTTTACGGTGCCTTGGAACTTCATCAGGAACCATCCTGGCCCAAAACTTCACCATTTCACACCCCCAAAACAGCTGTTCAAAGCCTACCATGATGATGTACCCGAAAATTTTCCCCATCGATTTTCACCACCAAAAACTCAAAACAACTCGTAAATAGTAGATTTTCTTTCGCTCATAACAAGGGCGTCGCGACGCCATCGTCTGATGCCAGGCTCAGACAGATAGATGGGGTGTGTGTATGTTTGCGAGAGGAGATAAACGTGGCATCTGGTGCTAATTGGTGCGTTGCGGTTCAAAGCATAAATCTCCTAGATGGTGGCAATTTGCGATTTCCATATAGCGGCGGCGTGGTGGCATAATTGGATGTGACTCCGTAACCCCGTACTAAGCCCCCCCCCCCACTGCCACACAGAAATACTGTCATTGCAGGTTAAGTGGAGGGCCTCATCATGGTTGACATATGGGCGTCCCCGCCCACCCCCCACTTTCAATTGAACCAGCAGAGTGCGAATCCATCGCTTAGAGAGGTTCGTCGCCTAAAACCCAAACACCACGGGTCGTCAACCGTGCGCAGCGCTGAGCACTATAATTTAATGATCTCTCTCTAGCGCGCTGCCTCTGCTGGCCATACCTTAAACGGTGGCGACACAATTCTCCCCGCGGGGTCTATTCTCTATCCGCGCCACCACCGTCATCAGTTTGACTGGTTTTGACGAGGGGTTTGCTCTGCTGGGGGTTTGAAAAAATAAACAACAACAACAACTCGACAAACGTACACGCATCATAATTATTCATCTCATTATCGGGCCAGTTTTGGCTGAAAATAGTCAAATCCGCTAATTAATATTGCGGCCCTTTACGGCCTAGAATGTGGTGGAGAAAAACAAGTTGTTAAATTGAGATTAATGGGATGATCCTTGGAAGCGAACTGTTGAATCAATCAATCTTAGTGTTTTGCCTTCCTCACCTTATTGAGGAAAGGCTATAAAATCACTCGAAAAACGAAATTCTTAAATTGACCTCCTAGACCCACCTTCATGTATACATATCGATTCAGAATCAAATTTTGAGTAAATGTCTGTATGTGTGTGGTGCTTTGCTATACATTTTTAGAAAGGTACATATTTCATAGACCTTTTCAACGAGTTCAATATACTGAAAATCTGACGACCCTATCAAAAGTTATAAGCACTTAAGATATTTGTATGAACTTTTTGGAGGCTGGATCTCATATATATTTTGATGAAAACGTTTTCCAGATCTATCATGCGACTTGTCCTTGGACAGGTAATCAAAGACCTTTCCGACCTGTCTTTGGATACACAGCAAATAATCCGATGGCAAAATCGCATGCACATAACCTTTGTGAGAAAAAGCATGTAATATTGCATTAGAAAACGTGTACACAAAAAGCATGTACGCAAGAAAAAAACGTTACTTAAGGGGTTACATACATGTAGAAAATCACAAAATTTCATATTACAGAAAATTTATTGAATCCACTCAAATGATGATTTTCAATCACTCCTGAAACTTTCATGAAGATATTACATGATTAAACTGAGTTAGAGACGATTTTCAGCTCAACATTTTGCCGTGCGCAAAGCGGACTGTCAAATTTTCTGAGCGTTTTTCTCGAAACACCGTGTTGATTTACGGGTGCCACGATATCTCGAGATGGGATGGGCCAAATTCGCTGAAAATCGGGGTGAAGACTCTCAAGAACTATCCTGTGTGCATGACGAAGCTCAATTTTGAAATTTTGCTTTTCAATAAAATACACAAATCAAAACTGATGTTTTTTTATATGAAAAACATAAAAATATTTTTATCTTTTTTTTTAAATAAGTTTTTTGTAAATCGGCCTTCGTCATGCACACAAGACCGGTTTAAAGAGTCTTCACCAAAATTTTGAGCTGATTTGGTTAAGGCAGGGTTGAGATATCGTGGCACCCGTTTTTGAAACTGCTAACTTCAAATAGCTACATCTTGGCAATGATACAACCAATTGTCTTCAACATTGTTTTGATAATAGATGAGAATGTATATTTTAATTCCCTGAAAACAGATTTTAAATAAAATTTAGTTTGTGCTCACACCATCCTCTGACTTTTCTGTCGATTTACATGTATGTTACCCCTTAATCCACCCTAATGTGGTTGTTGCATTCCTCACATTTAAAGGGTAATGCTATCCAAAATAGACACAAAAGGGCGAAACTTTCAGTGTTCTATCAATTTGACTCATTATTCATACCATTAGATAGGGTAGTCAGATCTTCAGCACTTATGTGCTTATAACTTTCGATTAGGAAGGTCAGTTTTTGATATTGTGAGAAGATCGGAATAGAGCAATTCCAGCTCAAATCAGGATTTTTTTCTGGTACTTTTGTACCCGACCCTCTCCATTTTCAATGAAACTTTGTATACATGTTATCCTAGGTCTATATAAGCCATTTTTGTGTATATGGAGCTAACAGTACTCGAAAATAACATTCGTGAAGGGCGTAAGGCGTTTAAATTTTTTTGAATTTTGTAATTTAAAAATTACTGTTTCTCGAAGCCGTTGCGTCGTATCAAAAAGTGGTCAAAGACAAACTTGTAGGAAATTGGACGAGCTTTCTGAAAAAATACACTGAAACAGAAATACACGCCACACCTATGAGATTTTTTTATTTGTAAGTCTAAAACTTCGAGATACAGTAATTTTAAAATTACAAAATTCAAAAATATTTAAATAACTTACGCCCTTCTCAAATGTTTTTTTCGAGTACTGTTAGCTCCATATACACAAAAATGGCTTATATAGGCCTAGGATAACATGTCTACAAAGTTTCATTGAAAATGGAGAGGGTCGGGAACAAAAGTGCCAGAAAACAAATCCTGATTTGAGCTGGAATTGCTCAATATGTTATTGGGATGATCGGATTAGTTGTTAAAATAACAAAATTCAATAACAAAGATTTGTTCGAAGAATAACTTAAACTGTTATTATGTTCACCCAAAACTGGCAGCGCTAGTCTGAGAGAATGATGGTCTCGAGTCGAGAGAATAGTGGTACCATTCACGGACGCAGAGAACACAGCTCGAGATGGGCAATAGAACTATTCTCTCTAGGTTCATTTGCAAAAAAAGTTCATCCGTCAAACAAAAAACCAAAGGTGTCGACAACGGGAATCGAACCAGAGACCTTTGATAAACCAATCCAATGACTTAGCTGCCTCGGCCACCACAGCTTGGTGACCAAGGAGAAGTCAGAAGTCGATGTATGACACTTGTTGGAGATTTATTGATTCAACTAACGAATGAACTCATTTGTTATGATGGTGTGAGTTGGTACCATTATTCTATCGATTTTGGCACTGAGCCCTCAATAAATTTTGAGAGAACGATTATCTCGACTCTGAATTTTGGGTGTTGTTATTGCAATAACAAATCAATAACACAGAAGGAATCAGGAAGGAATAACAAGATTTGTTATTTTGTGCGGAGAGGTAGAGCAGCATAATAACAAAAAATGTTATTGAACTGGTATGTCTCCATAACAAAAAAAGTTATTGTTTTGCAATAAATTTGCAATTTGCAAAAAAAAAAAAACCTGCAGTTGCCATAACTCCTCTGTACTAGTCAAGGCTGCAGAGTCGGGTACCTCCAAGCGACTTTGAATCCATACTTTGAAGACAACTCCGACTCTGGATGCTGGATATAACGTCAACGCCGATTTCAGCTCTTCAAAAAAACCCGACTTCACAGATTCCGACTCCAAGTAAAAGTTGCTGAAAACTAGCTGAATCCGATGCCGTCTCCAAAGTCTCACTCCAGCTCGAACTTCAACGTCAGCTCCGACTTCCTGGCTCTGTGAAAATAATAACAGTTTTTGTTATTCACATTTCAAAAATTCTCAATAAATCAGTGATCCCCGTGCACCGCGTTCAACCGCGTTCTCTGTTTTCTGTACTCGATCAAACACCAGCACCGCGTGAGCACGCGTACAAGCAAACCTAAACTCAGCCGTGTACAGTGTTTGCCACAGAGAGAGTGAGAAGCAGTCATTTTTTCGTCTCTTTATACGCTCTTCGCTCGCACGGCGTTGTACCCGAGGTGTGCACCCCGTGTTTACACCGCGTGTCCAAGGCAAACTTATGCGAAATTGGACGAGCTTTCCGGTAAAAATATTTACGAGACTGAAAAACCAAGTCTGTCAAATAGAAAATGCCAAAAACCACCAAAAATCCCGTTTTTTCAACATTTTTATTTTTAAAACCGCTGTATCTTCCCAAGGATTGGACATAGGACAATGGTCAATATGGAGACTTTTATGTAAAATTATCTGGGGAATCAATTCCCACTACCGGTTTTTAAAAATTTTGACGTTTAGACCATTTTTCAAAAAAACAGTTTTAGTAAATGATTTTTTTATTTTTTTAGGAGAGACATACCATCCTGCATTTTTCGTCAGTCTTTTGGTAACATCTTAGGGTATTTCCTCAAAAATTTTGAGCGAAAAAAAATCGTGACATCACCTTCAAATTTAACTTGTTAACTTAAAAATTGAAAAATGACATAAAAGTGGCGTGTATTTTTGTTTCAGTGTATTTTTATCAGAAAGCCCGTCCAATTTCCTACAAGTTTGTCTTTGACCACTTTTTTATACGATGCAACGGCTTCGAGATACAGTAATTTTTAAATTGCAAAATACTAAAATATTTAAATACCTTACGCCCTTCTCAAATGTTATTCTCGAGTATTATTGGCTCCATATACACAAAAATGACTTATATAGGCCTAGGATAACATGTCTACAAAGTTTCATTGAAATCGGAGAGGGTCGGGTACAAAAGTACCAGAAAAAATCCTGATTTGAGCTGGAATTGCTCTATGACAGACTTGATTTTTCAGTCTCGTAAACAGGGTTGTTAAAATATCAAAGTATCAGCTCTCAGCAACTACAATTATCTTGCCTGAATATTCATGCCTCAAATACAACTGCTCTTCTCTCTTCATTGAAACTCTCAGCGCCGAACATAGCCGAACACGTTTTCGTGTTTACCCACTCGCGATTGACATTTTCCTTTTCTCTCTCATTCCTGCTTCCACGATCATGCTACCGCAACAGCGTTTAACCACAAAAGCCGCCACAAAACCAATTTCGCAAACGCAGTTTAACAGGACGTCATGCGTGGTCGGCTCCTAATCGCCATCTCACGTTCTCTCATTGCAGTTTTCGGAGAGATTGAGAGACTCAGCGGTGAGTGCGCATAGTCGAGGAAAAGGGGAGGAGACACAAGAAAAGATCTCACAAGCTACAGTGACGGCCGCTATACTCTCGGATATTTTTGGTGCAGAGATAATCTATAGATAGCTTTTTTATCACTCATTTGCAACACTGCTCGTAAATATTTTTACCGGAAAGCTCGTCCAATTTCCCATAAGTTTGCCTTTAACAACTTTTCAATTTGACTCGTTTTAATATTTATGTATGCTTATTTACTATCCACCACACTGAAAAAAATATTCAATTTTCAGTTATGAGCAATGTAATTGAACTTATATCTGTAAGCCCATACATCCAATTAAAATACTGTCAAAGGCAAACTTGCCGGGACCGTGGTGTAGGGGTAAGCGTGATTGCCTCTCACCCAGTCGGCCTGGGTTCGATCCCAGAAGGTCCCGGTGGCAAATTCTGAGACGAGATTTGTCTGATCACGCCTTCCGTCGGATGGGGAAGTAAATGTTGGCCCCGGTCTAACCTAGAGGTTAGGTCGATAGCTCAGTCCAGGTGTAGGAGTCGTCTCCCTGGGTCCTGCTTCGGTGGAGTCGCTGGTAGACAGTTGGTCCAAAGGTCGAATCCCGGGGTGGATGGAAGCTTAGGTGTAAAAAGAGGTTTGCAATTGCCTCAACAATCAAGCCTTCGGACATCAAGTTTCGAGTAGAAATCCCGTAATCGGGAACGCCAAGGCAATGTTGTAGAGCGAATAATTTGATTTGAAAGGCAAACTTATGGGAAATTGAACGAGCTTTCCGGTAAAAATATTTACGAGACTGAAAAATCAAGTCTGTCATATATTTTCACAAAAAAATTGAGCGAAAAAAAATCGTGACATCACCTTAAAATTTAACTTTTAAACTTAAAAATTGAAAAATCTCATAGAATTGGTGTGTATTTTTCTTTCAGTGAATATTTTTCAAAAAGCCCGTCTTATTTCCTACAAGTTTGTCTTTGACCACTTTTTGATACGATGTAACGGCTTAGAGATACAGCAATATTTAATTTACAAAATACAAAAATAATTAAAACCCTTACGCCCTTCTCAAATGTCATTATCGAGTGCAACTGGCTCCATATGCACAAAAATGGCTTATATAGGCCTAGGATAACATGTCTAAAAAGTTTCATTGAAATCGGAGAGGGTCGGGTACAAAAGTTTCAGAAAAAATCCTGATTTGAGCTGGAATTGCTCTGTATTATATCGATTACAAATTTGATTTTACACCTAAAACAGATTTTATAAATGTTTTATTTATGACTGGCCATGTAATTGAAATCATCCAGAAATGATTACACAACACGACCTTTTGAAGGTGATGTCAGTTTCGTCACGGGATGATAGATTTGAGCTCACTGAACACGCTCCAATTGATAGAATAGAATTTTAGTGAATTCTCTGCCAATGAATAAAAAAAATAAAAAATAAATTTGTGTAACAAAAAAACAGTAAGGAATTTGAAAAAAACCAAATCTGCAATCCTCCAGGAGAATCATGTTTTAATTCAAATTTGTAAAATCTGGGTGAGCAGTTAAATAAGAACTAAAGTTCAAAAGCCCACCTCTTTTTCCATCAAGCTTCTATTACGAATGCATGGAAAGTCATTTCCTTATTTGATTAAAGCAAATTTGTAACGCGCAATGTGCAAACATTTGATTCTATCACCCTCACTGGGGGTGTTTTCATTGGGAAATCGAACGAAAACCGTCATCAGTTACAGCTCGTTGATCATACCATTCGCATCCACCCACGCTGAACAGTGTAACCTTGATAGTTTGACAATTGTAGTAGATTGTAAACTTTGTCATGGTTGTGAAATACATTGGCGACTCCAGGCTTAGGGGCCATCCAAAAACAATGGTTTCTACCAAATTCTAACGAACATCACGCTTTGAGAAAAAAAATCTTAGTAGCATAGCTCAAATTCGATGTGCAGTTTTAATGATGTTTAAATATTGAAGAGCATTGAAGGTTGTGAACTGCTGTCAAACAAGCAGGGTTCAACTGTTCAACGTTTGCCAAACTATATTTTCTCCCCGTTAGATGAGGAACGATTTTGCACCCCTGACCTTGCCTGACCATCAACCGCGACTCCCGTAATTCCACGTGGTAAAAGCGTTACACGGTGTTGACAGTCAGTCAGGAGGAGAGAAAGAGCAAGCAACCCTTAGCTCCAACCGAACGGCGTGGAGAAACGTGTGCAGCAAGGCAAAATTGAAAATAAAAATAATAAAAATAAATGAATAAACGATCGCTCGTGCCTGTTTTATCAGTGCTAAGCACGTGGGACACTCGCGCCCTGTAAACAACCCCAAAACCCTCCCTTACCTGTCATTGATACTTTGCAGAGTATCCACCGTCCAGGTTGAAGAAGGGGGGAGGGGAGGGGGACACTTCTTTGCATTCTAACGACAACGGCTTTCGTGAAATCACTTATTTATAGATTTTTGCTGTAAGCAATGAATAACTAAGCTAACTAACTACCTATCAGCAAACATTAATTTATGGACTGAGCCCTGCGGCGATGATGTTGGATGGCAAACAAGGGGGGGAGGGGTGGGGGCGCAGGGTTTATTACCCATGCCATGATTTGTCCTCACCGGGCGGTGCCGTAACCGACCCTCCTTGACGACTCGTGGACCACCTGACCTGGCTGCTCGCGTGAACGTGAAAGTATGAAAGAAGGACATCGGTTTCATCAAGCTGGATTTTTCCGGTTTTATCTGAGCCTAGCGAAGGGCTCTCTAGAATTAAATGAAATCGTGGCTGAGCTAGACAGCAGGTGCTGATCGAATATAACGTTTCCAAGTGGGTGTTATTGCTTTTGGGTGGAACGATTGGTCGATGTTATTTTTTAGCTAGACAAGCAGATTTTTAGAATTCATTTGAGATCACTTATTATATTAGTGAAGTGTTGAGAGGTAGCTGAGGAGGTAAATAGTACAATGGTATTACACTTCGAGTTTTGTGAAAATGTTTCCCGAAAGTTGAGAATTAGACAAATTGTTCTAACTATCAAAATGTTTATCCGCCCTTTTCTCGTGTTGCTCCAGATTTAATAATAATTTTGAGCTACGTCCTTTTTAAATGTTTTTCGATGCACTATGAAATATTGCTCAAAAGTGTACCATTCAAACAAATATTATTTTCGCCTTAGCGTAAGATCGCTGTCTCTACTACAGAAAACTTAACAAAAATTAAAGAAATTAGAGAGAGTAAATTTTCTAAGATGCGTTTTTTTTATTTACATTTAATTACCTAAAATGACGTATGGCCGTAAAATTGACATTTTTTTTGCCAGCTAAAACAAAAATGATATGTTAATAAGTGTCCGGATTTCGAATCATGACTTTATGCGAGAGAGGGAAGAAGAAGGAGCTAAACCATTGTGTATGCTAGGGATTAGGATGGAGCAACATATTATAACTGAGGTAACATCATGATTCGAATTCCCGGACTACTTTCACGTGTCTAAACTGTGTTATTTGATGAATTCTAACATTAACTTTTATTTCAATTTTTTTTTGACGCTATAGTCAATGCCAAAACAATAATATAAAAATATGAGTTTACCAAAAAATTGAAATATTTCTCTGAAATATTTCATCTACTCCGAAGCACCGGGAAGGCTAACCAGAAATGTATGTTTCTGATTTCCTTAAATTCTAGCAAATTTTTAGACAAAATATCGAATGATTTGATGTTGACAGCTTATTTGAGACCTAAAGAATGCAATTAACTAAAATGTCCGTCCAAATTTGTGCAATTCATAAGAAGAATCGTGTGTCTTTTAGCAGTGTCCGGGATTCGCACAACACTTAGTTTTAATTTGAGAATTCTGACGAAAGCTGGTTAGAAAAGTCATATTTTGCATGCATTCTCTTGAAATTGGCTGTTTATACTACATCATGATGATATTTCTACACTTCTAACTTATGACATGATGTTTTGCCTGCTATAGTGAGTTTTTAAATATTTTTATTCATTATTTATTTTGAGATGCAAAATTAAGCCGGCAATCAAAACGATTCTTAGTTTATATGTTTTGAAAATTGATCAATATGTCAAAACAGGAAAATAGTTTGTTTTGGGAAAAGCAGGGGTTTCTGCTCATTCAAGACTTTCATACTTGAAATCATGCCTGGAAACTTTCATTTTAGACATTTTGAAAAGTGACGATTAGTTGACGTCATTTTTGAATACAATTTGATTTTGCATCTAAAAAGGAATTTAAAAAAAATTGCATGAGAATTTTAATATTTTTAAATTTTCAATTCAATAAAATTCTCTAAATACATAAAAATATTTTGAAAATTAAAAAAAATATGTTTTTGGAGCACTCAGCTTGAAGGGACATTTGAAGATTTCTTTCCGTGTAACATTTATTGATAAACAGTTAGCATACCTTATAACTTTCAACATTATCAAATCGATTAGAAATTTTTTTCAAGGTTTTTTTTTTTTATATTCGCATACGGGTAATTCTCTACCAACTCACACGAAATCGGAAAAGTTGCCCCGACCCCTCTTCGATTTGCGTGAAACTTTGTCCTAAAGGGTAACTTTTGTCCCTGATCACGAATCCGAGGTCCGTTTTTTTATATCTCGTGACGGAGGGGCGGTACGACCCCTTCCATTTTTGAACATGCGAAAAAAGAGGTGTTTTTCAACAATTTGCATCCTGAAACGGTGATGAGATAGAAATAGAGCGTCCAATTTCCCGTCCCGGGAAAAAAATTCCCGGGAATTCCCGGGATTTCCCGGAAAAAAATATTTCCCATTTCCCGGGAAATTTGTAAATTTCCCGGGAATTCCCGAAATACAAGCAGAAGTATACATTTTCCTACCTTTTTGGCACCAATGTTTTGAAATTATTCAAAAAATAAGAGTTGGAGAGCCTGATTTGATTTTATTTATTTCCATCTACTGTTCATATTGAACTAATCAGCTTGTCTGTAAATTTTATGTCAAGGTTTAATTCAGATAATATTTATTTCTGAAGCATTCACCACTAGGAATATTGTTTGCTTATTTGTTGGACAACAAAACTTACGCTGTTATGGAATTTATATAAACTATATTGTTTATGACAACCTTTTTTAATGTTTTTTTTAATAATATCATTTGAAAAAAAGATATTTACATCTTCCGCCCACGATCAACATTGAGATTTGCTTGACTTTTTTTTACCATGAACATGTTGGATGGAAATTGAACTGATATAATTAAATTTTTGAAAAAGGTTTGTGTGAGTAGAATTTGTATCTAAGATTGAAGTTATAAATTTATGAAGCACGTGAGCTACCAAGGGCGTAAGAGGGTTATATATGAAAAAATATCGTTGAATTTCAAAAATTTTAAATACTCAAAATTATTTTAATCTTATTAATTTATTAGGCTGAATACCACATAACTAGAATCATATCATAAAACCATGATTAACCATTAAATAACAACTTCCTATCATATGTAATTTACCCAAAGAATACAACTATATTTCAAAAACTCGCTTCAAATATTTGAAAACTTTGAGTTGTGATTTAATGAAATAGTGTTTCAAGTTAAAAAGCGCTAGAAATTCGATTTTTAAGGTAAATTCAATGATTATCTATTTATTCCCAAGTTGATTTTTTTGGTTTTTTATTTTATTTTAATTTTAAGGTCGCTGAGACAAATTTAAAAGCAACTTTATGGTTATGGAGTATAGATTTTCACTGTCCAAACACTTTGATTTAAAAAATCCTTCTTAACAAAAATACTAATAATATTTTTTTTTTCATTTGGAACGATTTGAAAGACGACATAAAAATTAGAAAGTTTATATATTTTCTCAAAGTCGCATGATTTTTTATAAGCAGTCAAGCCATTCATTGATCCTCACACTCATTTTGACCATTAAAGTTGCTGTTCTATACAATTTCGTTGCAAAAGATTATTAAGAAACAGGATTAGAAAAATTTTCGTTAAATTTAAAATTTCCCTGGAATTCCCGGGATTTCCCAGGAAATTTGTTGAAAATTTCCCGTTTCCCGGGAATTTTGTAACCCCGGGAAATTGGACGCTCTAGATAGAAATTTGGTGTCAAACGGACTTTTATGTAAAATTAGACGCCCGATTTGATGGCGTACTCAGAATTCCGAAAAAACGTATTTTTCATCGAAAAAACACTAAAAAAGTTTTAAAAATTCTCCCATTTTCCGTTACTCGACTGTAAAAATTTTTGGAACATGTCATTTTATGGGAAATTTAATGTTCTTTTTGAATCTACATTGACCCAGAAGGGTCATTTTTTCATTTAGAACAAAATTTTTCATTTTAAAATTTTGTGTTTTCTCTAACTTTGCAACATCACGAGTTACCGCGATTTTACGAAAAAAAGTTTTGAAATAGTTGGTCGTCATCGATCATGGCCGTTCATGGTCACCCGCGACAGACACGGACGACGAAACAAAGAGAAATGCAAAAAGTAACTTTTTCAAAACTTTTTTTTCATAAAATCGCGATAACTCGTGATGTTTACAAGCAAACCCCTTATGTCTATATATCAAAATTTTTGTAATTGTCTGCTCTACAACTTTGTAGAACATTGTTACACTCTAAAAAATAACCCTGCAAAGTTAGAAAAAACACGAAATTTTAAAATGAAAAATTTTGTTCTAAATGAAAAAACGACCCTTCTAGATTCGAAAAGTACATTAAATTTCCCATAAAATGACATGTTCCAAAAAAATTTACAGTCGAGTAACGGAAAATGCGAGAATTTTTAAAACTTTTTTAGTGTTTTTTTCGATGAAAAATACGTTTTTTCGGAATTCTGAGTACGCCATCAAATCGGGCGTCTAATTTTACATAAAAGTCCCTTCGACACCAAAATTCTTTCTCATCACCGTTTCAGGCTGCAAATTGTTGAAAAACACCTCTTTTTTCGCATGTTCAAAAATGGAAGAGGTCGTACCACCCCTCTGTCACAAGATATCAAGAAACGGATCTCGGATTCGTGATCAGGGACAAAAGTTTCACGCAAATCGAAGAGGGGTCGGGGCAACTGCTGTGTGAGTTGGCGGAGAATTACCCGGTTCAAATAAAAAAAAAAAAAAAACAATAAATAACTCGAAGATGAAAAATCAAGCAAAACAATGTTATTGGGCAAAGAGTGAATCCTGCAAAAGTCAATGAATGCCATTAGAAGTTAGAAGTGAATTACATTACATTATGTATATTTGGAGCAAATATTGAAGCAATTGAGCTGTGTCATAACTCTTCTCAGTATGGCTCTTATTGATTCTCCTCCTTACTTGCACTTCAAAGTACTCTCGGGACAAGAATGAACAAAACCATTAGCACAGGTCGAGTCACAATTATGCACCCTAATTGCGCACAATTGCACGCACCGTGCCAGGTTATGGTCTGAAGTTGATTAAGTACCACTTGACTATGGGGGTAATTGGCCATCGAGTGAGTGAGCGAGGGGGCACTGTGAAATAGCTGGAAATGTCTTTCAAACTGTCACACGCAGCAACAGCTAAAGCAACAACAACAACAATGTACTGCTGCACTCCTTCACTCACTGCACTCACTTTGTTCAGTCAATCTGACTAATGATGGTGCAGCTGCCAACCGTCACCGTCATGATTTGGTGTTCCTTTTTAAGTTTGTTTGAGCAAAAAAAAAACCTTTTCAACATCAATTTTGACGATAAGACATTTTCATCACAAGGAAATAATATTTCACAAAATTGTGATTGCGTCAAGCGAGCACGATGGCGACCAGTTGGCTGGGTGCACTTGCACGAGTTATCACGTGTGTACGCGTGAGTCAGTTGCCAGCTCAACTTCCAGCTGACCTGACGCCAGACGAGCTGCAGACTGCCATCGATTAGTATCCAGCTGAGCAGAGCCGAGCTTCGTGAGTGAGCTATTTGCACGCCCCACGCACACATGGCAGCAAGGTTCAGGTTCGAAGAAACTGGAAATTCTTCGTTTAAGGAACTTCTACATTTATTTTTTGAAGAGAAGCAAAAGATTGGACCTAATTGGAAATCAAAAAATATATATAGATATTACTCTTGAGCATGACACGAACTACAGAGCAATTCTCTTAGATTTCGGTAATTCGATTTTTTTTGTATTTTTTAATCTGGCTGAAATTTTTTTTGGTGCCTTCGGTATGTACAAAGAAGCTATTTTGCATCATTAGTTTGTCCATATAATTTTCCATACAAATTTGGACGCTGTCTAAACAAAAATAATACATGAAATTTCAAAAATCTGTATCTTTTGAAGGAATTTTTTGATCGATTTGGTGTCTTCGGCAAAGTTGTATTAAACCCAGGCCTTTTACACGCAGCTGGATTATTATTTTTTTTTGCTTTGTTGTTATTGGTTTACAAATGCATTAATAATCGTAATGCAATGTATTCTGGCCAGTTAAAAAGTTTTTTCCAATGAAAATTTGAATTTTAGTCAATAATTATATTTTTTGTCTTCAGATTTTTTGAAGAAGTTTGAAAGGGGAGGGGGGACAAAAACTTCAACAAAACAAAAACAAATCATCCGCTTCAACGACCCCCAGGTCTTTTGTGGGCTCTATTGCACCCAAGCCCCTTTTTACTACAAGGAACCTTTCACCCCAGCTTGAACTGACAACCTTTGGATTGCGAGTCCAACCGCCACCAGGGATTCCACCGGAGCAGGTTTGGTTTGATGCATAGAAGGGAGAAGACTCGTACACCTGGAAAGACTTAACGTCCTAACTTAGGCCAGGACCGACGTTTTACTTCCCCATCCGATGGAAGTACTAAAACTTTAAATATAATTTGAATCGGCCTTTCAAAATAAATCTTTCATGTGCTAATAACGAGCAACATTCAAGAGCAGAAATCAGTATTCAATCTAATTACGATGAAGTGAACCGTTTCAACCATTACCAAACGTAATTTATCACAATTTTGCTACTTCCCAAATTTAACAGGAAACATTCTGTGTAGCAATATTTCATTTCCATATTAAGTCCACGATTAGGATAGGCCGTGAACACCAAACTCGATTTCAATCGATCCTACCGCCGTACATCGCTAAACTGTGTTTAATTCATAGACTAATTTTCAAGACCATATTTTGAGCTTAAAATTGGTTACAGTTTGACGATACATGAGTATCAACAATATAAAAAATGTTTTTATTTACATTTCATTCAAATATTATTTAGTCTTGAAAATAAATCCAAGCTTAAAATGTTTCTGCTCTGCTATATAACTCACAAATTGACTTGCAATTCGAGCCGAATTTGAATTTAACTTTTAACTTTCGTATTAACAATTCTGCAAATGACAGACCTCAGTCGAAACACCTGGCGGGGGTTTTCGATACTTCAATCCTACATTGTTGTGCAAATTCCAACCTGAATTCGAATGCAAATTCACGCCACCTGTGGCAAAGGTATTAATTCACTCGCCGAACCATTCATGGACTTTGTACAACACTCTCTGTCGTTGCATCATCGTCAACGCCCCCCGCAAAAAGTTAGTGCGAATTTAATGGACCTACACACTCGATTAGCTGGATCCAAACAGAAAATAAAAACAAAACAACTTCACACACAAAAAAAGTACACGAATAATTTAAATTACAAACCGTGTCCTATCAGTGCGGTCATCTGCCCCGGGCCAGGCTGAACTAATTGAAATTCATCGCCAGCCTGAAATTTCTGGGAGCAGCATGTGCGCAAACAACGGACGCGTTTGCTTCTACATCTCTGAGGGACAAATTTTTGTTCGTTCAGCGATCACAGAGTATCATCGTACTCATGTGGCCCCAACCAGAGGCAGCAAGAAAGCTCATTATGCATTATGCCGGAACGTGACCACCGGTGAGTTTCCGCTCGACACGTGCCGTTTCCTGGCGATGGAGATGAAGCGTTTTGTTACCAACCCACACACAACCGGTGGCGATCTGCCCTCAAACTGGGAAATGAAAATTGAGATCCTGGAGGTGAACGATTATGGAGGACATGGGATAGAAGGTGATGAATTTAAAGAAATTAATACAATTATTTTAAATTTGCCAATTCAAATTTTATGAAAAAATGTTGAGTAAATCTTTTATGTTCAAAAAAGTCATTCGTGCTTTTTAAAGCTACATCCATTATGATTTAGATCAAATAAATATTTTTTTACAATTCCAGCATGTGAGCAACTCTCCCAAGAAAGAGTAAATACACTTTCGTTCGTTTCACACACAAAGGAATGAGTGCTACGCAAAGTCACTCACACAATCATTGACTTCCCTCCAGGAAAAAAATCGCCTACACCATTACCAAAAATCATGATTTTTTGAGTTCCAAACCCCACTTTTTATAGGATTTTTTGAGTTCAGGTACTACAACCATAAAAATGGTTATATGGGTTGAACTGAAAAATTCGTATGAAAAGTGGGATTTGGAACTCAAAAAATCAAGATTTTTGGTAATGGTGTAGGATTTTTCGTCGCTCCATACTTTTAGTGACATTATGGGAGCAAGGGCGTCTAAGCGAAGTGTCCCTACACCCTCTACAAATTTCTGGTGCTTGGGGTGGGGAGAGAGAACCTATTTTATTTTATGCACCGGTGTTTGCAGCACTTAAAATTCGTGCAAAAAAAAAGTATGCACATGGGTGTACAGATTACGGAGTAAAAGATGATCGAATTGTTCACCTAGCACTCATAAAACCCATCATGTTCCCAAGTAACCACGGGACACTAAAAAGTAACACTAAATTAACTCTATATCAAAATATAAAGTAAGCTGTTCACAGTCACATAACTCTATATCATCTTGTAAAGTGAGATAAAAGCCAAAAGTGGCGACGTTTAGAGTTGATATACAGTAACTTTTGAAAATGTTGATATAGAGTTATGTTGCAGAAAAACAACAAAACACTACATTACTTAAATGCTTCATAACATGTTTGTACTTAAGGCTTTGAAGCTCTAAATGGTTGTTCTAATTGTCATTATACTGTAAGCAATAATGTTTCAAGCCATAAATGTGTCAAAGCATTTGCAAAGGCTATATAAAGTGACAAAGCATTGAGAAAGCTTAGTTAGGGTTAACTTAGAGTTCAGCAATTTACATGCAAAATCAATAGTTTGCTTTGATGATTCCATTTGAATTTGTTAAATATTTTCTGATAAGAGTTATTTGGTACCGAGCCTTCAAATCGGCAAATTAAATTTTCATACGAACTTTTCAAATATTCAGCTGGTTTTTTCGGACCTCAACATATTTTTCCTAATAAGCCCAGCTAATAACCTTACTATTGAAACGTGCGCTCTAAAATTGGTTTAGCCATGATTTTTTGGAAATTGTTATTTTTACGACAATTGACGAAAAATTTAATTTTTTTGGACCACCCTATTTTGAATGGGAGCACCCTAATTGCCAAACAAAAAATACGGGTTTTATTATTTATGCCAGGAAACTCCTATGCCAAATTGGAGAATTTTTATTTAGATCCTTCCTATTTGACGTGGAATCGCTTTATAAACTGTATAAATTCAATTCAATTCAATTACTGTTTATGAGATTTTACCAGTTCTGCTCCAGGATGTTACATTTGCAATTCAGAGATTTGGAGAACCTTTCAACTGAGATCAATTCATAAGCATTTACAGGGAGGGTACATGTTGCTAAGTTTAAATTTTGCTAGCTGCGTGCTCTTTTAGGGAAAATAATTTTTGAGAAAAAAAAACCCTAGATCTATGCAAAACTGTATAAATATTAATATGTTTTTTTTTTTAATTTAAGGGGTTACATATAAATAAAGAAAATCACACAATTTCATATTACAGAAAATTTATTAAATCCACTAAAATGATGATTTCAAACACTCCTGAAAGTTTTATGATGATATTTCATAATTAAACTGAGTAAGAGACGATTTAAGCTCAAAGTTTTGCCATGCGTAAAGCGGAGTGTCAAACTTTGTGAGCGTATTTCTCTAAACACCGAGTTGATTTATGGGTGCCACGATATCTCGAGATGAGATGGACAAAATTGGCTGAAATTTCGGGTGAAGACTTTCAAGACCTATCCCGTGTGCATGACGAAGCCCGGTTTTGAAGTTTAGCTTTAAAAAAAAATACAAAAAACAAAAACTAACGATTTTTATATGAAAATCATAAAGATATTTTTAACTTTTTTAAAAATTAACTTTTTGAAAATCAGCCTTCGTCATGCACACGGAACGGTCTTCACCAAAATTTTGAGTCGATTTGGTCAAAGCAGTGTTGAGATATCGTGGCACCCGTTTATTTAAAACTGCAAACTTCAAATAGCTGTATCTCGGCGAAGACATAACCAAATGTGTTAAAATTTATTTCATTGATAGATGAAAATGTATATTTTAATGCCCTGAAAACAGATTTGAAAAAAGTTTAAGCTCAAACCAACCTCTGAAATTTATGCCGAATTGCATGTATGTAACCCCTTTAAGAATTTTGTATGTGTTTATGGGACACGAAATGACATCATTTGAGCAAAATAAAGACACTTTTGTCAACTATTAGACAACTATTTTCTGAGTTACAGCTTTGCAAAGAATTCGAATCTATGAAATTGAGTTTAAATAGCCTACGATGTTTCAAAATGACTTACGAAAAATACAGGATGAAATGTCCCTCCTAAAAAATACAAAAATCATTTTTTCCGAAACTGTTTTTTTTTGAAAATTGGTCTACGTGACAAAATTTATTTCAATAATTTCAATTAAAGTTGTTTACCAAATCGTTGTGTTCTTGAGAAAATTTTACACAGGTTTTTGAATTTAGTTCATTATTTTATTTTTAGTTCACGAGATAATGATTTTTTGAATGTTTGAGTTCAGTTCATTCATTGAACTTGAAGAACTTTCGTCTCCAACAAAATGTGCTGGGAACTCATTTCGAAGGAGAAGCATGTTACTTTGAGTTAGATCGATATACCGATTTCCGATTATCGTTTTGAAGAGCTGAAATTGGTGCTATTCCGGAAATATTAATTTTAAATAGATTTTTTTTTGCGATAATCGATGGAAACATATTTTTTACCGCCCTTATAGAAAAACTTGACCGAACCACGTAGCCCAGTGGTAACGCTTCCACCTCGTAAGCGGTAGATCGGGGTTCAAATCCTGGCTCGGACCAACACAACTGGTGATCTTTTCCCTTCTGGAATCGATTGCTTAGTAAAGGGAAGGTAGTGTATCGTCACAAACTGGACCTTATCACGACACCTTAGGGAGGCGACCTATGGAATGTTAACATTAACCTTAAAATGTTAACATTAAGTTGAGAATGAAACTGCCACTGAATCCGCTTTGTAAATGCCGGCCCCGATACTCTTCAAGGGTGTTCCCCTCAGGAACTGGGAAAGATTTACTTTTTTTTTTACTTATAGAAAACAAAAAATGTGTCAAATTATTTTGGTCAGAGAAATCTCATGCCAAATTTGAGCCATATCGGAGCACTTTTGATCTGGATCCTGCTGGTTTGAGGTGGAATCGCTGATAAACATAATTACAACTCTATAGATAGTAATTACCCAGCTCCTCTCAACCTCATCACCCATCCCAACCACCTATTAAGAGATTCAAAATAGCCACAAGCTAATGTATTCCAAAACCTAACGCCACCCCGCACACGCCAGTAGTAGCCGACACCGATTTGATTGATTGTATAGACAGAGATCTCCTATCTCGCCACTTGGCAGCATTTATCAGCTCTCCCAGTGGTATCATCATGACCAATTAGTATTCGGTTTCGGCAGGCAGGCGGACATGTGTCCCGGACGCTCAATCAACTAATTTGTCAACCCCACGACCGACCAGACCTCACCTCACAGCCAGGCAGGTGATAAACATCGTTGACACTTCATTTGCACAAACATTTGCATCTCATTTTGTCTGGTGCGGGGAGATTCCAATTGGACGTGTCAATCTGCCGGGGGTTTCTTCTTGGTCTCAAGTGTGATTTTGGGTTATTTTGGGGATCAAAAACATCACAAAAACAATTCCAAATTCGCACAATGTTTGCTTCGCTTTTTATGTTTGCCATAATGGCGGTCGACACATCTGTCAGAAAGAGACCGCCATTATGGCATCTTTCCTTTTTTTGGCCACAGCAAATTCGAAATCCAAAAAAAGCATCGAATTACAATCTGTGTTCACAGTAGCCGAAAGTGGCCGCCCGTGTCCGATGTCTGTCACCTACGGCGGTGGCGATGATGGCCGGAATTCAGCCGACTCGTCGAAAGTGGGTCAATTTATGCAAATCACGGTGTATGCTAATTTCAAGCCATCATTTCCATAATTTGTGGCAAGGCGACAACGCTCCACTGTGGATACGGATAGTCTCTGTCCGGGGTCGTGGAAGATTCTGCCGATCCAAATTCTACCAAGTCAGCGGAGAAGCAATTTATGAAACCGTTTGCAACCAGTTTTTTTTTTCTTCTTCAAAAAACTCATCCAAAACCTGTTCGCAATGCCTAAATTTATTGGCGCTGTTTACCCGCAGTGATAAAATTTATTTCACAAATCGATAAAAATTTCTCACAGTCAAGTAATCTCAGCATGATTGGTCGTTACGAAATTATTTGCATGAACTTCCATTAACTTTAATGGGTCAGCAGTATTCCCTAATGGTAAAAGTATCTTTCAATTTATTTATAGCATGCAAAATCTTGTCTTACGAGCAGATTGAAATCGAAACAAATTCTTGAATTCATTACTCGTCATTCGCCACGTGGCTCGCGGGTAAACCCCAGAAAAAAAAGTCCACCAATTTGCAAACCCAAATCCGGTTTATCTCTCTCTTATTAGGAAGCACGCTCATTTCATTGGGTTGCTTTTTTTGTTGCTCCATCAGATTTGGTTGTTCTTTGCTTTTGCTCCATTCCTGGAAACATCGCCTCGAGCTGCAAAGATGTTTAGAAGCGATTTGTGCAGTGTGATCCTTTTGATCCTCTTGCGAATGTCCTTGTGGGAAGCTGTTTTATTTTTTCTTCTTCAGACAAATGGGATAATTCAATTTGGTGAAATCGATTCGTGGAAGCAAATGTAATTTTCAGAAACAGTGTTTGATGCAGATGTGGAGCTATTTTTGTCTTCTGAGCGAGTTGTGGCGCTATAACCATGGCAAATAGTGTCCAGGGCATTTGTGGAAATACAATGTCCCATCCCCGAGGGTCCCGGAGCACCAAAACTTCTTAGCATGGTGGCTTCCAACGATTTATTGCCTTTAAAACAGGAACGTGAGCGGGGGATCCCCACGTTTCTTCCTCCCCTGTAGATTCATAACTGTATTGCTGTTTGAACATTCGTGTTCAAACTCAATCCAATTCAACGAATCATCTTTGCGGAAAACTTTACGCAGTTGGCCTGGCCGCTTTAACATTTTGTGATGTTTCAAAGCAATTTATTGCATTGGGGCACTGCAAATGTTAATAATGACAAGAGGATGCTAGGCGTTAATCAACCTAAGGCATTTTCCAGGAAGCCCTCGAAAGACTGGCTGCGGTTAGATTAGATTAGATTAGATTAGATGTGGAGCTATTTTTGTCTTCATTTGTTTTCAAAAATTTAATTTTTGAACAAAACTATTTCTCCTAAAAAAATTACACTTTGTTGAACATAATTTAAAAAAAAAGGGTTAAACAACGAAGGAAAATGTATTTTGAATTATTTCCATCCAATCCCTCTTAAACGTTTTTTAAAGCGAATATTCTATTTTTGAGAGGAAAAAATGTAGCGTTACGTTGCAACGCGTGACTTTTTCACATTTGGAGTTCTTCATACATTTTTAGTGTAAAATTGAATGCAATCATTAGTTTTTCGAAAAAAATCAAACCTCGATTTTTAAAGACCACTTGAGCAAATCTCTACGAAATCGGTCTTTTTTCTTAAATTTTAATTTTTGTATTTTTTAATCCGACTGAAACTTTTTTGGTGCCTTCGGTATGCCCAAAGAAGCCATTTTGCATCATTAGTTTGTCCATATAATTTGTATGAAAATTCAAAAATCTGTATCTTTTGAAGGAATTTTTTGATCGATTCGGTGTCTTCGGCAAAGTTGTAGGTATGGATATGGACTACACTGAAAAAAAATGATGCAGGGTAAAATTTTTTTTGGAAATTTCTGAAAAGTTGCCATTTGATGTCCTCTAAAACATATCAAAAAAAAAAAAAAAAAAAATAGTGTTTTTTTTGCAAATATTCGAGGAAATAATAAAACTGTTTACCTGCGCAGCATTACATTTTTAACACAACTAAACGTTGCATACAAAAAAAAAAAAACAATCGTTGCATTTGTAAAAAAAAAACAATCGAATCACGTGATTTTTATTGTAAAGCGAATTTCACTGTAGTTTGGCCAACAAAAGGGTGCGGGATAAAAAAAATCGTTTCGTTGTGTTAGAATGAACCCTCACGTAAATCAGATTATCATAAAGGGGCCATCCAGTAACCACGTGATTACTTTTTTGAAAGTTTTTGATTTTTCCCCCCTTGTGAACATCGGTCTATTTTGATTTGTTCAACAAGTTTCATAAATTACCTACTTTTTTTCGAGTTGCATAAAAACTTTAGTGACGGAATTTGTGAATGACAACAATTTCTACAATTTTTCTGTAAATATGCTTGGAAACATGATATAAAAATATATAATATTTAGTATCCTTTTATCTTCAACAACCAACTACACATACACCTTTTTTGCCATGTGACCAACATGATTTAAAATTTCGTGACTTAAACCTGTTGTAACTTTGGATCTTGACAACCAATTTAGTCGCTCTAGGTTGCATTTGAAAGCTCCATCCAGGTACAAAGAGCAACCGAAATATCAAAATGATTGAATGTTTAATTTTCTGTTTGCATAAACAGCTGTCCCTTTTTCGTGACGTTGCAACGCAATTAAATGGTAAACTTACACTAGCTGAAAAAAATACTCAACTTAAGATAAACTGCAAATCCGTGACATTTCCGTTTAGTACATTTAAAAACCCACAAAATTCAATCAAAAGAATAGTTTTTGGATTTATTTCACTGAAAACCAGGAGTTTTTAGAAAAAAATGTTTTAAAACGATGATTTTATCACGAATTGATGCATAACTTAACCAACCTGTACATAATGATATTCAAATGGTCAATTAATGATAACCATGATTTTTTTCCCACTAATCACTTGAAGTTTGTATGGGAAAAGCAACTGTTTCAGTTTTTTATCTGTGGAGGGCGCAATAGTCGTCCAATCTTTATCAATTCTCAGATTTAGGACCTTCATTAAATTTTGAACAACTTTCCCGAAGACACCATATTTAAAAGATTTTTTGCTGAAAAGTTATTTGCTTCTGAAAATGACCCTTACTGCGCAGACGGCTCTAAAATTTTGAATAAAAACTAACATTTCAAATGGGTGTAATATTGAAATTACAAAAAAAGAGAATTTTCTCAGCTTTTCAAACATATTTTTTTCAAAGGTGGGCAAGCCCAGGCTATTTTTTTAAAAATAAATAACAGCGACTTTTTTCAAGAAAGTTACCTTAAAATGGCTATTACATACTTGAAAAATTTCACTAAAGTACTTTTTAATTGCAAACTAGATTTTACATCGATAAATGAAGTTGAAAAATGTTTGCAGCCAATATTTCGTTTTTTTAAATTAGTATCCAGGTTTTTCAGCGAAGATGGCGTTCGAATTGTGAACGTCGGAAATGTCAAAATCGCTCAGTAGCAGAAAAATTAGAAAAAAATGTGGCTGTCATGCCATGGCACACTTTTTTTTGTAATGTTGGTACCACTGACCAACTGCGTGACTTTGACATTTCGGGCGTTCACAATTCGAACGCCATCTTCGCTTAGGGGGTTACATACATGTAGAAAATCACAAAATTTCATGTTACAGAAAATTTATTGAATCCACTAAAATGAAACTTTCATGAAGATATTACATGATTAAACTGATTTAGAGACGATTTTCAGCTCAACATTTTGCCGTGCGCAAAGTGGACTGTCAAACTTTCTGAGCTATTTTCTCGAAACACCGAGTTTATTTACGGGTGCCGCGATATCTCGAGATGGGATGGACCAAATTGGCTGAAAATCGGGGTGAAGACTCTCAAGAACTATCCCGTGTGCATGATGAAGCCCGATTTTGAAATCTTGCTTTTTAAAAAAATACAAAAATCTAAATCTGTCAACTTTTTATATGAAAAACACAAAAATATTTTTATCTTTTTTAAAATAAGTTTTTTGAAAATCAGCCTTCGTCATGCACACAAGACCGGTTTTTTCTCAGTTTCGTGGAGGGAAAGTGGAAAACGTGGTTTAAAAATAGCGACGCCATCCCCCTACGTTATAACTAAAATATGCTATTAATAAAAGGTATTTCATTACTCTATAAAAGGTTAAAGATGAGCAACTCTCTACGAAATCGGCCGATTTCGACCATTTTTATTTTTTGTATATTTTTATTTGACTCAAACTTTGTGGGGGCCTTCCCTATGACCAAATAAGCTATTTAACGTCATTGGTTCACCCATACAAGTCTCCATACAATTTTGGCTGCTGTCCATACAAAAATGGTATGTAAATATTCAAACAGCTGTAACTTTTGAGTGAATTTTCTGATCAATTTGGTGTCTTCCGCAAAGTTGTAGGTATTGTTGAGGACTTTTGAGAAAAAAATAGGTACACGGAAAAAAACATTTGCAGATTTTTTTATCAAAAATTTTTTTACTAAAACTCAATTTCCCAAAATACGTATTTTTTTATTTTCGAGATTTTTTGATATGTTTTAGGGGACAAAAATCCGCAACTTCCGCATCCGCAAATTCGTGAGTCAAATAAAAAAATACAAATAAAATCCATTTCCGGTTTTGGTAGAGAATTGCTCAGATGATAGATACCTACTAGCCTGGGTCAAACAATTAAAATTGCTCAAATCAAAAAGTATATGAGATTGCCTGAAAGAGTACTCAAAATGGGGCCTACAGCCCAAATTTCAGCCCATTTGGTTGAAAATTGGCTTGCCTTGAGCAGGAACAAGTTTAAATGGGAATTAACCCGTAAAACTTGAGCAATTGGATACATTGCTCTGTACAAGTCTGTCGTTGAAATTTAACGACTTTTGCATACCATGGGGTCAAGGGGATGGTCTTGGAAACAATTCCTCTGAAGGGTGCAAGATGATCCGAGGCCTCTAATCTTGCCTAGAAGCAGATTCATTCCGGCGTCGCCGAAATTCTCATGGTCCCAGCAAAATGTACAGGGATAAATCAAAGCACGCTAAGAAGGCTGCCTCGATCAGAGGACGCCACTTGTCAATCAGCCACCACGTGGCAGGAGGGTATGTGGAAATTTGAGTATAAAATGATATTTGACGTTTATAAAGTGTTTTTGCACAACTAGGGGAAATATGCCCATTTTAATCACTCTAAGCCGTTCGACCAATTCTCATCACTTTTGCCGTTTTCCGCTATAAAATCAACATTTTCAGATGTATCAACAATGGAGAGTTGCTTGCTCACTTTTGTTTGAGCTATTTATTGCTTTGGAACCGTCAAAAACACTTAATGAAAGCTGTAATTCATGATCAAAGTGCTGATAGGCCGATAATAGAAATAGGCTGAGAAAGGGTATAGTTCCCCTATCTGACTAAATAAAATGTTATAACATTGACAGAACCTCTTTTAAAGCCAAAATTGGAGAAACCCTACTGCCACGTGGTGGCTGATTGACATGTGGCTTCCTCTGATCGAGGCAGCCTTCTTAGCGTGCTTTGATTTATCCCTGTACATTTTGCTGGGACCATGAGAATTTCGGCGACGCCGGAATGAATCTGCTTCTAGGCAAGATTAGAGGCCTCGGATCATCTTGCACCCTTCAGAGGAATTGTTTCCCAGACCATCCCCTTGGACCCCATGATATGCAAAAGTCGTTAAATTTCAATGACAGACTTGTACAGAGCAATGTACCCAATTGCTCAAGTTTTACGGGTTAATTCCCATTTAAACTTGTTCCTGCTCAAGGCAAGCCAATTTTCAACCAAATGGGCTGAAATTTGGGCTGTAAGCCCCATTTTGAGTACTCTTTCAGGCAATCTCATATACTTTTTGATTTGAGCAATTTTAATTTTTTTGACCCGGGCTAATACCTACTGACCGATGCACATCTCATCGACCTTCTCCCAGCTAAATTATGCAACTAAAAGCTTCAAACCATGGTCAGTAACCTTCTGTCTCTTTTCCCCATGCTTTTCAATTGACGTTTCATAAACCGTGTGGGGAAAAAATGTGTCTCCCATGTGACTTCTGTGACGTGATAAAAGGATGAGACTAAAATTAATATCCTGTCCGGCACACTCCACGTGTGAGCCCCCAAGAGGATGGCCTGATGGCCTCACGATGGCCTCTTGGAAAACCACGTGACGAGAAGCTAAAAGAAAAATTCAATGAATCTTAAAGCGGTAGTTCTGAGAACTAATAACAGGTTGTTGAATTTTTCTTGAAGCCCCAAGATAAAAGTTGTGATTCATCGCTATTTTTTAACCTTCCTTGTTGGAAGGCAAACCGGAAACGCCATGTCCGATACACTGCCACGGTGGGCAAAAACGGGTGAAAAAACGGATCTTTTGATGCCGTCAGTTTCTGCCTGTCAAAAGTATCATTTTTAATGTAAAAAAACACGAGGAATCGATTGGTGGTACTTTAATAAGCGGCAAATGACGAGAAGTGGTCCATTTTACCCCATTTTGCCTTTTTTAGGGTGTTTTTCTCGAATATCTTAAACTGCCGTAGTTTGCCGCACTTCAAAAGTATCTTATTTTATGTAAAAAAATCACGAGAAATCGATTGGTGATACTCTCAATAGCGGCAAATGACGGCAAGGGCCCATTTTGCCCCATTTACCCCTTATTTATGTGTTTTTCATTAATATCTTGAATTACTGTAGTTTCCTGCAGTTTTAAAGTATGTTTTTTTATGTAGAAAATCGCGAGGAATCGATTTGTGACATTTTCATTGGCGGCAAATGACAGCATGGACGGATTTTACCCCAGTTACCCCATTATATGTGTTTTTCGTCAATATCTCTAATTGCCGTTGTTTTTACACTTTAAAAGTATACTATTTTATGTAAAAAATCACGAGAAATCGATTGGTGACACTCTCATTGGTGGCAAAGACGGCAAGAGTCCATTTTGCCCCATTTAACCCCTTTCTAATGTGTTTTTCGAAAATATTATGAAATTATATTATTTCTTACAGTTTCAACGTATATTATTTTATGTAGAAAATCACGACGAAACGATTGATGGTGTTCTCATAGGCCGCAAATGACGGCTAAGGCTCGTTTTACCCCATTTACCCCATTTTATGTATTTTCTTTAATATCTTGAATTGCCGAGTTTTCCAAACTTTAAATAAATGTTATTTTATGCAGAAAATCACGAGGAATCGATTAAGAACACTCTAAATTGTGGCAAATGGTGAAAAGGACCCATTTTACCCCATTTACTTTCTTTCGTGAATATCTTGAACGTACTGTGCATTCTACCGTAACATTCTTGTAAACTGTATTGGAAATCACGACACGTTTAATATATTGACTATAAACACATGAAATGGGCAAAATAGGCCCTTGTCGCCATTTGCCGCTAATTAGAGTGTTCTAAATCGATTCCTCGTGATTCTCTGCTAAAATAACATTTGTTTAAAGTTTGGAAAACCACGGCAATTCAAGATATTAAAGAAAATACATAAAATGGGGTAAATGGGGCAAAACGAGCCTTTGCCGTCGTTTTCAATTTATAAGAACATCATCAATGATTCTTCGTGATTTTCTACATAAAATAATATACGTTGAAACTGTAAGAAATAATGTAATTTCAAAATATTTACGAAAAACATATTAAAACGGGTTAAATGGGGCAAAATGGGCCCTTGCCATCATTTGCCACCAATGAGAGTGTCACCAATCGATTTCTCGTGATTTTTTACGTAAAATAGTATACTTTTAAAGTGTAAAAACAACGGCAATTAAAGATATTGTCGAAAAACACATACAATGGGGTAACTGGGGCAAAATGGGCCCATGCTGTCATTTGCCGCCAATGAAAATGTCACCAATCGATTTCTCGTGATTTTTTACGTAAAATAGTATACTTTCAAAGTGTAAAAACAACGGCAATTAAAGATATTGGCGAAAAACACATACAATGGGGTAACTAGGGCAAAATGGGCCCATGCTGTCATTTGCCGCCAATGAAAATGTCACAAATCGATTCCTCGCGATTTTCTACATAAAATAACATACTTTAAAACTGCAGGTAACTACAGTAATCCAAGATATTAATGAAAAACACATAAATAAGGGGTAAATAGGGCAAAATGAGCCCTTGCCGTCATTTGCCGCTATTAAGAGTATCACCAATCAATTTCTCGTGATTTTTTACATAAAATAAGATACTTTAGAAGTGCGGCAAACTACGGCAATTGAAGATATTCGAGAAAAACACCCTAAAAAGGCAAAATGGGGTAAAATGGACCACTTCTCGTCATTTGCCGCTAATGAGAGTACCACCAATCGATTCCTCGTAATTTTTTACATTAAAAATGATACTTTTGACAGGCAGAAACTGACGGCATCAAAAGATCCTTTTTTTCATCCTTTTTTGCCCACTGTGCACTGGGTCAATCATTTTAAGCCAGTTTAAGGACAGTTGGTCACGCTAACCAAAAACCGCACAGAATGCTTGTTCGTAAGGATTACCAACCCCACAAGGACGACTGTTATGCAAAACTTGTTCTGCTGCATCTCATACCTCATGGGAGCGAGTAGTTTTAATGCTGAAGAAGGAGCAAAAAAAAAGCTTCGGATATGAGCAGAAAAAACCGGAATCTGATACAGGTTATGTAATCAATATGCAATTATGTCGCACCAGGTCGAACCCGGGTCGACAGGGGGTGAATTTAAATGATTTTTTAAAGGTTGAAATCTGCATCGCCAGACGAGGTTTGCTTTAAGAAAAGTAAGAAGCGAATTGAACGATCTCAAGAGTGAACTCCATCGGGGCGATGAAAAAGCTTCTTTGAAATCCGACTGTGTATCGAGCGGGATTTCATTTGAATAAATTCTCATCGCATATTGGTTCGAACTCTGCTTTCTACATATGAGCTTCGCAGAATTGTAATTCTTGCCTTGAATAATGCTTTACATTTTAGCATTGATTGATTTCACCGCAAATCATCAAAGCTCTTGGCTCAAGTCACCTGAGAAATTATTGCTCTTTCCTTGAAGTTTCAATAATTCAGGTCCCCACAGTCAAAGTGTTAACAAATCACACAGAAGTCAAGCTAGATGGAAATTGTGGATTAAATAGCTTTATTGAAATGCTTCAATTTATTACGGGCAAGTCTAATTCAAGTCGGCAAATTTTGGAAATGAAAAGGAAAAAAATAAAGGTCAAATTTATTTTAGAATAAAGTGAGCTCAATATTACTATTTCAGGCACTCAGTAAAAATCAAACATTTGCAAATCAATTACTTAATGAAATGAAAAATAAAAAACTTGTTAAACATTTTCAGAGAGAATTCAACGTTGATGATTGAGTAGCGTTTCGCAAAAAAACTGAAAGGTTCCTCTCGGATTACGTTTTATCAAGGGCTCTCAAACCAATCCAATCAATCGCTTGTCATTTTTTTGGTTTCTGAAAAGAAGGAGTTACATCACCGCGGCAAAAAAAAAACAACTTTGATTCCGAAACTTTTCCAATACAAACTCAAGCACCAAGTACAAATCCAATAAAGCGTCGGTAGCGTGGAAATCCAAACAGAAAAAAAATTGGAGCTTGAAAAGTTGACAACTCCTCGATAATTTAGCGTTGAATCAGGCGCTAAAAGATATGAATGGAAAATCACTCGTGTAAATGAGCTTCCCAAATTTAATTAACAATAATGTAGGTATTCATTCGAGCTTTGCTAAGCAGGTGTGGCTGTGGAGGTGGTGGCAACAGGTGTGATTTATGAACTGGTAATCGTTGGTGGCCACCTTAATTACATCAAGTGATGCGATAATTGCTGCTTCGTGACAATCGATGAAACGTGTTGGAAAGCGTTTGATTTTTTTCCGAATGAAACAATTTATTTGATTTGCAGCGAAACGCGTTGAATTCCGAATAAAGCAAAAGTCAAAATGGCAACTAGATTAAAGGCTGACTTTGTCGCTTTTGAGCACTGCTCTACAAACATACTTACGGTCGCTTTCTGTCTTAAGTGAGCGCTTGGGCGGCCAACATCAAACCATTAATTTCACTTCTCCGATGTCAACGAAGGGGTCACTTGACCATATTAGTAGGCTCGTACCAGTTGGAGCTGGCTGAATCAAAGATACCAAGTTAGATGGTGGATTCTGACTGTTTTTAGAGGGTCTTGTGGAAAACGATACAGACAATTATAATTTGTTTGTACTGCTGTTGTTTAAGTTAACATTGGTAGGAAATTTATAAGGTACAATATAACTAGAGGGAAAACGTGTATAAATGCTCAAACTGGCACCACTTCTACAATCAAGTTTACTATCTATTATTTTCAAAACTGCAAATGTCACATTTTGTGCATCACTCTTGGGTTTCTGTTTTTGTTAGTTAGGTGAACAAAAGCTTTAACCTCAAACAGACACATAAATTGTAGAAAATTCGCTAAATGAATATTATTTTATTCAATCAATATAAATAATAATCACTTCAAATACATTGCTTCAAGTCAATTGAAGGATGACTACATTTAAATTATGCAATACACTCAAACCCCGATGGTTTGACACCAACCGTTGTCAAACGAACGGGGTCACTTTTTAGTTTGACACCCCTTTTACACGGAGTTCACACTCACTACCAAACGTTTGTTTTGATAGTGTTCGTAAGCGCCGTGTAACTTTTTAGTTTGACTTTGACCAACCAACGGGGTACAAACTAAAAAAGTGTCAAACGAAAAAGTGACCAACCACCGGGGGTTGAGTGTACATGTTGCAAAAAAAAAAAAAAAAAAAACAAACTTGTAAACATAAATGTTAATCAAAACTGATACATTCTATATACCTATATCCTAAGTAAGATCTAACGATACAACAACTTGAAGAAAAAAATCACAACCTGCTAGAAAAAAAACCCTTTTATCGCAAACACTTGTGGCACACTCTCGGCGTGCAAACCAAAACATCATTCATCCACGTTCAGCAAACGGTACACACCGGTCAAGTCTGTCAGTCTGTTTACAGGGCATCTGTTCAACATTCCCCCGGCAATGGACGATCGGCCAGAGAAATTCAACACACACACACAAGTGCTTCGGAATCCAGTTCCCACTGGTAGTGGATCGTAAAGTTATCAATTGAACTTGAACGGTTAGTTCACGTATAACCAAGCAGAAGGTAGAATTTCAAATTGATCATCAAACCTGGCGAAATATGCTCTGACGTTGGTTGAACTGGAGGTCAACATTTGGAAAGGGCTCCAAAAAAGTAGAAAAATCCAAACTTATTTGAATTATACATTAAAACAGATCAAAATAATTCATGCGATTCATTTACACTCAGTAATATTTTTTGACATGTTGCCCTCGATTTATGAAAGAAGTACACTGCCGTTCTACGCATAATTGTCCCATGTTCAAAAAAGTGCAACTGAGAAAAACGCGATTGAAATTTTTCTACCGATTTCTGTGTTTCTACGCATAATTGTCCCGTGGGTTCCTATTCCAACAGGTAAACAAGATATAATGCTTAGTAAAACTAATGATTCCGTGTAAGAAAATACTTGGTGGGACAATTATGCGTAGAAGTTAATGAGTTTCCGAACAAAGTACCAGATTTTATGTGTTTTTCTTAGAGTACACATCGAATTAAACTTAAAAATGTCATAAAGTCAAAATCGTCCAAAACTGACATGGGACAATTATGCGTAGAACGGCAGTACATTAATGTGAAGAGTAATGCAGCGAAATTCCACCCGGTCATGCATAAAAGATGCCCCACAATTATGGCAAACTTCTGCTGCGATTACGCATCAATCGTCCTTCCACACATACACACATGCCAGACACGAACTAAAAATAGCCCCTTAACGGCGGAGGCTGAGACTAACCTTGGACAAGTTCTCCCTTTTGTACCACCAGAACTCTTCAGAAGAAGTCGTCGTGGATGTGCAACCGGACCCTAAGATGACAGATTTCGTGAGTTGCGCGTATTCACCAACAGATGGCCTGTGGGCCTCGTCGGAGTCCGACCATTAAATACGCCACTCAAAATTTGCATGGGAAACGTTTTTTTCGTGACGGCATTCGCGGCACGCTCACTTCAACTGTTCTTGTCTAATATTTGAACGTGGCGTATCTCTAAACAGGTTTTTTAAGAAAATGATTCCAGACTACTTATTTTGTCGTTTTAAACCGAAACAAGGAAAAAACTATATTTATTTAAACAATTCGCCATTTTCAAAAAATTGGCTAGACAATATCGAAGGCCGCCATCTTAGGCCCACTGGGCCCAGAAAAAGAGGTACGCTCAGTTTGTATGGGAGCTGTCAACATGCTCCCGGGCTGTGGATGTGCCTTGTTGTCATATCGACTTCGCCGTGCTATCTAGTCGCATCCGCCATTTCGACGTTCCGAGAAAAACACGTTTAAATGGATGACCTTGCATAGACAAAAACGAAAGCACGCAATGTAAACAATAACAAACACGTTTTGTTTGGCATTACGTGCATTGTCCCGAAGTTTGGTTGAAGTGCACAGAGTTTTGTCGGATTTCGTTGAATATCTCAGGATTGAAATCGAATTTTGGGAATCTGTGAAGGTCAAAAGGTGAGGCATTGTGAGCTTCACAAAATGGCGTTCTTAACTCAATTTGGCCCAAAGTGCACGTTCGACAAGTTAGCATGGCGGGGACAATATGGAGACATTTGACGTTTCAAGAAAATGTATTGCGCGTATTCCCGAAAAAGACACGCGGCATATCAGCCTCGAAACGACGCGCCGCACTTTCGGCAAATGCGCGCTGTCAAATCCCATACTGCGCGTTTTATTTTTGTTTATCTTTTTCTTGGAATCGGTTGCCATTGTTACCAGGTACGTTTTTTATTGCACTAAAAGTGCAGAAAATCGCTGGAAACAATTCTGAAATGCCGCGCGGCGTGTATTTTTGAAAGAAATGGACAATATTTCAGTGTTTTTGCAAACAAACACGTGTAAACGAAACCAACATGTGTGTCTTCAATCCAACAACCGCTAGCTGGCAGCGAAATTATGGGAAAGTTTATCATCACTCGGATAGAAATCTTGTAAGCATATCCGGTAACTCTATGTTTTCGAATTCGTAAACATTGAAATGTTTCCAAAATTGTCAACATTTTTCTCGATTACGATGTAAAAGTTTTCAAAACATTGTTATTCGAAATCGACAAAAATGTTGACGATTTTTGGAACATTTCATCGTTTACGAATTCAAAAACATAGATTTACCGGATTAACTTACAGGATTTCTATCCGTGCACTACGAATCAATTTCCTTCTCATAGAATGTATACTAGGGTGGTCCAAATCCAGGCTTTCTCGGGGCTACCACCTGAAATCTTAGATTGACCTTAGGCTAAATTCCAAATTTGAGCTCATTCTGACCACGGGAACCCCTCCCTCGTCCTTTTCGTAAGCTAATAACTTTTCAGCAAAAAATCTTAAAAATATGGTGTTTTGAGAAAAGTTTTGGGTATTTTTTGAAAAGGTCCAATAAACCAAATTTTTCGTTTTTGCTTTTTGGATGTTTTTTAATACCCCTGACTCAAGGCGGTCTCAAAAACACCCAAAAAGCACAAACTAGAAATGTGGTTTATTGGACCTTTAAAAAAAAATCCAAAGTTGTTCAAGATTTAATGAAGGTCCTACATCTGAGAATTAATAAAGATTGGACGACTAATGCGCCCTTCATTGGTAAAAAACTAAAACAGTTGCTTTTCTCCATATAATTTGACGATTATTTCCATACAAACTTCAAACGATTAGAGGGAGGAGTTCCCGTGGTCAGAATGTGCTCAAATTTTGAATTTAAGCTAGTAATGGGTCAATCTTTGATTTCAGGGGGTAGCCCCGAGAAAGTCCGGATTTGGACCACACTAATGTATAAATCATGATGGCCAACGCAGTAAATGACTACACCGCTTATCCAATGGAGCGAGTTCGAGTCCCACCTGATTCCAGTCCTTTTTTTTGTTCATATTCTATGTTCAATTGCTAAGTCCACATGAGATGAGTTTCACAAAAGTACTAAAATGTTTTATTTCTGGTTGACTGCAAATTCTACACTTCCTGTCGAAATTGAGTTAAATTTGGTCCAGTGAATTAGGAATAAAAACATACGAGCTCTCATCGAGCAAGCACTCACGTGTAACAAACTACATCTGGCAGGGCTGAATATATGCAGATGCAGAGTGATAAGATGCCAATTACTTAGTATAATATCAGTGTCTTGCGAACCTTCGTGGTGAACGGACACTAGAGCTGCGGTATTTTTTACTACCTAAGCTCAGAGTTATTTCAAAACAAAATTCACAGTCTTTTTAAAGACTACCTGAGTTATTTTCCAAAATTCTAAACAGTCTTTTCAAGACTAACCCCACCTGAAATTTTGTTGTATTTTACAAACAAAGCCATCTTTTAAGAGAACTTTGCTTGCAAAATGCGTCAAAACAAAGGTAAACGCAAATCTTCTGAAGATTTGGTCGTTACGTCGGTGAAGCGTTTGAACGCTAAACCGGCTAACGGAAACAGAAAAAGAAAACAGCCTCTTCTGAGGTCTGATTCTGATTCTGAATGTGAGGTCAATCCTCCAATTCCATTGACAAACAGTTTCGGTGTTTTATCCGAAACTGATGACAAGGAACCTTCTCCTCGTACTGAGCCTTCTGCCGTCGAGAAACGAGTAAAGGCTCCGCCAATTGTAGTGACTTCCGTCTCCGATTTGGCCAGCTTTCGAACGCAACTGAAGAATTGCAAGGAAACTTGCAATTTGAAAGTTTCGTTCCAGCTTGGTCGAAGAGGAGAATGTCGCTTGTTGACGGAATCTTTACAAGATCACCAAACTTTTGTTGGTTATTTGAAAACCACAAACACAATTTCTACACGTATGAGACCAAGAATGCTCGGCCATTCAAGGCGGTCTTGAAAGGTCTCTCCAACGACTTGTCGGTGGATGAGATCAAAAACGAACTTAAGGTGTTGCTTGGCTTTGCCCCATCCCAAGTAATACCAATGAAGAAAAATCAAACGGGAATATTTCTCGCTTTGGTTTGACTTCACAATTTTATCTGATTCATTTCAACAGAAATGAAATCAACAATTTGAAACTTTTGGACAAAGTACAGTTTTTGTTCCATGTACGGGTAAAGTGGGAGCATTTTAAGAAACATGGCGGTAATGGCCAGAATCTGACCCAGTGCCGGCGTTGCCAGGCATTCGGTCACGGTACTGATCATTGCGCCATGGTTCCAAAATGCATGGTTTGCGGGGATTCTTCTCACGACAAGGACAATTGTCCCGTGAAAGAAGTCACCCAATTTAAATGTGCAAATTGTGGTGGAAATCACAAATCAAATTTCTGGGATTGCCCCATCAGAAAAAGGTTTTGGATTCTCGTGCTAAGCATCAGCCGAAATCCAAACCGAAATTTTCTCAAAGTCAGGTTGTACCTGCATCTTTAAATCAAACGTTCGTGCTGTCTCACTCGAACAATTCTAGAAATACCCCTACCGTGGAAAAGTTAGGTAACAACAATGGCATTTCTTATGCTAACGTCGTTTCGGGTTCATCCACGAATTTTAAATCCTCTACCAATCTTTCTGAAATTGGGCAGGTACCTCAAATCTCATTTGAAAATTTTTCTGCTGGCAACGCTTTGGGATCTTCTGATCTCGGCGATGTTACGTTTGAAAAATGACTTTTTGCAAAACTCACTGTTTGGTTTGATTCAAACAATGAGTAATGCTACATCCATGATGGAAGCAATCCAGATTGGATTAAAATTTGCGAATGATGTTGTTCTTACCCTGAAGTTTAATCATGGATCTAAGTAATTCCATCAATATTATGAATTTTAATGCTCGCTCTTTAAAAGCGAAAGAAAATGAATTTTTCAACTTTTACGAGTTCATAACGTGCATGTTGCTGTTATAACCGAAACATTTTTAAAAACTGGCACTTATTTGAAAAGTGATCCAGATTATAAAGTTATAACTAATAACCGAATGAATCGAAATGGCGGTGGAGTTGCAATAGTTATCCACCGTAGTATGACTTATAGCACGTTACGTGACTTTAAGTTAAAAGTTATTGAAAGTTTGGGCATTGAACTTGAAACTTCTTTTGGGAAAATTATGATTGCAGCTGCATATTTGCCATTCCAATGCACTGGGGAAAATAAAAATTATTTCAAAGGGGATTTGAATAAACTTACTCGGCATAGATCTCGATTTTTGATCATCGGTGATTTTAATGCCAAACACCAATCTTGGAATAATTCAAAAGTAAATTCCAATGGTAAAATTCTGTTCAGAGATTGCACTTCTGGTCTTTATTCGGTTTTATACCCGAATGGGCCAACTTGCTTTTCTTCTGTTAGAAATCCATCAACAATTGATTTGGTTTTGACAAATCAAAGTCAGTATTGTGGTCCTTTAGTGACTCATGCTGATTTTGATTCTGATCACCTTCCAGTAACTTTTTCACTTTCTCATGAAGCAGTTACCAGACCCAATAGTTCTGTGTTTAATTACCACAAAGCTAATTGGGACAGGTATCAGCATCATATTGAGAATAATTTAAATCATGATTTTGTTTTAGAAACCAAAGCTGATATTGATTCAGCCTTGGAATCTTTAACTAATGCAATTTTGGATGCTAGGAATATTGCTATTCCTAAAGTCCAAGTCAAATTTGATTCTCCCATTATTGATGACGATCTTCAGCTTCTGATTCGTCTGAAAATGTTCGCCGAAGACAGTATCAACGTTCTCGTGATCCTGCACTGAAGCGAATTCAAAAGATTTGCAAAAGGTTATTGACCACAGATTCACTCTCCTGCGAAATGAAAAGTTCGCAAGAGATGTCGAACAAATTAAACCTTATTCCAAACCTTTTTGGAAACTTTCAAAGGTTCTTAAGAAACCTCAAAACCCATCCCTTCTTTAAAAGATGGTGATAATATTCTATTAACTAATGGGGAAAAAGCTCAAAAACTTGCTCAGCAGTTTGAGAGTGCTCATAATTTCAACTTGAATGTTTTGAGTCCTATTGAAAATCAAATTTCAATAGAATTTCAGAATATTGTTGAACAAGAATTTTCATCAGATGAAGTTTTTAATACGGATCTGAATGAAATAAAATCTATTATCAAAAAATTTAAAAATATGAAAGCCCCTGGTGAGGATGGCATTTTTTACATTTTAATTAAAAAATTACCAGAAGCAACTTTAAGTTGCTTGGTCAAAATTTTCAACAAATGTTTTGATTTGGCATATTTTCCCAGTAGTTGGAAAAATGCCAAAGTAATTCCGATTTTGAAACCGGATAAAAATCCTGCTGAAGCCTCAAGCTATCGGCCCATTAGTTTGCTTTCATCTATTAGTAAATTATTCGAAAGAATAATTCTTAATAGAATGATGACGCACATTAATGAAAATTCAATTTTCGCTGATGAGCAGTTTGGATTTCGCCTTGGGCATTCAACTACTCATCAGTTGTTGAGAGTTTCAAATTTAATTCGAAGCAACAAATCTGAGGGCTATTCTACTGGCGCTGCTCTTCTAGACATAGAAAAAGCATTTGACAGTGTTTGGCATAAAGGTTTGATTGCGAAATTGAAAAGGTTTAATTTTCCGATTTATATCGTGAAAATTATTCAAAATTATTTGACGGATCGTACTCTGCAGGTATGTTATCAGAATAGCAAATCTGATCAACTACCTGTACGTGCTGGCGTCCCTCAAGGAAGCATTTTGGGTCCAATTTTATACAATATTTTTACTTCTGACTTGCCTGATTTGCCCCCAGGATGTCAGAAATCACTTTTTGCTGATGACACAAGCATCTCCGCCAAAGGCAGAAGCCTTCGTGTCATCACAAGAAGATTACAAAAAGCTTGGATATTTTCAATTCTTATTTGAAAGAATGGAAAATTACTCCAAATGCTGCAAAACTCAACTTATTATTTTCCCTCACAAACCAAGGGCTGATTTTCTTAAACCAAAAAGTCATCACATTATAAAGATGAATGAGGTAAATTTAAAGTGGGAGGATCAAGTGAAATATCTTGGACTTGGTTTTGACAAAAACCTTACTTACAAGGATCACATTGAAAGTATCCAGGTTAAATGTAACAAATATATTAAATGTTTGTATCCACTTATAAACAGGAATTCTAGACTTTGTCTCAAGAATAAACTGTTAATTTATAAACAAATTTTCAGACCTGCCATGCTTTATGCTGTGCCGATCTGGACAAGCTGTTGCTTAACCAGGAAGAAAAAACTTCAGAGGATTCAGAACAAAATTCTGAAAATGATTCTGAAACTTCCTCCCTGGTTCAGCACCAGTGAACTTCATCAATTAGCCGAAGTTGACACTTTGGATGTTATGTCCAATAAGATAATTGATGCATTTCGACAAAAATCATTGCAGTCTTCAGCTGCATTGATCCGCTCTTTATATAGTTTATAAGTTAGTTTTAAGGTATCCCTTTTCCCTTTTGTACATGTAGGACCTCCTACATTTGAAATCACTGAATAGCGAAAGCTACAATATTTCATGAATAAATGAAAGTTGCTAGTATTTAAAATTGAGGTGAAAAGTCATCGTTTGTGATTGGACACTCAATAATATTTTAACTGAATGAATGTACATGGAAAAGAAATTTGAATAAATATAAATTTAAAAAAAAAAACTTAGTATAATAAACTACAAGGCGTTTATCAAAAAGGTGCAGGTGGTTATGTTACACATGACCAGTATGACAAAGAACTTTGCAAGATGGTTGTTGAAATTTTCGATTACATTGTCTGGTCCAAATTTCTCAAGATTCACTAGATTCATAATTACCATAAAAATTGATACCCATTTTGCCCCTACTCTTATGGTTCGGCAAATGTCCCCCCATCGGAACATCACCGTGGCCTCCGGCCACTTCGGATTGTGGCCACTTCTGCTGAAATGTCAAATTTCATATCTAGTATCAAAAATCATAAAGTTTGATACCCATATTGCCTCAACTCTTATGGTTCGGCAAATGTCCTCCCATCGGAACATCCCGGGGCCTCCGGCCACTTCGGTTTGTGGCCACTGCTGCCGAAATGTCAAATTTCATATCCAGTATCAAAAATCATAAAGTTTGATACCCATATTGCCCTACTTTTATGGTTCGGCAAATGTCTCCCCGCCCTCGGAACATCCCCGGCCTCCGGCCACTCCTGATTGTGGCCACTACTGCCGAAATGTCAAATTTCATATCCAGTATCAAAAACCATAAAGTTTGATACCCATATTGCCTCTACTCTTATGGTTCGGCAAATGTCCCCCCATCGGAACATCCTCGGGGCCTCCGGCCACTCCGGATTGTGGCCACTACTGCCGAAATGTCAAATTTCATATCCAGTATCAAAAACCATAAAGTTTGATACCCATATTGCCCCTACTCTTATGGTTCGGCATATGTCCTCCCATCGGAACATCCCCGGGGCCTCCGGCACTCCGGATTGTGGCCACTACTGCCGAAATGTCAAATTTCATGTCCAGTATCAAAAACCATAATGTTTGATACCCATATTACCCCAACTCTTACGGTCCGGAAAATGTCCCCCCATCGGAACATCCCCGGCCTCCGGCACTCGGATTGTGGCCACTACTGCCGAAATGTCAAATTTCATGTCCAGTATCAAAACCATAATGTTTGATACCCATATTACCCCAACTCTTGTAGTCCGCCAAATGTCCCCCATCGGAACATCCCCGGGCCTCCGGCCACTCCGGATTGTGACCACTACTGCCGAAATGTCAAATTTCACATTCAGTATCAAAAACCATATAGTTTGATACCCATATTGCCCCAACTCTTACGGTCTGGAAAATGTCCCCAATCGGAACATCCGCGGGCCTCCGGCCACTCCGGATTGTGGGCACTACTGCCGAAATGTCAAATTTCATATCCAGTATCAAAACCATAATGTTTGATACCCATATTGCCCTACTCTGATGGTTCGGCAAATGTCCCCCATCGGAACATCCCCGGGGCCTCCGGCCACTCCGGTTTATGGCCACTACTGCCGAAATGGCAAATTACATATTCAGTATCAAAACCATAAAGTTTGATACCCATATTGCCCCTACTCTTATGGTTCGGCATATGTCCTCCCATCAGAACATCCTCGGGCCTCCGGCCACTCCGGATTGTGGCCACTACTGCCGAAATGTCAAATTTCATGTCCAGTATCAAAACCATAAGGTTTGATACCCATATTACCCCAACTCTTATAGTCCGGCAAATGTCCCCCCATCGGAACATCCGCGGGGCCTCCGGCCACTCCGGATTGTGGCCACTACTGCCGAAATGTCAAATTTCATATCCAGTATCAAAAACCATAAAGTTTGACACCCATATTGCTCCTACTCTTATGGTTCGGCAAATGTCCCCCCATCGGAACATCCCCGGGCCTCCGGCCACTCCAGATTGTGACCACTACTGCCGAAATGTCAAATTTCATATCCAGTATCAAAACCATAAAGTTTGACACCCATATTGCCCCAACTCTTACGGTCCGGAAAATGTCCCCCCATCGGAACATCCGAGGGGCCTCCGGCCACTCCGGATTGTGGCCACTACTGCCGAAATGTCAAATTTCATATCCAGTATCAAATACCATAATGTTTGATACCCATATTGCCCCTACTCTGATGGTTCGGCAAATGTCCCCCCATCGGAACATCCCCGGCCTCCGGCCACTCCGGTTTATGGCCACTACTGCCGAAATGGCAAATTTCATGTCCAGTATCAAAACCATAAAGTTTGATACCCATATTGCCCCAACTCTTACGGTCCGACAAATGTCCCCCATCGGAACATCCGCGGGGCTTCCGGCCACTCCGGATTGTGGCCACTACTGCCGAAATGTCAAATTTCATGTCCAGTAGCAAAAACCATAAAGTTTGATACCCATATTGCCCCAACTTTTACGGTCCGGAAAATGTCCCCCCCATCGGAACATCCCCGGGGCCTCCGGCACTCCGGATTGTGGCCACTACTGCCGAAATGTCAAATTGCATGTCCAGTATCAAAAACCATAATGTTTGATACCCATATTACCCCAACTCTTATAGTCCGCCAAATGTCCCCCCATCGGAACATCCCCGGGGCCTCCGGCCACTCCGGATTGTGACCACTACTGCCGAAATGTCAAATTTCACATTCAGTATCAAAAACCATATAGTTTGATACCCATATTGCCCCAACTCTTACGGTCTGGAAAATGTCCCCCCATCGGAACATCCGCGGGGCCTCCGGCCACTCCGGATTGTGGGCACTACTGCCGAAATGTCAAATTTCATATCCAGTATCAAAAACCATAATGTTTGATACCCATATTGCCCCTACTCTGATGGTTCGGCAAATGTCCCCCCATCGGAACATCCCCGGGGCCTCCGGCCACTCCGGATTGTGGCCACTACTGCCGAAATGTCAAATTTCATGTCCAGTATCAAAAACCATAAGGTTTGATACCCATATTACCCCAACTCTTATAGTCCGGCAAATGTCCCCCCATCGGAACATCCGCGGGGCCTCCGGCCACTCCGGATTGTGGCCACTACTGCCGAAATGTCAAATTTCATATCCAGTATCAAAAACCATAAAGTTTGACACCCATATTGCTCCTACTCTTATGGTTCGGCAAATGTCCCCCCATCGGAACATCCCCGGGGCCTCCGGCCACTCCAGATTGTGACCACTACTGCCGAAATGTCAAATTTCATATCCAGTATCAAAAACCATAAAGTTTGACACCCATATTGCCCCAACTCTTACGGTCCGGAAAATGTCCCCCCATCGGAACATCCGAGGGGCCTCCGGCCACTCCGGATTGTGGCCACTACTGCCGAAATGTCAAATTTCATATCCAGTATCAAATACCATAATGTTTGATACCCATATTGCCCCTACTCTGATGGTTCGGCAAATGTCCCCCCATCGGAACATCCCCGGGGCCTCCGGCCACTCCGGTTTATGGCCACTACTGCCGAAATGGCAAATTTCATGTCCAGTATCAAAAACCATAAAGTTTGATACCCATATTGCCCCAACTCTTACGGTCCGACAAATGTCCCCCCATCGGAACATCCGCGGGGCTTCCGGCCACTCCGGATTGTGGCCACTACTGCCGAAATGTCAAATTTCATGTCCAGTAGCAAAAACCATAAAGTTTGATACCCATATTGCCCCAACTTTTACGGTCCGGAAAATGTCCCCCCCATCGGAACATCCCCGGGGCCTCCGGCACTCCGGATTGTGGCCACTACTGCCGAAATGTCAAATTGCATGTCCAGTATCAAAAACCATAATGTTTGATACCCATATTACCCCAACTCTTATAGTCCGCCAAATGTCCCCCCATCGGAACATCCCCGGGGCCTCCGGCCACTCCGGATTGTGACCACTACTGCCGAAATGTCAAATTTCACATTCAGTATCAAAACCATATAGTTTGATACCCATATTGCCCCAACTCTTACGGTCTGGAAAATGTCCCCCCATCGGAACATCCGCGGGGCCTCCGGCCACTCCGGATTGTGGGCACTACTGCCGAAATGTCAAATTTCATATCCAGTATCAAAAACCATAATGTTTGATACCCATATTGCCCCTACTCTTATGGTTCGGCATATGTCCTCCCATCAGAACATCCTCGGGCCTCCGGCCACTCCGGATTGTGGCCACTACTGCCGAAATGTCAAATTTCATGTCCAGTATCAAAACCATAAGGTTTGATACCCATATTACCCCAACTCTTATAGTCCGGCAAATGTCCCCCATCGGAACATCCGCGGGGCCTCCGGCCACTCCGGATTGTGGCCACTACTGCCGAAATGTCAAATTTCATATCCAGTATCAAAAACCATAAAGTTTGACACCCATATTGCCCCAACTCTTACGGTCCGGAAAATGTCCCCCCATCGGAACATCCGAGGGGCCTCCGGCCACTCCGGATTGTGGCCACTACTGCCGAAATGTCAAATTTCATATCCAGTATCAAATACCATAATGTTTGATACCCATATTGCCCCTACTCTGATGGTTCGGCAAATGTCCCCCCATCGGAACATCCCCGGGGCCTCCGGCCACTCCGGTTTATGGCCACTACTGCCGAAATGGCAAATTTCATGTCCAGTATCAAAAACCATAAAGTTTGATACCCATATTGCCCCAACTCTTACGGTCCGACAAATGTCCCCCCATCGGAACATCCGCGGGGCTTCCGGCCACTCCGGATTGTGGCCACTACTGCCGAAATGTCAAATTTCATGTCCAGTAGCAAAAACCATAAAGTTTGATACCCATATTGCCCCAACTCTTACGGTCTGGAAAATGTCCCCCCATCGGAACATCCCTGGGGCCTCCGGCCACTCCAGTCCAGGTGGTGGCCAGTTCCAATGATCGACTCCCGCGACTACCATGTCTTAGCTGGTCCTTGCCTCCAAGCCATCTGCTCCCAGACCTCCAGGCCGTCTGCTACCGGGCCACCAGGCCATCTGCTTCTGATGTGTTCTCGTCGACGTCCAGCAATAGAATGACTTTTCAGGACCGACCGAGCCGAGTTTTGTTGGCTCGTCGACGATCCGAAAATTATGTATGTGTGAGCATTTAAACAACCAACGCGAGGTCCGCTTCGGATGAAACCTCGGTAGGCACTGAATTTGTCTGAGGCTAAGTGCTAACTTAAATAGTATCGCACGGCATGTTGCAACCATGGTGCTACATTCTCGCGTGACAGTTCCACGGAAGGAGGAGGCAAGGCAAAATTTGCTAAGTGCTAGATACTTGAATCTGATTAATGTGTTCGGGAAAGGTTGCGCTTGACCAATCAGCGTTCCCTATTCTTTAGTAGTTTTATGTTAACTTTTAAGTACTTAAATAAATAAGTACTGTAATAAACATGTTTTAAGATCATTAAGTAAGTCTTCCCCTTTCGTTTGATGGGTAAAACGTTCAAATTGGTCGAGAGGGAAAAAAGATACAATCGTTTGAAATCTTGCACTTTTTTCGAAAATTTGCTTCTACGCGTTACATTTCGCTTCGCGAAAAATCTGGATTGCTACCCTTGTATAGAGCCCTAAGACAAAGTTCTTTGTCAAAATGCGCATTTTTTTTTATTCTATAACTCAAGTTTATAAAAATTGACAAGCGTCAGCAAAGCACAACAGCGACGAACTAGTACCGGTTTCTACTACTTATTATTCTTTTTGATTTGTATTTATGAACGAACCTGAATTAACACCAGTTGCAGTCATCATAAAGATAAACGAGGTTAACATTTCTTTGCGATTGTCCACACTCAATACAAAAAAAGTTGAGATTTCCAAAAAATATGTCCACGTGGTTTATGGATGGTCCCTTTTGTTTTTTTGTTTTTCTGTTTGTTTTTGTTTTTGGTATTTCTTGACTCACACCTTATGTCAATGCCCATCTAAGTAAAGGATATTTACAATTGTTTATTTATAGGACTTATAAAAAAAGTCTAGATTTTTTGTTGGCAGGTTCATGACGTGTTACAGTGCTTCCTTTAGTTTAATACTTACAGATTCACTTATTTTAAAGAGGCTTGAATGTTGTAGATTTTTTTTCAAAAGCCAATGACGGTCAGTCGACTAAGAAAAAAGTCTAGTTTATTTTGAATAGCTGAGCAATAAAATTCAAAAATCAAAATTTTCCCCCGTTGTAAATTCACGCTACATATTCGCTCGTAGAGAATCAATTTATTGAATACATTGCCACAGTGGTCCGAAACCGAAATCTAGCGTGACAAAATTGATAGCGCCCACACGTTAAGATTTAGAGCTTTGGTGTCTTGGGGACAAATGATCAGAGTTAATAGGGGCATCTTTTGGTATGGTGAACATTAGGGTGGTCTAAATTTTAGGGTGGTTCTGAATTTTTATTTTGGCGGGATGACAAGATAGCACTCTGGTGTCTTCAGAAAAGTTGTAGGGAACACCATTCTGAGCAACTTTGCTCAAGAACACAAAGCTCTATCTTCAAACGGGAAGTTTCTAGAGCCATTTTTGAAACTAAGGTTGAAGTGTAAATGAAAAAAAACGAGTTTTTTTTTAATTTATCAACTCAGGCTTATGTCGTAGCGAGATGGTGTCTTCTAAACATTTATAGAACTTATCAAAACACACATTTATCTTCCAAGAGAGCGAAAATCGGAAGTGTAAATAACTTGAAAAGGTGGTAGAGTTTGACCTCGCTCTTAGAAGCATCTGAATGTACACATTTTAGAGTACATTTGCTGAAAATATCTCGGAGGTCTTTTTTGTTTCACGGCGTGTTTTCTGGGCAACCTTAAGGAGAAAAAATAGTCATCACTACTTTCAAAAGTGTCTTATAGGAAATTTTCTAAGCATTCCAATGCTTCTAAGAGCGAAATGTTTCATCGAGAAATTTCTGAGATATCTCTATTTTAAGTTTTTTCTTTTAAAATCCTTGATCATTTATTGGAAACTTTTAAATAACAGTCCAGGAAACTTGTCAAATTATGTGTTTCATGTGTATTTTACTAACCAAAATGTGCAAAATAGGACAAGAAACAACTTTGTAGAAGGTTGCAAACCACTAAACATTTTGAAAATTAAGTTTTAACCGAATTTTTGAATATGTGGGATTTATTCAAATAATAAAATAATAAAACCGTATTGAAATATTATTTTTACAAGAACAAATAGATAATTACATAATTGTTGTGTACAAATAACACCGGTCTACTCTGATTCAGCTTGGAATTAGCTGATACAACCGAAATTTCTACAGGTTTGAGATTGATAGGGTATCACAAGATTTTTATGAATAAATATCATATTTCCTTAATCAAACACTAACTAGCTGCCTGGATACAAAACATGTTTTATACTCGAAATTATACTGCAAATTACTGTTGCTAGCTTTAGGAGAAATACTTTTAATTAGTATGAAATGATTGTTTCAGTTTTTTTGTATTAAATAATCAAGGAATTAGCAATATTTTAGAAGTTTATAAGACTCTCATCTTAAAAAATTTATATGTCTTGATTTTTGTTCAAATAGTTTGGAAAGAAAGTTTCTGTTAGATTTTTTTTGTTAAAATACTATTTAATTTTTGTTCAAACAAAAACAAATGTTTGTGACGGAGTTTTCAGGATTCTGAATTGGAAGACTCGAGTTTTATTGCTACTTTTAAGTGCATTTTCTACAGAAAACATTTATAAAATTTTATCTTTATTTTATACTCATGAAATTATGACTTTTGAAGCTTGCTACAGTAATATGTAGTACATTTTCGATTTCAAATCATATTTGTATTTATGTTCCTGGTTAATGTTTGCTTAAGAAAATATCAAATTTATTCATTAAAATTCAATAATACCATTAACAATCACAAACCTGCCAAAGTTTCGGTTGAAGAAGCTAAATCAGAGTAGACACGTGATATTTGTACACAAAAAATAAGTAATTCTCAAATAATTCTTGTAAAAAATACATTTTTACAATGTTTTATGATTTTAATTTCTGAATAAATCCCATATATTCAAAAACTTAGACAAAACATAACTTAAAATAGAGATATCTCAGAAATTTCCCGAGATATCTCAGAAATTTCCCGATGAAACATTTCGCTTTTAGAAGCATTGGAAAGCTGAGAAAATTTCCTATAAGACACATTTGAAAGTGGCGATGACTATTTTTTCCTGATAAGGTTGTTCTAGAAAACACGCCGTAGTTTAACTCTTTTAATCTCAATTTGAAAATGAGCATTTTTAAATCGATTTGAGCCCATAACTTTTGATAGAATTGACCAAAATTCGTTTTTCAAGAATAAAAATGTTCATTTTGACAAGCTCTAAAATTGTCTTGAAGGCCTAAAAATGTAAAAAATGATCTAGTGAGTGTTAAAGAAGATATAAGTTTTAGCTGAAATATTCCAGAAAGAATTTTTATTAATTTGGTTGATTCCTGTGAGGCAAGTTTTGAATGCTGTAACGAATTTAACTAATATTACGTTGATAAAAATAGCACTCGATGCACTTCAAAATGCCTAAAATCACTGACAATACGTCAAATCAAACCCCAATAAACTCGTTCTGCCCCGTCACGCTCGCAAGATCGCAAAGTCAAGGCCCCCAGCATCAAAGCTGGTTGCACTGAGCAGCCATAATCAACGAAAAAAAAACTCCATTCCCATTCCCATTCATTCACTCTTCCATTCATCTATTTCAATCCTTCCGAGCGCTGCTGGTAATCTCCCTCGTGTATTTATGTATGTATTTTGTTCACCGTTCGTTGCTCACCACCGAGGCAAATATTGTCTGCTGGTGATGCTAGTTTTTGTTTATGTTGTGATTTATTCCAGTTGTTGCTTCTTGTCTTGCTTCATCACGACTCCTGTGCTGTGACGTGACCTTTCTCAAAATTCTAGCTGTTGAGCAATGCGCTTAACGAGTTGGCATAAATTGAGGAAATTCGAAGGGAGCCCTCTCACCCTTTTGACCAAAACTGAGAGCGCAGAGGTGGTGCTTTTGCGTAACAACTTTCCGGCCAACAAGACCTCCAGCAGACACAAGGCAGCATCCAGCCAGTTGCCGGGGATCTTTATCACCACGGTGTCTCAGCTGTACCGTAAGAGCGCGCGTAGTTGTAGTTTGGGTTGTGGTCATGATCTCTTGTCTTACGTGCAATTTAAAGGAGTAAAAAACCTCGCAAAACTGATAATTAGATTTTCATCGACGTGCCATCCGAGCAACGATACTATGAATGTCAATTATCAAATGATGCTTTTGCTAACAAAGAACTACCCCAACGAGCTGGAACATGTTGCGTCGTGGAACCTATCTGCCCCGTCTAGTAGTTTGTTTTATATATAGACCAGTATTACGGTTTGTTTAAGCTTATTGATAATTTCCTTCCTATTTGTCTTTGCCGCGCGCGCCCGCTGTCCTCTGTCCTGGCTCCTCTCCTTGCTGTCTTTTTGTCGCTTGCTTGTTATGATTTTGCATCTCGTTTCCTCTGTTCCTCCCGGTCAAAAGTTGACTCGTGTAGACGGCGATGGTCAAGTGTGAACAATTCCCAAGGCTGCGTCGTGGACGTGACACGCGATTGCGCTCCAAAGTAGGTTCCGGATCCCGGCAGCCACGTTTTTTTTCTGCGCCGTTGCCATTTTTAATCAATTGTGAGCCCTCATCGTGGTCGGACGATAACCACACAACTTTTCTTTTGTGTCTCTCTTTGATCCCTTGTGGCCAATTAGTCATGCATTCATACTTTTGCCAATTATACTTTTTTTTTTGTTTTGGACTGGTCGGGAAACCCTTTTTATGCCGGTAGGATTTTTCGGTTGATGTTCGTAGTGAAGTAGGGGAGTGTAGATTTGACGGGCTATCAGATAATTTTTTAGCGTTTCGAGTTATGAAATCCGTATATTTCCGGTAATGAAAAAAACTGCATTTAAATATTTCTTGCTATAACAATTAGAACACAATTACAATACTCGATAACCCTACTTTTTTCACAAGTGGTATTGCGTTCTTAAAACCGATATTTCTTATTATGAAAACATGTTATAGCAATGTAAATTTTTTTCAAGTTTTGTCCGCCCTTTCCGCCATTTTTTTTTACTTCCAAGAAAAAATAGGTAATAATAACATATGTATTGAACATTGGAATTTTTGTGAAAAAAAGAAAGAAATTATTTAAATTTTATTTAGAAACATTTAATTATACATAATTACACAAATTTATTTATTATAAAAATGAATAATTACAAATAATAAAACTGAAGTGTCTATTTAAAGATAAGGTTTATTAAACTTTTAGATGAGATTTTTTGAAGAACCTTCTATTTTGTTTAATTTTAGATTTTTAAATTGAGTGACAAGTAAAAAGGAGTTTTTTTTTCGAGAAACCAAGTGAGCACAATGAGAGCAGTTGCGGGAAAGAGGATTAGTGAAAGTTTGTTTTAATTTGTGGTTCAATCGAGCGTCTTGTTGACATGACGATGTCTAATCAGTCGGTCATAATCTCAAGCTATAAATAGAACGGCTTTCTGTGTAAACGTGAAATAACCAGATATTTTCGATGCAATTGTAACTTATGTATTTTGTATTAAATTAACTTTAATCAACTCTTGAAAACTTAAAAACATTTTAAAAAGTTGAAGTTCTACAAATCTAAATGAAGTGTTTTTTTACATCTTTGAAAAAATCTGTTTACTTTTTTAAGGTCAACCTTGATTTTTAAACCATTAAGTAAAAGAAGCGTTCAATTACTCGGTATTCGCTAAATTACAGGTAAAGTTTAATTCCTGTAATTTCCAGAGAAATATGAAAACGGTCTAATTTTAGGTTTTGGCAAAACAGAAAACATTCTAGAAATGAAAATTGATACAAAACGCTTAAGAAACTTCAACAGAATGTTTTTGAATTTTAACATTGTTAACATGTTTATTTTTAAATAAATTAGCAGATAATTTTTGACTGTTTATTTTGAGAACTAAACATAAAATTGTATTCATCCATAACAATTTGTTTTCTTTTTCTAACGCTAACAAAAACGAATTATACAAACATCTTGAATCAGGTTTACGTAGTCCAATAGAAAAATATAAATATCACAAAAATAAGTAAATTTACTCACTTTTGATGCTTAATATAAGATATTAAAAAGGGTTTGTATATGTTTATAGGGCACTTTTTAAACTAAATGGCACGAAATCATGTAAAACACTAACAACCCAAGTAACATTTTTTCCCAGAAGTTCTACAAGAGCTCTTCAAGATAGCTACAGCATAGCAGTTTTGACCGCGGTAGGATAAAACTCTCTTCAAGTACTCTTCCAAACTCCTGAAGAAGTTTTGAAGATAATTTTATCCTACCACGGTCCAAACTGCTATGCTGTAGCTATCTTGAAGAGCTCTTGTAGAACTCCTGGGAAAAAATGTTACTTGGGAAGGGTGGTTTATCAATAAACTTGAAGCTTGAAGGAATTTTCTGGAGAAACATTTGAAAAGGGCATAGAATTGATAAACTATTATTTAGAGTTTCAAGAAAATAGCTATCTACCCAAGTACCAAAGCTGTCACAACCGCTATAAAACCTATCAGCCAAAACCAACATTAAAACCACTAAGTCGTAACAGCCTCCCCAGAACTCCGATAAACCTCTGTTAAAACCCAAAAAGACCTCCGCAAAAGGTTGTCAAGACCTATTTATAAAACCTACATAAGAGTTCAAGGCTTTACAACTGAATCCTAACAACATCCTCAAAGTCTTGATAAAATCTTTGTTGAAACCTAGTCAAGAGTTTAAGAAAAATGACATTTCATACGTCTTCAAACGTCTTATGCCAAATAGGTTTTATTTTGGCAAAAATAAGTCTTCGTCTTGCCAAATGAAATCATGGAGATGGTTGTCAAAAATGGCGATGATAAATAATAGATATTGGAGGTTATCAAAATAATTTGAAAGCTTATTTCACGCAATTGGTGGCTTAAATTCAGCTGCGGTTGAAATTTAATTGATAAATGTAGGGAAGATAGAGCCAAAAAATCCTCTCGCTTCATAAAATGTCATTATTTGTAATCAAAGTTTTTAAAGTTAAAAAATATTTTATTGTTATTATTTGAAAAAAAATGTTCAAATTATTTATAAACATCAATCGCTATATTAATTATATCAGAAATTTAGCATAAATGAGTGTTTTCGTCAAATTTCTCAGTTTTATTTATTTATTATTTCTCTATTTTTCCAACCAAGATGACGGCCAAGCACATTCAATCAGAACACGCTTTTAGCGCCATATTTATCCTTGATTTTAAAGAAGCATGCGATAAAACCGTTCGGCATGACATTGCCATTGGGTTTTCAAGACGCTCTTAAAACATTCATAAAACCTTATTAAATGCCATTTAGCTTTTATTGTCACAAGGTTTTATGTCCGAGGTATAAAACCCTGTTAGAACCTATAAATTAGCTCTTGTTTATTGGTTGTGGTGAATGCCCAAATAAAACTATTAAGCAATCAAGATGCTACGATAAAACCATAATAAAACTAGGTGGTAGCTAGTTTGTGTAAAAATGTTAAATTTTTCAATCTATTTTTTTTTTGCTCCTCCGGTTATATTATTGACCGGAGGAAAAGGGAAAGACGACTATTTTCACTAAAAAAAGGGAAAAAAGGGAAAGATATCAGATCGATTCTTAAGATAAAAATAAGTAACTGTGATCCAAATCGGTTAAGGGTTAAGGTCGCGTTTTAACGTGGAAATGGGGAAAAGCAAAAATTTCAAAATTGCCAAAAATATGGCGTTAATGATAAACAACTTTGTCGAAAACCGCAACACGATCCAAGTTAACCATGACAAGTTATTAACGATTTAAAGAAGACATTTTTGTATAAAAAGCGACCCTTAACCCTAAACCGATTTCGCTCAACATTTTCACAGTTACTTATTTTTGCCTAAGGAATCGAATCAAAGGGTATCCCTAATGTCGATTTTTTTATTGTCACCGTTCAGTCAATTTTGACAAGTTTTGGTTGAAAAAGACAAAATTTATAAAAATTAAATTTCGAGAATATTTCACATGATTTAAGTATTCGCAGCATTCACTTCTCAGTAATGTTGCATCAATTTCTTGTTCATGTATGTTTTGCTAACAATTCTTCAAATGGTTCTTATCACGCTTTTCAATTGAAAACAAGTAAAATTTACTTAAAAGTCTTTATGAAAGTATGTTGTTATTTAATAGAGTTGATTCGAGGCAATTGATAAATTACACAGGATTTCACGGAAATCATCAAAATACGCGAATTTCACGCTGTCCGCAAAATCATGAAAATTCACTTACCCAAGTTGCAACACATAAATATTTTTTTATTTTTATATTTCGAGAATGTTTCAAAAGAATGTTAAGCACTTTATAATATTTTCTAACTTTTTAAAACTAAATCTCGGCTAAACTTTTTAGAAATACTCCAGTTTTTCTTTTTCTGCAAAACCATTAGCAAATATATTCATTCCCTTGTGGACCATCATTCAGTGAGGTACTCCTGGATTTTAGCTCCTGAAAAGTGCTTAAAAAGTGCAAAAATGCCTCAGGGCAAGAAAAAGAGGCGGTCCTCACCAGCAGGATCGGCAGATTCGAAGAAGCTAAAGAATGCCGAAGCGCTACCTGCAAAGCCAGGCAGTATGAGCAAGGACGCTCAAAAATTGTCTGGAAACCAGTTCGCTACCCTCCCTGTGGACGTGAGCGAGAAGGAAGAATTTGAACGACGGGAAAAGTTGCCACCCATTTTTGTGAAAACATCGTCATCGGATTCGGTGCGAAAGTGGCTGACCGGATTTATCAAATCTGGTGCTTTACGAGCTTCCATTCGCTTGTGTGCTGATGGACTCAAAATTCTGCTACCTACCAGAAAGGATTACAACTACGTTCGGGATTTCCTGAACAACACAAAGATTGAATACTACAGCCATGACGATCCAGGTAAACGCCCCATGAAACAGGTCCTCCGAGGCCTGTACGACATGGATGTGAGTGTGCTGAAAGAAGAGCTCAAAACTCTTAAGTTGAACGTGATCGAAGTTTTCAAGATGACGAGACACAACAAGGACATCAAGTATCGTGATCAACTGTACCTGGTTCATCTCGAGAGAGGATCGACAACGCCGTCTGAGCTGAAAGCAGTTCGGGCAATTTTCAACATCATCGTGACTTGGGAACGTTATCGTCCAGTGCACCGTGACGTAACACAGTGTTCGAACTGCTTGCAGTTTGGACATGGTGGAAAGAACTGTTTCATCAAGAGTCGTTGTGCAACCTGCGGAGGTGAGCACAAAACTCAAGCTTGCGAAACAATCAACGAGAACATCGAAGCGAAATGCTTCAATTGCGGCGGCGACCATTCGACCAAGAATCGGAGCTGCCCAAAACGTGCTGAGTTTGTAAAAATTCGGCAGCAAGCGACGACGAGGCACCAACCAAATCGTCGCAAAACACCACCAACTTTCACGGAAGTGGATTTTCCTGCTTTGGCGTCACCTGGAGTGGGATCTGTTCGAGTGGTTCCAAATCTGCAGCCATTGCCGTTGAATCAGCAGCAAAAAGTTGCATAGAATACAACACCTCCAGGCTTCAGTCAGCAACCGAGGGAAAACCAACCAACATCAACGGGTGAAGGCAGTAGTGACCTATTTTCACCACAAGAACTTCTGAACATTTTCATCGAGATAACAACAACTCTGCGTGGGTGCAAAACTCGCCAGGAACAAGTAAGAACTCTTGGAGCATTCATCTTAAAATACAGTTCGTAGTTTACTCGTTCTAGTGATTTTGAATATTTCAATGGATTTATTTTTTTAGTTTTAGGTTAGGATTAGTTGTTAAAGTGTTTTTTTTTTTCTTTTTTACCCAAATGTATTCAATTCAATGCAATAATGTAAAACAATTTGAAGAAAATAAATAAATGTAATCAGTTAATAATAAAACGAAAAATACAACAAAGATGAAGAGAATTAGGCCATACCACTTATCATGTAAAAGAAATGTAATTATTATAAGAATGTTCAATAAAGACATATTTAATTTCAAAAAAAAATTAGCAAATATTTTTTTCTGATTTTTCCAGACATGCATCGGCACTATGAGCTCTTTTTAACGGCACTCAGCTTGTTATAGATGGCATTTTCGTTTAAAGCAATGTTTTGTCTGGATTTTTTTGATTCTACTTTTGGGGAATTTAACGATAAGTTGTGATATTTTTTTCAAGATTTTTTATGATGCGTATCATTTAAAAGATATTTAGCGAATAAATATCAAAAATCACAGTAAAAATAGGATGCCTAAATCGTAAATTCTTTCAACAAACATTTTGCAAATGTTCCAAAAACTTAGCTGTCTTGAATACTTTGTCAGGGGGTATTACATAACTTTTTCACTAACTTTTCTGTACACAACTGATCTTATGTATCATAATTTTAGGCAGAGTTTAATGTACCGTAAAGTTACAATGTTTTGAAATAGGTGTCCCACGTGATTTTTTTTTTTTCGCCGTGAAAATCACTAGCCCTACTCTTATGATATGAAATTATACTGCTAAAAATCTTTGCATCGTAAAATTTATTTGATTATTCCTGGTTTTCTTGTTCTGGTGCATTGCTGCAAAACATGCAAAACTCATAAACATCAATTTAAAAAAAACTAACTTTCGCCTGAACAACAGTGTTTTGCCTTGTGTTTGCTCAAAAAGTAAAAAAACGGTATAAACAGGTTTGCTAACTGAAAAACTTGGGCTCAAAAGTAAAGCTTAAGTGTCAGCTCTGAAAGCTCTTTATAGTACTTCACGTTAAAATATGAAAAACAACAAAGAAAGATAATTTAACTTATTGAAAACTTGATAGTCTATTAAAGACTCGTTCATTTCTTTTTTCTAGAAAACTATGAACGGTCAAGACCGACAACGACCAGCTATATTTTTTTTCTCATCGTGATAACTTCTGGGTAATTCTCCGCCAACTCACACAGCAGTTGCCCCGACCCCTCTTCGATTTGCGTGAAACTTTGTCCTAAGGGGTAACTTTTGTCCCTGATCACGAATCCGAGGTCCGTTTTTAGATATCTCGTGACGGAGGGGCGGTACGACCCCTTCCATTTTTCAACATGCGAAAAATGAGGTGTTTTTCAATAATTTGCAGCCTGAAACGGTGATGAGATAGAAATTTGGTGTCAAAGGGACTTTTGTGTAAAATTAGACGCCCAATTTGATAGCGTACTCAGAATTCCGAAAAAACGTATTTTTCATCGAAAAAAATACTAAAAAAGTTTTAAAAACTCTCCCATTTTCCGTTACTCGACTGTAAAAAATTTTGGAACATGTCATTTTATGGGAAATTTAATGTACTTTTTGCAATTCCGTCGTGAAACTTACTTTTCCTGTCATTTTTGAACGACGAAATAGCCTACTTTTATGTACCAAAAATAACTGAATCGAATAGCAACACTTTTCAAAATAAATGCTGAAAAGTTCTACTTTTCAGCACTTGTTTTTATCTAAACGATTTATTGACAAAATACATGAAAATTGGACATAAAATTTCACTCAGTGTGTATTTTTTTGAATTGAAAAAAATGTTGTATGGAACTCGTTGCAAAACTTGATTTTTTCAGCACTCTTCGTATTTATCCAACTCGGTGAACCTCGTTGGATAAATGTACGACTCGTGCTGAAAAAATCCTCTTTTTGCAACTTGTTGCATAAACTATTATTTCGAATCTATATTGACCCAGAAGGTTATTTTTTTCATTTAGAACAAAATTTTTCAATTTAAAATTTCGTTTTTTTTTCTAACTTTGCAGGGTAATTTTTTAGAGTGTAACAATGTTCTACAAAGTTGTAGAGCAGACAATTACACAAATTTTAATATATAGACATAAGGGGTTTGCCTCCGTCACGAGATATCAAAAAACGGACCTCGGATTCGTGATCAGGGACAAAAGTTACCCCTTAGGACAAAGTTTCACGCAAATCGAAGAGGGGTCGGGGCAACTTTTCTCGATTTCATGTGAGTTGGTAGAGAATTACCCTTTTCCGAATTTCGGGTGAATTGGCAGAGAATGGTCCTTTTCTAAGCATTTTAGTCTTAATTTTAATCAATTTTTCATAGATTTTTTTCGTAGTTGTTTTTTTTTGTTTTGCTCTGATGACTAATGCTTCACAGATGGTTTACATAAAATAAAAAAAATAAACAAACAAACTCAGGTTAATACGAAGCTAATAATAGTGCTGAAAGTTATTTCATCATAATCGTGATCCCCCTGAATGATGCAACCCATTCTTAACCGCACATTTCCAACCAACAATGCAGTCCATATAAAGCCCTTTAAATGGGACGCTGCTGTACCGGCCGGTTCCCAGCCCGTGCACGTGACTTCTGTAACTACCATGCCCGAGTCCCCGAGCAACCTAACAAACGACAGCCGATAGCCGGGCGCGTTATCACCGTTTCAGAATCAGCAGCAAAAGCGCGCTCGCGACGACGACAACTTTAAAGTTCGAACAACCATTAAAAGATTTATTCACACATTTTGCGGTGCGATCGTGCCCCGGGGCATGAATTGTGAATGGAAAAGTACCCTAAGGAGAGATGTCTCGTTTTGTTTTTTTTTTATTACTGGCACACCAAAACGTGGACATTCGTCAAAGGTGAGGCAGAGAAAAAAAAGTGTCCAACACGCGAACTTTCCCATAAAAAGACACCCATGCGAGAGTTAATTTTGATGATCTGTGCGCAAATACTTACATGGTGTCGACTCAGCAAAACGCGCCAACTTCAGCAAACTCACTTTCCCCCGCCGAAAAAAACACCTGTGTGTGATGACGCACCTTAATGTCAGGGTTCTGGGAACTCCAACGTTGGTCAGAGCCGGCAGTCCCTCACCAGGTTCACAGAAATACGAAGAACTCTACTCGGCAAACAGCGCTGGTTGCGGTATGTGTGTCATGAAAACGAAACTCAGCAAACTCGGAGAAATAACACTGGTGAACACTTTAAAGTTTTTTTTTCCTCCTTCAACTTCTTCGAACTGAAGATTTGCTGTGAATAATAGGGAAAGAAAACGAATTGAAGTTTTGGGGCAGCAAGTTAGATGATGGTGGAATAGTTTGCAAATTGTTGCGAGCAGTACTTTGGCAGAGTTTCTTCTGCGAAGAGTGCTGAGCTTGGGGAACCGAGGAACGATTTCTACCGCGCGATGGGTGGGTAGTACAAACACGAGGAGGGTGTACACGAAGTTATTTGTCGGTTACCAAATCTTTACTCACGGAATCATAAAAAAAATCTTAAACATAAGTGTATTCAGCGAAAAAGCTAAAATAATCAAAAATCAAGAATCATTCAATATTGAGAAATTCTCTCAGATTTCGGTCATTGGACTTTTTTATAGGGGGACAGGGGGTAATATGCACCCCCGGGTCAAAATGCTCCCCTGCTTTTCTCAGTATTGGGAAGAATTTTACGGGGAAAAATCAAAGAAATTGGAAGCTTAACATTGCAAAACAATGCTAGAAAAATTTTAGCATAAAAACAGCTAAAGTTATTTGCATAACATGAAATGTTGTATTTTCATTGAACTTTCATTCTGATTTTTGGTCAATATAAAAAGCATTTATTGATATTGTAAGTGTTCAAGAATATAATTTTTGCAATTCTGTCGTGAAACTATTTACTTATCCTGTCATTCTTGAACGACGAAATAGCCTACTTTTCTGTACCAAAAATAACAGATTCGAATAGCAAAACTTTTTAAAATAAATGCTGAAAAGTTCTACTTTTCAGCACTCAAATGGGTGCTGAAAAGTTGAACTTTTCAGCACTTGTTTCGAAAAGTAACATTTTTCAACATTTTTTGATTTAAACGATTTATTGACAAAATACATAAAATTTGACATAAAATTTCACTCAGTGTGTGTTTTTTGGAATTGCAAAAAAATGTTGTATGGAACTCGTTGCAAAACTTGATTTTTTCAGCACTCTTCGTATTTATCCAACTCGGTGAACCCCGTTGGATAAATGTACGACTCGTGCTGAAAAAATCCTCTTTTTGCAACTTGTTGCATAAACTACTATTTTGCCATAATCTTCATTATTTTATAGATAGTTGAGTCCAAAAACATAAAAAAAAGCATTTTTAATTAAATTTTCTGCGATAAACTTGGTCGGGGCAAAATGCACCGCTGTGGAGCTCCTTTGTAAAAACAGCGGTGTCATCTAGTGGTGACTAGTGAAAACTTCTTATACCCGGTGTATTTTGCCCCGTTGTTGTTGTGCATTTTGCCCTCAGGTTGTGGTGCACATTGCCCCGCATGGTTGTTTGAAATGAATCAAAAATGTTTTTAGAAATTTGATATTTTCGAACAATTTTGAGGTTATTAAAGACTTTTTTCACATAGGAGCAGTTCTCTACTAAATCGATCTTTTTTTATGAATTTTAATTTTTGTATTTTGTAATCCGGCTGAAACTTTTTTGGTGCCTTCGGTATGCCCAAAGAAGCCATTTTGTATCATTAGTTTGTCCATATAATTTTCCATACAAATTTGGCAGCTGTCCATACAAAAATGATATACACCCAAAGTTAAAGATCGAGGGGATAGTCTTCCCGAAAAGAAACGTGAGGAAAGTACTATTATGCGTGAGTAAAGACCTCTCGCGTGTTCATTCGTTCATTGAAACAGTTCATCCTACACAGAAAAAAAAAATCATGGTAATATTACATCTGGGAAGGGGTACATCTTTTATGTCAGAAAAAAGGTGTAATTTTACCTCTGGAAATGTGTAATTTTACCACTTTTCTTGTGTAATGTCACTTTTTCAGTCTAAATTGAGGTAAAATTACATCATAAAAGAGGTAATATTCAACCTTCCAAAATTACAGCTTCCAAATTTACACTATTTTTTTCTGTGTATTGAGTGGCTTATATTGACAAATGACCGCCACTTAAACATCGAACCATGGTGGCCCATACGGCAAAGGCACGGTTTAATATGCCGAAGGTCTTGGGTTCGAGTCTCGGTGCCGGTACTTTTTTTTTGACAGATGAACTTTTTTTGAAGATGAACCCATGAGTAAAGTACTCTTGGTAATTTCGGGATTTATCCTCTCAGTCTGCACACAGTACCATTTTACTACCGAACCGTGCTCTTTATCCTCTCGTATGCCGATGGCCAGTTCTGGGTGTATGAAAATTCAAAAATCCTTATCTTTTGAAGGAATTTTTTGATCGATTTGGTGTCTTGGGCAATGTTGTAGGTATGGATATGGACTAAACTGAAAAAATGATACACGGTAAAAAAATTTGGTGCTTTTTAATTTAACTTTTTTCATTTAAACTTGATTTGCAAAAAAAGACTATTTTTATTTTTATTATTTTTTTATATGTTATAGGGCCCATAAAATGTCAACTTTTCAGAAATTTCCAGGTTGTGCAAAAAATCATTGACCGAGTTATGAATTTTCGAATCAACACTATTTTTTTCAAAAAATCGAAACATTGGTCGCAAAAATTTTTCAACTTCATTTTTCGATGTAAAATCAAATTTGCAATCAAAAACTAACTTAATCCACCTATGTGGTTGGTGCCTTCCTCACTTTTTACCAACATTTGGTGATATGATGGGTTTGGACACAAATTCTATCTATTTATCAATAATAAAAAAATTACACAAATGTCACTTAAGCGGTCAAAACTTGAAACTGAGCGTTGCCAGATCTTCAATGTTTTGGACTCATTGGAAAGGTCTTTTGATTACATAACCAACGATGGGACGGATAATGGATCCGGACATAGTTAACATACATTTAAGTGAGATCCGGCTTCAAAAATGTATATAAATATCACTTAAGTGGTCATATCTCGAGACATGGTTGCTAGATCTTCAATGTTTTGTATTCATTGGAAAGGTTTTTCGATTACCTAACCAACGATGGGTCGGATGATGGATCCGGACATAGTTTACATACATTTAAGTGAGATCCGGCTTCAAAAAAGATCAAAATTATCACTTAAGTGGTCATAACTTGAGACATGGTTGCCAGATCTTCAATGTTTTGGACTCATTGGAAAGGTCTTTTGATTACATAACCAACGATTTGACGGATAATGGATTCGGACATAGTTAACATACATTTAAGTGAGATCCGGCTTCAAAAATGTATATAAATATCACTTAAGTGGTCATATCTCGAGACAGGGTTGCTAGATCTTCAATGTTTTGGACTCATTGGAAAGGTTTTTCGATTACCTAACCAACGATGGGTCGGATGATGGATCCGGACATAGTTTACATACATTTAAGTGAGATCCGGCTTCAAAAAAGATCAAAATTATCACTAAAGTGGTCATAACTTGAGACATGGTTGCCAGATCTTCAATGTTTTGGACTCATTGGAAAGGTCTTTTGATTACATAACCAACGATTTGACGGATAATGGATTCGGACATAGTTAACATACATTTAAGTGAGATCCGGCTTCAAAAATGTATATAAATATCACTTAAGTGGTCATATCTCGAGACAGGGTTGCTAGATCTTCAATGTTTTGGACTCATTGGAAAGGTCTTTTGATAACCTAACCAACGATGGGTCGGATGATGGATCCGGACATAGTTTACATACATTTAAGTGAGATCCGGCTTCAAAAATGTACATAAATATCACTTAAGTGGTCATATCTCGAGACAGGGTTGCCAGATCTTCAATTCGTTGGAATCATTGGAAAGGTCTTTCGATTACCTAACCAACGATTGGTTGGGTGTTGAATCCGGACATAGTTTTCATATAGATAAGTGAGATCCGGCATCAAAATTCCAGCACTCGATTCGCAACTCTGACACTTTTTTATACGTAACTTTTGAACTACTTATCGGATCTTCAAACAATTCAATAGTGCAGTATGGGGCACCAAACCGAATCGAATGCAACTTGTTTGACTCAAATCGGATCAGCCAGTGCCGAGAAAACTTGGCAAGAATTTTGAGTACCAAGGGAATACGCACACACATACACACACACACACAGACATTTGTTCAGTTTTCGATTCTGAGTCGATAGGTATACATGAATATAGGTCTTTGACCTGTTTTTCAAAAGTTCATTTTTAGAGCAGGATTATAGCCTTACCTCAGTGAGGAAGGCAAAAGTACTATAGCGAAATTTTCATAAAGTGCACCGTTTTCAAGATATAGCCATACATAATTTTTTTTTAAATAGTCGCAGTTTTCCATTTTTCAAATTAGTGCACATGTTTGCCCACTTTTGAGATATTGCCATGGCAAGGTTTAAAAAGCAGGAAAATTGATGTTTTCTAAGTCTCACCCAAACCCACCATTTTCTAACATCAATATCTCAGCAACTAATGGTCCGATTTTCAATGCTAAAATATGAAACATTCGTGCAATTTTCCGATCTTTCTGAAAACAATAATTAAAAAAATCAAATCAAGACTGACATTTTAAAAGAACCAAACATTCAATATTACGCCTTTTTGAAATGTTAGTCTTGATTAAAAAAAATGAAAATATGCAGCAATTAAGGGTCGTATCAACAAAGTTCTAAACAGCAAAATAAAGGGAATTTTCTCAGCTTTTCAAAAATATTCTTTTTCAAAAGTGGGCAAACATGTGCACTAATTTAAAAAATGGAAACTGCGACTATTTTTTTAAAAAATTCCTAAATATGACTATATCTTGAAAACGGTGCACTTTATGAAACTTTCACTAAAACACTTTTTTATTGCAAATTCGATTTTATATCGAAAAATGAAATTAAAAAATTATTGCACCCAACATTTCGTTTTTTTTTTGAAAAAAAATCAGTATTGATTCAAAAAACCATTACTCGGTCAAAGGTTTTTTGCCCGTTCTGGAAATTTCTGAACAGTTTGCATTTGATGTCCCCTAAATCATATCAGATAATGAAAAAAAAAAATAGTGTTTTTTTTTTACAAATTAAGCTTTAGCGACAAAAAAGTATAATTAAAAATCACCTTTGTCGAAGACATCGAATCGATAGAATTATTCCTTCAAAAGATACAAATTTTTGAATTTTCATAAATCATTTTTGAAATATCAGCTGCCAAATTTGTATGGAAAATTATATGGACAAACTAATGGCGCAAAATGGCTTCTTTGGGCATACCGAAGGCACCAAAACAGTTTCAGCCGGATTAAAAAAGCCAAAAAAATCAGAATTGCAAAAAATGTTGAATGGAATGCAGTTTTCATATTCATTTTTAATCCATTTTTTTCAAAAATGTAAAACTTGATCGAAGATTTTTTGCCCTTCCTTGAATTTTCTGCAAAAAGGCATTTTATTTTCCCTAATGCAAATATTGCAAATATTATTCAAAGTTTATGATTTGATACATTTGTCTTGCTTTGCCACAGATGCCGGTGTTTGATCAAAATAATTAAATATGATATGATGGGTCTCGTGGCGCGGTACTATTTGGCAGCAGTGTTAACATAAATTTCGTGTTATATCATCAAATTTTATGTACATGACATGACCTTATTGTCAAACTTGTAGTAACATTTATCTTTTTATGCTTTTTAACTTAAACAACTTTTCTGATTCCTTGATACCAAATAACTCCGTGTACACCTCAACTATCCTCTCCAGCAGGTAAGTATTCCCTCGCGCACAATTTCAATCGAAATATACATATATTTTTTCAATGTTTCTTCACCGCACACCCTCTTTTCTCCTTTGCGATTCCTCCCACAAACTTCCTAATAGGTTTATTTAGCGTCTTTTTTCAAGTTCTTGTCCACTCACAGAAACACGTTACAAACACAAACACTTTTCGCCGGGTTTCCAAACAAACTTTAATGTCACACTGAAATGGCTTATTCTTGTTGCACACGCCGAACGTTTCTTCCTCTTGAACGAAGCTCTCACTTTGGCTTTCTGTGTTCCAGCCGACGACACGGCGACTATCTTTCGCTCCAAAGAGGTAGGTCAAATCGTTTGTTTTCCTTGTTCTCTTCAACGGCCACCCTCAGAGGGAACGGTTTGCTGTTTATACCATTTACACCAATTTGTTGCTTCTAGTCTCTATCTCTCTCAATAGAGCAAACAAATAATTACACATAATAGGACGGCCTCAGAATGAAAACAAAACGACACTCTTGGCTACACGCCGTTTCCAGAAGGGGAAAAGTTCCCATTTTCATCACATTGGATGTATTACACTCAACCCCCGGTGGTTGGTCACTTTTTCGTTTGACACTTTTTTAGTTTGTACCCCGTTGGTTGGTCAAAGTCAAACTAAAAAGTGACGAACTGTCACTTTTTACACGGCGCTCATGCACACTATCAAAACAAACGTTTGGTAGTGTGCATGAGCGCCGTGTAAAAAGGGTGTCAAACTAAAACGTGACCCCGTTCGTTTGACAACAGTTGGTGTCAAACCATCGGGGTTTGAGTGTACAATCATTTAAAATTATTTCAAGAAATCAACAAAAACTGTTAAGCTTACAATAGATGAGTGACGATAATAGGTGCCTTTCCCCCTTCCCCACTTGTCCTAGCTGGAATCATACACGCGTATGAAAGAACGTGCGGCGTTTATGCACATAAATTATATCGCTTTCAAGAGCAAACAGGTAATCCAGCCAGCCACTTCAGGAGTTGAGCTTTTTGGGGGCCCCGGTTCGAGGGTTCCCCCCTTTGAGAGAAGTGCACACACACCCGTCGAGTACATCGATACTCAATCAGTGCCGCGATTCGAGCCGCGATGCAAGCAGTCTCAAGTTGTCGTCGCTGTCGTGCAAATTTGACACAAGTTAGCAAAGACTTTAGCTACAATTTTACAAAAGTACTAGGTAAAGAATCCTTTGCCTTTTGCTGGATTGGAACCAGGGTTGCCAGGTTGCCAGATAAATCTGGGAATGCCAGATTTTTCAAGTATCAGCCAGAATAAAGATTCATCCTTCTCAGTGCCAAATTTTGACAGATTTTTTCCAGATGAACGAATTCAATTGAAAATAATAAAAAAAAAATGAGTTTTTCTTAGAGGGAATGTTTATGAAACATTTTTGAGGTCATAAAATCAATTAACAACCTGAATTCTACAAATTTTTGAACTAATTCATTTCCCCCTTCCCTTCACCATTGAGAATGGTTAGATTTTCGTCTGCCAGATTTTTCCAGATTTTTGATCGATACTTTGCCAGATTTTTCTAGTTTTGACCTGGTAACCCTGATTGGAACCTCCGTTTGACAGTTCTCATTAGAGGTGGGCAAAAAAAAGAGCGAACCGCTCAAAGAGTCGGTTCATTAAACAAAACGTCTATTTTCATGTTTATAAATTTAATTCATTTAATTCATTTCCAAAAAATGTAGCCACAAATTTATAAAAAAAAAATATTCCAAAATTGTCCCACGGTGTATTTTTTCAAATACTTTATGATATAAAAAACGGTAGGTTGAACAGCGGCTTTTAGCGACATCTTGATAGTCAAATCTGCATATTTCGTTGGGGGTCTATTGCAACTTTCTCATCAATATACACTCAAACCCCGATGGTTTGACACCAACTGTTGTCAAACGAAAGGGGCCACTTTTTAGTTTGACACCCCTTTTACACGGAGTTTACAGACACTACCAAACGTTTGTTTTGATAGTGTGCGTGAGCGCCGTGTAAAAAGTGACAGTTCCAACGGAGTACAAACTAAAAACGTGTCAAGCGAAAAAGTGACCAACCACCGGGGGTTGAGTGCATATTGAAAGACTCTAACGAGCATTGATGTTCATATTTGAACAAAACTTTAAAGTTTTCAAACAACTGATACAACTGATCGTAAGTTAAAGTATTACTCAAATATGAATTTGAAAATTTCAAATAGCTTAACTTGGAAAATTTTACCAAAACATAATAAATAGCCTAAGAGATTTTGGAAAAAAAATCAAACTCCCTTGCCCGTTTAAACTTTAGCATTTATCGCCTTTATCGATTTAATCAGAATGTAAAAAAGAATTCGCAGAATATTGTATCAAAAAGTAAACATTTGTTCAATTTTGGTAGAAAAAAAAAGCATTTTCATAAAATTAAGGGCAACTATATCCAAAATATTAAGTCTGGGTGCCATTCATTTATTCGAACGTTCAGTAAAAAAAATCGTAATTGAAAACATGTATAGGTCATTGCTGAAATTTTCGAGTTATTGCAGTTTTAGTAAAAAAAGTTGATTTTTTCCGATTCCGTCAATTTCCCGTTTTCGCGCGCGGCGCTTCGAAAAACCCGGATTTTATTTTTAAAAAAATATATCTCTGAATCCTGTTAATGAACCTCACCCAATTTTCGATATGTTATGTAAAATTGTCCGAGGAATCTGTTAAAAATATTTTTAGATATAGGCTCTTTGGTCCAGACACCGTCAAAACGGCATTTGATGTTATCATAAGACTTTTCCGAATGTTAGGCTAGATTTTTGAAACTCTCTTTCTGAAATACAGTTTTTATGCAATCACAATTCAAAGTTATCAATTTGGAGCTAGTGTTTGAGATATGTTTGCATCTTTTGGGCAGCTTTCATATAAAACGAAATAGTTTTTGATGACTTTTAATGGTTCAGCCAGGTAAATGACTTCGGCTAAAATAATTTCCATAGCAAAAAAAGCTTAGAACAACATTGTGTAAAAAAATTATTTAGGCGAGTGAAAAACAGACACTTTAGAAAATATTCTTAAAATATATTATTTCAACAAATGTTCTACAACATTTATTAAAACAAATCTTAAAGTTTTCATTGAATTTTCTTCAAATTAACTTTATCCTCACTAGAAAGTGGACGATATCTGGGTCCACTTCAAAGCTATGACCATCATCTGGGATGAATCGGGACTACAGTCAGCAGGATCTGGAGAACTTAAAAGCTTGTAAGTTGGAAATCGATGCACTATTTTTGTTTGTTCATGTATGTTCTATGCGAAACCAATAAATATTATCCAAATATTGAGCAGTGACAAGGCTAAAACAGCTGTCCCAATACACCCTTCATTCTAAATTACGGTATATTTTATTTTTTCGTTTTGGATATTTAAAATATCTGTAGGGGAGAGTGGGGAGACTTGATCCCCGGGACACTTGATTCCAAGCCTGTATCTCGTCAGAAATTAGCTTTGTTCTAGAAAGTTGTGTGAAATCGATTAAAACAAAGGAAAAAATTCAAAAATAATGTTTGGATTGAGTTACACACATTTTTCTTAATAGTGCTGCAAAAATGATTTTTTTGGAAATTCATAGAAAACACTCAGAAATTATTCAAAAACATATTTTTATACATGTGTTGTTAAATAAACTTATCAACCCCATAACCCATACGCATTTGAAAAATCTTAAAATGTAATCAAATTTATCGGCATACCATTAATACAATCAATTGTTTAACAAAGTGCTTTTATGGAGAATTGATCCCTGCATTTTTAACTGTCACTGGAATCAGCCTCAAGCTTAATTAGCTGGGCTGGGTTTTCGTACATGAGCAACTCTCTACGAAATCGGCCGATTTCGACCATTTTTATTTTTTGTATTTTTTGATTTGGCTCAAACTTTGTGGGGGCCTTCCCTATGACCAAATAAGCTATTTTGCGTCATTGGTTCACCCATACAAGTTTCCATACAATTTTGGCTGCTGTCCATACAAAAATGTTATGTAAATATTCAAACAACAGTAACTTTTGACTGAATTTTCTGATCAATTTGGTGTCTTCGGCAAAGTTGTAGGTATTGTTGAGGACTTTTGAGAAAAAAATAGATACACGGAAAAAAAAATGCAGATTTTTTTATCAACTTTTTTTTCACTAAAACTCAATTTCCCAAAATACGTATTTTTTGATTTTCGAGATTTTTTGATATGTTTTACGGGACAAAAATTCGCAACTTTTGAGCAATAGAGAAACATAGTCAAAAAATCTGCCACCGAGTTGTGAATTTTTGAAAAAAACAGTGATTTTTGGAAAAAATGTAAGTTTCATCCAAAAACAAGTTTGACATTATTTTTCAATGCAAAATTGAATTTGCAATCGAAAATTCAATTTCAAGATTTTTTGATAAAGGGCTCCGTTTTCAAGATATAGCCACCGAAAGTTTGATTTTAGCAAAATATTTGCAGTTTTCAATTTTTAAAAATAGTGACCATGAGTGACCATTTCTAAAAATATTTTTTTTTAAAAAGTCCAGAAGATTTTCCATAAAATTGTCTAGAGACATTGAAGATTGGACCTCGGGTTGCTGAGATAGAGCCGCTTTGAGAAAAAGAAACACGAAAATTGAAGTTTTCTTAATCTCACCAAAACAACACACCATTTTCTAATGACCATATCTCAGCAACTAATGGTCCGATTTTCAATGTAATCGCATGGAAAATTCGTGAAATTTTTCGATCTTTTCGGAAAAAATATTTTTATTTTTTTCAAATCAAGACTAGCATTTAAAATGGGTGTAATATTTAATATTTGGCCCTTTTAAAATGTTAGTCTTGATTTAAAAAAATTCAAAATATTTTTCAATATTTTGTATGTAACCCCTATACATGTAGAAAATCTCAATTTTGCATATTTCCGAATATTTATCAAATCCTTTAAAAAGCTGATTTTCAATCACTCCTGAAAGTTTCATGAAGATATGTCATGTTTTAAGTGAGTAGAAGACGATTTAAGTTTAAAATTCTGCCATGCGCAAAGCGAACTGTCAAACTTTGTGAGCGTTTTTCTCGGAACACCGAGTTGATTTACGGGTGCCACGATATCTCGAGATTGGATGGACCAAATTGGCTGAAATTTGGGGTGAAGACTATCAAGACATATCCCGTGTGCATGACGATGCCCGATTTTGAAATTTTGCTTTAAACAAATACGAAAATCTGAAACGGACGATTTTTAATGTGAAAAACACAAAAATATTTTTATTTTTATTTTAAATTAACTTTTTAAAAATCGACCTCCGTCGTGCACACGGGACCGGTTTAATGAGTCTTCATGAAAATGTTGAGCCGATTTGGTCGAAGCAGTGTTGAGATATCGTGGCACCCGTTTTTTTGAAACTGCTAACTTCAAATAGCTATATCTCGGTAATGTACAACCAAATGTCTTCAAATTTATGTTGATAATAGTTAAAAAAAATTTATGTTAATGTCTTGAAAACAAATTTTAAAAAAAGTTTGGGTGTGTGTCAATACCAGGGGGGTGACATCTATATCTCACTACAGGCAGCTCCACCGCAGCCAACACAAGCTGTCAACTTCGGCACCAGAACAAAAGGGAGCTGTCAATTACGGCGCCAGCACAAAAGAACAGCTGTTCGTTACGGAACCAAAACAAATCAACTGCGCACTATATAAAAAATACAAAAACTGCAGGCATAAAATGGAAATAAAGTAATTATTGTTTTAATGTAAAATTTTACCGCAATGTAAGTTTAATAGTTTGGTTTATTTGCAAAATAAGCTACTGAAGTTGGGATTATTGAGCACACATCGGGCCGATGAACTTATTTAAAGTTGTACTTTTATCACATGAAACGTTTAACTTAACTACTGCGAAATTTGACTTTTACTACAGTAATTCTTATAACAAAAATTGAATTATTAATTAAAAAAAATTGTTTTCACTGTGCACAGTTTGCGCACGTTATTAATCTCAATCACCCAAGATGGCGGCTTTTAGCATCCCCCTGGCCAATACCAACCCTTGACATGTTTGCCGATTTACATGTATGTAACCCCTTAAGTTTTTAAATATTTTACATACTAAACTTGTTATATTTTGAACACAAACGTACAGGTTTTAAGGGAAATAAAAAAAATGCTTCTGATTTCATCAAAATGTTGAAAGGGGGATCAAGTTACCCCTAACATTTTGAAAATGTCGGTTTAAAATATTTTTTTAAACGTTTGGCATGAATCGAAGAGTTCATCTGATGTTATACCCTTTTCAGCCAAACATAGTTGAATGTTTAAGCTTCCAATTCGAGCAAAAAGTTCATAGTTTTGTGAGAAATTGACAGAGTTATGTGCTTCATTTAAGAAAAATCTAATAACAAGGCTTTTAACATCTTTTAAACTAAGATCGGAATATAGTTGCCTCACACAATTACATTTAATACATTTCTGCTATGATTTACTTATTTTTTTTCCAAATGAAAAAATATCTTGAGCATAAATTTAATCCAAATTGTTCGCTGGAAAAAGCAATCGCAAGATTGTCCCAAAAAAAAAGTTTAAGAAATCGGAATTCTGTGATTATTGTGAAACAGGCTTGAAAATTAAACCACAATAAAACGATATTATGAGATTGCAAGAAAAAATTGGGAAGTCTTAGATAGGTACAAAAAGTGTATTTTTGCAATGATTCATGATCATGACAATTGACTTGCAGGGTTATTTTTAGGGTGTAACCAGGGTAATCAGATGAATTTTTTTTAAATCTGGCAAAGTATCTATTGAAAATCTGGAAAAATCTGACAGAAGAATATCTAACAATTCTGAACGGCGAAGAGGAGGAAGGATATGAATTAATTAACTCTTAAATAATTATTGCAGATTCAAAAAGTACGAGAAACTTTGCTTCAAATGGCATGTCCCAAAAAAAATTATAGTCATGTAAAAAAAATGGCAGCATTTTTGAAACTATTTTAGCATTTTTTGCACATAAACTCCATTTGACACCATTTCAGGCTGCAAATTATTGAAAAACACGTCTTTTTCGCATGCTCAAAAATAGAAGGGGTCGTACCGCCCCTCCGTCACGAGATATCGAAAGATGGAGCTCGGATTCGTGATCAGGGGTCGAGGCATCTGCTGTGTGAGTTAGCGGAGAATGACCATATATAAAAGGTGAGAAAATTTCTAACACTTTTGTATTAAACAAAAGCAAATCATACATTTACTGAGAAGTGATGTCAAAAAAAATAAATTAAAAAAATTACTGAGTAGTAAATCAGTGTTCCCATGAGCCTAAGCGGACGGCTAGGCTAGGCTCATTTTTCTGGTTCATGTTTGCACCAACACCTCTCAAGCGCAATCGGTTCAGGCTCATCGTGCGCCGTGAGCCGGGGTTCATTTGGTTTGAACCAGGCGAGCATCGTACGTGCTAGCCTAAAATGAACCTTCGGCTTAAACCTGCGGTTGAACCTTTGCTTGTGTTGGTTGAACCGGCAGCTCGGTTATGGTGCACCCAGCCCGACCACCACGTATCCACCGACAGACGGTAGTGTGGGCCTCGTCGGAGCTCGTCAGTTAAAAACGCAACTCAAAATTCGTATGAGAATCTTTTTTTTCGTGACGGCTTTCGCGGTACACTCCCTCCAACTCTTCTAGAATAATATTTGAACACGGCGTATCTCTAAGCAAGTTTTTCAAGAAAAAGATTTCAGAATGTTTATTTCGTCGTTTTAAACCGAAACAAGGAAAAAACTATATTAATATAAACTATACGCCATTATCAAATGTTTGGCTAGATAATATCTAAGCTCGCTTGACACTAACACAATAATAAATCACAGACAGCGTACACGATTGGCACTCCCTCCAATTGTCCTAGAATAATATTTGAACATGGCGTAACGTAAGAATGACGTAACACATAAAATTATATTTAAAATAAAAAAAATATCCTGTCCTCATCATGTAAAGTTGAATTTTAATTCAATTTTACCTAATGATGCACGTACACTTTTATCACCATTATTAGCGGAGCGTAATGAAAGAACGTTCCCTAATGACCAACTTTCAACTTCTTCCCTGTCTCCCTTCATTCGTACCGAAGGAAACCTAGCTCGAGCGAGCGCGATTGCTGGAAGGTTTAAGCCGAAGGTTCATTTTTGGTTCAAGTGGTTCACACTAGCGAGGTTAGCCTGGCTTGAACCAAGGCTCATGGTTCAGGGATTCAGGCTTAAGCCTCAAAAGAGAGGTTTGAGCCGAGCCAAGTTCAGCAATGAACCTAGCCTGAGCGGTTCATTTGGGAACACTGTAGTAAATAATGAATTTGTCCCAAAGAATTGTTCAAAATTTTGATAACAGACACACTAGTATCAGCTTCATAAACTTATGTTTTCATAAACACTGTGGCAAAACAACACAACCGCGACGACAAAGTGAATCTCCTTAGGGCTCTTTCACAAGTTCCTTCTGAATGGCTTTAAGGACACACACGCACACACTGGTCGCTGATCGCAACACCTGGGCCACCGTGTTGGGCTAGCCAAAAAGGTGAACCAGAGGACGACCTTCACGGCTTCGGGGCTCTCCCTTAACCACTGACACACTGCACTGGCACCTAATTACGTTCGGGCCAACCGGTTGGGGTTTCAGTTCAGAATCAGGATCCAGTTCACATTGACCAGTTGAAGTGGCAAAAAAGCCTACCTTCCGAAAGCACTAATCGAACTCCGGCAAACACAAAATCAACTACCGAAAAGCAAAAGAAAAAAAAAACCTCGAGAGGAGCCACGCGCGCGAGCGACTTGCGAACCGCGGAACAACACGATCGAAACTGAGAAGCCGCGGCGGACACTCGCTGGAATTATATATGCGCGCGACGGAGGAGAGTTCTGCGCGTATGAGTCGCGACGCGCGAATTGGCACGAGGAGTCGTCACATGGAGAAGAGAGATTGAGAGCCAAGAGAGTGGTTGGTGAGTGAGTGCGCATTGCGTTAGGGAAGTAGAAGATTCGCGATATGTTAGCTGGCTGGAACCCTAGCATAGGGTTAAGGTGAAGAGAACCAACAGGGAAGGATAGGGTTAGGTGGGTTATTTGCATAATGCATAAATCTGAAAAGGGTTTTTTTTTATAAATTCTCATGTTGTTTGTCATAGTTTTGGTAGAATTTTCAATTTTTTGCTTTTCCCATACATTTGTTTGATTTTTTTTCATACAAACTTCAACGATCAATAGCTACCCTTAAACCTTAACCGGTTTGGCTTAACATTGGCACAGTTACTTATAAAGATTTCCCAAAATTTTCAATTTTTCTTGTCACTCTATGGCGTACTCAAAAATCTATTATTTTTTTTACAAAATATAAAAAAGTGTTGAAACCACTGAGCAATTCTCTACCAAAACCGGAAATGGATTTTATTTGTATTTTTTTATTTGACTCAAACTTTGTGGGGGCCTTCCCTATGACAAAATAAACTATTTTGTGTCATTGGTTCATCCATACAAGTCTCCATACAATTTTTACTGCTGTCCATACAAAAATGGTATGTAAATATTCAAACAGCTGTAACTTTTGACTGAATTTTCTGATCAATTTGGTGTCTTGGGCAAAGCTGTAGGTATTGTTGAGGACTTTTGAGGAAAAAAATAGGTACACGGAAAAAAATTGCAGATTTTTTAATCAACTTTTTTTTCGCTAAAACTCAATTTCCCAAAATACATATTTTCTGATTTTCGAGATTTTTGGATATGTTTTAGGGGACAAAAATCCGCAACTTTTGAGCCATAGAGAAACATGGTCAAAAAATCTGCCGCCAAGTTATGAATATTTGAAAAAATAATGATTTTTGGAAAAAATGGAAGTTTCATGCAAAAACAAATTTGACATTATTTTTTAATGCAAAATTGAATTTGCAATCGAAAAGTACCCTACAGATTTTTTGATAAAGGGCTCCGTTTTCAAGATATAGCCACCGAAAGTTTGATTTTAGCGAAATATTTGCAGCTTTTCGATTTTTAAAAATAATGACCATGAGTGACCATTTCTAAAAATATTTTTTTTGAAAAGTTCAGAAAATTTGCTATGAAATTGTCTAAGGGTCATTCCACCTGAAGTGTGCAAGAAAAAATGCAAATTTGAAAATTACCATCTCCGATTCTGCTCAAATTTGGCAGAGCTGTTGAGACTATCAAAACATGCAAAAATCCCGAATTTCATCCAAATTGAATTAAGATTTCATCCCAAATAATCATTAGCAAATAAGGCAAAAATGTAATGTACACCACTGTACACAGCAAATAAAGTAGTAATCCAGCTGCGTGTAAAAGGCCTGGGTGTAAAATAAATTTTGCATTATTCTATGAAATTCTGTGTAATATTACACCATGAAATATGTAGCCCATCTGTATGGGAAACCTACTTTATCGAAATGTCAAGCTCACATATACGTTTATCCTTTCCATTTTTATCGGTCTGATGGCCGAGCGGGCTAAGGCGCCAGTCCTTACTGTAGGTGCTTGGTTTGAGTCCCGTCTGTTGCAACTTTTTTTTGTGTTTACAAAAATTGTACATGCAGCGTGTAATATTAAGTGTCTTTTTTGACGAAGGTGATGTGCATGCTTTTGCATGCGATTTTACCACCGGATTTTTTGCTGTGTAGGAAACTGCTGTATATGGCGAATTTGTGTGCTAGCCCACAGTAATAAACAAGAACGACAGGCAATACAGGGCAGAATGGAATTCCCGCAGAGCTAGCAGGAAATTGTAATTGATCTTGTAACTTAAGAAAAAGTGTACGATACATTATCGTGTGAAAAATATGAATAAAACTCTCGTGAAGCATAATTAAGGAGGAGGATTTCTGGAAAGTATAAAACTGGAAAAAGGTAAGAAAATCACAACGATTAATCTGATTTATTATCTAGTTGTGTTATTATTCAGTTGTGTTCATTTCGACACCGTCCGAACAATAATCTTTTTTTTTTGTTTGTCAATCATTTCGAAATCTTGGAAGACGATACAGCTGCTATCCACATGTATCAGAAGTATATGGTATTGCTTTCGAAATTAAATGTACCAGAATTGAAAAAAAATCATCAATTATTCTGATGAAACACATTATAATAATCGGTTTAATATGATCAATCTTTCAAACCCTAAGGCAGAATTTGGGCTTTTTGCTGAATGGCACTATTTCACTACCGCACATGGCAAAAGCTCTAGAACCCATGAGAATTATTTCATCTACTACAGCCAGCTCTACATTTGTTCTCGTTTCAAATAAAAGAAGAAATAAAAGAAATAATTTGAGAAAGTGGGAAGAAATGAGGAATTAGAAAAAATATGAAAATAATAGAATAATGATAAATTTTCGAAAATTGTACTGTAAAAACTCTGTAGCATTTGCAAATAAATATAAAAAGTTCAAATTTTACTTATTATGGTTCAATGACACTGAGATCAGGAAAACTAGTGTATTAAAAATTACCCAATAAATATTCCTTAAACAAAAAATAGATTGTTCAAGGTATTGATTATCTCAAAATCGTATAAAATTGAAAAAATAATTCATCTTACAGAACACCAGGTAGTTATTATTGATCAGCACGACTGAGTGCTTCTAGCAGATGCGGCGAGTGTAGATATTATAGGTAATTTCAAATACTTAAAACTTTAAAATTCGATATCTCTGGAACGAAAAATATTCCTTTCTGTCGATAAGTGATTCTTATGTAAAATTGGACGGGGAATACGATGGTGAGGTCAAATTTAAAAAATAAATAGGGCTGTTTTGAGATACGGCCATTTAAAGTTTTCAATTGCGCAATACAGGTAGAAAACATATTTTAATCTAAATTTTGATCGCGGAAACGGATTCTACGTCCAATTTCCTTCAAAATTGAGTCTTAGACCGACCCTCTAAGATTTGTGGTTCCTGAGTTATCGTCGTTTGGAGATAGGGGTTTCGCTCAAAAATCGCCAAAAGGTCGATTTTTTGGGAGGGTACAAAAATGGAGGGGGTGGTCCGATTTGGATGAAATTCGGGATTTTTGCATGTTTTGATAGTCTCAACAGCTCTGCCAAATTTGAGCAGAATCGGAGATGGTAATTTTCAAATGGTGTTCCGCTGACCCCGCGGACTGCGAGGGTAGCGCGGTTGAACGTCCAGCGCCTCGCGAGCAGCGACGTTGCTGCAGAGTACAGTCGGAAGCTTGACGAGCGGATCAACGAGGACGCGCCTACGGGTAACCTGGACGAGCAATGGGGAGCCCTCCAGAGCATCGTCAACACAACGGCTACCGAAGTGATCGGCACGACCAGAGGACGCAAACCCAAAGGGTGGTTCGATGCGGAGTGCCAGCGAGTGACGGACGAGAAGAACGAGGCCAGGAAGCGTATGCTCGTTAAGGGTACGCGCTGAAACTGTGAGTTGCGAAGAGCAGAGAAACGAATCCACCGCCGAAAAGAACGGGAGTACGACGAAACGGTACTTGCCGAAGCGGAAGCACAGTACAACGCGAACGATAAGCGGAGGTTTTACGCAACTGTCAACGGTGTAAGAAGGAAAACCACGCCTTCCCCTGTGATGTGCAACGACACGGAAGGCAACCTGTTGACAGACAAGACTGCGGTGGCGGCTAGGTGGAAGGAGCACTTCCAGCAGCTGTTGAACGGTGAGGCACGAGAGGGAATCGTCGAGGACAGGATACACGTTGAGGAAGATGGAAAAGCTGTGGACCCGCCTACGTTGGAGGAAGTAGCTAAGGCTGTTAAAGAGCTCAAGAACGGGAAATCCGCGGGAAAGGACGGACTTCCGGCCAAACTTTTCAAGCACGGGAGTACGCGGATGACCGAGATTCTGCACCAAATCATCCTACGCATTTGGTGCGAAGAACAGCTTCCGACCGCCTGGTTAGACGGGCTCGTCACCCCAATCTACAAGAAAGGGCAAAGACTCGATTGTGCCAACTATCGAGGCATCACAATCCTCAACGCAGCGTACAAAGTACTCTCCCGCATCCTGTGGAGCAAGCTGAGACCGATGACCGAGGCCTTTGTCGGCGAATACCAGTGCGGTTTTCGAGCGGGTCGGTCAACGACGGATCAGATGTTCACTCTGCGACAAATCCTCGACAAGTTCCGGGAGTACAACCTGCAAACACACCATTTGTTCATCGACTTCAAAGCGGCGTACGATTCGGTCAAAAAAAACGAACTTTGGAAGATTATGGTAGAACACGGCTTTCCGGCGAAGCTTATAAGACTGATTCGTGCAACGCTCGACGGAGCAAAATCAAGCGTGCGAATAGCCAACGAGACATCTGAAGCTTTCGTTACGTTGGATGGATTGAAGCAGGGCGATGCTCTCTCGAACTTACTGTTCATCATAGCGTTGGAGGGTGCTGCGCGAAGGGCAGGCGTGCAAAGAAACGGAACACTCATCACTAAATCGCACATGCTGCTTGGATACGCTGACGACATCGACATCATTGGTATCGACCGTCGTTCAGTGGAGGAGGCGTTCGTCCCTTTCAAGCGGGAAGCTGCGAAGATCGGACTGACCATTAACACTGCCAAGACCAAGTATCTGGTTGCTGGCAGAGCGCGTGGCAGTGCAGGTGATGGTGTTTCGGAGGTGGAAATAGATGGAGAAAGATATGAGGTGGTGGATGAATTTGTATATCTTGGTACACTCGTGACGTGCGACAACGATGTGAGCTGCGAAGTGAAACGGCGGATTAGTGCTGCAAACAGGGCCTTCTACGGTCTTCGTAGCCAGCTAAGGTCCCGCAGCCTAAGGACGCCTACGAAAATCACGCTGTACAGGACCTTGATACTCCCTGTAGCTCTTTACGGTCACGAGTCGTGGACGCTAAAGGAGGCTGACCAGAGAGCACTTGGGGTCTTCGAGCGGAGAATCCTGCGTTCTATCTTCGGCGGCAAGCAAGTAGGAGACCGGTGGCGCAGGCGCATGAATTTCGAGCTGTACCAAGACTACAAACATGCTGATATCGTAAAAGTCATCAAGCACGACAGGCTGAAGTGGGCTGGACATGTAGCCAGAATGTCGGACGAGCGGGCGGCTAAAACGATATTCAGTAGCGAACCTGGACGGGGTCGTCGGCTTCGTGGAAGGCCTCGTACGCGTTGGCTGTGTGCAGTCGACGAAGATGCAAGAGCGGCCAACATTGTGGGCGACTGGAGACGAGCGGCCCAAGATCGAGCATCCTGGAAATCTACGATTAGTTCAGCGTTGGGTCGATAGACCTGTTGCTGATAAAGTAAAGTAAAGTAAGTAGTTCCGCTTCAGGTGGAATGACCCCTAAGAGACATTAAAGATTGGACCTCGGATTGCTGAGATTGATCCGCTTTAAGAAAAAGAAACACGAAAATTGAAGTTTTCTAAATCTCACGAAAACAACCCACCATTTTCTAATGACGATATCTCAGCAACTAATGGTCCGATTTTTAATGTTAATACATGAAACATTCGTGAAATTTTCCGATCTTTTCGAAAAAATATTTTGAAATTTTTAAAATCAAGACTAACATTTTAAAAGGGCCAAACATTGAATATTACTCCCATTTAAAATGCTAGTCTTGATTTAAAAAATTTCATAATATTTTTTTATTTATTTCACAAATTTTCATGTGTTAAAATTGAAAATCGGACCATTATTTGCTGAGATATCGTCATTAGAAAATGGTGGGTTGTTTTGGTGAGATTTAGAAAACTTTAATTTTCGTGTTTCTTTTTCTTAAAGCGGCTCTATCTCAGCAACCCGAGGTCCAATCTTCAATGTCTCTTAGACAATTTTATAGCAAATATTCTGAACTTTTCAAAAAAAAATATTTTTAGAAACGGTCACTCAAGGCCACTATTTTTGAAAATTGAAAAACTGCAAATATTTCGCTAAAATCAAACTTTTGGTGGCTATATCTTGAAAACGGAGCCCTTTATCAAAAAATCTATAAAGTACTTTTCGATTGCAAATTCAATTTTGCATTAAAAAATAATGTCAAACTTGTTTTTGCATGAAACTTCGATTTTTTCCAAAAATCACTGTTTTTTTCAAAAATTCATAACTCGGCGGCAGTTTTTTGGCCATGTTTCTCTATGGCTCAAAAATTGCGGATTTGTCCCCTAAAACATATAAAAAAATCTCGAAAATCAAAAAATACGTATTTTGGGAAATTGAGTTTTAGTAAAAAAAAGTTGATAAAAAAATCTGCATTTTTTTCCGTGTACCTATTTTTTCTCAAAAGTCCTCAACAATACCTACAACTTTGCCCAAGACACCAAATTGATCAGAAAATTCACTCAAAAGTTACTGTTGTTTGAATATTTACATACCATTTTTGTATGGACAGCTGTCAAAATTGTATGGAGACTTGTATGGGTGAACCAATGACGCAAAATAGCTTATTTGGTCATAGGGAAGGCCCCAAGGGGGTTGACACTCGATCATTCTGGAATAATTCTGGGTTAATTCTGGAATGAACGGAATGACGATGATGATTCCAGCAAAAATGATCAAGTGCGGGTAAGAGTGTAACTGTCATAATATTTATCTTTTTAAACCAAAACATGTAGCGGTGGTTTTTTTTTTTTTTTTTTCCTTTGCTATGTCAGAGCACTGACGGCTAAGAAGTAGCGGTGGTTGCGGTAGGTTGCGGTGATCTGCAGCATTGGGTAGGACAACAGAACCGGCGGTTGTTCTGTACTGTTTCGGTGCGTTCGGTGCCGGCGACATCCAGAGCAACGGCCGGATTTGCCTACAATGGAATCTGACCGAGCTGCACAGTCCAGGTGTTGGCCACAAGACGAGGTTGGCAGAATTGGAATTGCTTAGTTATTGTTGTGTGGATTTTCTAAAACTTACTTTCAATTTCTGATTTTTCTGGACAGCATCTTAGATGGACCAGCTACGTACCGGCTAGGCCAACGTGCTAGTTATTCCGGTGGCTAGTGAATCCAAGAGCAGGCTCGGAAGAGGAACTGAATCCGTTGGGGTACTTTTTTGGGCCGCGATAGCGAGGGAAGCGACTGAGCTGTGGTAGCGGAGATCCCTCGGACGAGTCGGAAAAGGAGCTCGTGAGGTGGCTTTTTTTTTTTTATATAATAGTCCTTGTTTATTCGCTTAAAATTTCAAAGTTCAAATTTGAAGTTTTCTACACTAATGTTATCTATAGAATTATTACAAACAAAATATAAATATTTGGCAACAATGAGTTTTGTTTGAATTGAATGCTCTCGTGATAATCGACTAAATGATGGATACAGAAAATACTCATTCCGTTTATGTCTAAGGTTAGGACTAATAGCATTCAGTTTTGTTTTCGCATAACTCCATACTGGGAAACTATGCGACACTCGAATAGCCTATGCTCTAGTGTGTCCACTGTCCGCGGACAATGGTCACAATTCGGACTAGATCGTCTGTTTTGCCGATGCAGCAGCTCGTTGTGTTGGATTTTCCCATGTACTGCGCAATACCAATTAGATCGAAGTGTAGAGTCCAGTTTTTGATCTCCTAGTTGTTTGAAGATACGTCTCCATTCTCGCTGGGTTTCTAGGATGGCAGGATCACATTCACCTTCCATGAGCTCTTGGAAGATGACGAACGAGCTGGGCTGCTGAATTGCACGTGGTGACAGTGTTGATATTTCCAGAACAGTTGTTTTGATTTGTGGGTAAGCGGCTGGTATCTGAAAGAAAGGTGTGTTGTATCGCATGTCCCTGAAGAGGTCTAGTTCACTTTCATTTTTCAGCATCCTGTTTGTGATCAGCGCAGTTGATTTGAGGCCAGGTGAGTGAAGATTCAGACCACCACGAGATTTGGGAAGAGACAAAGTCTCCAGCCGGATGTGTTGTTTCCCACCAATCCACAGGAAATTCCGAAATTCTTTCAGAATCTGCGTCTCAAACTTTTGGGAAGCGGAAGTGTTGAAGCTGCGTACCACAGTTTAGAAGACACAAAGGTGTTGATGTGGATGACTTTCTGGATCAGATTTAGAACTCGAGACTTGCACGTCCACAGTCGCCATTTCAACTGCTTCAAAATGTTTTGCCAGGTAAGCTCCATGGATTTCTTCACGGTATCCGTGAAGATAAGCCCCAAGATCTTGCAGGAGTCCTCGAAATTCAGCCAAGGCGGAATACCATTTGTGTCTACATTTCCAATTTTCAGCGCCACTGTCTTTGCAAGGTTGAGAACTGCACCAGAAACTGGTTCATAAGCTTTGATCACGTTGACTAACTGCGTGAGTCGTCTTCCGTCTGGTACAAATATGCTTAGATCGTCTGCGTAAACGTTCAGCGCGTCGCCAGCGAGTCCCTCTGAAACAATTTTGTCGACCAATGGTTGCATGTATAGGACGAAGAGCAGCATGCTGAGAGGGTCGCCTTGCCTTACGGACCGTAGTATTTGAAACGGACGTGATAGATTTCCGTTCACCAGAATTCTAGAGAACGAGTTCCTAGTAATTTTTTGTAAGAAGTTGATCAAGCGAGGATTAAAGTTCATCTGCTCCATCACCCTGAAGAGGAAGCTGTGGTTGACCCGATCGAACGCATGGTCCATGTCAAAAGAGACAAGCATGGAAGGCTGGCCACGGAATTTCAGTGCAGAGATTTTGTCCAGGATCTTTGTCGTTGCTTCGAAGATGTTATGCTTCCCGTTGGAGCACTTCTGGTGACGTGAAAGAACTGTTTCGACAAGAGGCGTGATTCGTTGTTTGATTATTCTAGTTAAGACTTTGTAATCAAAGTTTAACAGCGTAATCGGCCTGTACGCCTTCATGTCCTTTCCGGTACCCTTCTTTTCACCAGCACAACTATTCCATTCATGAATTTGGAAGTAGTGTCTGGTGCTTGAAGAGCTTCATTCATTGTCAGCGTGAATTCCTGCTTGATGATGTCCCACGCTTTCGAGTAAAATTCTTTGGGTAGACCGTCTTCGCCAGGTGATTTCCTCGAACAGCTTTGCTTGATGTACTTGAGAATTTCTTCTTCGCTCACAGGTTCCAAGATTGCTTCGTTGCGTACATTGTTTGGAGGGATGCTGCAGGTTGGCACAAAGTCAGGTGAATGAAAGTCCACAATGTTGTTTGAGAACAGGTTTTCAAAGTACTCCACTGCATGTTGTACGACTTCCGGTCCTTGGATGATTCTTCCGTCAATCTCTAGTTGGTGAATGTATGTTGACTTTCGATTTTGGCTTTTTTCGGCCAGGTGAAACGTGCTTGTCGGTTCTCCTTGTAGGTAGGTATCATACAGCAGGCGTGATTTGTTGGATCTTTCCCTCTGCATTCTCAGCATCAGGCTTTTGATGTGATTGATGCGAGTAAGCTGCGAAGTGTCGTCGATGTACAGTTCATAGCGTCGAGCTAATTCCCCATGCAAGAGCTCCATTGAGTCTCGATACTCCCTATTTTGGATCGATGACCGCCATCTGAAGAAGGCAGCCAGCTTTGGTTTAGCAAATTCTATCCACCAGATTAGCCAGGATGTGAAGTTTCGTCGCTGCCTTACTAGATAGTCCCATTTCCGTTGCAGCTCAGCCATTGTGTCCTCATCGTCCATAGTTGCTGCGTTCAATCTCCAAACTCCTCGACCAATATTTGTACCCGCAACTGGCATCACCATGCGCACTATCACAGCTTTGTGATCACTAAAGCAAGTAACAGCATGTTGGATTGTCCTTAGATGCTCTCTTGTTGACTTCGACACAAGAAAACGATCCAGTCTTGAACCAGAACCTCCTCGAACGAAAGTGTAGTTTGTTTGATTCCGATGTAACTCCCTCCACACATCGATCAGGTCAAGCGAAGTCATCAATCGTGAAGTCATTTCACTCTTAGGGGTGGCACCTGTAGCATCACGGTCGTTCACGATCGAGTTAAAGTCTCCTCCCAAAATTAGCGGACCAGAAAGATTGCGCAAGTAGTGCGCACAGGTGCAGTTGAAGAAGTTTTCACGTGACTGGCGGTTTTGCGAACCAGTAGGCGCGTAGATGTTACACAGCGTTGTCCCATTTCTCAAGCGTACGACGATTAATCGTCCGTCCAGTGATTTCTCAACCGTTACATGCTCAACTGTAGATTTCAATCCAATTGCAACGCCCCTTCTTCGATTGTCTATATTGTACAGCATGGTGTAGCCGGGGATATTTATAGTATCGTTTTCAACTTCTTGAAGGAAGAAAACGTCTATTTCGTGAGCGCTCATGAAACTGGTCAGCGCATCCAGCTTAGTTTGGCTCGTGATGTTGTTTATGTTGATAGATACGAAATTATAACTTTTTAAATCCACTTAGACCCTTTAGGAAAATGCCCGCGTAGTGCTGCTATTGCCCAACAGATGTCGCTAGTGTCGCACGTTTTTGTGTGACCCTTTACGTTTTGATGTCCGTTCCAGGTCTCTGGTTCTGTCAAGTAGTTTGACAAAACAGCTGTTCTTGCGCTGCTGTCATGGTTTTTGTGTTTACATACCACTTCCAAAAGCGCTGCTTTCACCTGTTTTTTTCTTGGACCGTGTGTTGATGCGAGTTTGAACTTCCGTGTTTTAATTATCACCAGCCATTGGCGAGGCGGTGCGAGGTTTGTGTGCCAGGTAAGTTCCGTGCAAATTTTCTGCACACCACGATGTGTGCTGCGATCTGTGGAGCTAGGTGAAGCTGCTTGTTGATATGTTGTCCTCATCGCCGGGCAGGGTGTGTTTCGGTTGCGGATTCCAAGTTCAGCTCGGCAGGAAAATCTGCGAGCAGTTTGTGTGCTCGACGTCGAACCGCAGATGCGGATGATAGATGCAGAGCGGCCAGGCAATCTGTGAGCAGTTTGAGGACTTTTGAACGGCGGGCAGTATCTGGTGCTTCGGCAGGACATATACCTGGACCTGAGCTTCTTACCTATGCGAACAGGTGAAGCGGAGTGATGGTATTCTTTCTTCAACGACGACGGGCCAGACGTGCGGCAGTAAGCGACTCCAGGAGCGCCTTGTTCGGGAAATCTGTGAGCAGTTTGAAAACTTTTCAAGGGCGGGCAGTATCTGTTGCTTCGGCAGGACATATACCTGGACTTGAGCTTCTTACCTGTAGAACCAGGAGAAGCGGCATAGTTGCATTTTGTCTTCAACGACGACGAGTCAGACGTGCGGCGGGAAGCGACTCCAGGAGCGCCATGTTCGGAAAATCTGTGAGCAGTTTGGGGGCTTTGAATGGGATGGCAGTATCTGTGGACGCTTCGGCAGGACATATACCGGAGCTTTTTACCTTTAGGAACTATGTGTTGCGCGAAATAAATGGTTGCTGAAGAGTGGCGAGTTTGTGATGACGATGAGTAGTTGGATGTAGATAACGTGGTGATGCAAATAAAGTTGAAAACGATGTTATTTGGAGGAGCCAGATTTGGACTTGGATCCGGACAGCCGTTTCGACTTCTTCTGCGGCTTGGAGCGTGCGGGGCGTTTCTTTCCTGCCGTTGAATCTTCAGCTGAATCGGCTTCCGACTCGCCTTCTTCCGTCTGCATTTTTGCATCCTCATCACTTGAAATCTCGTAGTTTTCATCTCCAGCAAAATCTAGTTCTGGAAAAGTCGAGTCTTCTTTGCTTTCTTGTTCCGGAACGACTTCAGGGATCGCCGGAGCCTCCTCATCGGCAAGGAGTTGTTCTTCGTTCAGCGTCTCGATCGGCAGAGAGGGTCGTGGCATCAATGGAGGTGGTGCTGGTAGGGTTTCGGTGTTTTGTTTTTCTTCGGTGCTCGGGTTTACACCCGACACGATGTCGGCCAGTGTCAAGCGGCTGTTAACGCTGCCCGTAATAGCCTTCTTAACGTCAGAACACTTCTGTCCAACGTGGAGATAGCGGGAACAGTGTCTGCAGGTGGGTCGCTGATTACGGTAACGAACGTACCCCACTTCTTCCCCGATGTTGACATAGGATGGAATAGGTTTCCGGATCCTCATTCGAACAATCCGCGTACCTGTCGGTACACCCGGGAAGTGTTCCTTCCACAGCTCATCTGTGATGGACAGAATCTCGCCGAACTCTGCTAGGTGTTGCGCGATAATCTGGGTGGGCATGTAGGGGGGAAGATCGTGGATCTTAACTTCGGTAGCTCCATCTGCAGTGTGCAACGGGATCGGAGTTTGTACTCCATCTTCCGACGTCATAGTGAGCTTCATGTCGAACTCTGCCACCAGTTCCTCTGCGTTGATTTCTGGACTCATCTCGATGTAAACAAATGACTTGGTCATGCTGAGCTGGAGGTTGCGAATTTGTGTGATGTCTAGTTTGAGCTGCTCGAAGGCGAACTTGCGGATTTGTGTTATTGTTGGTTTTTGGGACCGGTCCAAAATCGATCACCACCGTGTTTTACGGTAGCCACGCATCTCGTTCATGATGCGGGCCAGTAGGCAATATTTGCCTAGCGCGGAGAGTGGTTGCAACTATTAGCGAAAAAAACAACTCGCAGCGCGAAAGTGTAAAGACGTGCGCCCCAATCGAGGTTTTGACGTCAACTGAGTGGCTGATGCCGACGGGCAGGACTTTTTCGGTGATATGAAGATCAACAAGGAGGGTGAACGGGAGATGTTTCAAAACAAGTGCGATATTTTTGTGAGATAAGTTGAATTAATGGGATAATTAACGTTTTTGTTAAACCTAGGAACGGCGTCAAGACATGCATGCCAGCCGAGATCGTCATGGACGAACTCACCGAAAAACAAACGGGAATTCAGACGCAGTTTTCCTACAATGGTTCGCTCAAGATGGAAGATTTCGACTGGATTCTAGAAATATATAAAGCTCCTGGGACCTGCTGAAGCGCTACCTAAGTGGGCGTGTTACGAATCTGTTCAATACGGAATCACACAACTAATGTGCAGCTGCCATGTTCCAAGCGAATTGGATATTTTCCGGCCTCACCCAGTACATTTCCCATCGGTTCTAAAATTTGCCGCGCGTTTTTCACGACCTGGCCGAGTACAACATGCTTAACTTCTCTCCGTACAAGACGTTCAAGTGAGACATATTCAAACTGGCCGCCTAGTCGAAGGCAATTATCCTGCCGCTGCGCGAGTCTGGTGATTGAACAATCCGCGAGGCCATCATCTTAGACAGTCACCTTCAGCTCGACGAACATCCCGGTACTTCAGTGTTCACACATCAGACAGTAATTTCGTAGACCAGTAACGCAATTGCCTGGTCAACGTGCTAGTCGATTCGGTGGAAAATGATTTTGTCATCGTGTTGAGCCACACCAGTGCTGCTCAACATTATTGACCGATTGCGCGTACTCGGAGTGGTCAGTCGGGGGCCACCAACGATGACCACCGAAAGAAAGCGAAAATTTACACCCCGACCATCTGGAGCCTGGACGTCGATGCCATGTACCCCAAAATAATTCTTACGAACTAACTTTAACCCTCTTCCATGATCTTCGAAACGCCGCGTACTTAAAAAAACCCTGAGACACGGAGAAATGCACCCTTTGTCCCGCAACGAGTTCTAGCAACCAACAACAAATCGTCCGCGGCGGACTCAGGAGCGCTTTCCGCGAATCGAGCGCGGTCCGTACCTGGGGATGATCATGGCAATTGATAAGACCCGAGCTGAAGCGGCGTCGGGAGTTGCAGCTGATCAAGATCTTTAAAAGTTCAGTGTTTGAGGTGTTCCTTCTGGGATAGACGATTACTGGTTGACAGCAAGAACCACAACATGGCGGACAGTGTAATGTAATTTAGTGATATTGTGAAATAAAGTATAATTAAATTGATTAAGTTTAATTTCCACCAACTCGGTGACGTAACCGCATCGCCATTGTAAGTTGTAGATGGTGCTGCTGGAGCGGAACCTATGGAAGCGAATATAGGAGCAAGTGTTCCAGCTTCCAGCTCGCACAAGGACATCCAAGTCTACTCGACGAGCCGACTAAAGGATTGGGTTACAATTCTGATCACCAACGACATCCATGCAATCTCGTCGGATGATGAACTCGAAGTTTTTATTCACAACTTTCTGGTCACGCACGCGGTAATCCGAAATGCTACTTCAGAGTAGTGGTCGTTGCAAGTGGTCATCAAGTACCACCAGGAAGGCTGCGGCTGTTTTGGTCTTTGCGATGTCGAAGGATGTCTGCTTCTGGATGAACACGTCGTGGTTCCGGAAGTCCAAGCGCAATCGCATTCTCATGCAGCTGCACAACGCGCATCTCGGGAAAGTGCGCATGAAGTCTCCTGCGCGCTATTACATGTTCTGGTCCAGAACCGAGGCGTACATCGAAGACCTTGTGCGCGCTTTTCGATTGCCGAACAGCTGCTCGATGATTATTCTCACTCTAGAGCCGGTTCCGAAGCTAATCCTGCTAGAAAAGAAAGTCAAACCACTGCTGGGGGCGGATGAAGATGTTTTTGCTGCTACTGAAAACTGGTCACCATCCATCGCGCATCAGGCACCTGGAAGTGGACCTCGCGGAATTTTCCGGTGGATGAGGACGTAAACAACAAGCCTGCGACGAGCTGGGTGGCAGAGGTATAAACAGCCACAATCGCAGCCATCACGAGGATCTTCTCCACCAGGAGACGGTCGCGGCGGAAGACGTCTTGTGGTGAACCAATCCGTCGAGGACAACCCGCGACACGAGGTGGCCGTATTCCGGGACCTCGAAACGGTGACCGGGGAGAAGCGCCCGCTGGCTCCGGCGGGGAACTCCGCTAATCAACGGTGAAGATGGCTTTTGTCAGAATGGCAGTGTCACCGGCAAGGATTTGATCGCGTTCACTGTTTATGCAATCCCAGGTGCAGAATCCGATCGAGCCTCATGATGCGCACAACACGATCACGTGTCGAAGGAAGTCCTCGTCGGGCCGATTTACCACAAGGCAATCCTCCCAGAAGTGAAGACGGTGAGCGTGATGGTGGAGACCGCCCTCTTCCGCCCTGCTCGTCACTGGATTTTCTCCAAAACAAACTCCTTCACCGACAAACTCCGCGATGTATCTGGCACACGAGGAGGAAACACCTCGGCAGGGGCCTCAGCTTGCAGCAAACGACAACGGAATACGAATTATCCGAGATTAGTTTTCAAAATGTTTATGTTTACTTTTTCCTTCATGAAAATGACAGATGCAGATCGCTAACACGCAAAAACAAAATTAAGTAGAATCGGAATAATCATGTTTATGCCAGCATCATTCCAGAATAATTCTGGAATGAACGGAATGATTCGAATAAAAATATTGTTGAAAGTAACAGTGTTCACCTTTATGCCTCCTCCTTGGCCCGCCGTTTCTGCACCAACCTTCAGTTGAGTTGCCTCGGCGTTTACACGCGTCATTCCCGCCCAAAACGTTGTCGCGTGCGGTTCGATTTTCTCGCTAAATAAAACAAACGTTCTTTTGTAAAAGTTAAACGCGAGTGTTTTCCTTTCGCCGATTCTCGTCTCGTCGCGGTAATCCGCTGTGCACTCCGGACAAAAGTCCGTCAGGTTATGGGCCCAGAAGTGGACGAGTTTTGGTGAAAGAGGACGATTCCACGGGTACTCGCTGGTGCTCCGCGTCGCGCGCGGTGCACGGGAAAAAGTGAGGTTGGAATCGGGTTGGAAAGTGCGCGAAAACAAAAGACAAAAGTGCAAGTGAAAAGTGCTTGTAAAGATGGCCGATCCGAAGACCGGAATCACCCGGTTGAACGAGGCCAACTGGTCCACGTGGAAGCTGCGGATGGAGGCGCTGCTGGATACGGAGGAGCTGTGGGACGTGATCGAGGAAGAAGTCCCCGCAGCGGAGCAACAGGATGCTGTCTGGACCCGGAAGGACCGGAAGGCGCGAGGTCATCTGATCGTTGCGTTGGAGGACAGCCAGCTGCGGTATATTAAGGGCAAGGTTCACGCGCGGGACATCTTCGGGGCTCTCAAGGCCCACCACGAACAGGCGACGCGCTCCGTCCGTGTTTCGCTGCTGAAGAAAATGTGTGCGCTCATTCTCCCGGATGGCGGCGACCTTGTGGCGCATCTGCGCGAGTTCGAGGTTCTCTTCGACCGGCTGGAAGCGGCCGGAACGTCGCTCGACACGGACACCCTGATTTGCATGCTGCTTCGAAGCCTCCCGTCGTCGTACGATGGGGTCGTGACCGCGCTGGATTGCCTCGCGGACGATGACATTTCTCTTGAAATCGTCAAGGCAAAGCTGGAAGATGAGTACAGCCGGCAGCAGGAACGGAAGGGAGGTTCTCGCCAGGTGGAGAAAGCGATGCGGACTGCTGAAAGCAAGAACCGGAAGAAGCCACCGAAGTGTTTCAACTGTGGACAGCTTGGACACTTCAAGGGGAACTGCCCGAAGCTCGGCGGAGACCAGAAGAAGGGCGGAAGTTCGCCCAAGCCAGACGGTGGTGGAGGCGCGAAGGCGAAGGCCGCGCAGAACGATGCGCGGGGCGTCGCGTTCACCGTCGGAGGGAAGCAAACTGCCTGCTGGGTGATCGACAGTGGTGCCAGCGCTCATATGACCAACGACCGGGAGTTCTTCGAGTCGCTGCGTGAGTTCGCCGGTGGCAATATCACGCTGGCGGACGGTAAGAAGACGGAGATCCAGGAGAGGGCAGCGGAACAGTGTTTGGCATCGACGGTGAAGGAAGAAAAGTGAAACTCGATGTCCAAGAAGTGAAGTACGTGCCGGGACTGTCCACGAACCTGATCTCGGTCGGGAAACTGGCCAACAAAGACTACAGTGTAGTGTTCGACAAGGTGAGCTGTTCGGTAGTGAGTGACAGTAAAGTGATCGCCACGGGTGGACGCCACGGAGGGCTCTACTACCTGCGCCAAGCGGAGGAGGAATCGATGGTGGCCGCCGAACGTCGGCACAAAGTAGACTGCCAGCACCAGTGGCACCGACGGCTCGGTCATCGCGACTGGGCAGCGGCTGAGCGGCTTGTCAAGGACGAGCTGGCCACGGGGATGAAGGTAACGGACTGCGGTCTGAGACTGGCGTGTGAGTGCTGTATGGAGGGAAAGTCTGCTCGGCTTCCGTTTCCACCGGTCATCGACCGGAAGTCGTCGAAGGTGCTGGACATCGTCCACACCGACCTGTGGGGACCGATGAGAACCGTTACGCCAAGCGGTAATCGGTACGTGATGACGATGATTGACGACTACAGCCGCTTCACAGTCATCTACCTCCTGAAGCAGAAGTCGGAGGCGGCCGACCGGATCAAAGAGTACGTCCGTTGGGTGGAGAACCTGTTTGGCCGCAAGCCGCGGGTGGTGAGGTCGGATGGAGGGGGAGAGTACGACAACCGTGAACTCCGCACCTTCTACAAGGCGGAAGGGATCAAGCCTCAGTTTACCACCGCGCATTCCCCGCAGTCGAACGGCGTCGCTGAACGAAAGAACAGATCGTTGACGGAAATGGCCACCTGCATGCTGAACGACGCAGCGCTGGACATGCGGTTCTGGGGCGAGGCCATGATCACGGCCGCGTACCTGCAGAACAGAACGCCGTCCAGATCGATCCAAGGCACCCCTTACGAGCTCTGGTGGGGACGAAAGCCCGACTTGAAACATCTTCGGGTGTTCGGCAGCGAAGCGTACGTTCATGTCCCGGGTGTCAATCGTGGCAAGCTGGACAGTAAGGCAAGGAAGCTGGTGTTCGTCGGGTACGCATTCGAGCAAAAAGCGTATCGTTTCGTCGACGTGGAGACGGACAAGATCACCGTTAGCCGTGATGCCAGATTTCTCGAGCTGGGCAACGGCACGTCAACGGTGGAGTGGTCAACGGACAACCCAGATGAGGAGATTCAGCTGAAGCCGTTCGTCGTCAAGAAGGAGGAGCTCAAAGAAGAGGACGCCAACGAAGAGGACACGGCTGGTGACGATGTCGCTGGCGGCCAGATCAGCGAAAGTGACGACGAAGAGTTCCAAGAGGCAGAAAGCACCCCAAACGCAAGCCCTCGTCGGTCGACAAGATCGAATCTTGGTACTCGGCCGCGTTACCTGGACGACTTCGAGCTGGAAAACGCTGTCGGGATCGCGGCGTGCGCTGTGGAGGAACCCGTCGATCACAAGGAAGCGCTGAAGGAGCCCGTTTGGCGGACGGCGATGCTGGACGAACTTGAGTCACACCAGCAAAACGGAACGTGGAAGCTGGTTCAGCTACCGGGAGGAAGGAAAGCGATCGGGTCGAAGTGGATCTACAAAGTGAAGCGAGACGAGAACAACCAGATCGTGAAGTTCAAAGCCAGACTTGTCGCGCAGGGCTATGCGCAACAATCTGGAGTGGACGTGGAGGACGTGTTCGCACCTGTCACACGTCAAGCAACCTTCCGAACGTTCCTCACGGTGGCGCTGAAACATGGAATGACCGTGCGACATCTGGACATAAAGACCGCCTATCTTTATGGGTCGCTCGAAGAAGAAGTGTACATGCGCCAACCGCCGGGATTCCAGGAACCCGGGAAGGAGCAGCTCGTGTGCCGGCTTCAACGCAGTATCTACGGATTGCGGCAGTCGGCTCGCTGCTGGAACAAGCGCTTGGATGGAGTACTCGTGAAGCTTGGCTTCGAGGCGGCCGCAGCAGATCCCTGCTTGTACGTCAACCATCGCGGACAAGCCAAGGTGTAGCTGATGGTGTACGTCGATGATCTTTTGATCGCCTCGACGGACGAACGGAAGATGGCGGAGACTTGTACTGGACTGAAAGCGGAGTTCGAGCTGACTGATCTCGGCGAGGTTCGTCATTTCCTTGGAGTCGAGGTAAAGCGCGAAGCCGACGTGTACAAGCTGAGTCTGAAGAACTACACCAACAAGCTGCTCAAGGATTTCGGCATGGAGCAGTGCAAGGCTGCCAAGACGCCGATGGATCCGGCCTACCTGAAGGTGGAAGAAGCTGGAGAGGAATTCACGGATTCGACGAAGTATCGTAGCCTCGTCGGAGGTCTGCTCTACTTGGCCGTTGTTGCCAGACCGGATATTGCTGCTGCGGCGGCGATTCTCGGACGGCGATTCAGCGCACCACGCGAGTGCGACTGGACAGCTGCGAAGCGAGTGCTACGATATTTGCAAGGAACCCAGGACTATCGACTACAACTCGGCGGGGACAAGAACCAGGACCTTGTCGGTTTCTCTGACGCTGACTGGGCCGGAGACGCCGAGAGCCGTCGATCGACGTCCGGGATGTTGTTCCAGTACGGAGGAGGAAGCATCACGTGGGCAAGCCGTCGCCAACCTTGCGTGACGCTTTCATCGATGGAGAGTGAGTACGTCGCCCTCTGCGAGTCGTGCCAAGAAGCGGTGTGGCTCAGGCAACTTCTCCGTGACTTCGGCGAGCAACAAGCAGGCCCGACGGTCATCAACGAAGACAACCAAGGCTGCTTGGCGTTTGTGCGTTCCGAACGAACGAGCCGACGATCCAAGCACATCGACACGAAGCAGAAGTACATCCACGAGTTGTGCCTGAGGAAGGAGATCAAGCTGGAGTATTGCCCAACCGACCAGATGACTGCAGACGTGTTGACGAAACCGTTGGGGCCAACGAAGCACCGGGAGTTCTGCGAACTACTCGGGCTCGTGCAGCATCAGTGAGAAGGATCACACTGAGGAAGAGTGTTGAAAGTAACAGTGTTCACCTTTATGCCTCCTCCTTGGCCCGCCGTTTCTGCACCAACCTTCAGTTGAGTTGCCTCGGCGTTTACACGCGTCATTCCCGCCCAAAACGTTGTCGCGTGCGGTTCGATTTTCTCGCTAAATAAAACAAACGTTCTTTTGTAAAAGTTAAACGCGAGTGTTTTCCTTTCGCCGATTCTCGTCTCGTCGCGGTAATCCGCTGTGCACTCCGGACAAAAGTCCGTCAAATATTCGATGTGTCAACCCCCTTGGAAGGCCCGCACAAAGTTTAAGTCAAATAAAAAAATACAAAAAATAAAATTGGTCGAAATCGGCCGATTTCGTAGAGAGTTGCTCATCTGTAATGTCACAAAAAAATTGTTATTAAAAAAAATCTCGACATTTCTGGTGTAATTTCACTTTTTCAATCTTAATTGAGGTAAAATAACATCATAAAAGAAGTAATATTTAACCTTCCAAATTTACACCATTCTGTGTTCATAAAGTGTTATTAAATTGCAACAAATTGAAAAAAAGAGAAATTTCGCTTTAAAATGCACATAATTGGAAATCAGAAAAGGTCATTTTCGATTGTTAAGTTGTTTTGCACAACAATTTTTTTACAAAAAAGCTTTTTTTTTCAACGAAAACATAATTTTGGTTCAAGATTTTGCATCATCCTTAAGAGCGAGTCCACGAGCAAAGCATACCCATCTCGCATCGACCTCTCCAATCTGCCTGAAATTTTCAGAGGTTGTTTGTACATATAAAACTAGCATCTGGCCAAAATATGAGCACTCTAGGTCAACGGGAAGTGGGGCAAATCGGGACACAAAATTTGAAGGTTCAAAAACGTCAAAAGTCGTAAAAAAGCTGTAACTTGGGCAAAATTCAATTTAATTTCAAAATTCAAAATGCATCTGAAAGGGCTCAAAAAATGCAACAAAATGCAGGGTAGAGCATTCCGATTGGTTAAATCTAAAGAAAGTTATTGGCATTTTAGTGAAAAAATAGCATAATTTTCAAACTCAAATAAAAAAGTGTTCCATCCAGATATCAACTCGGTTCGACCTGCAGCTTGTAGGGGACATCTGGGACTACCATCTGAGGATGAGAACGCTTTGGGTAAGGCAGTTTAACGTATTAAATAGACACTTTTACTTTTAGTGAAGTTTTTGGTTGTAAATTTTTGCTCGGGGGACCCCTTAGATCCCATTTTCTGGTGATAATTTTATGATATTCGTGTTCCTGAGACAATTTCACAATAGAAACATACATAAAAATGTTTATTTTGATCCATCTTAACCCTTTAAAAAATAAAAGTTAAAAAAAAATCTTCGATTCACATTTATTGAAAATCAAGCTCGTTTCCAAGGATACTAGATGACACCAGAAAAAAGCAGCTTCATAATTTTTTTTAACTTTTATTTTTTAAAGGGTTAAAATGGATCAAAATAAACATTTTTATGTATGTTACTATTGTGAAATTGTCTCAGGAACACGAATATCATAAAATTATCACCAGAAAATGGGATCTAAGGGAGCAACAACCAAAACTTCACTAAAAGTAAAAGTGTCTATTTAATACGTTAAACTGCCTTACCCAAAGCGTTCTGATCCTCAGATGGTAGTCCCAGATGTCCCCTACAAGCTGCAGGTCGAACTGAGTGATATCTGGATGGAACACTTAGTTTGAAAATTATGCTATTTTTCACTAAAATGCCAATAACTTTCTTTAGATTTAATCGGGAATGCGTTGCATTTTGAGCCCATTCAGATGCATTTTGAATTTTGAAATTAAATTTTTGTTACAACGACTTTGACGTTTTTGAACCTTCAAATTTGCCCCTTGACTAGAGTGCTCATATTTTGGCCAGATGCTAGTTTTATATGTACAAACAACCTCTGAAAATTTCAGGCAGATTGGTGAGGTCCAAACGACGTCCCATACAAAGGGGTATGCCCTGTTCGTGGACTCGCTCTTAACTCTAAAACAAAAGTTTTTGAAAAATCAAAGTTCAAATTCAAGCCGTGGAATCAAAAAATAGAAAACAGATTTCTAATGCCACGCACGTCGCTTTATGACGTTCCGGGGCTTTGTATCTTCGACCTTCAATAAACAAAAAATAATGCACGCAATGTAAACAATAACAAACACTCTTTGCTTGGCTGATAGTTATGTGCATTGTCCTGGAGTGTGGTTGAATTTGGTATCCTGAGTCCCGAGTTATCGAGAAATTTAAAGTGAGAGTGTGTGCAACATGGAGTTAAACTTTCTGTGCAGTTGCTGTGAAGGTTCCCATGGCACTTCGAAAAGTTTAACTCCATGTTGCACGCAAACACTCTCACTTTTAATTTCTCGATAATCAAAAATGTGTACATTAGTCGGGCATGTTTATGTGTCAAACGCGTTTTTCAGGGTGTGTCAAGATCAGGGGGATGCTAAAGACCGCCATCTTGGGTGATTGAGATTGATAACGCGCGCAAACTGCGCACAGTGAAAACAAAAATATTTCTTTTTTTAATAATTCATTTTTTGTTATAAGCATTACTGTAGTAAAAGTCAAATTACACAGAAGTTAAGTCAAACGTTTCATGTGATAAAAGTTTTACATAAAAACAATAATTACTTTATTTCCATTTTATGCCTGCAGTTTTTGTAATTTTTTTTACAGTGCGCAGTTGCTTGGTTTTGGTTCCGTAACGAACAACTGTTCTTTTCTGCTGGAGCCACTAGGGTGGGGCAACATGGGGCAACTGCCCCACCATCCTCAGAAATTTGTTCTAAATTTGGTCAGGGGGTGTCCACAAATGACGTGTTTTTCAAAACGTCCATATTATTGCCCCACCTTCCTCAAAGAGCTGGGCACGCTACTGGCTGGAGCCGTAATTGACAGCTCCCTTTTGTTCTGGTGCCGAAATCTTAGGATTGAAATCGAATTTTGGGGATCTGTAAAGGTCAGAAAATGAGTCACTTTGAAAAAAAAAACAAGGGGACACGCGACCAACGATCTAGTTTTGCCCAACTGCACCACTATAATAAAAGATAGGGTTGTATGTTGTGTCCCAACACGGACATTGGTATACAACTACCACTCTGCCATTCAACCGACTAGCTCCAGAACTCATGAAACAGCCGGTCTCGCGAATCTCACCGTTTGTTTTTCGCTCAATTTTTCTCTTTCTCTTTTGAGGTCGCGCGCGGTACCTCAAATCCCCTAGTGCCTGCTGCGTGTAGTGCTCTCTTCAACCCCTGGCAGTTCCAAATTGCATAGCGCAAAGATCATCCAGCCAGCAAACAAGAGCGACTAAACGACGACACGCACGCGACTTCTCCAAACCGTCGCCGCCAGTCGGCTGTTCTGGTTAGTTGGTTGGGTATTGTTCTTGCTTCTTTTTTTTATTACTCAGAGTGAGGCGCGGCATTGCATTCATTGATGGGAAGGGCGAAAAGGGTGAAAGCATGTGCGAATGAAAAGATCCGAAAAGTTTTCACGTTTGGACATGAACGAACCTGTGAAGAATCTTCACTAAGAAACAAATTGTAAAAAATACAAATATCTGCATCTGGTTAAATTTGGTTGCTGGAGTCCCGAGCAATAATTAAGCATGTTTACGGCAGTCGGGCATGTACGTGTGTAAAACGCGTTCTTACTGCAATTTTCAGAGTATGTCAAGATAGCACGACAAGATTGAGACTTCGAGAGTGACAACAATGCGAAGTTTTTTCGGTTTTTATTGAATATCTCAGGGTTGAAATCGAATTTTGAGAATCTTTCAATGTCCAAAGGTGAGATATTGTGAGCTGCATAAAATGGCCTTTTTAACTCAATTTGTTCCAAAATGCACGTGTGAAAAAAAGCATCTCTAGAGTGACAAAAAAATTGCAAATTTTGAAAATCATAGGAGATACTCTCCTGACTCGATTCTTTAAGTAAAAATAAGAAACTGTACCAATTTTGAGCCAATCGGTTAAGGTTTCTATTGGTCGTTGATATTTTTATAAGAAAATTTGGAAAAATGTATGGGGGAAAATAAAATTCCAAATCAAAAAATCAAATTATTCGCTCTACAGCATTGCCTTGGCGTTCTCGATTGCGAGATTCCTACTCGAAACTAGGTGTTCGAAGGCTTGATTGTTGAGGCAATTGCAAACCTCTTTTTACACCTTAGCTTCCATCCACCCCGGGATTCGAACTGATGACCTTTGGATTGTTAGTCCAACTGTCTACCAGCGATTCCACCGAGACAGGACCCAGGGAGACAACTCCTACACCTGGACTGAGCTAACGACCTAACCTTTTTTTAGGTTAGTCCGGGGTCAACATTTACTTCCCGTCCGACGGAAGGCGTGATCAGACAAATCTCGTCCCGAAAAATGCCACCGGGACCGTCTGGGATCGAACCCAGGCCGACTGGGTGAGAGGCAATCAAGCTTACCCCTTCACCACGGTCCCGGTTTTCAAAAAAAAACTAAAATTCCATTCCATTATTTTTATCCATTCCATTCCTCTGTCGAATACCGAAAACGATCAGAGTTAACCCGGGCATGGTCTTCGGGTCTATATGACCCAAGAACATGATAAAAGTTATCGTAACTATTGACCTTTGGCACTTACAGAGCTGAAATGTTATGACTTTGTGTATCTTACCAGGACACACATTTGACCCAAAAATGGACTTCCGGTGGCCACCGGAAGTGCCCCCCAGAAAAAAAGTCACACTTATGGTACTCGGGTCTATATGACCCAGAAATGTTTTTGGCTGCCAAAATTCGGAATCTGGACCGATTTTGGATGTCTTGTAAGTAAAAGTAAATCTTTCCTTGTTTCTGAGGGGAACACCCTTGAAGAGTATCGGGGCCGGCATTTACGAAGCGGATTCAGTGGCAGTTTCATTCTCAACTTAATGTTAACATGTTTGGGGTAATGTTAACATTCCATAGGTCGCCTCCCTAAGGTGTCGTGATAAGGCCCAGTTTGTGACGATAAACTACCTTCCCTTTACTAAGAAATCGATTCCAGAAGGGAAAAGATCACCAGTTTAGTTGGTCCGAGCCGGAATTTGAACCCCGATCTACCACTTACGAGGTGGAAGCGTTACCACTGGGCTACGTGGCTCGGTCTTGGTCGCAAATGAAAGGTTAGAATGTCTGCTATGCGATTCCGACTTGCAGAACCGGTTTTGGGCACTATGGCCACCAGGAACCTGCTACAACCGAAAAAAGTCCTTTAAGAGGCCCCGAATTTGAGGACCTGTATCTCCGAAACGATAACACATAGCGGGTTGATTTCGGATGCATTTGACGGGTAATAACTAGGGTTAGTGAAATTTCACGATTTCGCGGACAGCGTGAAATCCGCGAAATTTGTCTTTTTCCGCGAAATCCCGTAAAATTTTATGTTTGTGTGAAACTGTAACGTTTTTTTAATGTTTTATCAAACTGAAACAGGAATAAAAATAATTCAAAGATCTACTGTAGAATTTAGCGAGTGAAAATACCCTTGTTCAATTACTAATACAGGGTTAGTGAAATTTGATGACCATCCGCGAACAGTATGAAATTCTTGATATTTATAAATTTTCTCAGATCATTTTTTTCTTCAAACAATTTCAATATTTCAACTATAAAGACTTTTTAAGTAAATTTTATAAGTTTTCAATTGAAAAGCTTGATATGAACCAGTGTTGCAAAAGAGTGATAGAAAAGCTATCAATAGATTATCTCTGCACCAAAAATATCCGAGAGTATAGCGGCTGTCACTATAGCTTGTGAGATCTCTTCTTGTGTCTCGTGATTCCCAGCGATGTCATTCTCTCTCTATCACTCCTTCCCTTTTCCTCGACTATGCGCTCTCACCGCTGAGTCTCTCAACCTCTCCGAAAACTGCAATGAGAGAACGCGAGATGGCGATTAGGAGCCGACCACGCATGACGCCCCTTCAAACTGCGTTTGCAAAATTGGTTTTGTGGCGGCTTTTGTGGTTAAACGCTGTTGCGGTAGGATGATCGTGGAAGCGAGAATGAGAGAGAAAAGGGAAATGTCAATCGCGAGTGGGTAAACACAAAAACGTGTTCGGCTATGTTCGGCGCTGAGAGTTTCAATGAAGAGAGAAGAGCAGTTGTATTTGAGGCATGAATATTCAGGCGAGATAATTGTAGTTGCTGAGAGGTGATATTTTGATATTTTAACAACCCTGATATGAACCATTTGAAGAACTGTTTAAATTTATCAGTTTTTAGGAACTAACAAAATTTAGTAATATTTTTTCACTTTAGTAAAAATTTTACTACTATTTAGTTTGAAAATTAAAATTTCAAAAAGAAATATGCTTTGTTTTATAAAAAATTAAGTGAAGAGTATTTATTATCTTCGAAACCTCATTTTAAAAACATGTCAGATTTTTCTCTAAGTTCTGTTTAATTTTAACGATATTTGATTATTTGGGTGGATGATTCCCCTTTTTTTTTGTTTTCTGTTCTCATTTTAAATAAAATTTTGATTTTGTTACAAATTATTTTATTTTTGCCTATTGATTTAAAATTTAGTTTTTGAAAAGAGAGAGGAAATCCTTAAATAATATTTTAAATGGGCTAAATGCTGCAAAAAATTCAAACTATTTCACTCATTTTGGGTGGACAAGATTGTTGAATCTTGCTTTGATATGAAATTCAATAAAATGTAAACTGCTAAAACAGAAGCAAATCAGCGAAAACGTTTTTGCTTTATTAGTTGAATATCAAAAATATAGATCAATAAATGATTATACGCATGCCCTACATTTTGCTTTAAAATATAAAAAGAGCTTATCCATTAACTAGGTGGAAACTTTTTTGAAAATTATGAGATTTATTTTGCTTCACGTTCAAATTTAGTGAAGGTTTTTTTAGTTTATTGAAGAATAATATATAATGAAGCATAAAAAGTAGTTTCTGTGATTTAAACAAAAGATTTTCAGAGTTATTTTAACATTTTTCACGTTCCGCGAAATTTGCGTGAAATTTTGTGTTTTAAAATTAAGGTCCCCGTGAAATTTGCTATTTTCGACCGTGAAAAATCACTAAGCCTAGTATTAACCTCAACTTTAAGCTCCCGTAGAGATGATTTGTCAAAAGTGGACACCGGTTCCGTTAACCCGGAACATCCGAAAAACGCATGATTTTTACAGCCTTTGTCATGGGCCAAGTTTTTCAACCGGATTTTTTGTAAATCATTACATACGCACACTACATACTACCCCTGAATGTTTGGGATAGGTTCTGACCAACTTTGGCCAATCCGGAACCGGTTCCAGGGTACAACCAAAACGGTTCCAATAATGGTATCGCTAGAAACCCGTCATGTTGAATATCAAACTTCATGAAATTGAATATTAATTTTTTTTTCAATTTTTCATTTTTTTATTTTTTTAATTTTTTTAATTTTTTTTAATTTATAATTTTTTTTTTATTTTTTTTTATTTTTTATAAATTTTTTTTAATTTCAAATTTTTTTAAAAATTTTTATTTTCTTTATTTTCTTTAATTATTTTAATTTTTTTTCATTTAAAAAAATATTATGTTTTTTACATATTTTACAATTAAAAAAAATGTTTTTTTCCGTGCATGATTCAATTTCCCATGCATCATTCCATTTGCCACGGTAGCAAAGTGAAATTCCGAAGAACTGAGAGCAAATTTGCTACCGCGGTGGGGTTGACGTCGGGTGCAAATTTGATTTGCTTCGATGTTTGCTACTCGCGCTGCAGATGCACTTAGAAACGAAGCCACGTAGCCCAGTGGTAACGCTTCCGTCTCGTAAGCGGTGGATCGGGGTTCAAATCCCGACTCTGGACCACCACAACTGGTGATCTTGTCCCTTCTAAAGGAAAGGTAGTGTATCGTCACAAACTGGACCTTATCAGGACACCTTAGGAAGACAACCCCTGGAATGTTAACATTAACCCTAACATGTTAACATTAAGTTGATTGATAAACTGTCCCTGAATCTGCTCTGTAAATGCCGGCCCCGATACTCTTCACGGGTGTTCCCCTCAGAAACAAGGAAAGATTCACTTTTAGAAACGAATCGGTCATACCAATTTAATAAGTAGTTTCAAAAAACTGTAAAGGTAAAATTATATGATTTTTCAACTTGTCCTTAAAACATTAGAAAAAAAAAAACATAATTTTAATTTTCTGGTTTGGACAAATAAGTTTCTGTTGAAAAGTACAGTTCAGACTCCAAACAAACATTGTGGCTAAAATTGTGGTGATCAAACAATGAAAAAATGCATGTGGTAATGCAACAGGCAATCAACCACTAAAAATTTGATGTTGAAAGTAAGAAAATAAAAAAAAAACATTTTATTGTCAGTAATTAGATCACACTGACCTACACAAATTTACAAAAATGACAGCGCAGGCTCAACTCGAGGGGAAGCTTGGAGTCCCCAAAAAAACGTAAACTATGATTTTTTCGAAAATATTTAGACTGTGTCGAATGTTTTGACAAAGAACTTTGTCCTAAGGGCTCTATTCTGGTGAGGTGTCAATCCAGAAAACCGAAAAATGTCGCGCGTTACGAAAATGTTGCATGCTTGGTACTGGGGAAGAGGTCTACGACGCAACAAGGCACTGTTGCGTGGAATTTTCCACACAGTTGAAACAAAAAGCGAATGATGAGGTTTGGGATAACCGGCGCAAAAAGGCGGGGCATCCGTCACCATTTCGAGCCAATATAAACACCGCTCGATCAGCCCAGGGAAATCATTCTATCGCTGGACGCCGAGGAGTAAACTACAACCTGGACCTGGAAGCAGATGGCCTGGAGGCCCTGGAGTGGCCGGTGCCCTCAGGGAGGTACTCCCGGGAGGACATTTACCGAACCATACGGTTTTGGGCAATATGGTATCAAACTTCTTGGATTTTGATACTGGTAATTAAAATGGCCATTTAAAAAGTATTGGCCACAACCTGGAGTGGCCAGTGCCCTCAGGGAGGTACTCCCGGGAAGACATTTACCGAACCATACGGTTTTGGGCATTATGGGTATCAAACTTCTTGGTTTTTGATACTAGTAATGAAAATGGCCATTTTGACAGGATTGGCCACACCCGGAGTGGCCAGTGCCCTGGAGAAGGTTCTACCAGGGGGATATTTTCGAACCATTCGACTTGGGGCAATATGGGTACCAAAATTCATGGTTTTTGATACTGGTAGTGAAAATGGCCATTTTAACAGGATTGGCCACACCCGGAGTGGCCAGTACCTTGGAGAAGGTTCTACCGGGGGTACATTTATCGAACCATTCGACTTGGGGCAATATGGGCAATTTATATCCACAGAGCTGCCATTTTTTGAAAATATTTAATTAGAATTAATTATTCAGGAATAAATAAATTGGCAAAGAATTAAAAAATATAAATAAAAATAGCATGATTTTTTGAGTTTTGTACTAAGTTCTTTGTCATATTGGTCATGTAAAACATAACCACCTGCACCTTTTTTCTCCAAAGTTTATATGGATAATTAGGGTGGTTCGTCGCTGTTGAATACAGTCAAAAATTGCATGCAATTTACTGGAGTAGCGAACAGCACTAATTCTCCTTACAAACGTTGGAGGAAAACCATTCGGCCCTGTCTAAATATTTTTGAAACATTCAAAATAAACGTGCTTCTGGGTATCCTAAACTTCATGCTTCCCCTCAAGTTGAGCCTGCGCAGAAATATTGTTGGTCGGTGTTATTCAAAGTTCCTAAGAAACCTTAGAATAATCGTGTCTGAATTGTATATAAATTTACATGAATAATAATATGAAATTCCATCCTTACATTTAGATAGGAACCAAAATGAACATGAAAGGGTTTTTCAAAATGAAACTAAATTATAATCCACTGAAATAGTAATGCCAAATAATCACTATTCAGATGCTTCAATTACGTTAAATAAAAAAAAGTCCTGATAACAATTCGAAGATAACATCATGAAAGCATGTACCTGATGGAAATCGAACTAAATAACACCGATCAAATCTCGCCCTTCCAGGGAGATATTGATTGCCATCAGGCGCATGCCGCGAAGGTCACATCTCTGTACAGGCAAAGATAGACCTTATCAGCATAATGGTAAGATAGCAGCGCAAACTGTCAACCCCCACAATTAGGTATATACGTTACGTCTCCAGAGCTGACGGCGGGCGAGTACGCGCTGCCGTTACGACAATTGCAACTGCTCGTAACGTGACCATTGACGCTCTTTGTCACTATACTGGAACACGGCGCGAAGACCGCGGTGTCCGAGCGGGGTATTCCAATCATTCATTGTTGGCCAGCGTCTGCCAAAGTAGATGCAAGGGGTTTTCTAGGGTGACCCCGGGAAAAATAGAATTCAGTTTAGACCTTGAAAAAATCTTAAACTGTGTTCAATCCAAATTTAGAACGATATAAAACCCAGCAAAACATTGCGAAATAAAATTCATGTTTTAAAATATTTTAAAACTAGATGAAGTTGATGCAAACAAAGCTCCCTAACAATTCTAGGATTTTGCGAACAGGTGGATATTTATGATCTCTTTCCAATCATTCCAAAACCAATCGGTCATCCTAAAGCTTTTGTAGTATTGATATTTGCACTGGCTGATGGAGCTTGTTCTGTGATATGAGCAATGAGAAATTAAAATTCAAATTATTTCTGCGCGACCTCGTCGCTGGACTGCTGGCTGGAGCCACGGGTTTGTTGCTTTCATTCTGTGGTCATATGACACACGTGACACTGGAATTGCGTTATTTCCATCAGCATCATCGTGTGTGGATTGAGTTTGATTGATGGCATGGAAGGACACCAGAACAACATTAGCTGCATGATTATGGTACAATGTTGTGTGGGTGGCGCAACAATGTGTCCATAATTGTACATTAAATTTACTTATATTTTCATTAAAAACTTAAAAATTGGCAACTGCTATTTAGATAAACGTCTAAACCTGGGTGATGAATAGAGAGAATGAGTAACGCGTGATTTTCGGAAGATCCCACTTTATTTACATCTAAAAAGTAGGAGTCTGTTCAAGCACAAGCATGACTTTTTTCTTACACTAAAACCCCCGTTTACGCGCAGGCGTTACGCTTTTTGTTTGGTTGATTTCCCCAAAACAGTGTAATGTTTTTACATTCTTTTGAAAACAATTTGTAGATCTGCACAAGACCTATAAATCGCTTTAAAAAGATTGCAAAAATATTGCGTCGTTCCAGAGAAATCAACGAAATACAAAGCGTAACGCCTGAGCGTAAATCGGGGTTTTAGTGTACTGGTAAATTTGCTGTTTTATAATCCGTAGTATGAGTTTTATTTAGTCTTGTTTTTGACTGGAAAATTGTGTATATTTTATAGTTTTGATTGGTAAGAAAAGCTTTGGAATCCTGCAACAAACAGAGAAGATTTTCACTAAACCAGTAGGTTTTCAAACGGAATTAAACAAAAAAGACAATTTTCGGATGGAAGCATCGACTCCATAAATATCTTCCATTCATAATTATAAAAATGACGATCTCGCATTCAACTTTCTCAAGATTTCTTGGCATGAAATTCATGTCCTCAAAAGCCACTCATTTCTCATTCTTCCAAAAAATAAAACAATTTTCAATGATCGATTACAATACTCTCTACTTCTGGCGAACAGTAAATTGGTTCCACTTTGATATTTCAAAATTGAGGATGTTTTGCGAACCACTATTTAGCACAAAGATCTAAACCCAACCATAACATAATTTACAAGCCTTTTCATGAAAAAATGATTTTAACTGATTCATAAAAACTCTCCTCATTTTTCTCCAATTATAATTTGCTTAGCTGAAAACCTGAGCCAAATGTCAATCTTTAAGAAGTTGTTGAGGACCCTAAAAAGACATTTTTAAAAACATTGCAAAAGTCACACAAAACAAGTCAAACTTCAAACCTTAAAACTTTTTTAAATTTTAAGAGTTTTCCTTTCCAATGCTTTTTTAAGATTAAAAATTGGTTGTCAACATGCCATTCGGGACTGGCAACACCAGCCAGCAACAGTCAAGTGTTCGGAGCTCTTCAGACTTTTCAATTTTTTCGCCGTAATTTACCGTGATTACCCGCGAGTTTGCTCCTCCAGCATGCCAAGGGCCAGCCCACTATGGGGTTTCAGGCGGCCATAAATCGAAAAACCGACATACTCTAATTATTTTTTTGGTATTTTTTTTCGAAAATAAACATTCTAACTAAGAAAAATCCGGAGTTTGAAAGTTGTAGGTTCAATATTCACTGAATTGCAGACCTTCAAAGGCGAAAATGGTAAGAAAAAACATGTTTTTTTTACATAAAAATGATTATTTTTCATAGTTGTACTGTGTAGCTGTTTATGTATTTTTTCCTGCATCATTATATATATTCAGAAAGGTAATTGATTCAGCTTTTCAATAACATTTTACAAAACACACTTTTACAGGCTAAAAAAAATAATAAAAATCAAAAAAGATGGATTTTTATTCAAAATTTAGTTTTTTTTCAACTTTGTTGATGGAGTACTTTTTTTTGTGTGCATTTGTGCGATCTGAAAATTTTGCAGCTTAAAATTTGAACCATGTCCTAACTTGTCTCCAAATTTCAAAGTGCACTTATGTGCACTTTTTGAGTTATGCCATTTTGAACATTTTTATTCATGCAAGAAAATTAATGATTTCGCGTATACGCTTGGTTAAAATCACATTATTTACCTGCGGAGGCAGAAATGACGTACCTGCTATGTATGTTTTGAAATTGATTTGATATTCATGACTTTGTTGGTACTTAGGTACGTTTAATAAAATTAGAAATTCCTATTCTAAGTATTTTACAGAAACGATTCGTCGAATATTCATATCAGTTCGTTTTTGTGTCCTTTTGAAAGTATGGATAATAATACCGCAGTGTCCCTGTACGATATAACGAAGCACTATTCTGAAAACGTGAGAACTGCTTTCGAGTATATTTGTAAGAATTACAACATTGCAGAACCATCACATGATCAACTCAGGGAAAAACCACAGAGGAAAAACTACGCATGCTGTTCTGTAGCTTCAAAACGAGGTATACAAAAGTCCATAGAAGAAGTTCATATTTTAAGTAATCTAACGACAATCAGCTCCATAGTGATTTTGATTTAGAAGAATTTATCGTGGAAAACGTGAATTTTGCAAGTGGATCAACAAACAAACGTGGACGAGAATCCATACAATGTTCCATAAAATAAACCGTCTAAAATTCTAAAACACCGTAAAAATCAAATTTTAATTGGAAGGGGAGAGGAGGGGAGGGTCTTCAAAGAGAGGTGGATTTTAACTCAAGAAGAAGGGGAGGGAGATTGAACGTAAATCAGAAACTTTAACATAGCATAAACCGCCATTCCGTGCATCAAAAAGACAGAGCAAGAATATTAAAATTCACCACTTTAATGCATGTGGCCTCAAATATATGAAAAAAACGAAAATTAAACTTTTTTTTTGGAAAAATATCAAAATTCATTTGTTTTCATTATACTAAGTACAAACAACACAAAAAAGTCACAAAAAAGCAAAAAAATATTTTTGGCCGCTCGCTTATATGGAAATACCCCATAGTGCAGCCGTGGCCGAGGCAGTTCGAGTGCGGCCTCGAAAAACCCGCGAAGTTCATCTATCGGCAAAGTGCAGAAAGGTAAACACACCAATGCCGCATCGACCGCCATCGCGCACGGGAGGGTGTCATACCGTCCACTTGAGTCCCCGGTACGGACGAGACAATCGACCCGGGCATCCGGAAGCACTTCCAGCCAGCAGCAGCAGCAGCTGCAGCCCACCAGCACTGCGACGACAACCACTTCCAACGTTCCCACCAGCAACGAATTAGCAAAACTTCTGTGAAAGTAATTACCCACAAAAAGCTGCATTTCGACTTGGTGGTGAAGAAGTTGAAGTTGCGAAACTTCAAATTCTTTACATTTGACCCTGCAGAGAAGGTTCCAGTGAAGATCGTCCTTCAGGGATATCCGGACCGCTCGATCTCCGACCTGGAAGAACACCTGACGGGCGTTAAGGTTAAGCCTCGAGAGATAAAGGTGCTCTCAAAATCGACTACAGTGACAGGTACGTACACCTTGTACCTCCTGTACTTCGATCGCGGGTCCGTCAAAATCCAGGACTTACGGCGGATCAAAGCACTGGACGGCTTCTTTGTGACGTGGCGGTTCTACACGAAGAATCCGGCCGACGCAGCCCAATGCCACCGCTGTCAGAAATTCGGACACGGCTCAAAAAACTGCAATCTCCCACCCCGGTGCGTAAAGTGCGGTGAGACCCACTACACCGAAAGATGCAATCTTCCGCGGAAAGACCAACTGGGGAAAAACGCCCAGCAGCACAAAGCGCGCGTCAAGTGCGCGAACTGTGGTGGAAACCACACGGTGAATTTCCGTGGCTGTGCCGCACGGAAAAAGTACCTCGAGGAGCAGGACAAGAAGAAGAAAGCGCCAGCGTCCCGCCAACCTCCAAAGACTTCAAGCTCGACCGCTGCAGCAGCTGGTGGCGGAGCGGTTCCATCGACCAACCCAGCGTTCCCTAGAGTAGCCGCTTCTGGGGGCGGTTCTCCCCCGGGACAAGCTGATGTTACCGGTGATGATCTCTTCACGCTTCCTGAGTTTTCGCCCTTGCTGGAGAGATGCTCACGCGCTTTCGTGCCTGCCGAAACAAGGCAGAACAATTCCAAGCTCTCAGTGAGCTGATGATGAAGTACATCTACAACGGATAAGCTGCCTTGTGCAGCGAAGATTTTCGACGTCAATAGACAAAACATACTGTGATTTAGTTTTAAGCTTTTCTATTTCCATCCTTTTCCTTAGCAAATCTAGAAGGTTTATTTTTTTATTTTTTTTCCTTTTCTTGCCAAATCCATTGTTAGAATATCCAATTACATCAAAATGAATTATAGTTCAAATCATAGTTGAAAGGAACTCCAAAACTCTATTAGGTTAAAAGAAATACGGAATTGTAAATTGATTATTTACTAACAAAATAAATTGAATTGAAAATTGAAAATTGGTTGAAAATTTGATTTTTGGCGATTTTTTAGATCGAAGCCCGCCTAGAGGCGGTAGAGGCGGGGTTGGGTTGTAAAGGGTTGATACAATTTTAATTCATTTTGTAAAATTTATATTTCTTTTTCGACAATTTTGACAAGGCAACCGCCAAACATAGGTTGTGTAAAAACAAGCGCACATTTGATTTCAAGTTCATTCTTCGAATTAAAATGCTTTAAATGTTTTAATACAGTCATCCCACATATTCGGAACACCCACAAATTCGGAACACTTTTGTGGTAATTTGTCAACAACATGCAAAATGCAGCTTTTCTGTCGACCCTCCTATTTTTAGGACCTTCATTTGGAAATTCTCTTGCTATTTCATGGGTAAAAGTAGCACTTTTTGAATAAAAAACCTCTTTTCAAGACTATTTTATCCAGAGCAGCAAAACACTGCCTCCAAATTGCCTGTTTCATAATTGTGGAATGTTATTGTGCCTTCCACAATTGTGGAACACCTGATTTTCACTGATATTTTTACAAATAAAGTTATCAGACCATTCATAAAACATAACTAAGCATGAGTTTCGTTGGTGTTAGTGCCTGAAGTCATTATTTTGTAAAAATTATGTACTCATGGAGAGAAGCAAAGTTTGTTTACATCCGTAAGGAAAAAGTGTTCCGAATTTGTGGATTTCAAGGGTCAAAGTTTTTCTTCAAAAACTTGGTATAAAAGTTAAAATTTGCAGTTGTTCGATACAGCATTCGAAAGATCGCAAGAAAAGCTTTCAAATGAAGGTAAAAGCGAATCATTAAGTTCAATCATTGATTTACTATGATTTTTTGAACATTGGCCGATCTGTAGACTGTTCCGAATATGAGGGATGGCTGTACCAAAAGTTTTCCACCGCTTTATGTAACAAAATATTCATTTCAGCAAAAATAAGCAAAAAAATTCTTCTCTGTACCTTCACTTCCCTTCCATTCACCGTGCTACGGAAAACAACCCGAAATCACATTTCACGGTGAAACATGAGACTGATCTCATTCCGGTCATTTCACCGTCGGTTGCCAGGAGGAAATTCTCTGGACCCGCCATCCGCTGTTGGTTGGCTGCAATCCAGCAACCGGAATCCACTAAAGCAAGCTATAGCTACCTATAGTTATGGCCCACAATAGCTCCTAACATCAACAGCAGAAAACCGCACCGCAACGAAGCGAAAAGCAGTGGAGCATAAGCTCATAAACACCACCCAGCCCCAGCCACCCCACCCACACGGCAATTGTCTCCCACGCCAGAATGGCCATCAGATTTCCCAGCGGAATTCGCTGGCGCTACGGGTTGTTGGAAGCTGGGGGGAGAATTGTGACAGGGCTTTGGAGAACCCGCATTTATGGCTAAATCTCGTCACAAGTCAACTGAACTCTGGGTCCAGATGTCTACTAGGAAACGGATTCTGTATTGGGTTTATGACGGATGATGTTGGAACAATCGGAATTTTTAAATTCCACAAAAAATGGTAATTTCTTTTCAACCGCGTTCAGATCAATTTCAACAGCGTTCATTCGAGAAAAATGGTTTAATCAATAAACATTTTTTAAAGATATTTTATCCACATTGTTTACTAACTGAGCAGTTCTCCACGAAATCGGTATTTTTTTTAATTTTGATTTTGTATTTTTTAATCTGTCTGAAACTTTTTTGGTGCCTTCGGTATGCCCAAATAAGCCATTTTGCATCAATAGTTTGTCCATATAATTTTTCATACAAATTTGGCAGCTGTCCATACAACAATGATGCAAGGAAATTCAAAAGTCTGTATCTTTTAAAGGAATTTTTCGATCGATTTGGTTACTTCGGCAAAGTTGTAGGTATTGATAAGGACTACACTGGAAAAAAAAGATACACGGTTAAAAAAATTGTGATTTTCAATTTAACTTTTTGTCACTAAAACTTGATTTGCAAAAAAAACACTATTTTTATTTTATTTTTTTTGATATGTTTAAGGGGATATAAAATTCCAACTTTTCAGAAATTTCCAGGTTGTGCAAAAAATCTTTGACCGAGTTATCAATTTTTGAATCAATACAGATTTTAAAAAAAATCGAAACATTTCAAAAGGGCGTAATATTGAAAGTTTGGCAATTTTGAAATGTAAGTCTCGATTTATTTTTTTTTTAAATATTGTTTTAGAAAAAATCAGAAAATTTCACGAATGTTTCATATTTTAACATTGTAAATCAGACCATTAGTTGCTGAGATATCGACGTTAGAAAATTGTGGGTTTTTGGGTGAGACTTAGAAAACATGAATGTTCCTTTTTTTAACCTTTGCATGGCAATATCTCAGCAACTAAGGGTCGAATCAACCAAGTTCAAACAAGAAAAATGTAGAGCATTTTCTCAGCTTTTCAAAAATATTTTTTTCACAAGTGGGCAAACATGTGCACTAATTAAAAAAAATAAAAACTGCTACTATTTTCAAAAAAGTTACCTAAAAATGGCTTTTAGTTCAAATTTTTTTGGGACCATCATTTCGATTTTTTTAAATCAGTGTTGATTTTCTTTTGTAAAAACGTTTATTTAGATCATTTTATTTAAATGTACATGTTTTTGTAGTTTTTAAAGAACCCTTTAACAAACTAAACTAACTGCAAAATCTAGTGATGCTAGAGTAAAAGAACAATCTGGATCTAACACAAAATTTATATAGAAAATAAAAAGCTTTAGCGCCCTGATTTTACTGTTAGCTTCAATATTGTTGAGCTCTGGTATCAAAAACAAATTGAAACTAATCCTTCGATTCAAAATTGTTCCTTATTTTGATTGAGACTGAGACAATGTTGACACGTTCCACTGTCCAGTATGTCACTGTCGGAACAGCAATTCAGCGTGTGGTATTTTCCGGTTGACCAGCAAATAGAAAGTGGTCTTCTCCGCAGATGTGGGTATTCTGCTCCTGATGTTGCGCCAGACTGACCTCCACGCTACAGCCGGGTGCTCGTTCATGATTTTTGGCGTGGTTAGTGTTCTCCTGAAGTACCCGTGGAGTTCTGTTGCCGTTGGTTGTGGCACGGGTACAGCGCCGGAATCCCACTAAGGTTTGGTGGGTTGTCCAGCTGACTCACGAAGGAAGCTGCGAATGGTGTTTCGCTAGATCTCCTGATAAGAGGTCACGTGGCTTGAAGAGCCACATGAGGTAGGACATCTTCCGGATGGTTTCTCTCCAGTTCTCCTCGATCGTTCGTTTCAGTGAGTTGAAGTAGATAACTCCCAAGATCTTCACAGAGTGTAACTTTATGTCAAAAATAACTCTTCAGAACATAGTAGGCCGCTAAAATGCTAACATTTTGAGTTATCACCAAAAAAGTGCTTTTTACCATTTTTGCAAAAAATGGCGTATATCTCGAGTAGATTAAGAGCTACAAATTTGGCGCCTTCAACAAACTTTCATGAAATTTTTTCCTCTACAACTTTGCCCAAGACACCAACGCCCTACAACGTCATCCAACAAAGTTAGTTTTTGGTTGACACCCTGAAAGGTCGTCACCCTGTATGTCAATAACTTTAAAAGATAGCCCTTATGAAGTACAACAACTCTTCGGAAGACACCATTAGGCTAGGACGTCAAATAAAAGAGTTATCAATTTATACCACTTAATTTTGCCATTCCGAACACTGTGCATTGAACAAATTTCAAGTTAGTTCTAAATTGATTGTATGAAGTGAAGAGTTTTTTTTTGAATCCAAAGAACGTTGACACAACAACACAACAACACCGAGTTCTAAAAAGAGTTTGATACTTGAACCCAGTTGCCTCAACTCACCGCGAACATTTCATACATTCTTGCCAACTTACTTCCTGTACCAGGGTGTAATCCCGCCACCTTCGTCATCACGTGGCGTCGTCGTCCAAACGAACTTCACGCTCACTTGGGTGTGTAAATACTTTCAATTACGTGCGGATGAAGTTTCCCCGCCAGTTGGTATGGGCGTGTGAAGTTTCCTCCACTTGTAGTTACATATTTCTTCCTCGAGATTTTCTCTTCTTCTAAGGAAAAACTGCAACGTACACGCTATTATACACCTGAGGTTTATGTCGTGTAACGTGACATGATTTTTCTTTTAAAGCAGTTTGTAATCTCTCGCTTATAAAAATTAATCGACAATCATTTGACAAAATTTGACGAAAAGACCAATCTGGCTCGAGAATCCCTCGAAATCAGGGCCCAAATGAGTGGGCATTTGTCACGGTCAATTATTAATGAGACCCAAACTCGGAAAACCAAACCGTGCAAACAGTCATTCATTATGGAGCACTTGGTTGTTGCACGTGCCACTGTCATTCGTTGCGGGCTTATTTTTGGTTGTCCTGGTGATTCGCAGCAGGTTGCGACATTTGCGTCAATTTAGAGCAATTAGAAGCGGAATAATTTACGCTGTTTTGGCAGAACCAAGCGGAAAAGTGGGTGCAATCGACGATTTATTATTCCAAAAATCATTGATTGCTTTTTCAACTGCGTAACCTTTAGACATTAAAATCAATATCATAAAAAATGTCCGCCACGTAATATAGTTCAATGAGGCACCCAGTTTTACAAGACAATTAGCATAAAAAAATACAGAGAATGTTCCACCAGCAGCGGCAGTCCGATTGTACTGTTTCGGAAACGACACTCTGAATTGGACATTACGATTCGAGGTGTCATCGCAGCGTTGAGTTTAATCAGTCCGGTCATGCACCCAATTACGACGTGACAATTTCCTACGGTCACGCAACTATTCGTTACCACCCTACCCCACGGGGTGTTTCTGTGGCGTACGATTACGTGACTGCTGGAAAGGCTCTAATGAATTATGTCTATAGGCGTAGCAGTTCATTTCATTGATGAATGTTTGTCAAATTTTAAAAACGAAAAGCCAAGAATAAAACACCCCAACTTCAGTGGAAATTTGCCACATCCACCATGAACAACAAGGTCAGTGGAATTTCCCGCCAATTTTCGGTGAACGTGGTGGGAGCTTGGCGAACAAATTCTGCCAAATTCTGGTTTTTGGTTTCTAGGAATGGAGGCGCTAATCAATTTTCCTAAAGCAAATCCATGTGATTGTGAATTTCGCCGCAATTCAGTGGTTCAATCAGCGAATCAATCCTCTACCGCTCAATTTGTTTTGAGCAGTACTTACTCAACATGCATTTGGGGTGGTCCAAATCCGGGCTTTCTCTGGACTGCCCCCTGAAATCAAAGATTGACCCATCACTAGGCTAAATTCCAAATTTGAGCTTATTCTGACCACGCGAAGTTTGTATGGGGAAGATTGTAAAAATGTATGGAGCAAAGCAACTGTTTCAGTTTTTACCTGTGGAAGGCGCAATAGACGTCCAATTTTCATTACCTTCATAAAATTTGGAATAACTTAACGAAGACATCATATTTTTAAGATTTTTTGCTGAAAAGTTATTAGTTCTCGAAAATTGCCGTTTTTGCGCAGACGGCTCTAAGGGGCTACCTAGAAACAATTATTTTGAAATGCATGTGCGTGCGTAACATCATGATTCGAAATCCGGACACTTAGTAGCATATCATTTTTGTTATAGCTGGCATAAAATCATGTAATAAGTTGGAAATGTAGAAATATCATCAGGATGTAGTATAAACAGTCAGTTTCAAGAAAATGCATGCAAAATATGTCTTTTCAAACAATTTTTCATCAGAATTTCAAAATTAAAATGACTTGTTGTGCTTCAAATCCCGGACACTGATAAAAGCTGATTCGAAATCCGGACACTTTTGCTTCGAATTCCGGACACTCGATTTTACTTATGAATCGCACAAATTTGGACTGAAATGTTAGTGAATGGCATTCTTTAGGTCTCAAATAAGCTGTTAACATCAAAACAATCGATACTTTATATAAAAATTTGCTAGAATTTAAGAAAATCGTAACCATAAATTTCTGCTTTGCCTTCCCGGTGCTTCGAACGTCTATGAAATATTTCAAGTGAAATGTTTCGCATTTTTGGTAAACTTATAATTTTATTGTATTTAATTGTTTTGGCATTAACTACAGCGTTCAAACAAACTTTAAATGAAAGTTGATGTTGGAGTCCATCACATAACACAGTTTTGGCATTCATAATGCGAACTTATATCCAAATAATTGATAAAACAAGATGAAGTGTCTGGGTTTCGAAGCGTCCGGGAATTCGAATCATGACGTTACTTGATAATTTTTTAACGATTTTTCCCATTCAAACATCAAGCGATTAGTGGGAGGGGTTCCCGTGGTCAGAATGAGCTCAAATTTGGAATTTAGCCTAAAAATGGGCCAATCGTTGACTTCAGGGGGTAGCCCCGAGAAAGCCCGGATTTGGACCACCCTAATATGCATTGTACCAAATATCGAAACATTCAATTTTTACAGACTAAAGTGGCTTCACGATGTAGAATAGGCTAAGGCTACCAACTGTTGCGGAGCAAAAATCCGTATCCTTGGTATAACAAACATTGTCAAGGAATTGTTTAGATAAACTTGCAATTTTGGGTATAAAACTGAGTGGTATTTACAGCTTTTATATGGGTAATTCTCCGCCAACTCACACAGCAGTTGCCCCGACCCCTCTTCGATTTGCGTGAAACTTTGTCCTAAGGGGTAACTTTTGTCCCTGATCACGAATCCGAGGTCCTTTTTTTGATATCTCGTGACGGAGGGGCGGTACGACCCCTTCCATTTTGAACATGTGAAAAAGAGGTGTTTTTCAATAATTTGCAGCCTGAAACGGTGATGAGAAAGAAATTTGGTGTCAAAGGGACTTTTATATAAAATTAGACGCCCGATTTGATGGCGTACTCAGAATTCGAATAAACGTATTTTCATCGAAAAAACACTAAAAAGTTTTAAAAATTCTCCCATTTTCCGTTACTCGACTGTAAAAATTTTGGAACATGTCATTTTATGGGAAATTTAATGTACTTTTCGAATCTACATTGTCCCAGAAGGGTCATTTTTCATTTAGAACAAAATTTTTCATTTTAAAATTTCGTGTTTTTTCTAACTTTGCAGGGTTATTTTTTAGAGTGTAACAATGTTCTACAAAGTTGTAGAGCAGACAATTACAAAAATTTTGATATATAGACATAAGGGGTTTGCTTCTAAACATCACGAGTTATCGCGATTTTACGAAAAAAAAGTTTTGAAAAAGTTGGTCGTCATCGATCATGGCCATTCATGGTCACTCGCGACAGACACGGACGACGAAACAAAGAGAAACGCAAAAAGTAACTTTTTCAAAACTTTTTTTCGTAAAATCACGATAACTCGTGATGTTTATAAGCAAACCCCTTATATATCAAAATTTTTGTAATTGTCTGCTCTACAACTTTGTACAACATTGTTACACTCTAAAAATAACCCTGCAAAGTTAGAAAAACGAAATTTTAAAATGAAAAATTTTGTTCTAAATGAAAAATGACCCTTCTGGGACAATGTAGATTCGAAAAGTACATTAAATTTCCCATAAAATGACATGTTCCAAAATTTTTACAGTCGAGTAACGGAAAATGGGAGAATTTTAAAACTTTTTAGTGTTTTTCGACGAAAATACGTTTATTCGAATTCTGAGTACGCCATCAAATCGGGCATAAAAGTCGCTTTGACACCAAATTTCTATCTCATCACCGTTTCAGGCTGCAAATTGAAAAACACCTCTTTCGCATGTTCAAAAATGGAAGGGGTCGTCCGTCACGAGATATCAAAAACGGACCTCGGATTCGTGATCAGGGACAAAAGTTACCCCTTAGGACAAAGTTTCACACAAATCGAAGAGGGGTCGGGGCAACTTTTCCCGATTTCGTGTGAGTTGGTAGAGAATTACCCATATTTAATTTTGATAGCAGAGGGGTTCTGACTTGTGCATTTGAAAGCATCCTTAAAATAAAATGTGATTTGCTGAATAAAAATGTACTTCAATTTTTTGCCTTCCTCACCTCACTGAGGCAAGGCTATAAAATCACTCAAAAAATGAACTTCTTAAATACATCTCTCAGATATACCTTCACGAACAAATGTCTGTGGGGATGTGTGTAGATATAATTTTTTTTCCACACGATTATCTCCGAACTGGCTGAACTGATTTTGGCCGGATCCGCCTTATTATGTTCCTTTTGGGGTCCCCTAAGACCCTATTAAATTTTATTCTGTTTAGTGAAGTACTTTTAAAGTTATGCCGTGAACCTTGCCAAACCTCAAAGGCCGAATCTTTTTGCTTACGCGCGAGAGTCGCGCAGCATGCATATCGCCTGGTTGCCACATTGCTAAGCAGTGTCTGCGTCTCTTCTGGAAAAAGTCTGTATTAATTTTGCTGCTGAATACATCATTTTGTCTTGACAAAGATTTACACGAACTTTTTACTAAAATATACAACTCATAAGACATTGTTTACTAAGACTAGGGGGACCGCACTAAAACTTGATTTGCCAAAAAAACTTTTTTTATTTTTTTTTTTCATTTTTTGATATGTTTAAGAGGACACCAAATGCCAACTTTTCAGAAATTTCCAGGTTGTGCAAAAAATCTTTGACCAAGTCATGAATTTTTGAATCAACACAATTTTTTTCAAAAAATCGAAATATTGGTCCCAAAAATTTTTCAACTCAATTTTTCGATATAAAATCAAATTTGCAATCAAAAAGTACATCAGTGAAATTTTGATAAAGTGCAGCGTCTTTAAGTTAAAGCCATTTTTAGGTAAGTTTTTGAAAATAGTCGCAGTTATTCAGTTTTTAAAACTGAAGTGCACATGTTTGGCCACTTTTGAACAACATATTTTTTAAAAGCAGAAAAAATTCTCTATATTTTGCTTTTTTGAACAATGTTGAAATGACCCTTAGTTGCTGAGATATTGCCATGCAAATGTTTAAAAACATGAAAATTGATGTTTTCCAAGTATCGCCCAAACAACCCACCATTTTGTAATGTCGATATCTCAGCAACGAATGGTCCGATTTACAATGTTAAAATATGAAACATTCGTAAATTTTTTCGATCTATTCGAAAAAAAATATTATCAAACCAAGACTAACATTTTAAAAGGGCGTAATATTGAATATTTGGCCCATTTAAAATGCTAGTCTTGATTCAAAAATTTTGAAAATATTTATCGAAAAGGTCGGGAAAATTCACGAATGTTTCATGCTTTAACATTGTTAATCGGACCATTCGTTGCTAAGATATCTTTATCAAAATTTCAATAAAGTACTTTTTGATTGCAAATTTGATTTAATATCGAAAAATTAGGCTGAAAATTTTTTGCGACCAATGTTTCGATTTTTTGAAAAATCAGTTTTGATTCAAAAATTCATAACTCGGTCACAGTTTTTTTTGAACAACCTGGAAATTTCTGAAATGTTGGCTTTAAATGTCCCCTAAAACATACAACTTTGCCGAAGACACCGAATCGATCTAAAAATTCCTTCAAAAGATACAGATTTTTGAATTTTCATACATCGGTTTTGTATGGACAGCTGCCAAATTTGTATGAAAAATTATATGGACAAACTAATGATGCAAAATGGCTTCTTTGGGCATACCGAAGGCACCAAAAAAGTTTCAGTAGGATTAAAAAATACAAAAATTAAAATTCTAAAAAAAGACCGATTTCGTTGAGAACTGCTCATATGTTTTAGAGGATATCAGATGTCAACATTACAGAAATTTCCAGAATGTCCAAAATGAGTTATGAATTTTTGAATCAATACTGATAATTTTTCAAAAAACGAAATATTGGTCGCAAAAATTTGTCAACTTCATTTTTCAATGTAAAATTGAATTTGCAATCAAAAAATACATCAGTGAAATTTTGATAAAGTGCAGCGTCTTTAAGTTAAAGCCATTTTTAGGTAAGTTTTTTGAAAATAGTCGCAGTTATTCAGTTTTTAAAACTGAAGTGCACATGTTTGGCCACTTTTGAACAACATATTTTTTAAAAGCAGAGAAAATTCTCTATATTTTGCTTTTTTGAACAATGAGTAATTCTCGCTGAAAGTGGACCACTATTTACACAAGGTACTCAAAAATCAAAAGCAATGTACTTTTTCAATAGCCCCCACCAAGTTATGAAAGAAACCATGTTTGGTTGGTTGAATTTGTCCTCACCTCGGCGCCACGAAGCTAAAAAATTTTTTTTAATTGGTAATTTTTTGACTTAGGCGCGTCTACAAAATTGCTAATAACTTTGCAAAACATCAACGAATCCTTGATGTTTAGGGGTGTTTTGGAAAGGAAATGAGCAGAGCTTTTGAATGCACTTGTCAGAAAAATACCGTTCCATACATTTTTTAGCCATAAAACAACAATGTATTTTTAAAAGTCATTTTTGAAGGCCGGCGCCCCGCTTTATCGAAAAACTGACAAATCCATTCGAAAGCTGAGACGATTTCACATAAAGGACCAATAAATCTAAGGTGTATGTTCCTCCTATCTTTTTTAATCTTATTTTGATTCTGAGAGCCCAGCACTCCGTTCGTATTTCGGGCGCCCAAAATGTTGCATTAGCTTGCCCCAATTTAAGGTTTTGTCAAACAATATAGGTGCTCACTTTTTAAATGATAGTTTATTATCCAAGGATCAAGATGCACTATCGATAATTGACCAATATTTAAGGTTTTGGGTTCTGCCAGGCAATTTAATGTCGAAAAGTTGTTTTGTTTACTTTTTTTGTTGTTAAATGCTTATTTACAATTGGGTGGACATTTTTACAGTAAAACTAATGAATGTAGCATGTAGGAAATTTCACTACGAACATTTTTCTAGAGGAGAAAACGTAATTTCGATACTCCAACGCAAAGATATTTGAGTTTTAGTGAGAAAAAAGTGTACAGATTTCCCAGAATTAACAAGCACGGCCTATTATTTACATGCGGCATATGTTTTGGAAGCCAAAGTATGGTTTCTTATAGTTATTTAGGTCGCTGAATTTGGATTTGCAATCAAATTTCATACGAGAATTTCCCCTACTTTTTCTATCATTCTTGAGCGACGAAACGGCCTACTTTTCCCTACCAAAAATAACTTAATGGAAATTTAATACCTCTCAATACCAGTGCCGAAAAGTTCAACTTTTCAGCACTGAAATGGGTGCTGAAAGGTTGAACTTTTCAGTACTAGTATCTAAAAGTAGTTTGTTTTGATTTGTGAATTTACTTAGCACATAAAGGTTTGGCATAACATTTCATCCAAAAAGTGTTTTTGGATTTGCAAAAAATGTTATAAGCAAATCTTTGCAGAACTTGATTTTTCAGCACTTGTCTTATTTATTCAACTTGGTTAACCTCCTAGAATAATTGTACAACTTGTGCTGAAAAAATCTTCTTTTTGCAACTTGTTGCATAAACTACTATTTAAATCACTGATTTTTCAAAATGTAGGTTACCTTAATAGCCAAACAAAAAAAATACGGGTCTTATTGTTTCGGATAAGGAACCCGCAGAACTTTTCTTTCGGTTTTGACTCTTTTTAAATGGAATTGGTGTTATAATGATATTTTATTTTTAATTCAAAATATCTAGTTTTTTTTTCTAGAAAAATGAATTGAATGATGGTGAATTTTCTTTTTTTTTTCTTTTTATGGATTTCTAAGTATTTAATTGTCAATCTATTTCCACATCAAAATCTGAATTTTCAGACCAACATTTTTTTTCCAATTTCGGGAATTGCCGTTTTTGGAAAAACAAAATTCCCGGGATTTGATTTTTTTTTTCAATTATGTCGATTGGAGCGTGTTCAGGGAACCCAAATCTATCATACCTTGATAAAACTGAAGCGCGTACTGACAAAAAATGTTGTAGAGCTTCCAATTTCCCGTCCCGAAAAAATAAATCCCGGGAATTCCCGGAAAAAATGGGAAATTAGTAAACTTCCCAGGAATTCCCAAATTACAAGCGGAAGTATAACATTTTCCTAACTTTTTGGCACCAATGTTTTAAAAAGTTTACAAAAAATAACGAGGAAATTAATTTGATTTTTTAATGACAATCTAGTTTTCATGTTGAACTAATCAGCTCGCCTGTAAATTTCATACCAAGATTTATCTCTTGCTTATTTGTTCGGCAAAAAAAAAGCTATTAAGGAATGAACATAAACTTTTTTTGGCAACCTTTTTAAGCAAAATTTTTTGTTATATCAGTTGAAAATAACATATTAACCCCTTCCGACCAAGATCAAAATTGAGATTTATATAACGTTTTTGTTTACACTCAAACCCCAATGGTTTGACACCAACTGTTGTCAAACGAACGGGGTCACTTTTTAGTTTGACACACCTCTAACAAGGAGTTCACACACACTACCAAATGTTTGTTTTGATAATGTGCGTGAGCGCCGTGTAAAAAGTGACAGTTCGTCACTTTTTAGTTTTACTTAGACCGACCAACGGGGGTTGAGTGTACCATGACCAAATTGGATGAAAATTGAATTGATATCATAATTTTTTTCAAAAAAGGGGTTAAAATGAAAAAAATATTAATTCAAACCACTTTTTGCACCATGATTTTTTGCACATATTTAAAAAAATCGCTTTAAATATTTCAAACATTTGTGATTTCATGAAATAGTGTTCCAAGTGAAAAAGCACTAGATGTTAGATTTTAAAGGTAAATTCAATGATTATAAATAATTCCCGGGGAATTTGTTGAAAATTTCCCGTTTCCCGGGAATTTTGTAAACCCGGGAAGTTGGACGCTTTAGTCTACTTTTGATTCTAAGAAATTAGCCCTCAACTTTCAAGCTCGTGAAAAAGGGAAAATTCAAACACAAACACTCCCTTTTTGAGCTTGATAGTTGTTGTTTTAATTTTCGGAACCATGGTTTCGAAGAGGTTCAGTTATCAATTTCAAAAAATTATCATCATCTCGAATCGTTTCAATTCGCCTGAAACAGAATGTTGTATCTGTACCAATACTGCGAGTATGAAATTAGATGAATTTCTCGCAAGCAAATAAAGCTAGTCTGCCGAAATAATGCTAATCTTGTGTGCATCAAAGCGAATCAAACAAGGCGTGACACGTGTGCCACTTCGAGTAAATAATACTCTCGGCGAAACAAATGGCAGTTTCCCTGCTACAAGATATATTCCGAAGATGTCCTTTTTTCCCGACGTCAGCAAACACACAAATTTCCTCTCCCCCCAGCAGCCACCACGTTTTTGCCTGAAACAGACGACCAGCTGCTGTTGTTCCAGCACGTGTGTGCTTGCTTGTTTGTTTGCAGAATTCGATTTATTCGCTGTAACATCCTATTACAGCACAGAACCGGACGACCGCGAAGACGCCACGTTCCGATCCTGACGGGCAGCCAGCCCCCGATATTAAACAAATGGTTGGAAATTGTGAAACAAGACGGGAACGAAAAAAAAGGTCAACAACAAAGTATGGGTCATTCCAGGTCAACTGAGTACACTTTTGGATCTGACCTTCACCGATTTGGACCAAACTTGGAGGGAACGTTTATCTATCGATAGTTAACAGAAATCCCAAGTTTGGTGCTGATTGAACCATCCCTCTATTTTTGGCACCGCCCTCTTTTTTGGCGATTTTCTAAAAAACTTTTTTTTCTTTTAATCATAACTTTGCAACTATTTGAGCAAAAGACTTTCTACAGGTTGCATTTTATAGAAAATTGTCCAAGGAATTCGATAAAAATAAACTTTTAACCCTTAAAGGCCCACTTATATTATATTTTAACGTTTTATGTATAAAAATTCAGTTTTGACCAATTGATTATATTTTTATTTTTTTTTTATTTTATCGCCATCGTGTTTCCCGGACAATTTTACATAATAATCAACGTAGACTTCAAACTAAAATGAACTATTGACGAGATACAGCGATTTTACTAAAAAAAAGTTTGATTTTGCGCAGCACTCGGAAGTTCATGGTGTACTTTTCAACAAAAAGGAATGAATCTCACATAATTCGGTTTTTATATGTGAGAAACTTATTTCGAATTTGAATTAATAGGACAGAGTGCAGTGCAAAATCAAACTTTTTTCAGTAAAATCACTGTATCTCGCCAATAGTTCATTTTAGTTTGAAGTCTATATTGATTATTATGTAAAATTGTCCGGGAAACACGATGGCGATAAAATAAAAAAAAAATAAAAATATAATCAATTGGTCAAAACTGAATTTTTATACATAAAACGTTAAAATATAATATAAGTGGGCCTTTAAGGGTTAAAATTTTATTTTTATCGAATTCCTTGGACAATTTTCTATAAAATGCAACCTGTAGAAAGTCTTTTGCTCAAATAGTTGCAAAGTTATGATTAAAAGAAAAAAAAGTTTTTTAGAAAATCGCCAAAAAAGAGGGCGGTGCCAAAAATAGAGGGATGGTCCAATCAGCACCAAACTTGGGATTTCTGTTAACTATCGATAGATAAACGTTCCCTCCAAGTTTGGTCCAAATCGGTGAAGGTCGAGTCCAAAAGTGTACTCAGTTGACCTGGAATGACCCGTATATAGATCTAATCGCAGCGCCAAGCTTTATTTATCATTAGCTTCTTCGGCGGAACCTTGGGTCGTCCCGTGGTTGGCACTGCGTTGACGGTACGCCTGCACGTGGTGACTCGCTATCCGGGCCGGAATCGATCCGGGACGCAGCAGATTCGAGTGCAGCGCCTGGCTGTAGAATTTAATCAGCGTTACGTCCGTCTCCACCGGCTCCAGATACTCGGCCAGTGACCCAAAGAGCTGTGAAAAGGGGGGGGAAAGAGAGAGAAAGTGGAAAATTGAGTGAGAATTAATCCATTTTGCTATGTAGTGAATAAGCTTGAGTGTAGGGTGGCCATTCAGGATTTTCTTCATGGCTTTTCATGAACAAAATTCCGCTGAAAATCGATTGTAAGACGAACAATAGTTAACGTTAGTACCGAGCTTTGGTTTTCCAGAAATCTTTTAATTATCCGGTCATTATGCAATTGAAAATCGATTTTTTTTGTTTACCAAATTAGCTTTAAAAAAGTGTTTGTAGAAGTATTCAACCACTCCCACGAAAACAGCACAATTAAAAAGTTGCCGGAACGGGCCCATAATTAATCTGGAGTCGTGATTCCGCACTGTTTCAAACCATTTTATCATTTCGAGTTGCAATCGACAAATAATCGATTGGGCTTTTAAAGAAAATAGTTTGGAGTTTCAAAATCATATTGTTGTCGGAGTCGGAGCCGGAGTCAGTGGTGTGGCCAGCCATGCCAGATATACAGATAAATCTGTATTTTACAGATTTTTCGATCCCAAAAATCTGTATAAACAGATTTTTTTAAAATGGTTATATTTGAAAGTTTCAAAAATTTTGTAATTAGTTTATGCTTTAATATATCTTAAAAGCATAAATCTGTTGTTAAACATATTAAAATGTCTTCTATGGCTTCAAATTCGACAAGATACAGATAAAATACAGATTTATTTTCAAGAAAATAAAGATCTCCCACAAAATAATCTGGCAACGTTGAGTGTGGCTCTATATATATTTTGTAGAGGTTTTCAAAAACGATCTGTTTTAGGAGCCGCTCTTTAAAATGAGCCGCTCTTTTGAACGGTTCTTTCGCTCATTTTCAAAATATTGTCTATTTTAAAGAGAGATTCGCTTAAGAACCATAGGCCTAAACCAGGCCTGCCCAACGTCCGGCCCGCGGGCCGGATCCGACCCGTAAAGCCATTTCATCCGGCCCGCGACGGCTTTTCAAAATAGTTCTATGACCGGCCCTCAACTCAAGGCTGTTCATGAAATATTCAACTAATAAAATGCGTGTATAAATTAAAAAAACTGTTTTAACTAAAATTAAATAAGAAACATTCTGTTTGTTTTTTTTTTTTTTTTTTTGCAATAAAATGTTGCTGTTCCAACATTTATTTGAATTTGTCTTTTGTTTTTCAAAATCTAACATTCTTTATAATTGAAATTAATTCTTATCATTTTTATATTAAATATTAAACTGAAAAATGGCACAGGAAAACTAAATTATCCAATTCGTTGAAATATAGATTTTTTGTCAAAAATGTATAAAAAGACACTAAATTTAAACTTCTTTCAGTTTTTACTCTCTTTACTACAAATTGATGCTTTTCTGTTTTGAAGATCATGATTTAAATTTATTTTTTAATAAATGAGTAAGCAAAAAATATTGGAATTTTTGAGAACAACTGTTCAAAGCAAATAATTCATACCGAAAAGAAAGATCACTGAAAATATTTTTTTCATTTATGTACAAAAACATATCAAAATGAGTCAAGAAATCAGGGAACAAAACTTTATTTTTTTCATAAATTTCAATAGTTTACTGAAATTTGAGAAGTAACGAATTTGAAACTATTCAATATACATTTTTCAACATTTTTAAAACCATTTTGAAATATTTTGTTATAAATTTGAACAACAACGTAAATAGTGTTTTTTTTTGTAAGGTGATTTGAATCCAAATTTAGTTTTAATAAATTTTATCATGCCTCATTGATTTTTGAAATATATTGTTGTGTTGGAGAAATTAAGCTTTTGAAAAATTTGCAACGACCAATGAATTTTTGATATTTTTTATAATCAATGATGATAATACACATTTTTTACAGATATTTTTTTCCTAAAACCAAGAATCACATTTGCAATACTAGTCTATTGATTTGTTTACTTTAAAAGAACCTTTTCAAAATTATATTATGAAAAAATATTGTCTTCTTTTTCATTTTTTGTCAAATACTAGTTCCGGGCCCGCCACTCCATCAGAAAAATCAGATCTGGCCCGCAGGGCCAAAAGGTTGGGCACCCCTGGTCTAAACGTTCGAATAATTGGATGGAAAGAGCACCCAAACTTAAATCTAGGATTTGTCTAGAATTTCACAAAATTGCGTTCATTTATGCTAGAATTAAACAAATTCTGGTATTTTATTTTGAGAAAACATTGTGAGAACTGTTTTTTATACATTCCAATATTATAATAAAAGTCAATAAATGCCAAAGTTTTATCGGGCAAGAAGGGTAGTATATGACTAGGGTTAGTGAAATTTCACGATTTCGCGGACAGCGTGAAATCCGCGAAATTTTGCTTTTTCCTCGAAATCCCGTGAAATTTTATGTTTGTGGAGATTTGTAACGATATTTCTTAAAATAATTTATCAGATTCAAATAGGAATGAAAATAATCTTATGAATTACTGTAGGATTAAGCAAATGAATACCTTGGTTCAATTACAAATACAGGGTTAGTGATTTTTGACGATTTCGTTGACGGCGAAAAATTCGTGAAATTTATAAATTCTACGTGTAAATATAGGTATTCGGTGCCCTCTCCCCGTGCCCATACCTTCACACTTAGGAGACCCGGGAGGCGGAGTCTTGTCGCAAAAAGAACGATACACGCCTGTGGATCCGTTGACGAAATCGCAAGGTTTAAGAGGGCCACATTATAAGGTGTTACGTCGATTCCGTTTTTATAAATTTCCTCAAATCATTTTTTTAAATAATAACATAATATTACTGCGGGCGTCAATAATTAGATTTCACGCGCGGTGAAACGACCGCAAGATAATGGACGCATGACAGCCGCAGAACAAATTTTTGGCTGTTGTCAAAGGTTGCCCTGAGTTTTCAGCTGACTTTTTGGAAAATATTCAAAACAAATCAAGTTGACAGCCAAATCAACGTAGAATTTCAGTTCAACTTGCTGATTTTTACTCTGCGGTAGATAGGCGGCAATAATCTCCTGTCACTCACAGCGAAAGAGAAACGTGATTTTATCTCGCAATAAGCAATAAATATATCATCCATAAAGACTGTTTAAGCAAATTTTATTAGTTTTCAATTGAAAAGCATGATATGTACCATTACCAGAGGCGACTCGTCCACCTGTTCAACCTGTTCATTGAACAGGTAGCCGATTTCAAGCGGATAATTTTTTTATTTAAGTACCACAGTGCTTTTTCAACCAGCAACATACAATTACAATTTTTGTTTGAATATACGTTAACAAAATCGACGTACTATGTTCAGCAGCGCTGCATGCACCAAAAAAACATTGGCTCGCCACCCTTTACTCTTTACCTCTCTTTACAACCCACCAATACTAAAGCGAGCCAGCCTGGCGGGCCACGCGCAAATGCTCGTCGCGTTCACACCGACCCTCTGAACGTCGGGGAAAAAATCTCCATACGGAAAAAAATCAACACATGTAAAGAGCTTCCTATTCATACGCAGCGGCATTATCGATGTGTTGGTAAATCTGGTTCAATCTGAGAGCGTGAACTGACAGCATTTTTGGGAGAGAGCGAAATGCCACCCCAGGCCCCAGCTGACTTAGCTCGCTCAGCTCTGCAGGGAGCTGCTTGCAAAAGGTAAACAAGCCAGCGCGTTGACAGCACGTTGAGAGCATGAATAAATGAGAGAGCGCGAGAGCACCACAGATATTGCTCTATATTTGGCACACTTTTAGGCATCAGGCTGTTTTGCGCAGACTGGTGATGGCTTGTTTTAAAACTGGAATGTTCAACTGCGCGCGTTGAACCTCTTCGATCTTCTTGGTTACTAGTGGATTCTTGCTCTACTGGAAAGTGATGTACTGTTAAGTTTAGATAGTGTGATTGATAGATTGAATTGAAACAATTGAAACAAAAAAGTACTGTGTTTTTTCTGGACTTGGGACACATGAGAAGAATTATGACAGTAGATTCAACCATGATCGTTATTTTATTTTCAGGGTGGTTGTATTAAAAGCGGATACAGTCCTAAAAAGTTTAAGATTTGATGCCATTAAATGCTCCAAAAACGACTGTGTTTATTCAGACTGTTGGTCCGGTTCACTGTAGTTGAATATATTATTATCATATATTGTAGCATGAATTTGCTCTGAAAACTTTTTTTTTCACTGATGCTAAAAACAAATATTTTAATTATCTCGGATTCTTGTCAATATAGTTTTATTTTTAACATCAGAAGCCCTTCTTTTTATTCAGAAATTGAATTCCAAAACCATGACATAACAGTGAGTAAATTCAATTCTCTAAAAATTTTACAAAGGATCAAAAGCGATACGGCCTGGTTCTAAAAAGTATAAAGTAAAATGTCAATTTAGTTTTTAACCAAGTTAGCTCAATATTAATCATTTCGAGAAAAATTAGAATCCTGCGCTCCAATTAATCGCCGCAGAAAGATATCGTCGCAATGGAAAATCTATAGAGAAGGCAAGAGAGTAGGCTTCGACAAAAAATTTAAAAACATGTTGATTGTCAATCTGAAAAAAAAAATCGTTGGGACTTTTGGTGATGGCTGTCGGTTTTAACTGACTGATCTTTGATTACGGAATCTGCGGTTCTGTGACCTTTGCGGCCGGTTCGTTGGCATTCGTACAAGTGCCGGAATCTGCGACCTTCGCAACAAGCTGTATCGTTCCGTCGAACGGAGGCTCAGCGGGCGTTGTTGGTTTCGTCGGGCAGGTTTCCCCCTCGTTGGTGAACCAGCTGCCCAGGCATACGCTAATCGTGGCATGCCCTGAGGAGAACCTCCATGAAGGTTACCCGGGCATGGCCTTCGTTTCATGCATACACCTATGGTTCTGGGGTCTATATGACCCAGAAATGTTTTTGGCTTCCAAAATTCGGAATCTCAACCGATTTTGGATGTCTTGGCCGCAAATGAAAGGTTAGGATGTCTTCTTTGCGATTCTGACTGGCAGAACCGGTTTTGGTCACTGTGACCACCGGGAACCTACTACTACCGAAAAAATACATTTTTGAGGACCCGAATTTGAGGACCTGTATCTCCGAAACGATAACACCTAGCGGATTGCTTCCGGTTGCATTTGACGGGTTATTACCTCAACTTTAAGCTCCCGTATAGATAATTTTTCCAAAGTAGAACCCGTGGAATATACTAAAACATGATTTTTACAGCTTTTGTTACAAAATCAACAGTGGGCCCATTTTTTCAACCGGATTTTTTTTTTGTAAATCATCACATAGGTACACTACATACAGCCCCTGATAGTTTGAAATCGGTTCCAGCCAACTGTGGCCAATCCGGAACCGGTTTCTTGGTACCGCAAAAACGTTTCCAATAATGTTCAGCTAGAAACTCGTCATGTTGGATATTAAGCTCCGGAATCGGTTACCCGTGGCCACTGGAGGACACTTCCGGAATGTGCGACAAATCAAACATCATGGAATTGCAAAATATAATTATCTGTAGTAATGCCAATATCCTCTAACCCAAGTTGGTCACTCCGGAACCGGAAACAGGTGGCCACTGGTGAACACGCTCGCGTTCTGCCCCCATCCGACCTGGTACGGAAACCGACATTTATCTTAACATTTGTAAAAATGTGACAGCAATGGAAAGTTGAAATCTACACGGTTGCTGCGATGAATTTGAAATACGCTTGCGCTCCTATCTTTGAGACCCCTACAAGAAAATCACCAAAACTGATTTTTTCTCAATACGCGCAATATTAGTTGGGCCTAAAAAAGCCCAACAAACAGTTTTCCTTTGTGAAGGATGTGGTATTTTTTTCTGAACATCCTGATGAATAGTTTTGAAATTTAGTACAATATTCAATAACTTCCCTTGAATTTCGATAAGGATGGCAGAGCGATTGCTCTATTTTTCTATACATTCGCCACGCTAATGATTAAGTCTTACAAATACATTTTAACAAGATAAAAAGTAAACAGAAAATTATAATAGTATAAAAATAATAAAACGTAAAAATAAAAGCCATTGGAAAGAAAAAAGCTTCAAAGACATTTTTTAACAAAAAGGTTCAAAAATTTACTGCGATCTATAATCAATATTTATTAAAAACAACATTGTAACCTGGTCAACTTCAAGCACGAAGTCAAATCATCCAAAAGAGTTGAATCAGCCTCCGGCTGAAAAACTCTATAATAAAGAATAAAAAAAATAACATTAAACAGGTACTACATTCGGGCACGAGTCGCCTCTGACCATTACCATCTTCGTTCGCTGCAATAAAAATTTTACTGCTATTTTATTTGAAACAAAAAAAATAAAGCAAATAAAAATGAAGAGTATTTCTTTAAAACTGTTAAAAACATTTCAGATTCTTTCTGAGTCCTAACGATATTTGCTTATTTGGGTGGATGATTCACGTGAAAGTTAAAAAATTCTACTTTGTTATGTTTTCTGTTCTCATTTTCAATAATAATGTTGAATTTGTTACAGATTACATTATTTTTTCCTTTTGATTTTAAATTTACTTTTTGATAAGTGAGATGAAAACCTTAAAAAATATTTTGTATGTGCTAAACTGCCGTTCTACGCATAATTGTCCCATGTAATTTTTGGACGATTCTGACTTTTTATAATTTTTATGCTTAATTTTACGTAAATTTTCAGAAAAAACACACAAAATCTAATAATTTGTTCAGAAAATCATTGAAAACAACACCAAGTCTGTTTGTCCCAGCGTTGAACTTCTACGCATACCCGAGCAGGGGTAAATAACACGGGAATACCATATTTTGGTATTACTTGGTATAATAACAAATACCAAAATGTGCCCTTGGTTGCCCAGTAATAGATGGTATAATACCATGAAATCATACCAAAAAACTGTATGGGGAAGACCAAAGCAATGCCAAAACGTGCCATTCCAAGGGCAAATGAATACCAGACAAATTACAACTTTCCGGGTAAATAAAAATCTCGTTGGACAAAAAACAATGAGAATTCTCTATAGAATTACAACGGGAATTCAATTTGGCTAATGGGATTGCAATGAGATATGGGAAGAATTTTGATGCTATATTTAAATCCTTCGAACAGGCAGGAAAACGAAGTCTTGCTTGGAGAGCCAAAATATATCAGGTAAAGAAAACTAGAGGAATACTGGAATCGAACTCATGACAGGTAAGGTGCAGACACCATTTTAGCTACCCGTTTACCAACTGAGCTATCAACGCTTGTTGAAAACGAGCTGCTGCTGCATCAACAATCAACATGTTTTAGCTGCAGGCAAAAATATCAGGAAATTCAACGAAAGAGAAACAAACTAAACCAGAACGAGAAAGGTTATAGCCCAGGCAGCGTGGCATTTTTCGTGAGATTTTTGAGGATGCATGATTCCAACTGAATAGGATTCAACACAAATTCAATATTAAAAGGATTTTAGAACGAAGTTCGAATACCACATGCATACCAACATTTTGGTATTGAAAGAGTTATTTCATCAAATAACAAAGATTGACATTATTTTTTTGAGTTTATCGATTATGACGCAAAAGGCACACAATGTTAAATAAAATCCATTATAAAATTTATTTTTTTTCACGTTAAACCTATTGTTGTCGTAAAGTTAATCGTCTAAATATATAAATGTTTTTCTTTTCAATTTCAAATGTATCAGCATAGATTGGTGCGCTGGAAGTGGGGACGCGAAGTCGTGATTATTCAGGTTAATTTTTTGGTGTGCTTTTGTGTCGCTATTCGTATGGGGTGAGTGATTGTGGTAATCGAATAATAGCATGACTTACTGAATAGTTTGTGTCTTGAGCGTAATTTTCGTTGAGTAATTGGTGTTTTTTTGTGATTTTTTTTTGTGATCTTAATTAATTGTTTTGTGATTTTCAAAGCTCTTCCTATATCATCGTTGATCGGAAGGCATGGCGTCGGGTAAATTGTATATATTTTTTCGAATAAGGTTTTTTTTATGGTGAAAAAGCCATTTCTATATAATGATCGAAAGACGCACTGACATTTTGGATTAATTAATAGTGGAGTGAAATAATTGTATGTGAGTGACTTTGTTTGTTAACCAGAAAGACCTTCCCATAGCATCGTTGCTCAGAAGGCTCGCCGACGGGTTTGTTATGAAAGTCCTCCCCATAGCATCGTAGCTCGGGAGGCATCGAAAAGCCAATACCTTATCCTACTAACCCAAAAAAATAATAATCATGTGATGCTTGAAGGAGATGCTGTGGATTCAACGGTCTCAAGCGGTATCAACAAGTATATAGCGAAAAACTGTGTGCTTGATGAGTCTGCAACTTCAACTATCGGACTAACATTCCTTCCTTTCGTTGAACTGCAGGCTTCTTGGGAGGGCGCCGGTATTGACTAATAAAGTAGGGATCTTCAGAGGTTGAACAGTGAACGGATGGTTGGCTCCCACTGATCATTTTTGATTCATTGTTTAACTTCAGCTGATCTGTCAATAACGGAGTAGCAGCTCATTAGCAGTCAACCATGCTCATGCTCATGCTCATGCTCAATTTCAAATGTATCAGCATACTTTTAAGAATGTTAAACATCATTTAAAATAGATTTTTTTATGAACCACCTTTATTTTATAATATTTTTATTTAAAATACCTTTACAATACCAATGTATGGTATTCCCTAATTTATAAAGATCATCAAATGACTTTTTTAGACCAAAATAAAATAGTTGGCTTTAATTTGGAGTAGATTTGCGTTTTTAAGTATGTAAGTAAGTAACAGTATGTCAAAATTCGATATTTTTCTAACATTTACTCAATAACAAAACAATACCAAAATTTGGTATAATACCAGAGATTGGTATTAACTTACACTTTAGACATTTTTTCAAGGGCTCGCGAAAACCAACATTTGGTATTGATGGTATTATTTTGCATTTCCCTTGTTATTTACCCATGCTCGGGTAAGTAAGTAGTTTTCGTGATTTAAACATACAATTTTCAGAGTTATTTTATCTTTTTTCGTGTTCCGCGAAATTTGCGTGAAATTCGGTGTTTTGAAATTGAGGTCCCCGTGAAATTTGCAATTTTCGAGCGTGAAAAATCACTAAGCCTATATATGACTATTAACTAGTTTTTCGGGAACATTTTCCAAGCTAAACATTTCAAAATATTCATATTTGCACTCGATTTGGAATCGACGTAACACCTTATAATGTGGCCCTCTTAAACCTTGCGGTTTCGTCATCGGATCCACAGGCGTGTATCGTTCTTTTTGCGACAAGACTCCGCCTCTCGGGTCTCCTAAGTGTGAAGGTATTTACACTTAGAATTTTTTGCGTCCGCCCCGGGATTCAAACCGGCGACCTCTGGATTGTGAGTCCAGTGCGCGGTCCGATTGATCCACACAGGCAGACAAAAAACAATCACCAAACTGCCACCAAATCAATAAAAAAAACTGATTATAGTTACTTTGTCCATTTCGGAGAGAATAGAGTTATCTACGTGCGCATGTATTGTGTGTACGTACACGCAAAAAAGTGAGGATAAATTTTGTACCAGCCAGCAAAACAAATGGTGTGCTAGTATGTGTGAGATCGGGCTTAGATAGCTCTATAGAGTTATCTAAGCCCGCTCTCACGCACACTAGCACACCATTTGATTCGCTGGTCGGTACAAAATTTAACCTTACTTTTTTCGTGTACTTACACGCAATACATGCGCACGTAGATAACTCTATGGCTCTATATTCAGTCCATTTGCACTTCTACAAATTGTGACAGTGTGTGTGCGCTTCGCACAAGTTACAGTGTTTCTTGCATATTACAGGCTTGTTGTTTGGCTACGCAACAAATGTTTTATTATGTTTAAAACTCGTAAAGAATGATATAAATCATGTCCAAGCTCAATCAATCGTTCTAATGTTGATTTGTGGCTTAAAACATCACAACGATTGAGCATGTTTGTCGACCGAATTTGTGCGGCTGTACTGTACGAGCTGGGGCTGAACCGTACATCAAAAAAGTTCGCCACGTGCTTCGAGATTTCAACCAATCAGAAGGTAGGCCGAAACTATGTACAAAGAAGGTCGTATGCTAGAAGCAATATCCCCAAAATAGGGACAAAAAATGTTTCAGTTTCTCGGGCTTATACAGAAATATAAAGTATTTTGGTCAAAAAAGCATTAAAAAAACCAACTTATTCATGTAATAAAAGCAAGGCTACCTGTAGCAGCCTTTGAGAATACATCAAATAAAAAGTGCACTCGGCCCAAAATAGGGACAAATACCCTATTACTAAATTTAGTTAGTTTCTAAAAGAAATCAAAAATCTAATCAACTTGACAACATATATATTCAAGCTTTTAAATTGAAAACTAATAAATTTTGGATGAAATATTTATTAAGTTGTTATATAAAAAAAATTGAGAAAATTGATAAATTTCACAAATTTCACGCCGTCCACGAAATTGTCAAAAATAACTAACCCTACACGGAGAAAAAAGAGTTCCCAAAATCGTACCATGGGATTTGAACACTTTGTTTGAGGTTCCCATTTTCATGAACACTTGTTCACGATTTTGGGAACTCTTTTTTCTCCGTGTATATTAATAATAAAACCACTCGCTTAATTCTACAGCAGTTCATAAGATCATTTTTATTCCTTTTTGAGTTTGAGAAATTATTTTGAGAAAGATCGTTACATTTTCACACAAACATAAAATTTCACGGGATTTCGCGGAAAAAGCCTTATTTCGCGGATTTCACGCTGTCCGCGAAATCGTGAAATTTCACTAACCCTAGACATGATAATAATAATGCAATAGAAGTTTTGTTATTTTTTATGATTCAAAAAACATACCGTGCGATTAGCGTAGTTCAGAACTCCGTTCACACTAATCATTTTATTCACGTTGCTGGTTTGAGATTTAATTTTATGGCGAAAAGTATAATCAACAAAAACTTTAAATAAAATTTGTACCAGCCTTATGAAGGGGAACAGAATCTAATTCCAACGTGCCTATAATGTTGCCATATCAGTACTTTGACATACAATTACAGCTCATTAAAAGTGTTTTCAACTGAAATCGAGTGATAAATATAGCTCCACAAGAATTGAGCAGGCAAGTTCCTATCAAAAGTTTAGCAAAATAAGTTGTTTAAATAGAGTAAATCAGGAAATTGATTGGAGTTAGGAATGAGTGCCAAACATATGAGAATTCGGGGAAGTGGCCGATTAGGGGAAATGATTTTCGGGGAAAAGAGCTAGACCCGTCCCACGCCAATATGATGCAAGGTGATTATCATTGCAAATCAATTTACTCATAAGAGCATCTTGGAAAAGTAACTTAGAGGGTCATTTTGAAATATCCGTGACCTAGAAAACATTTTACCTGTGGATTTTTGTTTTTTTTAATCGATATAAAGTTTTTTTTCATATATTTTAATGGAGGCGCACGATAATTCATTAAGCTTTGTTTTAGGTGAAGATTCAAGAAGTATTGCGCGCCTCCTTTTAAATATATAAAAAATTAAAAAAAAAATTAAAGATCCCTAGGTAAAATATTTTCTAGGTCACGGATATTTGACAAGCACCCCTTAAGCGTCCTTTCCACGAAGGCAATTGTTAGGTACATTGATTTGCAATAATAATCTCCTTCAGCCATGGCGTGATGTCCATGTACGTCTAAAATAAAAACCAATGGATCTTTAAAATAAAGTTTTGCTTACATTTTCCTTGTGAAAAACATGACACTTGGAGATTATTAAAATAATCCTATTTATCAATGTTATCAAAAGATTAGTTAAGGCCGATGCAAATATTTAAAAAAGTTTTTGTCCCTCGAAATCGAAAAAAAAAGATTTTGCATCGAAAATTTTCAAAAAATCTTAAGATTTTTTAATAAACCCAAACATGCTAAAAATGATTTAAAACGCAGAAGAATGTATTTTAATTTGATTTAAGCTGGTTGCACTTGAATTTTCATTGAAATTTTGAAGTTTATTGTGGGGGGTGACAAAAACTTTTAAAAATATTTGTACCAGCCTAACTATTTTTTAAATATTTGAAAATATGTGGAAAATATGTGGCGTCGGAGTCGGAGTCGGAGTTGGCTAGAGTTGTTAGGCCGGAGTTGGTGTCGGAGTCGGTTGGGGCTTAAAGCCGGAGTAGGAGTCGGAGTCGCTTGAAATATGACCCGACTCCGCAGCCCTGGTTGTCGGACTCCTCAGGAACCTTCCGAAAATATATTTTCGATTTTATACAAGCCGCGCATAAGCGCATCTCCAGCGCTGGGGACAAACATCGAAGCAAATCAAATTTGCACCCGACGTCTAGCAAATTTACTCTGAGTTCTTCGGGATTTCACTTTGGTACCCGGTATTCAGCCTGTTTGCTACCGAATCAAATGGAATTATGCACGGAAAAAACGAATCAAGCACGGAAAATAATAAAAAAAAACAGAAAAATAAAACTGGTACACATTTTATTTAGAGATTTTGCCTAGTGGGACTCCAGATGGAATCGGGAATTTCCTCGAATGGACGCTACCGAGACGGACGTAGCAAAATCTGCCGTGCAAGTACGATCGGATCTATGCAGTCAGCCAACTTGGAAAACCCAACCTATCAAAGGCTTGCGTCGGATTGCTTGATTTTTTTTTTCGAGATTCGCGATGAAAATGTGTTGACGTACGACATCAAGTTGGAAACTGATGACCTTCTTTTCACCCTCGTGGACAAGCACCTCGAAACTTAAGGCAGGCAGGACAGGATGAAGAGATTGACCTGTAGTTTTCAGCAGCCGTTGTACTACCGGTTTTGTGAATGGGTGTGATCGCTGCAAGTTTTCATTCTTCAGGAAAAGTTCCTTCAAACAAAGAACGGTTGTAAATGACGCTGACTGGTTTGGCTAAATGCACAGAGATGCCGTTTGATGAAGGAAGGTGGGAGCCAATCAGGACCGGCACCTTTCGATGGATCGACAGCGTCCAGGGCGGATTTTACGTCTGCTTGTGAGAATTCTGGTTGAGGAAAATAGATATCGTATGTTGGACGGTCGTTTAAATAATCGGTCCAAACAGAAGGTGCATCCACCTCGTAAACGCTACTGAAGAAGTCAGCAAAGACGTTTGCAGCGTCCTCCGGATTCTCAGCGATGGAACCGTTAAGCGAAATCCTTGTCGGAAGGACAAACACTTTTTGCATTCAAATGTTGAGACTAAGGCTTGTTATTTATTTTTTTTAGCCTCCGAATGCCTTTTTGAGCTCCACAAAAAAAATAAATAAAATTTGTATGTTATGTGTTTTTTTAAATTATTTTTTTCCTTTTCGCTTAGCCCACGAACTCAAAACCAAAACTGAGTTACCACCCTGCACTAGTTTAAAGTTACATCCCCATCCCCAGCATTACCTGTTGCTCGCTGCAGGTGATAAATCTCAGCACCGCCACGTGCTCCGACCAAACCAGGTTACGCCACTGGATGTCGTACTGCTGGGCCAGCGGGGCCATCACGAGCGCACTGAACGGTGCGTGACCGTAGCTCGAGCTCTGGAAGACGTCCAGCAGCAGCTGATAGAGACCGTGGAAACTTTTGCGCTCCTCCAGCCGGGTGTCAAAATCGAACTGTGCTGCGTCGCGTCGCAGCCCGTCGATACGCCGGGTCACGAGGGCGGACAGGTCCGGCTCCAGGAAGCGAGAGTCCGGCCCCAGGAAGGCCACCATCAGATACATCAACTTTTGGGTGGCCGTCACGAAGCGCACCGAGTTGGCCTCGGCCAGTTCGGAGAATTTCAGCGTCAACGGAATGAGCACCTCTTCGGCGACCTGGTTCTCGCCCGGTTTCGGCAAACCTTGCTCGAGTTGTTCCAGCAGCAGATAGAGCGGCGAGTATGGCCAGGTGGTCGGAAGAAGAGGCGTGCGCCAGGCGGATCCAATGGTGAAGGTGTTGCGTGATGGCGTTGTTGATAGTCCCTGGAAATATAACGAGAGAGAGAGAGAGCCACGTGGCAAATGTTTAGTTTCGAGAGGAAAAGTTTCATTTCAAAAGAGGGAAAGCAGTTTCTTTGAATGCTGAATTCCCAGGAAAGCTTTTCCAGTGGAAAACTTGAAATTGTTACACTGGGTCCAATTAAACCAATTTCAAGAATTGAACGTATCGTTCTTGACCATGTTTATGAATATCAAGGTAATATTTTTTAATTTGAAAAATAAACAGATGTGTTTTTAGATGTTTGAAATAATTTCTCGAACATTTTAAGATTTGTGTATTAAACTTCTACAAACTATTACAGAAATATGAATAATGAAGAAAAATAAATTTCTTTAAAAGTTTCTACGTGTTATATGGATGGCTCCATTACATTAGCCTTATTTGAAAGTTCATAGTTTCAGTCTAAGGTAAACTGTTTTGATATGTTTAGGAAAATGTCCCGAGCGGGGGTAAATAACAAGGAAAATGCGTAATAATACAGTTTTTGATATTCCTGAACCCTTTAAATTTGTCTAAGGATTATGCAAGAGCAAAATTAGCTATCATACCAATATTGTTTTGATATTGCTAAATTACAACATTTGTCAATGACCGTGTACCACATTTTGGTATTTTTTGGCATTACAGTATTTATGGATTACTTTTTCAAAACAACCAATGCGCCATGGGTTCCCTATGTCCTATGAAAAAGTTAGCGAGATTTTATCAATTCCCTCTGAAACTATGGCATCATATTGAACAACTATGACAAGGTCATAAATTTCGCGTTAAAATAAATATTTTCATTGAGAACCGCAAAATTTCAAAGCTAATTTTGACGTAGACTACGTCTTACTCGAAGGTACTGGGGTACCAGTTCAAAAAACCCGGGCCGAAGGCCCTGGAATACTGCGTCATCCGTCAAACGCTTGTATCTTCCTTCCCTTCAATCAAATCGACACGATTTATGTTCCATTCGATTCGAAAATTATCCAGCAATTTGCTATTAAATTTTCATTGTTGGCAAAATAATTTTACTATTGAAACAATTTAATGTTTTCAAAATGCAGAGATTTTGCCAGCAAAATGAGCGCTTCCCAAACAGGGACGGGAATGTCAAGTACCTATTTTGAGGAGAAAGTAGCGACAGCAGCAGGAGAGGACCATTCACGATCTTATTCCGTTAACCCTCTACTGCCCAATTTTTTTTTTCGAAAATATTTATTTTTCCCGTGTTCAGGCGGTCATTTTGAGCAACTTTTGTTCTACGAAAAACTTTACTTCTCTTGTTTTATGTTTTTCTTGTTTAATTTTTAGTATTTTAATTTGCATTTATCTTGTTTAGTTTATGTTTGTTTTTGGTAGTATTTGGCCTATTGTTTATTGTTTATTCGTCAAGCTTATGTAGACTACTTACAATTTTCTTACATACTAGATATTATTTCAATTGTACAGATTTTTTCGTAGTTCCGGTTTAGACATGTCGAAATGTATGTACTGTGAATTTTCATTATAAAAGCGCATCATTTGATTTAATGGCGAATTTTTTAAATAATTTGTCGTGTATGTAGTTATTCTAAAAAGTGGTGAATGTCTTAGAGTACGGCTTGGTTCATGAATACTATTGCGTATTACTGAAAATAATGCTGCTGACTGTATGCGTTGAGAAATAATGTCGTTGATGAAAGAGAGCATGGCAAATTTACGACGTTCTTGTAATGATTGTATGTTTATGAGCATGCAGCGTGCTTCATACGATGGGAGAGGAAATGCAGTCCAGTTAAGTTTACGTAGTGCGTACAGTAAGAATTGTTTTTGGACAGATTCAATACGTGCTTGGTGTACGGCATAGTATGGATTCCAGACGATACTACAGTATTCCAAGAGTGGCCTGACATACGTTATATAGAGTAATTTAATAGTATACGGGTCCTGGAAGTTGAATGCAAAGCGCTTTATAAAGCCTAATGTACTTTTTGCCTTGTTTATTATTGTGTTATAGTGTTCTACAAAGTTAGTTGTGAGTCTAGGATGACACCTAGATCACGTACTACTTTGCATTTTTCTACTGGTTGGTTTCCTAATAATACTGTTATGTTTGGTGTTTCATGTTTTCTGCTGAAGGCAATGGAGTTACATTTCTTTACATTCAATTGGAGTAGGCTTTACTACACCATGTGTAGAAAAGATTAATTTCGTTTTGGAATACATGACTGTCATTGGCATTTCCTATTTCCATATACAATTTCATGTCGTCTGCATATACAAGTACGTTAATTTTTTTAAGAATGAAGGAAATGTCGTTTACATACAAGATGAAAAGAAGAGGTCCTAGATGGGATCCTTGCGGAACCCCAGAGGTGACGTGAATTGATTCCGATAGTACATTTTGGAAGCGAACAATTTGTTCGCGCTTAGTCAAATATGACTTAAGCCATTCCAAAGGTTCGGTTGAATTCCAATTTTCTGCAGTTTGAAGATTAATAATGGTATGTCGATTCTGTCAAATGCCTTACTAAAGTCTGTGTAAATTGCTTCTACGAAATTGCGATTATGCATTGCATTCAGTGTAAAATTTACAAATTCTAAAGGTTGGTGCTAGTAGAGCGGCCTTTAAAAAAGCCGTTCTGTTTACATGTGATGCGGTTTTTACTTGCTGAAAGATTTTTTCATTTATAATAGATTCGAAAAGTTTTGGAATGCAAGACAAAAGGGCAATTCCGCGATAATTACGTATGTCTGATTTTGGGCCTGACTTGAAAATAGGCACCAAAAAAGACTTTTTCCATGTTTGTGGGAATTTTCCAGTATTTATTGACATGTTGAAAAGATGATGCAGTGGATATGTTAATTCTTCTGCAAGGTTCTTTAGGAATGCAGGTGCTATTCCGTCGGGTCCTGGTCCTTTTGAATTCTATCACCTAATATAATTACATTTTGCCTATCTAATTTTTTCAGGTTTTTACAGTCACTTTTTCAATTTTTTGTATGTTTTTCACATTTTCTGCTATAGAATGGCACCATCATCATTTAAATTGCAAAACAATGCGTAGAGGCCTAGTCTGGGACACTACAAAAATTACTGCATACTTCTGTTTACTGAAAATATAGAAAATGTTAGTAAAAAACTCAGCCGAAGTTCACCCCTAAAAAAATTACATTTTTAAAAACATTGGCAAAGTCACATAAACCAAGTTAAACTTCCAACCCATAAATTTTCTAAAATTTTAAGAGTTTTTCTTTCTAATGCCTTTAAAAGATCAAAAATCGGTTGGAAAATTGATTTTTGGCGATTTTTTAGATCGAAGCCCGTCTTAAGGCGGGGTTAGGTTGTAGAGGGTTAATGTATTTCAAGTATCTAGCTAATTCTTCAACATTAAGATATGGAAAACTCTATCCACATATCAAAACTTTACGTAGTCTACGCCATTCCGGTTATGTCTGTGACATAACTACTTTGATTTTTTTCAATTATTGTTATACCCTAGGGTGGTCCGGGCTTCCTAGGGGCTACCCCCTAAAAACAAATATTGGCCCATCACTAGGATAAATTTCAAATTTGAGCTCATTCTGACCACGGGAACCCCTCCCTCTAAACGCTTGATGTTTGAATGATGAAAATCTCCAAAATGTATGGGAAAAAGCTAATATTTCGCTGAAATCAAACTTTGCTTTAATCACAAAATCTGTTAAGTATTTTCGATTGAAAATTAAATTTTACTTTAAAAATAAGGTCAAAAAAATTATATGTATGAAACTTCGTTTTTTTTTTCAAAAATGTAAAACTCGGCGGCCAAATTTTGAACATAGTTCTCTATGGATTAAAAGTGACAGGTTTGTGTTTCCTAAAACAAACCAAAAAATCTCAAAAATAAAAAATACAGTTTTTGGAAAATTGAGCTCGTGTGGAAAAAAAATCCGTACACCAATATTTTTGTCTGAATAGTCCCCAAAACAGGAAAATTGAAGTTTTCAAAGTCTCACCCAAACAACCCGCCATTTTCTAATGACGATGTCTCAGCAACTAATAGTCCGATTTCCAATGTTGAAATATGAAAGGTTCGTGAAATTTTCCGATCTTTTCAAAAACAATATTAAAAAAAAAATTAGTGAAGACACACATTTCAAAAGGGCGTAATATTGAATGTTTGGCCCTTTTAAAATGTTAGTTTTCATAAAAAAAAACAACAATTCTGTTTCTTTTTCTTTAGGCCACTGTATCTCAGCAACCAGAAGTCAAATCTTCAAAGTCTCTTAGGCAATTTTATAGCAAATTTCCTGAACTTAACAAAAAATATATTTTGCGAAATGGTAACTTTAAAAATAGTTACCGAAAAACTGCAAATATTTTGCTAAAATCAAACTATCGGTGGCTATATCTTGAAAACGGAGCTCTTTATGTGAAATTTTGAAAAAGCTGAGAAAATTTTCTATATTTTGCATTTTTGAACTTTGTTGATACGACTCTTAGTTGCTGAGATACAGTAGTTGTTCGGTAACTGGGCTGAGAATGTAGCCCAGTCATCGAATGCTGTTCGCTAACTGGGCTGAACGCAAAATAACGAGGGGACTACCGATGCACAATATTTATTTGATGAAATATAAAAATAAAAGTTACTCAAATTTGTTTACAATGGATACTTTTCATATTTCTTTAATTGTGACTTGAAATTACATAAAAGTTAGAAAAAGGTTTTTTTATTTGTTGATCATGATTTTTGCATCCATTTACCCCTCGGTGATTTCGGTTTGTTTTGGTTTTTTGACGTTTGTCTGCTTTTTAACTGGGCTACGGCCCAGTTATCGAGCGCCCAGTTAAAAAGCAGCCCAGTTAAACAACGCCCAGTTACCGAACAACTACTGTATTGCCATGCAAAGTTTTTTTTTTCTTAGCTTATTTTTATTAGGTCCTTTTAGGTGCTGTGACCAGGTTGGGACCGAGGATCAGTAAAACAATATATAATAACAAAAAAAAAACTCCTTAAATTCCATACTTGGAGATCATGTAACTGACGAGGGTTACTTGGTCCAAGCGGGTCTTGCAGGTCTTGAACCTGCCGATGTACTCCCCGGCTTCCTTCTCCGTGGCTCCATGCAAAGGTTTAAAAACAGAAAAAATTATGTTTTCTAAGTCTCACCCAAACAACACACAATTTTCTAATGTCGATATCTCAGCAACAAATGGTTCGATTTTCAATGTTAAAATATGAAACATTCGTAAAATTTTGCGAAAAAAATATTTTTAAAATTTTTAAACCAAGACTAACATTTTAAAAGAGCTTAATATTGAATGAATGTTTGAAAAATGAAAAATGAAGTTGAAAAATTTTTGCGACCAGTTTTTCGAATTTTTGAAAAAAATAAGTTTTGATTCAAAAATTCATAACTCGCTCAAAGATTTTTTGCACAATCTGGAAATTTCTGAAAAGTTGGCATTTGATGTCCTCTAAAACATATCAAAAAATAAAAAAAAATTAAAAATAGTGTTTTTTTGCAAATCAAGTTTAAGTGACAAAAAAATAAATAAAAAATCACCAAAATTTTGTTTACCTTGTATCATTTTTTTTCCTGCGTAGTCCATATCCATACCTACAACTTTGTGGAAGACACCAAATCGATCAAAAAATTTCTTCAAAAGATACAGATTTTTGAATTTTCATACATCATTTTTGTATGGCCAGCTGCCAAATTTGTATGGAAAATTATATGGACAAACTAATGATGCAAAATGGCTTCTTTGGGCATACCGAAGGCACCAAAAAAGTTTCAGTCGGATTAAAAAATACAAAAAAAAATCGAATGACCGAAATCTGAGAGAACTGCTCAATGGAGACTTGAATTGGTGAACCAATGACACAAAATAGCTTCTTTGGTCACAGGGAAGGCCCGCACAAAGTTTGAGTCAAATAAAAAAATACAAATAAAATTCATTGCCGGTTTTGATCAAGTTTTGGTGGAAAATTGCTCATTTGGAAGACGGGAAGTGTTGATGCTCCAAGGGAAAATCTCCGCGGTTTCCTCGAGTTTGTTTCGCTTGGAGTTAGACGGTTTTTGGGGAGTTATAAGGTCTAGGATACGCTCCAAGCAAGCGTTTTGACCAATGGCAGAGTGTGTTTAAGGTTTATAGTTTTATTCTCAAGGCAAGCAATCGAGTGCTACTCTGCCGCTCCAATCTAGTCCGTCCCATATGTATTTTTGTCAAAAATGAGATAAACTTCACAAAAGTCTTTTTTTTACATGTTATTTTAGCCTATTGAATGAACAGGCAATGTTTGTTCTAAAAATTCCAAAATAAATATGACTTTCGTGCTGTCCCATATGCAAAATAAAGGCAAGTCAGTTCCTCATATAGAAATGTCTCGCAAATCGTTTGAGTGGATGCAGAATTGTTTAAATTTTACAGAGTATGTCTTTATGAATACGTAAAGCATAAAATTATCATTATCTGTTCATTTTTGAAGAAATTTTTGAATATTGAAAACGAAATAATTCAAACCTTTTTTGCTTTTTTCCTTCTTCAAGGGAAAACCACAAATATAAAAATTAAAATGCATGCCGTCATGGCTAATATCTACACCATACAATAAGTTCTATTTTGTCTTGAATGAATAGGCTTGATCCGGGTTCTGGAAAAGATTCCACCTCCGAAAAGCGGATTTTTTTTAAAATTAATTTCTACGGTTAAGCAGTTGAGATTTGCATTCATATGTCATTTGCCTCTGTATTTCTTAAATTTCTGGTGTCGTTGCTGGTCATATTTTTGTATCTTGGAATCCTATAAAAATCTGGAATAAACAAATTTGTATCATTTGGTGACCATCAATTACTTGGAAACTCCCAAAACAAACCTGGAAATGACAGTTGAATCAGGATGAACCTCTGGTGTAAATGTTCAAGCCTACCTTGATACCATGACTGACCTGCCTTTATTTATGGACAAATAAAGTCAAGTCGGTCTCTTGTTGAAAATTTCACAAATTTACCATCAAATTGTTAATTTTTTAAACAAAATTTATGATAGTGGCATTTTTTAGTCAAATATCGAAATAACTGTATAAAAAATTATATAAAAAATGTTGGTTTAAAATGAGAAAAATTGTGAAACTTTTTTTGGGCTTCTCACAGCGTTATCTCAGCACTCACTTTTTACATATGGGACGGACAAGATTAGAGCGGCAGTACTGTCGAGACAATTCCCTTTTAATTATTTTGGATTTTAATTATTACTCTCAAGGAAAATATCTGATAATGCTATCGAGACGATTCTCGTTTAGCCTAGTCTAGAATAACTGAAAAAGCATATTACTAAGTACAATACACAAATTAATAACAACGCTCCCGTAGTCAATATAAAATTTTCATTCTCATTCTATCTTTTATGAACCTAATGTAGCGATTCTACTAATTTTAGCGAATAAAGAATGCATGCAAGTCGCTAACGCGATTACAAATAAAATAAAAATTATCACGTAAAAATATGACTGCGCGTCCCCACAGGCTTGAACTAATAAACAATGCAAAAGAATCACACAGTTTTATCAAAACCAAACAAATTCAAATGAAATCTAATTTAAGATTTCGTGAAGAAAATTTCTTCCTAGTCTTTTGTTGTCCTGTCCAGGAGTCTAAACAACTCGGATTATGAACAGAGCTAACAGACGACAATTGAATCCGAAATCAACAGTTCACCTGCCATTCCAGGATGAACTGAAAGTCCGCAAAACACACCAGACTAACCTTGGTCCTCCTGATTCTATCCACAAACATCTTGTAGCAGAACTTCCACCGCTGCATCTCCTCGGCCGTGACCACCTCAGTTTCCGACTGCCACCGGTAAAACTCCCGCACAAACAGCACCTCGTCGAAAAGCTTCCCGACCGCGGGGTAGAATTCATCACTCAAATGGAGCACCACTCGAAATGCTAGCGCCAGCAGCAGTGCCCCCTCCTCGTCCGGGTCTTCGTCGTGGCGCCGCCTCCGCCAGTGTTCAACCGAAACCGACAGCACGTCCAGAATGTAATACAGCTCGGCTTTCAGAAACCAATTTGAGCCCAGCCCTGCGACGGTGCCACTTGGGACTGCCATGACCGGGGCCGTCAGGCTGGCCAGATAATTGAGTTGACAGGGGTGACGCGTGAACTGTTCCAGCGGGGCCGGTCCGTGGTCGACGGCGTGGTGGCGCAGCAGCTGGAGCAGCGGGTGGAGCAAAAATATCGGGTAGGATTTCGCCAGAATCAGTGACGGTGGGGGTGGCGTGGAATGTCCGCCGTTGGCATCGCTGGTCAGAATTCCACCCAGGTTGGGCAGGGGGCCAATTTTGGAACTCCGGTCGACGGTGGCGCCATGTCCAGCGGGGCTTGCCAGGGGGGAAAATCTGCGAATGGGGGGAAAAAAGTGAGAGTAGAACAGGATTGAATTACTAAGGCAGTTTTAATAGAGCAAGCGAACGAAATTGTTTTTGAGTGGCTTTTGGACAGGTGCTTTGATGTTTGTGTGTGCCTGTGAGTCTTTAATTTTGCATAACCAGCCGAGGGTTTGCCAGCTGCAGTAGAGCAATTCTCTGAGATTTTGGTCATTCGTTTTTTTTTGTATTTTTTTATCCGGCTGAAACTTTTTTGGTGCCTTCGGATGTCTAAAGAAGCCATTTTGCATCATTAGTTTGTCCATATAATTTTCCTTACAAATTTGGCATCTGTCCATACAAAAATGATGTATGAAAATTCAAAAAATCTGTATCTTTAGAAGGTTTTTTTTATCGATTTGGTGTCTTTGGCATGGATAAGGACTACACTAGAGCGTCCAATTTCCCGTCCCGGGATTTTTTTTTTAATTTCCCGGGAATTCCCCAAAATTCAAGCGGAAGTATAATTTTTTTTTACTTTTTGGTCCTAATTTTTTTTAATTTGAAAAAAATATTAATGAGAGAGTGGGTAGTGGGTCTCGTGGCGCAGGGGTAGCGGCTTCGGCTGCCGATCCCGATGATGCTATGAGACGCGGGTTCGATTCCCGCCTTATCCACTGAGCTTCTATCGGATGGTGAAGTAAAACGTCGGTCCCGGTTTCTCCTGTCTCGTCAGAGGCGCTGGAGCAGAAATCCCACGTTACAGGAAGGCCATGCCCCGGGGGGCGTAGTGCCAATAGTTTCGTTTTTTTTATTAATGAGAGAACCTAACTTAATTTTATTCATTTTAATCTACTGTGCATATTGAACTTATAAGAAAAACGGGGTATCAATGATAGGATTTCATTCCGTTTTTATATTTTTTTCTCCAACTGGTAAGGTTTGTCTCAAGATTATTATTTTGTAAAACACAAGGTCCATGCACTATTGTTGGAAAAAATGTTTTTCAAAAGTATTTGAAAACTAGTACCGTAAACTGGGGTCAATCGGGACACATGGGGCGAATTGGGACAGCAGTTTCAACCATGTTGGAGCAAAATATTTTGATTTTTCTGGTTGGTTTCGGTTAGAACAGACTCAGGCCAACAAAATGTGTACATCCATTTCCAAATTTAAAAGCTTTAAGTGTTCTAAAAACTGCTGTCCCTATTCAGACCGTAGTCCCGATTCACCCCAGATTACGGTAGCGTTGAAAATTGTATTTAGCATATTGGGGTGACTTTGTACAAAATATTTGTTGTTAAAATCAGATTTAATGTGTTCAAATTTTATTCAATCACTAAGGTTGCTGATAAGTTTTTAAGAAGAGAAAGAAAATCAATGTGTAAATTTTATTTAACATAGTATATAAGTTTTTTAACAATATACCTATAAATTTTTGGTGAAATTGATAAAAAGTCAAAATTTAGCCTAAAAATCTTTAAAATGAGTTTTGTTGATAAAATTACGGTCTAGAACAAGTTATTTGACATGAAAAACATAAATTCTGCATGCTTTTATTTTTTTTTTTGTTTTATGAGTCAACGTTATTCTTAAACATATTCCTTTGAAATGGTAACAGAGACAAATTTAAAAGCATTTTTATGGTTAAGAAGCATGGATTTTACTCACTGATTCAATATTTTATTTAAAAAAATAATACTTCTTAACAAAAAAATCAATTGATAAAATAAGAAAATTTTATTTTTTTTACAAAGTTGTATGATTGTTATAAGCAGTCAAGCCATTCATTGACCCCTACACTCATTTTCCATCGAATGAGGAAGTAAAATGTCGGTCCCGGCCTTGGTTGTTAGGCCGTTAAGTCTTTCCAGGTGTAGGAGTCGTCTCCATGCCATAAGTACAAACAACACACCAAACCAAGCCTACTCCGGTGGAATCGCTGGCGGCGATTGGACTCGCAATCCAAAGGTAGTCAGTTCAAACACTGGGGTGGAAGTTTCCTTGGAGTAGAAAGAGGTTTGGATGCTCTCTCCATTCAAGCCTTCGGACTCCTAGGTTCGAGCAGAAACTTGCAATAGAGACCACAAAAGACCCGGGGGTCGTTAATGTGGATGGTTTGACTCATTTTGAACATTAAAGTTGCAGTTCTATACAATTTTGTTGCAAAATATCAATCAGAAGCAGGATAAGATCAATTTTCAATTTTTTTTTTTTTTTCCGGGAAATTTTTTAAAAATTTCCCGTTTCCCGGGAATTTTGTAACCCCGGGAAATTGGACGCTCTAGACTACACTGAAAAAAAATACACGGTTAACAAAATTGTGGTGACTTTTTATTTTACTTTTTGTCACTAAATCTTATTTATGTGTTAGGGGACATCAAATGCCAACTTTTCAGAAATTTCCAGAATATGCAACAAATCTTTGACCGAGTTATGAATTTTTGAATCAATACTGATTTTTCAAAAATCGAAATATTAGTCGCAAAAAATTCAAACTTCAATTTTCCATGTAAAATTGAATTTGCAATCAATAAGTACTTTAATAAAATTTTGATAAAGTTCATCGTTTTCAAGTTATAGCCATTTTTATTTAACTTTTTTCAAAATAGTCGCAGTTATTGATTTTTTAAAAATATTGCCCATGTTTGCCCACTTTTGAAAAAAATATTTTTGAAAAGCTCTATATTTTGCTTATTCGGACTTTGTTGATACGACCCTTAGTTGCTGAGATATTGCCATGCAAAGGTTAAAAAACAGAAAAATGTATGTTTTCTAAGTCTCACCTAAACAACTCACCATTATCTAATGTCGATATCTCAGCAACTAATGGTCCGATTTTCAATGTTAAAGTATGAAACATTCGTGAAACTTTCCGATCTTTTCGAAAACAATATTTTCATTTTTTTTGAATCAAGACTAACATTTCAAAAGGGTCAAACATTCAATAATACACGCTTTTGAAATGCGATAAATATTTCGATTTTTTTTTAAAATCAGTATTGATTCAAAAATGTATAACTCGGTCACAGATTTTTGGCACATCCTGAAAATATCTGAAATGTTGGCATTTGATGTCCCCTAAAACATATCAAAAAATAACAAAAATAAAAATAGTGTTTTTTGCAAATCAAGTTTTAGTGACAAAAAGTGAAATTAAAAATCACCACAATTTTGTTTACCGTGTATCATTTTTTCAGTGTAGTCCTTATCCATACCTACAACTTTGCCGAAGACACCGAATCGATCAAAAACTCCTTCAAAAGATACAGATTTTTGAATTTTCATACATCATTTTTGCATGGACTGCTGCCAAATTTGTATGGAAAATTATATGGACAAACTATTGATGCAAAATGTCTTCTTTGGGCATACCGAAGGAACCAAAAAAGTTCCAGCAGGATTAAAAAATACAAAAATTAAAATTTGACTATTTCGTAGAGAATTGCTCAGTACAAAGTTGTCAAAGGCTACGTGCGCGAGAGTAACTGGCATTTCAATTACACCTTTGATCCAGGAAACGGTTAACTTTTCCTAATTTTGATGGAACAATGTACTCATAACAAACTTTGGCTTAACTGTTTTTTGAATGAAATTAAGCCTTTGTTCTGATACAGTAAAAGCATTTCATTTCGCTTTGTAAGCAATTTCCTTTTTGTTCAATTGTTTAATTGTTTAATTGTTTAATTGTTTAATTGTGTAATTGTTTAATTGTTTAATTGTTTAATTGTGTAATTGTTTAATTGTTTAATTGTTTAATTGTTTAATTGTTTAATTGTTTAATTGTTTAATTGTTTAATTGTTTAATTGTTTAATTGTTTAATTGTTTAATTGTGTAATTGTTTAATTGTGTAATTGTTTAATTATTTAATTGTTTAATTGTTTAATTGTTTAATTGTTTAATTGTTTAATTGTTTAATTGTTTAATTGTTTAATTGTTTAATTGTTTAATTGTTTAATTGTTTAATTGTTTAATTGTTTAATTGTTTAATTGTTTAATTGTTTAATTGTTTAATTGTTTAATTGTTTAATTGTTTAATTGTTTAATTGTTTAATTGTTTAATTGTTTAATTGTTTAATTGTTTAATTGTTTAATTGTTTAATTGTTTAATTGTTTAATTGTTTAATTGTTTAATTGTTTAATTGTTTAATTGTTTAATTGTTTAATTGTTTAATTGTTTAATTGTTTAATTGTTTAATTGTTTAATTGTTTAATTGTTTAATTGTTTAATTGTTTAATTGTTTAATTGTTTAATTGTTTAATTGTTTAATTGTTTAATTGTTTAATTGTTTAATTGTTTAATTGTTTAATTGTTTAATTGTGTAATTGTTTAATTGTTTAATTGTTTAATTGTTTAATTGTTTAATTGTTTAATTTGACAATTTGACATTTTGACATTTTGACATTTAGACATTTTGACATTTTGACATTTTGACATTTTGGTTAAACACGGATGATAGATTGCCCCTAAAAAAAGATAAAACGTGTTCAAAACTCGCCTAAAACGTGTTTTTGCTCAAAAATCACGTTTTAGACGAGTTTTGAGGACGCTATATCTTCTTTCAGGAGCAAGTTAGCACCATACTCTCTTTGGCAAAATTGTAGAGGAAAACAAAAAAAAACAAAGATGCATCTAAATCATAAAATACAATGAGAAGTCGATTTTTTTTTTCAATTTGTGTGAAATTTTGTCCATGCATTTTTTTTGTACACGCAAAGGAGAAAAAAGCACCCGAGCAGACCGAAATAGCTTGCGAATAACATTTTTTGATATTTGAAAATACTAGGCCAATAACATTTTATGTTATTCATAACAAGATTTGTTATTCGTCGTTATGAAATTTTTGTTATTGGATTGTCATTGTAATAACAGACTTATAACACTTATAGCTATTCTTCGAACAATTCTTTGTTATTATTTTTTGTTATTTTAACAACTAATCCGATCATTCCAATAACAGTTGGAGGTATTCTTTCATAACAAAACATGTTATTCCAAAGTTGTTTTGGCTGTCAACCAATATCACATTGATAACAAATTTTGTTATGATAACATAAACTGTTATTAAATTCTTATGCAAAAATGGATTTTTCAAGAAGGTTGCATAACACTTTCTGTTATTTGAACAGTATTTGTTATTGAAATGGCATGAATTTTGTTATTACCGTCTGCCCGGGCACCCATAAACCTGTCGTCCTAAGTTTGCTGCAAAAAAAGTTGATTTCTAACAGAATCGGCTTGATGCTAGCTCATCAGTCCAGCGTTTCAAAGCACGGTGGTAACGTTTTCGACTACCAAACAGGAAGTTGTAGGTTCATTACTCATTCCACCCAAGCCATTCTGCATCTACAGATTTTCCATACAAGTCCCCATACAAAAAAAACATCCAAAAACATAGCTCAAAGGTTTGCACTTTCTTCCCCCAATCACCATAACTTACCTCAATTGCTTCATCAGTTCCTCGAACTTGGCACTGCGCAGAAACACCAGCAGGTACCCGTCGACGAAGCTGCGGTAATAGCTCCCGGCCAGGTGTCGCATCTTGGTGGCAACACTGAGGCAAGCGCCCAGCAGCAATTTCTGGGAAAACTGTGGGCGGGAAAATTACGAGGAAATAGTTACGAACTCAATAGCTATAAGGCGCGTTATGATAGCTGAGGAATTATCTTGGAAAGGTGCAAATATATTTTTTGCTGTTGTTTTTTTTCCTTCTGAGAAGATTCGATGAGCTAATAAGTTTCCAGAGAATTTCTCAGCCAATTGTACGCATATCAATTTCTGTCATTGAAAACGCTGAAAAAGTGGAAAATTACCTCGTCAACGCCGTACTTGGTGGCCGCGTTGAACCACTTGCTGAAGCAGGCAAACAGCCGGTCCAGGGCCTGCGGGGTCAGGACGGCGCCCAAGTTCGGGACACCGGCCAGATGGTCGTAACCAATTAGGGCTAACAAGGCCGCCCCGTGCTGCCGGATGATGAACGGTCCGCTGCCGTCCGGGGCCAGATGCTGGAAGTGCCACTCGAGCAGGTAGCAGAGCGCCGGCAATAACTCACTGAGCCACGTGGAACCACGCCACCGAGAAAATGAGACACGGAGAAGAATTTTTCCAACGAATGGAAGCAATTAGTTATGTCAGGCCAAACGGAAGAGGTTTTGCATTTTATATGGCTTTTTGTAAAAATTTCCCGGGAAAAGTACTGCATTGTGGTGGGAAAATTGGTTCAGTGGAGCACGCGATTACATCAGGACTTGAGGGGAAGCTTTCAGTATCGACTCGGCCGTTGAAAGTTGACTGAGCGACCATCGGTGAACGCACACGAAGTTGAAACGAACGAAACCGAGCTCAACACTCAAACAGCTTTCTTTTTCTTACGAGTCAAATTACTGTGTCAAAGTCAGTCTGACGTAGTGGAAGCAAGCAAAGCTTTCAGTCACCATTCGTTAAATATGTCGAATGGTCACAAGTCCCGAGTCTGCTTACTGAAATTGCTCAGTAATTTTTCAAATGCTTAATGTTCATTTTCAAAAACAAAAAAAAAATTGATTCAACTTTTTAACTAAGAGTTTGCGACATTTGGCAAAAAGTGACAGTATGAAGTTTCTTTTATTATTATTATTATTTTTTTTTTTGGGAGGTTGGTCCAGCCGCACATCGTTGATGTCGAAACCTCTAAACTGGGCCCTCGTCCTGTCACGTCCGTCAGTAGTCTTGTCGTACATTACAACTAGAATCAGATCTGCCAATTAATTAGTACACTTCGACCAAATAAACACTGACGCTGTATGGATCTGACTCAAGAATAAATGCACAGTTGTGTGTTATTCATAAGTCCAACTTATTCAATTATTCATTTAAGTCCAAATATTCATTTGCTAACTACTTTGGATTGAAAGTCTAAACCAGGCCTGCCCTAACCTACGGCCCGCGGGCCGGATCCGGCCCGTGAAGCCATTTCATCCGGCCCGCGAGGGATCCTGAAAATTGTTCAATGAATGGCCCTTCATGATATTGCAAATATTTATTTAATGAAATAATGAAATGAAAGGAATAAACAATGTAGTTGATTCTCAAGAAAATAAAATTTTCATTTTTTCAAAAATATGTTCTTCGAAATCGATTTTTTTATGTTTGATTAATGCAAAAAAAAAATATTTAAAATAAAGTTTTGAACATTTTTTGCCTTAAATTTGGACGGATTTTTAAAATTGTTTTTTGAAAACTTAAAAAATCTTTGGTAAAACATTAATGAAGTAATCATTTTAGAAGAAAAACAATTAAAACTGATTTTTTCAAAAGCAAAATTTTGAATTTTAAAGAGCCTTGTAGGAAAAACAACACAGAAATCGAGATTCATTTTAAGTTTGTGTGCAATGTGCATCCTCCTTCTTCAGCATTCTTTGTAACTTGAAATATTAAGGATAAAAATTGAGAAAGATTTATTTAAAAATGTAATCATCTGTTTTTCGTCAACGAAAACTATCCGGCCCGCCAACGCTTTTGAAACAACAAATTTGGCCCGCAGGGACAAAAGGTTGGGCACCCCTGGTCTAAACTTTAATCTAAAATCCTCTAAACTTAATGTTCAAAACTAAACCTTCCTTTAACTGTTCTAGTACTACTTCTATCAAAAACAATAGAAAATTATGAACTGATATACAAATAGGATAGAAATCGCGATTTGAAAAAGAAATGACCATTTACGTCAAAAGAACCGTAGTTCCTCGATTCGCAACAATGGTCGATACAACCATAATCCGAAAACCGTTAGTTCAACAGATCAACGAATTTTGTCCGATATCATTACATTATTGATTGATCGAGACTCTATGAAAATTTTTACATAAAATATGCCTAGTAGTCTACATCAATCAAAGTCTATTGACCGCATTACTCTAGTATAAAAATTGCAACTAACTTTAACTTTAAATAGATTTTGAAAGAATACAGATTTATTTTCAATGCTAATGCTAAGCAACAACAGAATTGTACTATCCTGAAATCCCAACCTAAAACCCACATTGTGATAGTGAAAAAGTCACAGAAGCAGCGGTGTCTTGTGCAATTGTGATATTTTCACTATCGGAGAACTACCTAGTTCACGAAGACAGCTTATCGGTCAACGCTTAAGCCCTGGGGCTGCGACAAAGCGAGTTCTCGTAGCATGAAGTGGTGCCCATAGTGCTTATAAAAATAATGTATACCCAAATTTTAGCTAATTCACTAGGATCAAATAATGGCCCAGGGAGTATGAAGTTTCTTTCATTATTTCAGAAGAAAATGTTGAAACCGATTGTTACATATTCTATTAATTTGCTGGAATCGTAGGTGAAAAAAAGGCAAGAGCCGCACCTCGGGTCCATGGCGCCCTTGGTGAAGCATCAATGTGGCACCGGAAATTACCAAATTTCACGAATTTCACGCTCTCCGCGATATCATGAAAATTCACTAACCCTAATGATAACTTTGGATTGAACTGTGATATTTTGTAAACCTGAAGATCTAGTTTTAATTTGACTGTTTTATATGATTTGATTGTGTTTTTATGGATTCCATTAAAATGTAGTTAGACAAATAAAAGCATGATGTTTCTTCAGATTAAAAATAAAATTTATTCTACAAGTTCTCCAAACATTTTAAACATTTTAAAAATCGACAGAAACAGATACAAAGTTCACCACTTTCTGATGTAAAATTAATTTTGGGAAACAAAAGCCGTCACCAAATCAGATATTATATTACCATCATTTTTTTCTGTTTAATTTATGTTGTAAATAAGCAACATAGAATGTGGAATAAAACACAAGAAGAATTTGTTTTTATTGATTTGTATTGATTTCACAGCATTATTTTGTACAGTTTTTATAATTGGGTAATTCTCCGCCAACTCACACAGCAGTTGCCCCGACACCTCTTTGATTTGCGTGAAACTTTGTCCTAAGGGGTAACTTTTGTCCCTGATCACGAATCCGTTTTTTGATATCTCGTGACGGAGGGGCGGTACGACCCTTCCATTTTTGAACATGCGAAAAAAGAGGTGTTTTTCAATAATTTGCAGCCTGAAACGGTGATGAGATAGAAATTTGGTGTCAAAGGGACTTTTATGTAAAATTAGACGCCCGATTTGATGGCGTACTCAGAATTCCGAAAAAACGTATTTTTCATCGAAAAAAAAACACTAAAAAGGTTTTAAAAACTCTCCCATTTTCCGTTACTCAACTGTAAAAAATTTTAGAACACGTCATTTTAAAGGAAATTTAATGTACTTTTCGAATCTATATTGACCCAGAAGGGTCATTTTTTTCATTTAGAACAAAATTTTTCATTTTAAAATTTCGTGTTTTTTCTAACTTTGTAGGGTTATTTTTAAGAGTGTAACAATGTTCTACAAAAATGTAGAGCAGACAATTACAAAAATTTTGATATACAGACATAAGGGGTTTGCTTATAAACATCACGAGTTATCGCGATTTTACGAAAAAAAAGTTTTGAAAAAGTTACTTTTTGCGTTTCTTTTTGCTTTGTCGTCTGTATCTGTTACCGGTGACCATGAACGGCCATGATCAACGACAACCAACATTTTCAAAACTTTTTTTCTTAAAATTGCGATAACTCGTAATGTATATTAAAATTTTTGTAATTTTCTGCTCTACAACTTTGTAGAACATTATTACACTCTAAAAAATAACCCTGCAAAGTTAAAAAAAACACAAAATTTTAAAATGAAAAATCTTGTTCTAAATGAAAAAAAAATGACCCTTCTGGGTCAATGTAGATTCGAAAAGTACATTAAATTTCCCATAAAATGACATGTTCCAAAATTTTTTACAGTCGAGTAACGGAAAATGGGAGAATTTTTAAAACTTTTTTAGTGTTTTTTTCGATGAAAAATACGTTTTTTTCAGAATTCAGAGTACGCCATCAAATCGAGCGTTCAATTTTACATAAATGTCCCTTTGACACCAAATTTCTATCTCATCACCGTTTAAGGCTGCAAATTATTGAAAAACACCTCTGTTAACGCACATCGTAGCGGATGTGGTCCTGTGTGTCGGGGAGAACTTAGTGATCCGGTAAGTCAAAACGCGATTTACTTGGGATGGTTTATTGTACGAAAGGAGTACAGATTGGCGGTTACAAGTATGGTTTTATTGCTCTACTTAACTTGCCCCTGAGGAGGGGTGACTGTCCCGGTCGACCATCTGGTCAGAAGTATTTTGTGGTTCTTGATTCTAGTCGATCCTAGCTAGTCAAGTTAAATGCGACCGGGAAGTCTACAAACATTACAAAGACAAACCTATTCGTGTCCTGAAACGACTACAAACATTGAACATAAAGGTACACGAAGGGCTACTGAGATTGTGTGTGTGGGGTTACATAATCTACAGTGTTGTCTGAAAGTGTTTTTTACATGATCGTCAAAAAAGAGTGAACCTGGGCGTGAACATACCGCCCGCCTTGAAAGGCCGAAGGCTTTCAACAAAATTAAGTCCTAACAGCCCTACTTTTCTTAACCTACTATCACAGTTTCTTTTAAATTTCTTCGTCTGGTATTATGTTGATTGCGTTGGGCTGTTGACTGGGTTCACGCCGACGATGTTCTGCTGCTTGTTGTTGACGATGGGCCGAATCGAGAAGGAACAGCAACCTGAGGGTGGAAAGCGCTGAGCTTCTGGTTGAAACATTAAAATTGTTGCTGTACTTAACTTGAGTAGGGGGTGGAGCGGCAGTTCTGGCCCGTCCGACCACGAACGCGCCACTCCTCGTGCTTTGTTGCTGTGTCCTCGATTGCCGTAGACTTTGGCAAGAGCGATCGCTTCGCTCACTTGCTGGAGACGCCGCGGGTCTTGCGCTGGCGCGGCCGTGGGAATGTCGCCACGCTGTGGTGGTGCGACCGTTGAAAACGCCGCCGCCAGGTAGGCGCGGTCGAAGACGATGTTGTTGTTGTTGGTGGACGCGTTGCCACCAGTGAGAAGGTCGACTGGTATGATTTCTCTCTTCGTTGAGAAGACTTGATGTGGACTCCATCGCTGACGTCACGTGGTGTGCTCTCTGGTTCTCCAGATCATCATTAACGAGGGTACGTCTACCCTGTCAACATGTGACGACTCGTGCAGCATTGGCCACTGCTGCAGGTCGTGGGGATGAACGATGAGCTTCGGTTGTGTTGACGTCAGGAAGTGTCCACGTCGACCGCGTACGATGCCAATGGCTGGCATTTCAGGGATGTTCCAGCAGGACCTGTGAGAGTTGTGTGATTGAGCCACTGTATGAAGAACTAATCAACAGGTACTTATCTTGGGGAAGTGGCGGGGTGGCTGTTCTGGCCCGTCCGACCATGAACGCGCCACCCCCAAATGCCTCGGTGCTGGAACTCCGCTTTCAGCATTTGGCTCGCTGAACTGGTGCTGATTTGGTGCCTTGCTGCATCGCCCTAACGTAAGGGAAACCGTGGTAGGTTGTGCGGCTCGCGCGTCGCTCGGGGACCGCTGTGTTGCGGTCGTGTGACGATCGAGTCACCGTCGTTGTCGTTGCTCGGGAAAGCTGGTGTCAGCGGCTCTTGCGCCGCCCGCCTCGTCGTGACCGTGTTGCCACTGGTAACTGCAGCGTCCGAGCTGCCTTTGTGGAGTGTGTGGACTGTATGTTGGGTTGTCTTCTGCTGAGGTAGTGCGGCTTACGCGCCGCCCGCCGTGTGCTGCACCAGTTGTGCAGCTTCGTGACCGTGGTAGTGATGATTTGCGGCCTGGGTGCCGCCCGTCATGATCTGCTGCGCCGTCCGCGCGTCCGTACTGCTGATGTTTCCTGCTTGTGCGTGTGCCACCGTTGTGGCCGACTTGGGTTCCACCGTGTGTGGATCTTGGTGCCTCCAGTGAGGGCTTGAGTGTGCCAGCTGTGTGGCCGATGGTTGCCTCCGTTGAGGCCTTGGAAAGTGCCACCATGGTGTGGCCGGAGTGTGGGACCAGGTGTCCCCGTGTGCGATGACGTCACGCCTTTGCTCGTGAACTTCAATCCTTCTCCGCGAGCCCAGAGAGGAAGGTGGCCGAAGACGGCCGGACCGATGCTGCTGTGCACGGCAGCATAGCCGAGAATTCCAACCGGTGTTGGATGAGATTCTGCTCTTGGCGAACAGACCGTGGGTTGGTGACGTCGATGGGGGAGGTTGAACGACGCGGTAGATCAGTTCTACCCGCCGCTAACCGGCTTGGTTCCAGCGCTTCGTCGCGCTGGCCTAACTTGACAGGAACATGGTTGCTCGCTCTCGGCGTTACGAGGGAGCCTCTTCTTCTTCGGGGAGGCGTTTAGCTCTCGGCGTTCCGGTTCGCAGAGCTTCTTGGTGGGGGACGCTCGGTGCGTCCGATGACTTGTAGGGTTGGATCTCGGTCCGAGGAAACCACTTCTTGGGGAACGCTCGCCACGTCCGAAGGCAGGTGATCTCCGGCAGCCCGTCCAACTGCGGAGAGTGTGATGACCTCCAGTCCGTCCGACTGCGAGGTGCGAGATGGCAGCTCGTGGCGCTGCCCAGTACTTGCTGGTTGTCGTTGACGATCCGTCTGATCGCCAGGCCGTGGATGTCCAATGCTGCGGTCCGTCTGATCACAGTTGCGATGGCAGTCCGGTTGACTGCGATGCGAGTCCAAATCAGAGGAGTTAAGGAATCCAGCAGCACCGATTCTGAGAGTTTGAAGCGACTAAATCACTGGTCAAACTACAAAAAAGCAAGATACTTATCTCAGGATGGTGGTGGGGGGCTGTTCTGGCCCGTCCGACCACGAACGCGCCGCCCCTCAGGCCTTAGAGCTGGATCCTGCCTTCAGCGTATTGTGTGCTGCGTCGACCGTTCGAAACACCGAAAACTGGACCGCAAGCCCACCGAATAGGCGCCTCTGCGACGCCTCTGAACGTTTCTGCTGATTGTCGAGAGCAGACGCAGCTGTGGTCAGCTACGTGTGGATGTGTGTGCACTTGCAACATTCTTCAGCACTGGGAGGCACGATTTCTTTGCTGTTTTTTAATCACGGCAGACCAAACACTACCGCACACACGACGAACGAACAAGTGTGTTGTCACTGGACTCTCGACGCACAAAATGCACTTTTCGCGAAAAATCGAGATATTTTTCCGCGACTTGCACCGACGATCGATGCACCCGCGAACTAACGAGGTTTGTTTACGTTTGCACTTCTCACTCATTTTCGCTCACTTCTCACGTCTCACTTTATTCTCTCCGAAAGCAAGGTTTGTCAAACCGCGGAAAGCGAGGTAGGGTGATTTTCCAAAACACTGTGTGCTGCATGGGTCTAGCGCAGACCTTTCACTTTCACTGCAGAGATGGGGTCATGGGTTCGTTTTGTTCGCGCGGAACTTTCGTGTGCCGATCAACGTTTGACCGACATTTTGTTCACATGCGACGCCATTTTCGACTTCACAAAATGGCGTTCGCGCCATCACTATTTTTCCGCGAATTTTCTTTCCATTTTCGTGACGAGTCTTTCTGCAGACCTTTGCGTAGGCTCTACAGACGGGAAAACTGGCACACCTTCTTTACACGGTTTTGGAAAAGTTGTAGCGCACTGACAGTTCTCGTTTTGTTTTGTTTTTCACTTTTACGGCTCGCGGTACACTTTTCGTCTCGGTTTGTTCGGAGTATTTCGACGGTTTTCGTGGTCAAGTTCACGGCGGAGTGATTTTATCACGATGGCGGAATCGTGCTTCTTGGTCGCCAGGACAGAATGGCTGATCTGGACGGGATTCTTTGTGACGTTGGAAGATGGCGAATCCTTCCAACGGACTTCTGGTCAGGCTGCATTTCTGGAGTGGCGCCGCGGTTTAGCATGGAACGTTTTCATGAAAATGCACTGCAGTTTATGTTTCACCGATTTTCATGATTGCAGGTGAGAAGTGGACGGAACTTCTTCGATTGGACGGGCAGTTTTCACTGTTCTGCCGCGGTAGAATGGCGTTGGGGTCACACTCAACTTGGACGGGTCTACGAACGCGGTGCCATCGCGAATTTGTTACCGGCAGAATGTCTTTTCTACTAACGGTTCCCGACACACAATCCGGCTCGAAGGACCAAAATGTTAACGCACATCGTAGCGGATGTGGTCCTGTGTGTCGGGGAGAACTTAGTGATCCGGTAAGTCAAAACGCGATTTACTTGGGATGGTTTATTGTACGAAAGGAGTACAGATTGGCGGTTACAAGTATGGTTTTATTGCTCTACTTAACTTGCCCCTGAGGAGGGGTGACTGTCCCGGTCGACCATCTGGTCAGAAGTATTTTGTGGTTCTTGATTCTAGTCGATCCTAGCTAGTCAAGTTAAATGCGACCGGGAAGTCTACAAACATTACAAAGACAAACCTATTCGTGTCCTGAAACGACTACAAACATTGAACATAAAGGTACACGAAGGGCTACTGAGATTGTGTGTGTGGGGTTACATAATCTACAGTGTTGTCTGAAAGTGTTTTTTACATGATCGTCAAAAAAGAGTGAACCTGGGCGTGAACAACCTCTTTTTTCGCATGTTCAAAAATGGAAGGGGTCGTACCGCCCCTCCGTCACGAGATATCAAAAAACGGACCTCGGATTCGTGATCAGGGACAAAAGTTACCCCTTAGAACAAAGTTTCACGCAAATCGAAGAGGGGTCGGAGCAACTGCTGTGTGAGTTGGCGGAGAATTACCCAGATATGATTATTTGCGTTGTCAAAATTCAATTACAAACTGTATGTTTTAATGTTATAATTACATATATTGCATAGGAACTCAAAATACAGCAATTCCCCACGAAAACAAAAAAAAAATAAAAATAATGTTTTCGGATCAGTCTCATTTTTTTTCTGAGTGTTCCTCGGCGCGTCGAAAACCCCAGTTTTAATTTTTTATAAATCGTATCTCGGAATTCTATCATAAACACCATTTTTAAATATATTATGTTAAATTTTCCGAGAAAACCGATAAAACATTTCCAGACGTAAATTCTTCGGTCCCGAGACCTTCCACACAGCATTGAACGACCTTTTCAAATGTAAGGCTAGATTTTTGAAATATTTAACAATTTTTCCTGAAAAGCCTATTCAATAACCTTTCATTTGCGTTCAGTCCAAGAAAGCTAAAATCGATTGAAATGGCGATTATGATTTTATGAAAAAGGTGTTTTTTTGCGAAAATCGACGAGAATTGCAATTTTTCAGACTACCCTAATACGGCGATGGTCACCCTAATGGCCAAACAAAACATACGGGTCTAATTATTTTGGCCAAGGAACAACCAGAAATTTTTTTGAGAATTGTTAGAGAACTTTTTTTTCTGAGTCATGCTGTTTTCGTGGGGAATTGTAAGTAAATTATAAAGTAAGTAAAGTAAGTAGGAATTCGAAGTATTATAAAGTAAGTAGGAGGAATTGTAAGTATTATAAAGTAAGTAGGATTTTTACTAACAAACCGGGAAAGGGAACCTCTCTCACTAATCGCCCCACGAAAGTTCGGATTTGGACCACCCTAACCTGCACCTTTTTGATGGCAATAATCGGATTAATTTCCCACTTGTGCTGAACTGAAAAGAAGCTTTCATCGTTCATTCAACGTAAACATTAAATTAATCAGCTGAAAGTACTCTACTCTATGCCGTTCCAGGTGTTTGAAGCCCTTTTCACTGCTCATAACAGCATATTTGTCCCATGTCAATCCGTGTAATGCTCTATGCAAAGTGAAATTAATACATTTGTTTTACTCACAACGGAAATTTTGGCCCAACAATTTGCTTGGTTTTCTTTAAACATTATACTAAAAAAATAATTTGACAACATTAACATGAGACAACAATCCATTTATGGGCAGCTCAACAGGTTAAACGTTGAACCAATTTACATGTGCTTTGACCCATCTTCAAAGTATGTTTGCAAACGACAGCCTCACCCCCTTCCAACTCATAATAACCACTTAGTATGCAGTACAAACACGGGGAATCGGAAGTTATTTAATTTAATTGCTGCAAACTCAATGTTATTAAGTGATTCCAACCCCAACCAATCTGACCAAACCTGGTAGGTGGAATGAGGTTTTCCGGCCCCTTTTTCATTTTCCTCTCATTAAACCCCACCACACAACTGATTACATTTTCCTGGGAAATTTGTTAGCGAAAAGCGTCCGAGCATTGCACACATTAAAGGCACATCATCGCGGCCTGACAGCCGTTGACAGCCGTTTGAACAATCATGTAAAATTTGCATAATCATGCCACTTGTCTCGTGTCATCGTGCGTGGCGTTTAACACACCCACACGCGTCGTACACCCAAATGGGGTTTGATCTGTTAAACAAAACAATGAACCGAAGCGAGTTTGTACAGTGAGAGTGTATTCTGCTCACGTCAGTGGATGTTGGACATTGAGAGTGAGCAGGATGCATTCTTTGTGACACAAACTCAAATTAGCCAAATTACATTGTTTTGAAAAGTCATAATTGCACCCTTTTGCTCACAAAAAGTTATGTTTTAAATGTCGCAGATTTATTTTGTTTATTTTTTTAATTTAAGGGCCAAAAACGGCAACTTTTGAGCCACAAGGAAGATTGGACAATAGGGCGTCCCGAAAAATTGTCAAATCTTTGGTGCTCACCCCTAGAATGATAGATAAGGATGTCAGGAACAATGTTTTGATACAACAAAAAAATACCAAAAATGGTTTACAACTCGCGCGTGGACCTTGAATGAAAAAAGTGCATTTTGAAGTATTTTTCAGAAATTCGCGTAACAATCATACTAAAGTTATTGAAATTTGGTCGCCTTGGGCTTCAAGTTATACAGTAGTTGTTCGGTAACTGGGCGTTGTTTAACTGGGCTGCTTTTTAACTGGACGCTCGATAACTGGGCCGTAGCCCAGTTAAAAAGCAGACAAACGTCAAAAAACAAAAACAAACCAAAATGACCGAGGGGTTAATGGATGCAAAAATCATATTCAATAAATAAAAACACTTTTTTCAAACTTTTGTTTAATTTCAAGTTACAATTAAAGAAATGTGAAATATAAAACATTTAATTTTATATTTCATCTGGAAATATTATGCATCGGTGGTCCCCTCGTTATTTTTTGTTCAGCCCAGTTAACGAACAACATTCGGTGACTAGGCTACGTTCTCAGCCCAGTTAGCGATCAACTACTGTAGTGTAATGTCCCCTGAACAAATTCCTGTACAGACATAGTCCATAAAATCTTGTGTTTGGGCATAGCAAATTGTAAATTTTAGCCAAAAAATTTCAAAAATCGCTCCCCAAAACGAGCAAAAAAAATAACGTTCACAGCTTGGAGATATGAACTATAATAAAATTACTTTTGATTAAATTTATGATTATTTGTCGTTTACGTCACTTTGTGAGAAAATCTGATTTTTTTTCATGAAATGCTACAAAAAAAATATGCCTCACCGTTTGTAATCATAGTAGCCAATGTTTTATGCTAAAAACGCTTATATACTAATAATTCCGTAACTTTATGTTAACTAAAATGCAAATATCTCGGCTTTGCATGGACATAAATTGAATGTTAAAAAAAGCAAAATGATCTTCGTAAAATTTCCTATAAGCTGAAGTTTTGGCTGCCAAATTTTTTGGCTCGTTTTGGGAAGCGATTTTTGAAACTTTTATGGACCATGTATGTACAGGAATTTGTTCAGGGGACATTAAACTATAACTTGAAGCCCAAGGCGACCAAATTTGAATGACTTTAGTAGGATTGTTACACGTATTTCTGAAAAATACTCGAAAAATGCACTTTTTTTTATTCAAGCTCCGCGCGCGAGTTGTAAACTATTTTTGGGAATTTTTTGTTGTATGAAAACATTGTTCCTGACATCCTAATCTATCATTCTAAAAGTGAGCACCAAAGATTTGACAACTTTTCATTTTTTTTGGGACGGCCTAATGGACAAGTAAAATCATGATCATGATCATGATTGATAAATGATTTTTGAAATTTTCAAGGCTTCCGTATTTTTGATAAAATGATCCGTTATGAGTTTTAAACATATAATATTTACACAATAATTTCAGGCAATTTTCAGAAAAACTTAAATAGAATGGTTTTTTGTTCGGACTTACAAATAAAATGATAATTATTTTTAAAAACAGTTTACAGATTTTGCGAAATTCCTTGTCATATTGGTCATGTGTAACATAACCTGCACCTTTTTCCCTGGTTAGTAGGGGACCATCCATGAATCATGTGCATCACGTTAGACACTTCTGAGCGTCTTTTTTTTATAAATAGGTGAGAAATCGTCAACAATTCTTTTTTGGACAATTAAAATCGGACAAACGTAGAGCACTTAAAAAAAATAATTGCATAATCAGTGCTAATATTGGCTCCATATACCATTTTAGGCTTGATTTTGCAATTTTGAAAATATTTGTATTCAATAACAACTCTACGATTCCGTAAATCGAGTTTTCTTTGAAACTTTAGCTAGTTTTCTGTATCTTGAGATTGGATTTTCTAATCGATTTGGTGTCTTCGGCAATGTTGTTGATTATAATTATGTGATTTTCGAATGCTTCCCACTATTCCAGCTGCGCTACAGCTGTAAAAATAAACAAAGTAGAAAGCTATATTCAAACTGAAGCGCGACAAAGTTTTTGCTGCTGAAATTATTTGTTTTGAATTATTTTGGGTCAGCGTACCGTAAAACGGGTTGACTTTGATAGCCTTTGATACACCCAAAGGAAAAATATATCTCAAAATCTGCAACATTGGATTTGCTGCAGAAAATGTCACATTTTATAACATTTTTTGCAGCAAGTCCGTAGATCATTTTTGCCCGCGTGTAAAAATTTCAGCGATCTGCAGTTCTCACCAACACATATAATGCTGGCTCGTCCTCGAGCAACACTCCAAAGAGAAGCATATGTTGATGCTCTTTCACTTACTTTTCATCAAGCGTCCATGGCACGGTGGTAGCGTGTCGGATCAATAACCAAGAGGTTGGTGGTTCAATCCTCGTTCTGCTAAGTGTTTTTTTTTTTTTTTTGTGAAATACAACCAAAAAGCCGTCGGTAATGTCGATAATTGTCGGTAACGGGCAAAAATGTCATACCCCTATATCGCAAAAAATGCATGAGGACAGATTTCATGCAGATTCTGATATACTTTCATGCCGCCATGCATCACAATCATGCGACTGCCAGTTGGGTGTAGGTTCGCGATTTTTCAGCAAAAAAAATACTTACGAAATGGTTGAGAATCATACTGACTGTGGTAGAGAAGTGTTCAAAGTACCTCAAGGACAACTTTTCATAAAATTTTAGTTAACGATAGTTAAGAAAATGTTGATGAAAGTCATTATTTTAAACTTCTCAAAATGTCATGATTTTCTCAATGAACATGATTTTGAATCGGAAAAAAGGAATGCATTTTCGGATTTCTTGGTCAATTTTCCATTAAGAGAAGGTTTAATAAGTTTATAAATCTCCAAATTTATAAGCAATTTCAGTAGAACAAATTTCATGCAAAATGTGCAAACATGTGAATCGTGCTTCAAAATCAAATAGGTTTAACATATTTCAGACAAAATACCGACTTTTTAACAATTTTATCAAAAATTTATATGTATTTTGTTAAAAAGCTTATAAACATAGTCAACTAAATATAAAAAATGATTTTTTTTTGCTTCAAAACTTTATCAGCTAGTACATTTAACGTACAAATAATATTTGAACATCTAAAATATGATTTTAACAAGAAAAACTATGACTATCAAAGTCACGTCGAAATTTTAACTAAGAATTTCTAACGTAACTATTTTTCGAAACACTATTGAAAAAACTTTCTTTTTTTCAAAATAGTGCATGGACTTTGTGTGGCCTATCCCAGTACATGTTTAAAAAATAATAATCTTGAGAAAAACCATACCTGTTGGAAAATATTCCAAAAACAAATTAAAATCCTATCAAAGTCTCCCCGGTTTACAGTATATAAGCGTTAGATTACGCCCAATCACTTTTATTATAATTATTAATTGTTCCAGTACATCCAAGAACACCCGAAAATGTATTACAAAGATTAAAGCGACCAGCCCTACTGCGTTGTGTTTACCGCAGGGAGGATTCTGAGGATGGATAACATTTCACAGAATCTACATGGAAGAAGGATGCGTGGACATACCATACCAAACGCTCCAGCTCCGGCTTCATATGTGCTATGTAGGTAGTGATCAGTATAAAATATAGTGTTGTGAAATAATCAATTCATTATACTATTGCAATCCCGACTAGAGTGCACAAAAGCACCCAGCATCATCAATCGCGACAGCCTCGATGAGAATTCAATGAGTAGCTTTTGAAGCGGTTGAACGCGCGGTTAACTATAGTGGGGGAGCGTGGGTGGTGGTGATGATGGTTATAAACAGCATCGATAATGACACTAATTAGGAAACGTGCACTCGCTGACATTCCCGGCATCGGCGAAATCGGTACTGTAATTTTCCGCGAGATTAATCTCACTGTCGAGAAGTTCCACCAAAAAGCACATTTGCTGTGTGGCTAATTATGCAACCCCGGAAGATTGACATTCTCGGTTTGGGGATCAACAAAATTTGCGGAATTCCATCGGGTTCGGCAGATTACTTTTTCGGATGGAGCCTTTTATCAATTATGATTGACTGTTTTGCAAAGGAAGTTTTTATATGTAAATTTATGAACGGCTCAGCTTATTTTTAAATGAATTTAAAGCAACCTCATTGTTTTTAAGTTTTTTTGTTCGTATTTTCTGTGTATTCGGTCTCAAGACCTTCAAAACATGGTGGCAGGCTTGGCCGAATGGATCGTTGTCCGGTTTGTAAGCGGATGCTCATGGGTTCGATTCGATTGCGTCCAAGAGAGCTAAAATCGACAAATATTGCCATTTTTTAAACCACCCTAACATGGCGTAGGTCACCCTAATGGTCATCGAAAAGAACTCCAGAAATGATCCACGAAGCGAAAGAAATCACCAGACTCCAGGCGGGACTTGAACACGCTACCTCCTCATTAGTTCTGAGACGCATTGCCAATTGTACTACTGAGGTCCTTGAGATTCAAGGTCTAGTAACAATAAAAATGCTCACTACCTTTTTTCCCCACCAACAACAAAAATTCCGTTTGCTGTAAGGGGACCATACATAAACCACGTTGATTTAAGTTGGAACGATGTTTTTGATCGCAAAAATTACAGATTTGATCAAATTAAGTTCTGCAAAGTTCTAGAATCATCTAGACATCCTAACAAATCACTGGAAAGAAGAATCATCTTGGTTGGTTGAGTTATGCCCGAGAATCAGCGAGTTGAAGTTACCGTTCCAACTTTTTTGGAGCATTGGGCGTTGGAATGATAAAACAGCTGTAATTTTACAAGGATTGAACTTAGGACAATGGTCAATATGGAGACTTTTATATAAAATTGTCTGGAGAATCGACTCTCGCGTTCGGTTTTGAAAATTTTGACGTTTAGAGCACTTTTCAAAAAAAAAAACAGTTTCAGTAAATGATTTTTGTTTTTTTTTTAGGTGAGTTGCTCCATCCTGCACTTTTCGTGAGTCTTTTTGTAACATTTTAGGCTATTTTCACAAAAATTTTGAACGAAACAAAATCGTAGGCTCACCTTCAAATTTGACTTTTAAACTTAAAATTCAAAAAATCTCATGAAAGTGGAGTGTTTTTTTCTTTCAGTGTATTTTTTTCGGAAAGCCCGTCAAATTTCCTACAAGTTTGTCTTTGACCACTTTTTGATACGATGCAACGGCGTCGAGATACAGCAATATTTAAATTACGAAATACAAAAATATTTAAAACACTTACGCCCTTGTAAAATGTCATTATCGAGTGAAACTGGCTACATATACACACAAATGGCTTATATATGCCCAGGATAACATGTCTACAAAGTTTCATTGAAATAGGAGAGGGTCGAAAAAAAAAGTTCCTCAAAAACCCTGTTTTGAGCTGGAATTGCTCTATTTATCCAATCCACATTTTATGCTATATCAAAACCGGACTCATATGAAACATTCGTGAAATTTTCCTATCCTTTCGAAAAAAATATTTCCGAAATTTTTGAAACAAGGCTAACATTTCTAAAGGGCCAAATGTTCAATAAAAAAATTAGTCTTGGTTTAAAAATTTTGAAAATATTTTTTTCGAAGAGATCGCAAAATTTCACGAGTGTTTTATATTTTGACATTGTAAATCGAACCATTAATTGCTGAAATATCGACATTAGAAAATGGTTGGTTGTTTGGGTGAGACTTAGAAAACATCAATTTTCTTGTTTTTAAACCTTTGCATGGCAATATCTCAGCAACTAAGGGTCGTATCAACAAAGTCCGAAAAAGCAAAATATAGAGAATTTTCTCAGCTTTTCCAAAATATGTTTTTTTCAAAAGTGGGCAACATGGGCACTATTTTAAAAAAAAACAATAACTGCGACTATTTTGAAAAAAAGTAACAATAAAATGGCTATAACTTGAAAACGGTGCACTTTATCAAAACTTCACTAAAGTACTTTTTGATTGCAATTTCAATTTATACATCGAAAAATGAAATTGAAAAATTTTTGCGACCAATATTTCGATTTTTTGAAAAAAGTTGTATTGATTCAAAAAATCATAACTCGATCAAAGATTTTTTGCCCATCCTGGAAATTTCTGAAAAGTTGGCATTTAATGTCCTCTAGAAAATATCAAAAAAGAAAAAAAAATAAAAAAAGTATTTTTCTGCAAATCAAGTTTTACTGACAAAAAGTGAAATAAAAAATCACCAATTTTTTTTTACCGTGCATCATTTTTTTTCAATGTAGTCCATATCCATACCTACAACTTTGCCGAAGACACCAAATCGATCAAAAAATTCCTTCAAAAGATACAGATTTTTGAATTTTCATACATCATTTTTGTATGGACAGCTGCCAAATTTGTATGGAAAATTATATGGACAAACTAATGCTGCAAAATGGCTTCTTTGGGCATACCGAAGGCACCAAAAACGTTTCAGCCGGATTAAAAAATACAGAAAAAATCGAATGACCGAAATCTCAGAGAATTCCTCATTTGTATCACTCTTGACTTAAACTTTGTGTTTTTAAATGTTTGCTGGAGTGAATCTTATTGGAAATTTAATGTACATTCCAAATTTGTAAAAAATGTTACGGATGGTTCTGCAGGGTTCGCCACTTTCATCCAAATATTTTTCCAAAATTTGGACTGTCATTGGAAATTTATAAATACACAGCAAATAAAGTAGTAATCCAGCTGCGTGTAAAAGGCTTTGGTGTAAAATAGATTTTGCATTATTTTATGAAATTCTGTGTAATATTACACCCTGAAATATGTAGCCCATCAGTATAGGGGGATGGCATCGCTATTTTTAGATCACGTTTTCCACTTTTTCTCCATCGAAACCTACTACTTTATCGACTTCATTTTGCTGGGCGGGATAGGACGCCGTCTATTTTTATACGATGACACAGCACTTTTCCACTCTTGCACTTAAAAAACCAGATGGCAGCACGATGTAACGCCACTTCCCTATGGGAAATCTACTTGACCGAAATGTCAAGCTCACGTATACGTTTATCCTTTCAATTTTTCATCGGTCTGATGGCCGAGCGGGCTAAGGTGCCAGTCCTTACTGTAGGTACTGGATTTGAGTCCCGTCGGTTGCAATATTTTTTGGTGTTTACGAAAATTGTACGTGTCATTATTGTGTGTTATTTTTGTGATGCTTTTGCTTGCGATTTTACCATCGGATTTTTTGCTGTGTAGTCAACAACAGTGTAAATAAAAGATGCTAAGAATTGAAAACAGAAAAACTGATCATACTGAAAAATATTCAGATTTTTTTCGCCAACAATCTATTTATTTTTTTTCTTCCAGAATATGGCTGAATTTATAGCCAATTGCACGCAATTTTAATTAACCATCGCCCAAAATTGAGCAACAATCGTCCGAGAAAATCATGACCTCGAGCTCATTAGAAAAAAAAACTGAAAAGTTCCAACTGCGAGAATCGAGCCAGGAACCTTTAATAGACCATCTCAACGACTTAACTGTCTCGGCTACCACAGCTTGGTGACTAGATTGGGATGCATTACACTTGTTTTGTTTTGATGGTGTGATGGAAAATCAGTTTGCCCATGTAAATTATTCCGCAGCACTCTACTGCGAGGCAAAGTGCGCAAAGTTGACAGTTCTCAGTTCTGCAAAGCAGTGTGATGAAAAAATCTAGGCCTAGCACGATTGACACAAACTCTAGGAATTGCTGCAAGGCGCAATAAATTTGAGGATTTTTTTTTCAACTGTTTTTTTTTTATTTAAATTACAAATTTTTTTTCTTCCTGCGTTTTTGGAGAAATTTTGAAAACAAATTTGCATTCTCCATATTATTCTTAGATAATATTAGTATTTTGGAAATTTTGAACATGCACTTGAATTTTTGAGTTACCTTTTGTCACCGTAAATCAGATTTCTCACATTAAAATTCTTTACCCCAAACCACAATGCGCCTCCATGAGATATGCCTTGAACAACAACGAACGGATAATGCTTCGGTGGAGAGCAGCCGAAGGCATCGTCATCCGGCAGTGACTTTACCACTTAAAAGCTAATTCAAAGTGATGAAAGCAGCAAAAAAACAGAAAAAAAAGTATCAACTCACGCTCAAAGTTTTCCCTCCAAAGCTCACATATAAAGGTATGACGACAGCGCGAAAAATACAGTCATTTAGTGGAAGTTTTCTCGCTTTAACAACACAACGTAGTCAGCAAAGTGCGGAAGAGTAGGAAAAAAAGTTAAAAAGTTGCGTCGGCGTGCCACCCGCGTGTGGAGTGGAGGCTCGGTCAAAACTTTGTCAATATGAAACTTTTGTTGACACTTTTGACCGTCGCCGGGCTCTTCACAAGCCACGCACTGGTGAGTGGGGCTTTAAATTTGAATTTAATTTTTGTTTTAATAAAAAATATGAAATGAAAGAAAAATGAGTTAATAGAAAGCAAAGTCAATTCAACCATGGAGTACAGCAATTAAATCAGACAAACCAATTAAATACCGAATAGGAAACAATCGTTGAAAGGAAAGTTTCCCACAAAGACCATTTCTCGGCGCAGATTTCCGACGTCAAAAATTACTCCGTACAGCTGTCCTCATTTAATTAATTAGTTTCGCCCAAAGTGAGTCAAGTTTGATTCTTCTGCGACGGAAATGGCAAATTATCGCTCCGTTGCCCTGGGATATCGCAGACCAGAATCAGGCGGTCGGAAAGTTTCTAGCAAACCGCTCTTTGATTTGATTCTGATGCTGTGCTAGTACAGCTGGAGGGGTTTTTTTTCTAGAGTAAACCGAGGATTAGCGAAAGTTTGTTTTAATTTGTGATTAAATCGAGCGTCTTGTTGACATTACGACGTCCAACGAATAAGTGATAATCTCAAGCTCTGGATAATAGTGCTACCTGTAAAACCGTTACATTTTTCGAAAAATTATAATTAGGTAATTTTTAACCAACGAAACTGTTATTTCAAGTCTTGCTCTCAATGCTGGAGAGGCTAGTGTTCTCAAAAATGTTCCAACTGATTTGAAGTCCTGATTAAAATTAAATTAAAAATATTTAATCAAACAAAGTTCTTTGTCATATTGGTCATGTGCAACATAACCACTTCAAAATGGTATTTTTTAGGCTTTTTTCCATATTTGCAAAAAAAAATATGTTCAAAAATTTATTTAAATTTTGATATTTTCGGTAGTAGCATAATTCTATACATAGTAAAAAAATGTGTAAATTTACAATTTCAGTTTTTGTATTTTTTTAATCCGACTGAAACTTTTCTGGTGCCTTTGGTAAGCCTAAAGAAGCCATTTTGCATAATTAGTTTGTCCATAAAATTTTCCATACAAATTTGGCAAATGTCCATACAAAAATGATGTATGAAAATTCAAAAATCTGTACCTTTTGAAGGAATTTTTTGATCGATTTGGTGTCTTCGGCAAAGTTGTAGGTATGGATATGGACTACGCTGGAAAAAAATGATACACGGTAAAAAAAAAATTGGTGATTTTTTATTTAACTTTTTGTCACTAAAACTTGATTTGCAAAAAAAAACACAATTTTTATTTATTTTTTATTTTTTGATATGTTTTAGAGGACATAAAATGCCAACTTTTCAGAAATTTCCAGGTTGTGCAAAAAATCTTTGAGCGAGTTGTGAATGTTTGAATCAATACTGATTTTTTCAAAAAATCGAAATGTTGGTCGCAAAAATTTTTCAATTTCATTTTTCGCTGTAAAATCAAATTTGCAATCAAAAAGAACTTTAGTGAAATTTTGATGGAGTGCACCGTTTTCAAGTTAAATCCATTTTTAAGTGACTTTTTTGAAAATAGTCGCAGTTTTTCATTTTTTTAATTAGTGCACTTTTGAAAAAAATATTTTTGATAAGCTGAGAAAATTCCATACATTTTACTTTTTTGATACGACCCTTAGTTGCTGAGATATTGCCATGCAAGTGTTTAAAAACAGGAAAATTGATGTTTTCTAAGTCTCACCCAAACAACCAACCATTTTCTAATGTTGATATCTCAGCAACTAACGGTCCGATTTACAATGTTAAAATATGAAACATTCGTGAAATTTTCCGATCCTTTCGAAAAAAATATTTTCGAAATTTTTGAAACAAGGCTAACATTTCTAAAGGGCCAAATATTAAATATTACGCCCTTTTAAAATATTAGTCTTGGTTTAATTTTTTTTTAAATATTGTTTTCAAAGAAATCGGAAAATTTCACGAATGTTTCATATTTTAACATTGTTAATCGGACCATTAGTTGCTGAGATATCGACATTAGAAAATTGTGGGTTGTTTGGGTGAGACTTAGAAAACATCAATTTTCCTGTTTTTAAACACTTGCATGGCAATATCTCAGCAACTAAGAGTCGTAACAAAAAAGTTCAAAAGTGCAAAATATAGAGAATTTTCTCAGCTTTTCAAAACTATTTTTTCAAAGGTGGGCAAACGTGCACTTATTTAAAAAAAAAAGAAAAACTAAGACTATTTTCGAAAAAGTCACCTGAAAATGGATTTAACTTGAAAACGGTGCATTTTATCAAAATTTCACTAAAATACTCTTCGATTGCAATTTTACACCAAAAAATAAAGTTGAAAATTTGTTTCGACCAATATTTCAATTTTGAAAAAATCAGTATTGATTCAAAAATTCATAACTCGCTCAAAGATTTTTTGCCCGTTCTGGAAATTTCTGAAAAGTTGGCATTTAATGTCCCATAAAACATATCAGAAAATAAAAATAAATAAAATAGTGTTTTTTCAGCAAATCAAGTTTTAGTAACAAAAAATGAAATTAAAAATCTCGAAAAAAAATCATCGTGTATATTTTTTTCAGTGTAGTCCTTATCCATACCTACAACTTTGCCGAAGACACCAAATCGATCAAAAAATTCCTTCAAAATATACAGATTTTTGAATATTCATACATCGTTTTTGTATGGCCAGCTGCCAAATTTGTATGGAAAATTAAATGGACAAACTAATGATGCAAAATGGCTTCTTTGGGCATACCGAAGACACCAAAAAAGTTTCAGCCGAATAAAAAAATACAAAAAAGTCGAATGACCAAAATCTCAGAGAATTGCTCAGAAGTGTATGATTGGACAGTGTACTTTTAACTGTTTTATGACTTAATATTACTACAATTAAGACTGGAAAGGTGGCATTACACCGGAATAGTGGTAAATTTACACATTTTTAATGGACAAATTTCACATCACATATATCTCCTGAAAGAACGTTATCTCATAATTCCTTAACTTTTCGCACCCGTGCAGAAGACTTTCTAATTTATTCTAATTTATTCACCACCCAGTCTTGATTAAACACACGCCTTTATTATGAATTAGAACCCAAAAAATTCACGGTTATTAAGGTTCAACACTGCACCTAAATTACCGCGAAAATTACATGCAAATTGCATTACCTACCAGCGCGAAAAACTTTTGACACGCGTCGTCGGTTTGGTGGTTCTTGATGGACAAAATTCGTACATAACTCACATCGTTACCCGTCAGGAGTTCTCGGAATCCCTCCGTTCCTCCGGGAACCGAGCGTCGCGAACCAACCGTCATATGGGGGGATTGTAACGAAGTTTTTATGTTTTCAATTGAAAACATATTCGTCAGTTGTTGGCAAGGTGTGATACAAGAATCCATGGTCAAAGTTAAACGTTCAAAATTTGTTTATAAATATCAACTCTGTGTAACTGAACATGATAAATTAGTAAGATTTTTTTTACTAAATATTATTTGTTGCTTTTTATAGCCACCCAATAAAAGAAGCATATTTTGCACCTCAAAACTTTGGAGAGTTCTCAACGACAAAAAATACCAACTCGGGAACGCTTCGAATAACCCCGCTTTCTCAAATTCACGGCAAAACTTTATCCCCATCCAGTTTTATTCTCAGGCTCAAACCAGTATCTACGCCAGCGGAAGTTCGTCAGACTCTGCCGTTAGAGCGCTATAATGCAAATCTTCTTGTGGATTTTGTCACCTCCGAAACTTTGTGCGGTTCGGTTTTTGTTGTTTGATGGTAACTTGTTCCGTTGATATTATGCAAGTTTGTTGTTTTTTTTTTGTTTTCTTGCTTTTGATTCAGGTGCAAACTTTTTAAAAATGAAAATATAAAATGAAATATTATAGGGGAAATATACTCTTTTTAATCGATTAAAGCTCCAAAAATACTATTTAGGCTATAAACTTACCAGCAACAGCACCGCACACAAATTTATGCCACATGCTGGCTTAAAAGATCAAATTTAATGCACTTTTTATCATAATTTCTATTTTGCGAGACCATTTCTCATAATTTTATTGGCACACACATCCACATGCAAGATGAGAGCGTAACTGCTTAACAAAAGTCGCCATCAGTATCTTTTCACTTGCGGTAACGTTTTCAAAGCGCTTAAGATATGAAATTGCTTTCAACTACCGGCAACATGTTCTTTTACACATTAGTTAGTCACTCACTTGAAAAATAATCCCGAAACATGTAAATAATTAGCAAGCGCCATCAAAAAAACAAACACGCCAAGTCTTTTGACGTTTGACTTTTGACGACCCATTCCAATCGAAGGCTGAAGAAAACCGAGCGAGAAGCAAAGGCAAATAAAGAACAAAGGGTGGCCACCAACACCACCAAGCAGCGCCTGTTTGAGTGAGCCAGTGATGCCAGGAAATTTTCTCTATAGATGCTACTTTTCGTGAGTGTTCGCTTCAAATTTCATCACTAGGGCGTCCAATTTTCCCGGGTTTTGAATTTTGAAAAAAATCAAATCAAATCAAATTATTCGCTCTACAGCATTGCCTTGGCGTTCTCGATTGCGAGATTCCTACTCGAAACTAGGTGTCCGAAGGCTTGATTGTTGAGGCGGGAACGGGAAAAATATTTTTCAAATCCCTGGAATTCCCGGGATCCCGGGAAATTTTTTAAACAGTCATAAAATCTAAGTTTTCATTAAATTTGTTATGTTTTTCAAGCTTACAATCATAGAATTAGCTAAATACCATTAATTGGTGATAATCTTTACTTCAATCTGAACAAGAGCAGCAGTTTTTAGTTAGTCTAAAAAATATTAAAAATGTTTGTTTTTTTTTTGTTGTTTGTTACGCTTTGGATTTTTAATGAATTATCATTTTTAATCCAATGTGATTGAAATTATTTATTAAAATCATAAAATTTTTATTATTATATTTCTTTAATTTTTTACATGAAAAAAAAGAAACGATAAAAAATAAAATGAATCCATCCAATGTAATATTTTAGAAAAGTTTAAAATTTCAGGTTTTATATAAAACATATTTGACAAACTATCTTTTAATTACTACCGCCAACTGGGGGAAATCGGGACTGCAGTCTGAAAAGGTACATATTTAAGAGCAATAAATTTGAAAATTGGTGCACTAATTGTTTTGTTGATTAAAAAAAATATCAGAACATTATGATGTCTTAATTCGTTACTATTGTCCTAATTTGCTCCAGATGCCGATGTTTGATAAAAAATAATAGAATATGATTTTTTTCAAGTTTAAAATCATCATTAAACGTAAATATTTAAAAAATAAATAAAATTTTATGAAAAATATTTAAAGCACAAGGCATTTTGCGGATCCATAAACTAAATTTTTAATAATTTTCCCTTATAAGCCAAATACATGTTGATATATGCCTAATACAAATTTGCTAATGCTTTAAAATTATTATCGATTACAAAGTATTCAACTGTTCATCTATTTCCACAAACTAATTTGAGTTACCAGACCAGATTATTATTTTATTTTTTTTCAATTTCGGGGAATTCCCGACAAAATATAAAAAATCCCGGGATTCTGGAATTCCCGGAATTTTTGTCTCTGGAATTCCCGGGATGCACTATTCGTCACAATTGGCAGCACTAAGCTGAAAATAGAAAAAAAAAGCACGTGGTCCAATGCACTCGACTGCTTAGAATACATTTGAGAAATATTTTTTTCAAATGCATGTAAAAGGAATAGCACAACTTTTAATTAAAGTGAAAATAAACAGAAATGTTCACAAAAAGTTGCTCTATTCGTTGGTGTATTTGGTTTTAGTAAATTTCAAGGAACTCTCCAGATTATCCAGCATCATTCAAACACGACCACTTAAAATTGGTATATTTCCCCTATTTAGATTTTCACAGATTATAATTTTTATTTTTGAATTTTGAAAATATTTATAATTTTATGAGTAAAATAAGAAATGTCTACTGATTTATGAGGCAAATCCTAAGACACTTTGACAGAAGCGTTCAGTTTGCAGCGGAGTAACGTCTGCCAGTGCACAGTGCGAAAAAAGGTAGGGGAGTTTGGGGTAATATGGACAGGGGGGGTAATTTGGACACCCCTTTAAAAATCTCGTTTTCTTCGGATATAAAGTGAAAACGGCAATTTAAGTGATGATGCTAGTACTAGTAATGGCCTAGGAGTATGGACAAACCAAAAAAGTTGGAATAGGTTAAGTAGTTTTGGTGTAATATGTAAAAGTTTCCAAAGGCCGGTTGGTACTGCCTTAAATTCTAATATTTGAAGGTTAGGAAATAAGGGTTTGCAGGGGTTATATGGCAAAAAAGTTGATATTTTATGTTTAAGGGGGTTGCTTGGACGATGCCTGAGATATGTACGTATAAAAATTGTGCATTTTATCCATTTTTATCATCAAATATTGCAATTTTTGATAGAATATGCTATGGGGGTAATTTGGACATGGCTTGTGGGGTAATTTGGACATACCTGAAAGTCTACCTGTCAGGCAACAAAAAAGCAACTTTTATGGTTGGATGAGTTTTTAAAGCGATTTAGATAAATTTAGAGGGATTTAATATGTCAAAACAATCAAAAAGGAATGAGCAATGAGAACTTTCACAAAACCTCTATTTTTTTAATTTAGATAAATTTATTCCAATATTCGAATTGATGAAAATCTGATTACTGTACATTTGGCGTTCAACAAGACTCTAATGTTGATTGCTTTTAATTAATTTCTTTGACATTTCTAATTTCTATGCTGGTTTACAATAATATTTAAATTTGAAGGGCTACAGAATGTAAAATTAAAAAAAATATTTTCAGGCTAATAAATTCTATATAAAGATTGATTTATATAAACATAAACGATACCTTAATCACTAAAAGCTATACTTGTGCCTAATCCAGAATCAATGTTTAAATCATTTCAGTATTAATGATTAAATTATGTATACTACACTAAACTATTTGTTATCTTCCTATTGAATTATAGTTCTATCACAAAATCATTATTTAAACCTTTGATGAAATATTGTGAGCAAAACAACACTTCAAACCAAAACCAGGTTGAAGGATAAAAAACATGCTCAAAAAATCAAATGTTAAACTTTTTCTTCAACATGTGTCCAAATTACCCCTCAAAAGGTGTTCATATTACCCCACAAGGTATGTCCATATTACCCCACAAGGCATGTCCAAATTACCCCACAAGGCATGTCCAAATTACCCCATAAGGGTGTTCATATTACCCCCACACAAAAATGTGGGGGTAATTTGGACACCTTTTAATTTTTGCGATAAAAATGGGTTTTTCATCAAAATTTATCGAAATAAATGACATTTTTCCATCAAATATGGTCTCTATTATCCTCTGGTGTCATCCACATTCCTTTGGATATTCCATACAGCCCGTGACAGAGCAATTTCCTTAGGGTGTCCAAATTACCCCACACTCCCCTACCAAAAAATACCGAAACATGGTTTCTCGCAAATCATCGCCAGGAATCATGTTCCGATGCAAAGTTGTACCACTCTGACCAGCAGCCGGGGAGCGTCAAATGTATATTGATGAATAAGCTATTTCATTCGTTTTTCAATGAATCGACTTGCAAAACTATTCTGGCTGGCTGAAAAAGCGAAAAAAGACAGGAATTAAAAAGTTTGTCCATTCCGAAACTCCCGGAAATGTGCCAAAACCGAGTATTCTCAATTCTCAGTTTTTCCAATATTGAAAATATAGAATAGGTTTTAAGAATAAATTTCCTTTTTTTTGTAGAAAAAGTTCACAAAAATACATGACACTTACAACACCGCAATTCCCCACGAAAACAGCATGATTCAAAAAAAGAAGTTCTCCGATCGAGCTCAAATTTTTTCTGGGGGTTCCTTGGCCGAAATAATTAGACCCGTATTTTTTGTTTGGCCATTAGGGTGACCTACGCCGTGTTAAGGTGGCCCGAAAAGGGCAATTTTCGTCGATTTTCACAAAAACCACTTTAAAAAAAAAATCATATCTCCGCGCCATTCATCCGATTTTAGCTGTCTTAGGCGCAAAAGACAGGTGATTAGCTTGGCTATTTAGGAAAAATAGTAAGAAGTTCCAAAAATCTAGCTTAACATTTGAAAAGGTCTAAAGAATCTGTTAAAAATATTTTTAGACATAGGCTCTTTGGTCCCGAGACCTTCGAAACAGCATTTTAAGTTTTCATACGACCTTTTCAAATGTTAAGCTAGATTTTTGGAACTTCTTACTATTTTTCCCAAATAGCCAAACTAATCTCCTTTCTTTTGCGCCTAAGACAGCTAAAATCGGATGAAATGGCGCGGAGATATAATTTTTTGAAAAAAAAATGTTTTTGCGAAAATCGACGAAAATTGCAATTTTTCGGACCACCCTAACACGGCGTAGGTCACCCTAATGGCCAAAAAAATACGGGTCTAATTATTTCGGCCAAGGAACCCCCAGAAAAAATTTGAGCCCGATCGGATAACTTTTTTTCGAATCATGTTGTTTTCGTGGGGAATTGTTGAATATTTGTCGTAAGAGATTTATTTGCCGTTGCATCCTGTATCTTGAGAAGGGTTTTTTTATCGATTTGATGTCTTCGGCAAAGTTGTAGGTAATTTTCAGGAAAAAACAGGTACACGAAAAAAAGGACTCCTTTTTTAATTTAACTTTTAATTACTAAAACTTGTATCCCTAAAATACCCATTTCTTATTTTAAAATTTCTCAGTGTCTTGCGAACCTTCGTGGTGAACGGACACTAGAGCTGCGGTATGTTTTACTACCTAAGCTCAGAGTTATTTCAAAACAAAATTCACAGTCTTTTTAAAGACTACCTGAGTTATTTTCCAAAATTCTAAACAGTCTTTTCAAGACTAACCCCGCCTGAAATTTTGTTGTATTTTACAAACGAAGCCATCTTTTAAGAGAACTTTGCTTGCAAAATGCGTCAAAACAAAGGTAAACGCAAATCTTCTGAAGATTTGGTCGTTACGTCGGTGAAGCGTTTGAACGCTAAACCGGCTAACGGAAACAGAAAAGAAAACAGCCTCTTCTGAGGTCTGATTCTGATTCTGAATGTGAGGTCAATCCTCCAATTCCATTGACAAACAGTTTCGGTGTTTTATCCGAAACTGATGACAAGGAACCTTCTCCTCGTACTGAGCCTTCTGCCGTCGAGAAACGAGTAAAGGCTCCGCCAATTGTTGTGACTTCCGTCTCCGATTTGGCCAGCTTTCGAACGCAACTGAAGAATTGCAAGGAAACTTGCAATTTGAAGGTTTCGTTCCAGCTTGGTCGAAGAGGAGAATGTCGCTTGTTGACGGAATCTTTACAAGATCACCAAACTTTTGTTGGTTATTTGAAAAACACAAACACAATTTCTACACGTATGAGACCAAGAATGCTCGTCCATTCAAGGCGGTCTTGAAAGGTCTCTCCAACGACTTGTCGGTGGATGAGATCAAAAACGAACTTAAGGTGTTGCTTGGCTTTGCCCCATCCCAAGTAATACCAATGAAAAAAAATCAAACGGGAATATTTCTCGCTTTGGTTTGACTTCACAATTTTATCTGATTCATTTCAACAGAAATGAAATCAACAATTTGAAACTTTTGGACAAAGTTCAGTTTTTGTTCCATGTACGGGTAAAGTGGGAGCATTTTAAGAAACATGGCGGTAATGGCCAGAATCTGACCCAGTGCCGGCGTTGCCAGGCATTCGGTCACGGTACTGATCATTGCGCCATGGTTCCAAAATGCATGGTTTGCGGGGATTCTTCTCACGACAAGGACAATTGTCCCGTGAAAGAAGTCACCCAATTTAAATGTGCAAATTGTGGTGGAAATCACAAATCAAATTTTGGGATTGCCCCATCAGAAAAAGGTTTTGGATTCTCGTGCTAAGCATCAGCCGAAATCCAAACCGAAATTTTCTCAAAGTCAGGTTGTACCTGCATCTTTAAATCAAACGTTCGTGCTGTCTCACTCGAACAATGCTAGAAATACCCCTACCGTGGAAAAGTTAGGTAACAACAATGGCATTTCTTATGCTAACGTCGTTTCGGGTTCATCCACGAATTTTAAATCCTCTACCAATCTTTCTGAAATTGGGCAGGTACCTCAAATCTCATTTGAAAATTTTTCTGCTGGCAACGCTTTGGGATCTTCTGATCTCGGCGATGTTACGTTTGAAAAATGACTTTTTGCAAAACTCACTGTTTGGTTTGATTCAAACAATGAGTAATGCTACATCCATGATGGAAGCAATCCAGATTGGATTAAAATTTGCGAATGATGTTGTTCTTACCCTGAAGTTTAATCATGGATCTAAGTAATTCCATCAATATTATGAATTTTAATGCTCGCTCTTTAAAAGCGAAAGAAAATGAATTTTTCAACTTTTACGAGTTCATAACGTGCATGTTGCTGTTATAACCGAAACATTTTTAAAAACTGGCACTTATTTGAAAAGTGATCCAGATTATAAAGTTATAACTAATAACCGAATGAATCGAAATGGCGGTGGAGTTGCAATAGTTATCCACCGTAGTATGACTTATAGCACGTTACGTGACTTTAAGTTAAAAGTTATTGAAAGTTTGGGCATTGAACTTGAAACTTCTTTTGGGAAAATTATGATTGCAGCTGCATATTTGCCTTTCCAATGCACTGGGAAAATAAAAATTATTTCAAAGGGGATTTGAATAAACTTACTCGGCATAGATCTCGATTTTTGATCATCGGTGATTTTAATGCCAAACACCAATCTTGGAATAATTCTAAAGTAAATTCCAATGGTAAAATTCTGTTCAGAGATTGCACTTCTGGTCTTTATTCGGTTTTATACCCGAATGGGCCAACTTGCTTTTCTTCTGTTAGAAATCCATCAACAATTGATTTGGTGTTGACAAATCAAAGTCAGTATTGTGGTCCTTTAGTGACTCATGCTGATTTTGATTCTGATCATCTTCCAGTAACTTTTTCACTTTCTCATGAAGCAGTTACCAGACCCAATAGTTCTGTGTTTAATTACCACAAAGCTAATTGGGACAGGTATCAGCATCATATTGAGAATAATTTAAATCATGATTTTGTTTTAGAAACCAAAGCTGATATTGATTCAGCCTTGGAATCTTTAACTAATGCAATTTTGGATGCTAGGAATATTGCTATTCCTAAAGTCCAAGTCAAATTTGATTCTCCCATTATTGATGACGATCTTCAGCTTCTGATTCGTCTGAAAATGTTCGCCGAAGACAGTATCAACGTTCTCGTGATCCTGCACTGAAGCGAATTCAAAAGATTTGCAAAAGGTTATTGACCACAGATTCACTCTCCTGCGAAATGAAAAGTTCGCAAGAGATGTCGAACAAATTAAACCTTATTCCAAACCTTTTGGAAACTTTCAAAGGTTCTTAAGAAACCTCAAAACCCATCCCTTCTTTAAAAGATGGTGATAATATTCTATTAACTAATGGGGAGAAAGCTCAAAAACTTGCTCAGCAGTTTGAGAGTGCTCATAATTTCAACTTGAATGTTTTGAGTCCTATTGAAAATCAAATTTCAATAGAATTTCAGAATATTGTTGAACAAGAATTTTCATCAGATGAAGTTTTTAATACGGATCTGAATGAAATAAAATCTATTATCAAAAAATTTAAAAATATGAAAGCCCCTGGTGAGGATGGCATTTTTACATTTTAATTAAAAATTACCAGAAGCAACTTTAAGTTGCTTGGTCAAAATTTTCAACAAATGTTTTGATTTGGCATATTTTCCCAGTAGTTGGAAAAATGCCAAAGTAATTCCGATTTTGAAACCGGATAAAAATCCTGCTGAAGCCTCAAGCTATCGGCCCATTAGTTTGCTTTCATCTATTAGTAAATTATTCGAAAGAATAATTCTTAATAGAATGATGACGCACATTAATGAAAATTCAATTTTCGCTGATGAGCAGTTTGGATTTCGCCTTGGGCATTCAACTACTCATCAGTTGTTGAGAGTTTCAAATTTAATTCGAAGCAACAAATCTGAGGGCTATTCTACTGGCGCTGCTCTTCTAGACATAGAAAAAGCATTTGACAGTGTTTGGCATAAAGGTTTGATTGCGAAATTGAAAAGGTTTAATTTTCCGATTTATATCGTGAAAATTATTCAAAATTATTTGACGGATCGTACTCTGCAGGTATGTTATCAGAATAGCAAATCTGATCAACTACCTGTACGTGCTGGCGTCCCTCAAGGAAGCATTTTGGGTCCAATTTTATACAATATTTTTACTTCTGACTTGCCTGATTTGCCCCCAGGATGTCAGAAATCACTTTTTGCTGATGACACAAGCATCTCCGCCAAAGGCAGAAGCCTTCGTGTCATCACAAGAAGATTACAAAAAAGCTTGGATATTTTCAATTCTTATTTGAAAGAATGGAAAATTACTCCAAATGCTGCAAAACTCAACTTATTATTTTCCCTCACAAACCAAGGGCTGATTTTCTTAAACCAAAAAGTCATCACATTATAAAGATGAATGAGGTAAATTTAAAGTGGGAGGATCAAGTGAAATATCTTGGACTTGGTTTTGACAAAACCTTACTTACAAGGATCACATTGAAAGTATCCAGGTTAAATGTAACAAATATATTAAATGTTTGTATCCACTTATAAACAGGAATTCTAGACTTTGTCTCAAGAATAAACTGTTAATTTATAAACAAATTTTCAGACCTGCCATGCTTTATGCTGTGCCGATCTGGACAAGCTGTTGCTTAACCAGGAAGAAAAAACTTCAGAGGATTCAGAACAAAATTCTGAAAATGATTCTGAAACTTCCTCCCTGGTTCAGCACCAGTGAACTTCATCAATTAGCCGAAGTTGACACTTTGGATGTTATGTCCAATAAGATAATTGATGCATTTCGACAAAAATCATTGCAGTCTTCAGCTGCATTGATCCGCTCTTTATATAGTTTATAAGTTAGTTTTAAGGTATCCCTTTTCCCTTTTGTACATGTAGGACCTCCTACATTTGAAATCACTGAATAGCGAAAGCTACAATATTTCATGAATAAATGAAAGTTGCTAGTATTTAAAATTGAGGTGAAAAGTCATCGTTTGTGATTGGACACTCAATAATATTTTAACTGAATGAATGTACATGGAAAAGAAATTTGAATAAATATAAATTAAAAAAAAAAAAAAAATTAAAATTTCTGAAACCGGTAATATTTTTTTAATCTGAAATATTGTCACACAATTTAAAATAAGATTTTTTCATCAAAAGTGCTATACAAGATGATGATGGCCCTCCACTAACCCCCGCCCATGGGATTACATGAAGTTTGTTTATCTGCTATGAAAGCATTCGACCATCTGTATACTGAGAAGGGATTTTCTGCTCAATTTGATTAGGACTATTCCATAATAAATAAGAGTTTAGTTAAAAAAAAATGTCCTTTTTTAAAAAAATATTTTTTTTTGCAAACACTCGATTTTGACGGACTTGACCCCTTCTTTTGAGCTATAGGTAGGGTTAGTGAATTTTCACGATTTCGCGGACAGCGTGAAATTCGTGAAATTTGAAGATTTCCGTGAAATCCCGTGAATTTTATCAACTTTCTGAAATCAATTCTTTGAAATAACAACATTTTAAATTTGTTTCATATAGAAAATTCACTAAGACTTTTATGAAAATTTTATTAGATTTCAATTGAAAAGCGTGATATGAACCAATTGAAAAATTGTAAGTAGAACATACCTTAACATTAAATTGTTATATCAATTATTGAGAAGTGAATGCTGTGAATACTTAAATGATGTTATCAAAAATCAGTTAAATTAAAACACATATTTCTGAAATCATCAAGTTATTACAAAGATAGTTTATTAGTTTTTCATGTAAATAACTAAATTTAGACAGATTTGCATTCGCATAACAATTTTATACGTTTTTTTTATTTAGAAGGAATATCTCGAAAAAAAATCAAGCTTGATTTATTCAAGAATTTTTTGATCTTTAACACCTAAAACTCCCAAGCTCGAGAAAAAGGGTGAATTTTCTCGAGCTTGGTAGTTCAGGTGTAAAAGTCACATTTAATGTACATTTAATTTTTTTCTGAGTCCTGTTTGATTGTCACGAAATTTGATTGTTTGGGTGGATAAATACCGTGGAAGTAAAAATAAAACACTTTTTTGTTCTGATATTGAATAATATTTTGTATACTTCGTTATAGTTTGAATCATTTTTGCCTAATGATTTTTATTTTTTGTTTTTTGAATAGTCATGTGAAAACCACTGTATAATATTTTTACTGAGCCCATCCATAAACCACGTTGAAACTTTTTTTGAAAATTACAAATAGTTTTTTTTGCGTCACGTTCAAATTTAGTGAAGACTTTTTTTAGTTTATCAAAAATAATATATAATGAAGCATAAAAGTTGTTTCTATAACTTTAACCTAAGATTTTCTGATTTATTTAAGCAGATTTCACGTTCCGCGAAATTTCCGTAAAATTTGGTGTTTTGCAATAAAGGTCCTCGTGAAATTTGCCATTTATTCGCGTGAAAAATCACTAAGCCTAGCTATAGGGTATGGCGGACGTTTTGGTTTTGATCATGTTTAGATATTTTTTTATATATAAAAAGGGCAAAAAATTAAATGTACAATTGAATCGTAAATCGAAAAAAAACTTTCATGAAATTTTGATAAATTGCACCGTTTTGAAATGAAATTATTCAACAAAATTGTCTTTTCAAGTGATTGTTTTAATAGTAACCGCACGTGTCTATTAGGGTGGTCCAAATCCGGACTTTTTTGGGGCTACCCCCTGAAATCAAACATTGACCCATCACTAGGCTAAATTCCAAATTTGAGCTCATTCTGACCACGGGAACCCCTCCCTCCAATCGCTTAAAGTTTGTATGCAAAAATCGTCAAAATGTATGGAGAAAAGCAACTGTTTTACTTTTTTACCTGTGGAAGGCGCCATAATTATCCGATTCTTACCATTTCTTAGGCTGGATTTTCATGGATTGTGCAACGACATCGAGAGCACGAGCATCGAACCAATTCGATGCTCGTGGCTTGCGTTACTTCATTTAGCTTAGACACAACCCCAAAATCGACTTTCCGGAATAAGGAACACTTGCATGCAAGTTAACGAAGGATGGAAAATGACAGATTCAAACGTAAACAAAGCAGCATTGCGTGGCGATCGGAACTCCAGAATAACTTTTGAAATAAGCTGATGTTGTTCAATAAATCTTTTCAAAAAGGCGTATGATTAGACTAGCGCATAATTTAATTAAATAAAACCATTTGCCTCCTGTTCGTTGCGAAAAATCATGCAAAAAAGATGAGAGATAATTGAGGTTTTGCAGCGCGACTGTGTTTCAAATGTAGGTGGCGCCAAAATGAGGTTACTTGCCAAAAATCGTATTTCTTTCTGCTGGATTGAAGAACAAAATCGCTTATTTCTCATGGTTCCCTGCATCAATCTTAATGAAACTGGTTGCAAAAGACGAGAAATGTTTTTTGCTTTAAAATAATGAACATCATTTTTTAGGCGCGCAAAAATTTGTGACTTTTTCTTTAAAAAAACATGTTTTGGAACACTAAAAATGAGTTTCCCATATATATCAATGAAACAAACAGTTTTATAGTTGATAACAGATGTGTTAACGTATATTCAACAATTTTTATTGATTTTTGACAGACTTTCTTGCCAAATAGTCCAAATTTCTATCTTTTCTAAATTTACAGTTTTCTCATAGAAAAATCAAACAAATATTGGAAAGTTGTACACCAAATTGTTGGAAATAATTTTTCTCATCCGAATCCGGCATAAGTTTAATAAAAATGTTGATTATGAAGGAAAAAACACATTTTTAAAAAAATCATAGGTTTACGCTATTGGTAGGTGGCGACATGTGTCTTTTAGCTTAGCTGCAAATTCTCTATAGAGTGGACTTAAAATTGGAAAATTTTTTATGAATTTTAAAAAAAATAAGTAATTTAAAGGTTTTTAGAAATTTAAAAAATAAATAATTCAAGAAATATGAGAAATTAAAGAAATAATTTAGTTATTTAGGAAATTGGGTACTAAAGCCCTATGTCAATTTTTATGTACAACGGTAAAAAATACGATTAAAAACCATTTCTGATCACTTTTTTTCATTTTAATGCAAAAATTTTTTTTGACAAGACAACATTTTTTCGATGGATCAACTATGGTCCCCTTGGAACAAGCTGTCAAGTAGGAGCTTTTCTGTCAAGAAGGACCGCGAGGTTAATTTTTCAAAATTGATTTAAAAATCCATTTTAAACTCTTTGTGGTCGTACAAAGGGTCATTGTACTCTAAAAATTAAGCTTTATCGCTGTAAACAATAATATCAGCAATCTAAGCTTCATTTTAGGACCCAATTGAGGAAATTTAAAAAATTAAAGAAATTATAAAAAAATTAAGAAATTTAAGGAATTAAAAGAATTAAAGAAATTTTAGAAATTTAAAAAAAAAATAAGAAATTTTCAAAATTTTCAAAATTTTTAAAATTATGAAATTTTAGAAATTTTAAAAATTTTAGAAATTTTAGAAATTTTAGAAATTTTAGAAATTTTAGAAATTTTAGAAATTTTAGAAATTTTAGAAATTTTAAAAATTTTAGAAATTTTAGAAATTTTAGAAATTTTAGAAATTTTAGAAATTTTAGAAATTTTAGAAATTTTAGAAATTTTAGAAATTTTAGAAATTTTAGAAATTTTAGAAATTTTAGAAATTTTAGAAATTTTAGAAATTTTAGAAATTTTAAAAATTTTAGAAATTTTAAAAATTTTAGAAATTTTAAAAAAATTTAGAAATTTTAGAAAATTTTAAAAATTTTAGAAATTTTAGAAATTTTAGAAATTTTAGAAATTTTAGAAATTTTAGAAATTTTAGAAATTTTAGAAATTTTAGAAATTTTAGAAATTTTAGAAATTTTAGAAATTTTAGAAATTTTAGAAATTTTAGAAATTTTAGAAATTTTAGAAATTTTAAAATTTTAGAAATTTTAGAAATTTTAGAAATTTTAGAAATTTTAGAAATTTTAGAAATTTTAGAAATTTTAGAAATTTTAGAAATTTTAGAAATTTTAGAAATTTTAGAAATTTTAGAAATTTTAGAAATTTTAGAAATTTTAGAAATTTTAGAAATTTTAGAAACCTAAGAAAATTAAGAAATTTAAGAAATTTAAGAAATTTAAGAAATTTTAGAAATTTTAGAAATTTTAGAAATTTTAGAAATTTTAGAAATTTTAGAAATTTTAGAAATTTTAGAAATTTTAGAAATTTTAGAAATTTTAGAAATTTTAGAAATTTAAGAAATTTTAGAAATTTAAGATATTATAAATATTTAGAAATTAAAGGAATTGAAGAAATTAAATTAAGTTAAGACATTTTATATATTTTTTATACTTTAGAAATTAGAAAATTTTTAGAAAACTTTGAAATTTAAGAAAACTTTGAAATTTTAAAAAGCTTAGTAAATTTATAAGTTTAAGAAAATTTTAATTTTTTTTTTAGAAATTTTAGAAATTTGGAATTTAAGAAATTTAAGCAGAATTTAGGCAAGCAATCCGTCCAACGGTGCACGGAATCCTCCTGCAAAACAATGCCCAGAAATCCGGCCACCGGTGGACCAGTTCCTCTTGTCAACTTGGCCAGGCAATCCGTCCATCGGTGCACAGAATCTTCCTGCAAAACAATGCCCAGAAATCCGTCCTCCTGCAAAACAAAACCCTGCAATCCGTCCACCGGTGGACGGATTCCTCCTGCAAAACAATGCCCTGAAATCCAACCACCGGTGGACCAGTTCCTCTTGTCAACTTGGCCAGGCAATCCGTCCACCGGTGAACGGATTCCTCCTGCAAAACAATGCCCAGAAATCCAACCACCGGTGGACGGATTCCTCCTGCAAAACAATGCCCCGAAATCCATCCACCGGTGGACCAGTTCCTTTTGTCAACTTGGCCAGGTAATCCGTCCATCGGTGCACAGAATCTTCCTGCAAAACAATGCCCAAAAATCCGTCCTCCTGCAAAACAAAACCCTGCAATCCGTCCACCGGTGGACGGATTCCTCCTGCAAAACAATGCCCTGAAATCCAACCACCGATGGACCAGTTCCACTTGTCAACTTGGCCAGGCAATCCGTCCACCGGTGAACGGATTCCTCCTGCAAAACAATGCCCTGAAATCCAACCACCGGTGGACGGATTCCTCCTGCAAAACAATGTCCAGAAATCCGGCCACCGGTGGACCGATTCCTCCAGCAAAAACAAACAATGCCCCGAAATCCTTCTACCGGTGGACAAGTTCCCCTTGTCAACTTGGCCAGGCAATCCGTCCACCGGTGGACGGATTCCTCCTGCAAAACAATGCCCTGAAATCCGTCCACCGGTGGACGGATTTCTCCTGCAAAACAATGCACCGAAATCCAACCACCGGTGGAAAAGTTCCTCTTGTCAACTTGGCCAGGCAATCCTTCCACCGGTTTACGGATTCCTCCTGCAAAACAATGCCCTGAAATCCGATCACCGGTGGACGGAATCCTCCGGCAAAACAATGTCCAGAAATCCGGCCACCGGTGGATCAGTTCCTCTTGCTAACCTAGGCAAGCAATCCGTCCACCGGTGGACGGATTCCGTCTGCAAAACAATGGCCAGAAGATTAACTCCATTTCACCATGCAAAATCAGCTGTTTTGATTGTTGACAAGGTCTGGTTTGACAGATAGAATTTGTTTCGTCAAGTTTCATTCCCATCCCGTACCAAGCGTTTCAAAGCGTTATTTAGGTTTGTGTCTAGGGTGCCGCTGAGGTAGCAAAAAGGCACTGAACGAGCATCGAGTTTCAATGCACGGACATTTTAGCAAAGCATGGTCGTGAGTATGCTTTCGATGTCGGTCGTCTAAAGATGCTCGTGCATCGAAAATGAAAAGTCGGAAAATCGCATTTTCGCAACTTTCCGGCGATGGGTATGTGTTTGTTTGTGCTTATACTACCATAAAATATCAATCCAAACCATTTTGCGATTTAACCTGATTGATAAAAATGAGTTTTCGGCAAAATATGACCACGAGCATCGAAAGCAGCTTTCGATGTCGGTCATCGAAAAATCCATGAAAATCCACCCTTAAATGTAGAACCTTCAAAATTGTCAAATTTAGAACAACTTTCCCGAAGACACCATATTTTTAGGATTTTTTCCCGCGAAGTTCTTAGCGCCCAAAGCTGACCATTTTTGCGCGGCCAGCTGTAAGGGGCTACCTAACAACGAAGTTTATTTCCAATTCGTTAACGAACGTGCTCTCTCTCAGGTTCAAATTCTCTCACGAGCTTGCTCGCCTGCCTGCCTGCCTGTTTGCTTACAAGCGCGCGCGCTGTTTCTCTGCTTGGACTTTTGTCGTCGTCGTCGTCGTTGTCGTTTGCTATCCGCTGCGCTGCGTTCCTGGCATGTTTATTATAATTTGCAACTAAAATAGCAGGTTTGATTTGAGATATATTTAGCATATAAATTCTTATATTATGTCAAAATAAAAAAAAAACACTGAAAAAATAATAATTTAAAGAAAATACAGCTTAGCAAATGTCAGGTGAACAGGGTTTGTTTGTTTCTCCAAGCATTACAAGCAGTTGTTCGTAAATGCTAAATAAACATAATAATAATTGAATTATTTTAAAAAAAACTTCAGGTAATACAAATGTTGTTACATTAGGTAGTTTGCTTTAACAAAAATATACTTTATTACAAATCAATACAAATTCAGGCAATTTAACAGTTATTACTGCAAATTTTCATTCATACTCTCTAAAATTATTATTTTTTGTGCTGTCTGGACATTTCTTTCTGTGTTCCTCGACCACCTGCAACAAGTATTGCAACTTTTCTTCATTTTTGTCAGTTCACCTGTATTTTTTTTTTTTTTTTGAAGAAAATTCAATTGCAATGTTCCTATTTAACAAATTACTCAATAATACCAGGTGGGGATTCATGGATGAACTAATTCATCGACATTTTTATTCTTTCTCACACGCTCTGATAATATGTTATCTATTGTTTATCACACATAACATTTAATTATATATCTCAAATCAAACCTGCTATTTTAGTTGAAAATTATAATAAACATGCAGGAACGCAGCGCAGCGGACGACAAACAAAAACGACGACGACGACAAAAGTCCAAGCAGAGAAACAGCGCGCGCGCTTGTAAGCAAACAGGCAGGCAGGCAGGCGAGCAAGCTCGTGAGAGAATTTGAACCTGAGAGAGAGAGCACGTGTACGAATTGGAAATAAACATCGTTGTTAGGTAGCCCCTTACAACTGGCCGCACAAAAATGGTCAGTTTTGGGCGCTAATAATTTCACGGGAAAAAATCGAAAAAATATGGTGTCTTCGGGAAAGTTGTTCTAAATTTAATGAAGGTTCTACATTTGAGAAATGGTAAGAATCGGATAATTATGGCGCCTTCCACAGGTAAAAAAGTAAAACAGTTGCTTTTCTCCATACATTTTGACGATTTTTCCCATACAAACTTTAAGCGATTGGAGGGAGGGGTTCCCGTGGTCAGAATGAGCTCAAATTTGGAATTTAGCCTAGTGATGGGTCAATGTTTGATTTCAGGGGGTAGCCCCAAAAAAGTCCGGATTTGGACCACCCTAGTGTCTTTATATGAAAAAAATATATTCGAAAGTTTGAAAAACTCACGACAATTTGCTTTTCTGTACATTGTTGATCCGACCTTTGGTTGCTGAGATATGATCTTGAAAAGAATAAACATCTCCTAAAAAACAGACCATTAATTGTGTAAAATTTTCTCAAATTCATGAAAAAAGTATTTTCGGAACGGAATCGACGTAACACCTTATAATGTGGCCCTCTTAAACCTTGCGGTTTCGTCAACGGTTCCACAGGTGTGTATCGTTCTTTTTGCGACAAGACTCCGCCTCCCGGGTCTCCTAAGTGTGAAAGTATGGCACGGGGAGAGGGCACCGAATACCTACACAGAAAAAAAAATCATGGTAATATTACATCTGGGAAGGGGTACATCTTTTATGTCAGAAAAAAGGTGTAATTTTACCTCTGGAAATGTGTAATTTTACCACTTTTCTGGTGTAATGTCACTTTTTCAGTCTAAATTGAGGTAAAATTACATCATAAAAGAGGTAATATTCAACCTTCCAAAATTACAGCTTCCAAATTTACATTATTTTTTTCTGTGTATATTTACACTTAGAATTTTTGCGTCCGCCTCGGGATTCGAACCAGCGACCTCTGGATTGTGAGTCCAGTGCGCGGTCCGATTGATCCACACAGGCAGACAAAAAAAAAAGTATTTTCAGATTAATGAAATCACGACTTACATTTCAATAGAGCAAAATAATATTATTTGAGCCCTTTTGAAACGTAAGTCGTTATTTTAAAACCTATTTTACTACTATTTAAAACATAACATAATGAAAAAAAAAACTAACTTAATCCACCTATGTGGTTGGAGCCTTCCTCACAACAATGGCTGTACACAAGTTTCATCTATTTTTTAGATCCGGCTTCCAAAAAGTACATCGATATCACTTAAGTGGCCATATCTCGAGACAGGGTTGCCAGATCTTCAATGTTTCGGGCTCGTTGGAAAGGTTTTTTGATAACCTAACCAACAATAGGACGGATAGTGGATCCGGACATAGTTTACATACATTTAAGTGAGATCCGGCTTCAAAAAGTACATCAATATCACTTAAGAGGCCATATCTCGAGACAGGGTTGCCAGATGTTCAATGTTTTAGACTCGTTGGAAAGGTATTTTGATAACCTAACCAACGATGGGTCGGATGGTGGATCCGGACATAGTTTACATACATTTAATTGAGATTCGGCTTCAAAAAGTACATCAATATTACTTAAGGGGCCATATCTTGAGACAGGGTTGCCAGATCTTCAATGTTTTGCACTCGTTGGAAAGGTCTTTTGATGACTTAACCAACAATAGGTCGGATGGTGGATCCGGACATAGTTTACATACATTTAAGTGCGATCCGGCTTCAAAAAGTACATCAATATCACTTAAGAGGCCATATCTCGAGACAGGGTTGCCAGATCTTCAATGTTTACAATGTTTGTAGACTCGTTGGAAAGGTATTTTGATAACCTAACCAACGATGGGTCGGATGGTGGATCCGGACATAGTTTACATACATTTAATTGAGATCCGGCTTCAAAAAAGTACATCAATATCACTTAAGGGGCCATATCTCGAGACAGGGTTGCCAGATCTTCAATGTTTTGGACTCGTTGGAAAGGTCTTTTGATAATCTAACCAACGTCGGGTCGGATAGTGGAGCCGGACATAGTTTACATACATTTAAGTGAGATCCGGCTTCAAAAAAGTACATCAATATCACTTAAGTGGCCATATCTCGAGACAGGGTTGCCAGATGTTCAATGTTTTAGACTCGTTGGAAAGGTATTTTGATAACCTAACCAACGATGGGTCAGATGGTGGATCCGGACATAGTTTACATACATTTAATTGAGATTCGGCTTCAAAAAGTACATCAATATTACTTAAGGGGCCATATCTTGAGACAGGGTTGCCAGATCTTCAATGTTTTGCACTCGTTAGAAAGGTCTTTTGATGACTTAACCAACAATAGGTCGGATGGTGGATCCGGACATAGTTTACATACATTTAAGTGAGATCCGGCTTCAAAAAAGTACATCAATATCACTTAAGTGGCCATATCTCGAGACAGGGTTGCCAGATGTTCAATGTTTTAGACTCGTTGGAAAGGTCTTTTGATAACCTAACCAACGATGGGTCGGATGGTGGATCCGGACATAGTTTACATACATTTAAGTGAGATCCGGCTTCAAAAAAGTACATCAATATCACTTAAGAGGCCATATCTCGAGACAGGGTTGCCAGATGTTCAATGTTTTAGACTCGTTGGAAAGGTATTTTGATAACCTAACCAACGATGGGTCGGATGGTGGATCCGGACATAGTTTACATACATTTAATTGAGATTCGGCTTCAAAAAAGTACATCAATATCACTTAAGTGGCCATATCTCGAGACAGGGTTGCCAGATCTTCAATGTTTTAGACTCGTTGGAAAGGTATTTTGATAACCTAACCAACGATGGATCGGATGGTGGATCCGGACATAGTTTACATACATTTAATTGAGATTCGGCTTCAAAAAAGTACAACAATATTACTTAAGGGGCCATATCTTGAGACAGGGTTGCCAGATCTTCAATGTTTTGGACTCGTTGGAAAGGTCTTTTGATAACCTAACCAACGATGGGTCGGATGGTGGACCCGGACATAGTTTACATACATTTAAGTGAGATCCAAATATATGTGAAAACACATTTTTATACATAACTTTTGAACTACTTATCGAAACTTCAATCTGTATAAAACTCGATCTATGGGACCCTAAACCAAGTCGAATGCAACAAGTTCGGGTCAAATCGGTTCAGCCAGTGCCGAGAAACATGAGCTAGTTTGTTGGTCACATACATACATACACACACACATACACACACACATACACACACACATACACACAGACATTTGTTCAGTTTTCGATTCTGAGTCGATATGTATACATGAAGGTGGGTCTACGACGTTTCTATACGAAGTTCATTTTTATAGCAGGATTATAGCCTTACCTCAGTGAGGAAGGCAAAATCGAAGGGGGTATTAACTATATTAGTTCTTTTTTTCAAAATCGAGCTTTTATGATAAAAATTACAATATTTTCAACAGCCTTTTCTAATATTTGCAACTGCAATAAATTGATTCCAAAATTCTTTCTATTTTTTGCAACAGGCCGGCGCCATCGGCAAGGGTTCGATCGAAATCCCGGAGCAGTTCCGGGGCCCGATCAAGATGCTGCACAAGATTTGCGTGGCCGAGTCCGGTGCGTCGGAGGACAGCCTGAAAAAGTGCATCGACGGGACGATCCACGACGAGCGGGGCGTCAAGTGCTACATCCACTGTCTGTTCGACAAGGTCGAGGTCATCGAGGAGGGCACCGGCCGGATTCTGCTGGACCGGCTGGCGCCGCTGGCCCCGAGCAACGAGATCAAGGACGCACTGGAGCACCTGACGCGCGAGTGTGGCCACATTTGTGAGTTGGACCGTGAATTCTTCTCAAAGATTAATCACAGCTAAATTGCTAATTTCAGCTCATGAAGACTCTTGCGACACGGCTTACGAGGTGGCCAAGTGTTACTTTGCTGCCCACGACGATGTCATCAAATTCTGTCATCTGCTGATGGCCGACCATTGATATGGAAATCATTCAAATTGGATCATCGATAACTGGACCCCTCGGCAAACGGATTAATGGAATTCTCTCCGGACTCTCACCGCGCAGCTGCAATACTAAACATAGATTAAGTAAGATTTAGCATTCAGTCAAGTTCAACGACAAACGGCGTACGCACAGGACCACCTCGCAATCAACTAAACAACAACGGGAAAAGTTTGCCCTATTTTGTACAATATTTTAAGCTCAGAACGAAGTAAATAAAGACCATCGTTTTGCCTTAGCTGTATTTTTCTCACTAACTACTGATCATTTCTCTCAGAAACAGTCTAATCAGCATTAACTGCATTATTCAATTTCGAAGGTATTGGAATTTCCAGCTACCAAAGGAAATAACTGCTTAATTGCGCGTAACCTTCCTTCCTTCTGGGAAGAACGTTGACCCTAAAGGTTCGCACCATCCACAAAGTAAGCAGTATGACAGAAAAGGATAACAGTCCTTTTTAGGGAAAAAATACCAATCATTTCGTAAAAAGCGCACTCAAATTAAACATTATCTTTTTTTTTAAACCTTTCCAACGAAGATTTGGCGACACTGCCTAAATTGGTGAATTTGAAATGAAATTTTAAAGGGTTGTTTGGACATATAAAAATGGCCTCTGGGCCAAATATGAGCACTCTAGGTAAACGGGAAGAGGGGCAAAGTGGGACACAAAGTTTGAAGGTTCAAAAATGTAAAAAAACATAAATATGCTGAAACTTTGGCGAAATTCGCAATTTTCAGTGTAAGAACAGGCCTTGACCGATCTTATGCACTAGGTTCCCGACGAACACGCACTGCCCTTACACCTACATCTCACCCTTGCTCTGAGTCAGTACGAGCAACACGCTAGAACACGCTTTGAGTGTTCGTGTCAGGCATGCACACCTTCTTTTCCGGTTACGCATTTTAACTCGGCCGGGGGTGGTACATTACGTAGGGTTTGATGCAAGTATAAGCGCGCCTAACCATTTATAGTGTGCCTATCAACTTTCATTAAAGCAAAAACTGTTTTATTTTTAGTTTGAATTCAAAAATTAGTTGTTATTTTACTGTGTATTGTTTCTCCTGAAATCTTTCCCAGTGTTTGTTTTTTTTTTTTTTTTTTTTTTTCTCGCGTCATTTTCGATGAAATATTTTTCAGTAAAAATTTGAAAAAAAATATTAAAAGTCGTCGGTTAAGTTCCGTTTCGTGGTTCGCCAAGTACCGTTAGTTCTCCGAAGAAGAGGAGGAGTGTCCCCCACCAAATGGTTTAGTGCTACAAAAAAAAATAAAAAAATTGCGAAAAAAAAATTCAACGGGGTATTAAAAAAGAAAATGCCTGGTGTTTTACGGAGTGCCTTTGGATTAAAGAGACTTGGGTGTGTTCGAAGAGTGTCGTGACCTCTGGAAGTTTGAAAGGAGATGGCTGTCGGTTAAGAGTCCGATGGTGGTGGTGTTGGAGAACCTGACGCAGTTGGACGCTGTTAGACGGATCGGCTGCAACGGAATAAGTTTGCGGACGTACAGCAGAATCCCGGTGAGGAAGTTCTATTTTTCTTATTTAACATCTTTTATATTTTTCATAATTGTAAAGGCAACGACTTTTTTTGTCAAAGTTAAGAAATTCATGGCATTCTTGACTCAGTGGATTTGAATGCACACTGGTTTTGATTGATTTTTGTTCAATAGGTTTTATCTGGACTGTGTAATTTTTTTTTTATTTAGAATGATTAATTTGTTATTTCTTTGTTTAAATTGTGGTAGAAATTGGAAAATAATCCTGTTTTTCTTATGTTATGATTTGAATATAATAAAATCAAACAGATGAAAAACTTTTGTTTGATATAGTTTCTGCTGTTTGGAATTAACATGAAATATTATGACCGTGTTTATTTATATTCTGTTACGACACCTGAAAATCAAAACAATTTTTATTCAGAGTAAAAATGTTCAGATTAAAAAAAAAACAATTCAAATCAATGGGATGTTTTAGAATTATCGCCGTTTTCATTTTTTTTAATTTAAAATTAAGAAAAAGGAAGTGTGGGTGATTAGGAGGTTGTTACAAACATTTAAAATGAATGAAGTTGTTGAGTCGAATATTTTGCAATATTGATGTTTTTTAAGAGGTTACGGAGCTTAATTTCCTCTCCATCGGTTCTACCATTTTTCATTTCACTTTAAGTATTGACAGTATTAGAAGTATTGATAATATTGAAAGCATTTGAAATATTTAATGAATTTGTATTGTTTATTTATTCTTAAATTTTTAAATTAGGTGTTTATTTGTAGTACTTAATTTATTTAAAGTTTAAGAAGAATTTCAAGTTCTTTAAATATTTATTGTTTCTTCTAAGACATATTTAAAGTTTCCAAAGTAAATAATGTATTTATAATTTTCAAGTATTGGAAGTGATTATAGTATTTCCAAGAAGTATTCAAAGTAAAAATATTTAAAGAATTTAAAGAATTTAAAGAATTTAAAGAATTTAAAGAATTAAAAGAATTTAAAGAATTTAAAGAATTTAAAGAATTTAAAGAATTTAAAGAATTTAAAGAATTTAAAGAATTTAAAGAATTTAAAGAATTTAAAGAATTTAAAGAATTTAAAGAATTTAAAGAATTTAAATAATTTAAAGAATTTAAAGAATTTAAAGAATTTAAAGAATTTAAAGAATTTAAAGAATTTAAAGAATTTAAAGAATTTAAAGAATTTAAAGAATTTAAAGAATTTAAAGAATTTAAAGAATTTAAAGAATTTAAAGAATTTAAAGAATTTAAAGAATTTAAAGAATTTAAAGAATTTAAAGAATTTAAAGAATTTAAAGAATTTAAACAATTTAAAGAATTTAAAGTATTAAAAGTATTCAAAGTTTTTAAAGAATTGAAAGTTTTTAAAGTATTTGAAGCTTGAAATGTATTTCGATTATTTCAAATAGTTCAAGTATTAAAAGTATTTAAAGTATTTAAAGTATTTAAAGTATTGAAAGTATTTAAAGTATTTAAAGTATTTAAAGTATTTAAAGTATTTAAAGTATTTAAAGTATTTAAAGTATTTAAAGTATTTAAAGTATTTAAAGTATTTAAAGTATTTAAAGTATTTAAAGTATTTAAAGTATTTAAAGTATTTAAAGTATTTGAAGTATTTGAAGTATTTAAAGTATTTAAAGTATTTAAAGTATTTAAAGTATTTAAAGTTTTTAAAGTATTTTAAGTATTTTAAGTATTTAAATTATTTAAAGTATTAAAAATATTTAATGTATTTAAAAATTTTAAAGTATTTAAAGTATTTAAAGTATTTAAAGTATTTAAAGTATTTAAAGTATTTAAAGTATTTAAAGTATTTAAAGTATTTAAAGTATTTAAAGTATTTAAAGTATTTAGAGTATTTAAAGTATTTAAAGTATTTAGAGTATTTAAAGTATTTAAAGTATTTAAAGTATTTAAAGTTTTTAAAGTATTTAAGGTTTTTAAAATTTTTAAAGTTTTTAAAGTTTTTAAAGTTTTTAAAGTTTTTAAAGTTTTTAAAGTATTTAAAGAATTTAAAGTATTTAAAGTTTTTTAAATATTTCAAGTGTTTAAAGTAGTTTAAGTGTTAAGAGTATTTAAAGTTTATAAAGTATTTAAGGTTTTCGGAGTATTTAAAGTGTTTAAAGTATTTGAAGTATTTGAAGTATTTGAAGTATTTCAAGTATTTTAAGTATTTCAAGTATTCCAAGTATTTAGTTTATTTAGAGTATTTCAAGTATTGAAAGTATTGAAAGTATAAATAGTATTTAAGGTTGTTAAAGTATTTTAGGTATTTAAAGAATTTAAAGTGTTTAACTTGATAAATGACAAAAAGCTCTATTTGCTCTCCATCTGCATTGACTATTTCTTAATTCTGATATTTTGTTCTTCTTTTGCTGCCTACCATCTGTCTCTTTTATGTCCTTGTGAGGGGATCATCGATCCATCCGCATTGACATACTATTTTTTTCATTTTTCTTCTTATCTTTCTTTACATTTTTCATTGCTTTTTTCACACTTACTACCAGTCTTTGTGAGGGGATACTGAGCTCGATTTGCTCTCCATCCGCATTGACCTTTTCTCATCTTTGATTTTCCTTTTTATCAGTAGTTAGAATCAAAGCCGGGGATTGGGAGGGAGCATCAGGGCAGTGGACGGTATGCTGTAATGGCGGAGATTGGATGTAGATAGTGGAAGACCAGAACTACGTCACAAGGGGGAAATAGTTTATAAATTATACAATTCTGAAGGATTGTCTAATTTCTACATCTATTGACCTCTGTCAGTCTCCAGCTGTCTGCCGCGCCCTTTAGGCCCCCAACAGGGTGCGAGCCCTGTTTTTCAGCTTTGTCAGACTTTTTTCGGAGTTATTGGAGGTTACTGTCGGAAGGAGATTCTTTTCCCCTGAGGACACCGTGAGTGATTTTGCTTGTTCGCGTCCAACCATCCCCTTTTGGCCCTTCATACGGCAGTAATTTGAAGATGCTCCCTTGAAGTCTGAGCCACTGTAATTCTAGGCAACCGCTACATAGGTCATCCAAATCTTTCCTAGTGTTCAGTCGTGTTAATCTGTTGCTATTTCTTTTGTCGCGGTGTTTTGTTACAATTTTTGGTCCTAAGCATTTTATAAAAGTTTTTCAAAAGTAAAATAGTAATATTTGTGTTAAATTGAGTAAGGGCTCAAACCTCACTTGTTAGAAGAAAAGGGTGAAGATTGAAAACAATGGACAGTGATAGAAGTGTACTATTTGAAGAATCAATAGTAAAAGAAAGATAGTAATTTATGAAGTAGATATAGAAATTAACAATATTTAATAAAAAGAGGTAACAAACAAGCTTAGATTGTATTGAGGGCAATTTACAGGGAAGATGAGAAATTATTCAAATAGATAAATAAAGAAAAGGCACATGATAAACAAAATTGACATCGCTGCCAAATTAAGGGAAAGCAGAAAGTTTGTTACAGCAGCATCAATTGGTAAAATAGAGTGGAAAAGCGTTGAGAAATAAGAGAATCAAATGAGTAAAATCGAAATCAAATGGAGGATAGTAAACAGAAGCCGCGTTAGAAAATCAGTGAAACAAAATAAACAGAAGATAGGTGGTAGCTGAGAATGAAGAGAAGAGAAACCCCGTTCTGCGATGCTCAGGTACATCCACAGCAGTTGACTCAACATACTGCGAATCAAAACAATACCGTCTACAATCACAAATTACTTTCCTTTCCCACATTGTCGCGCTCCTTTCTTCTAGCCGTCTCTACTCTGACCCTCGCTGGTCAAAGGTTTACGATCCGTTTCCACAGGCCACCAGCTAGGTTCCACCTTGTCATCATGATGACTAAACCAAGCCAACGTGGAGGTAAGAAAATAGGACACTTGCAAGGAACCAGAGCCATGCTGTTTTGTCCACAGCACTACGGATGTAGTTGGGCTCTTCCGGAATGTTCCTCGCCTAGGTGTTTCAACCGACGAGTATCATCAGTATCATGCACCCTTGGCCTGCAAGTGCCTAGTTTCCAAGTTATTACCATTTTAAGATCAAATTTTTCGAGAAATTTGCATTTTTTCACAAATTTTAAAAATAGTGTCTTGAATTAAAGTCTTGTATAAAGAAACCAATAATGCAAATTGGCTTATTTATGCATAGTTATAATAAATCAATGGACACGACATCAACCATACCAAATAGGTTCAAACAAAGTTTCATGTTTCACTTACCAATAGAGAGCATCATTTCGGTTGAGCTTTAAAATCATCCTCAGAAAGCGGAATGTCTCGATTTGCACTTGAATTAGCTTCACCTGGAAAGATAGGAAACAACAAAATGAGTTCCTTCCCACAAATCCCTCTCGCAAAACTCACGTTGATATCCCGGCGCGAAAACACGTACCGCTTCAGCAGACTGACCACGTGGTGCCGCTCCAAGTGCCGCTCGTAAATCCCACCCCCGTACGCGCACAACACCCTCAGCAACTTCACCACCACGTGCTGTGGCTCGTGCTTCCCCTGCGCCTCGTCCAGCCCTTTGCCCAGGTAAACCCTCACCAGGCCACCCATCAGCTGTTCGTTGGAGGCAATTTTGCCCGCAATGGCGGCGTTCGTCCGCGCCAGCCGGATCAACAGTTTGACGCAACTGACGGCCGTCGTGCCTTCCGGGCGCATCGAAAACAGCACGTACCGGATCCGCTCGACGATGTTGGTCCGGGCGAGACACTCCAGCAGGTCGGTTTCCGCCAGGTGGTAGTCGTTCATCGATTCCCGGTTCGTCAGGTCGTCCGGATCGTCGTCCACGTGGGCGGAAAAATGCACCTGGGCGGGTTTCTATGGAGGGGAAGGGAGAGTGGTAGGAAAACGATGTTGGTCTAATTTGTTGTTAGCCATAAGTTTTGTCAAAATATTCAATGCATCGTGTGTTTTAGTTTTGTTTTTGTTTTTAAGTTGTTTAAGTTTTAATATTTTTAGTTTTTAGATTTTTCAACTGTTTCAGTTTTTTTTATTATAGATTTTGATAAAAAAAACTTAAGTATTCTTTAGTTTCTTTATAGTATTTTTAGTTTTTATGGTCTCTTCGTCTTTTTAGTCTTTTCAGTCTTTTAAGTCTTTTTGTCTGTTTAGTTTGTTTGTTTAGTCTCTTTTTTGTCTTTTTTTGTCTTTTTTGTTTTTTTTTTGTCTTTTATGTCTTTTTTGTTTTTTTGTCTTTTTTGTCTTTTTTGTCTTTTTTGTCTTTTTTGTCTTTTTTGTCTTTTTTGTCTTTTTTGTCTTTTTTGTCTTTTTTGTCTTTTTGTCTTTTTGTCTTTTTGTCTTTTTGTCTTTTTGTCTTTTTGTCTTTTTGTCTTTTTGTCTTTTTGTCTTTTTGTCTTTTTGTCTTTTTGTCTTTTTGTCTTTTTGTCTTTTTGTCTTTTTGTCTTTTTGTCTTTTTGTCTTTTTGTCTTTTTGTCTTTTTGTCTTTTTGTCTTTTTGTCTTTTTGTCTTTTTGTCTTTTTGTCTTTTTGTCTTTTTGTCTTTTTGTCTTTTTGTCTTTTTGTCTTTTTGTCTTTTTGTCTTTTTGTCTTTTTGTCTTTTTGTCTTTTTGTCTTTTTGTCTTTTTGTCTTTTTGTCTTTTTGTCTTTTTGTCTTTTTGTCTTTTTGTCTTTTTGTCTTTTTGTCTTTTTGTCTTTTTGTCTTTTTGTCTTTTTGTCTTTTTGTCTTTTTGTCTTTTTGTCTTTTTGTCTTTTTGTCTTTTTGTCTTTTTGTCTTTTTGTCTTTTTGTCTTTTTGTCTTTTTGTCTTTTTGTCTTTTTGTCTTTTTGTCTTTTTGTCTTTTTGTCTTTTTGTCTTTTTGTCTTTTTGTCTTTTTGTCTTTTTGTCTTTTTGTCTTTTTGTCTTTTTGTCTTTTTGTCTTTTTGTCTTTTTGTCTTTTTGTCTTTTTGTCTTTTTGTCTTTTTGTCTTTTTGTCTTTTTGTCTTTTTGTCTTTTTGTCTTTTTGTCTTTTTGTCTTTTTGTCTTTTTGTCTTTTTGTCTTTTTGTCTTTTTGTCTTTTTGTGTTTTTGTCTTTTTGTCTTTTTGTCTTTTTGTCTTTTTTGTCTTTTTTGTCTTTTTTGTCTTTTTTGTCTTTTTTGTCTTTTTTGTCTTTTTTGTCTTTTTTGTCTTTTTTGTCTTTTTTGTCTTTTTTGTCTTTTTTGTCTTTTTTGTCTTTTTTGTCTTAACTGAACAACTGAAAAGACTAAAATGACTAATGAAAGAAACACTGGAACTTAAAGTATTAAAAATATTTCTCGTTTTTCTCGTTTTTCTCGTTTTTCTCGTTTTTCTCGTTTTTCTCGTTTTTCTCGTTTTTCTCGTTTTTCTCGTTTTTCTCGTTTTTCTCGTTTTTCTCGTTTTTCTCGTTTTTCTCGTTTTTCTCGTTTTTCTCGTTTTTCTCGTTTTTCTCGTTTTTCTCGATTTTCTCGATTTTCTCGTTTTTCTCGATTTTCTCGATTTTCTCGTTTTTCTCGATTTTCTCGTTTTTCTCTTTTTTTTCGTTTTTCTCATTTTCTCGTTTTTCTCGTTTTTCTGTTTTTCTGTTTTTCTCGTTTTTCTGTTTTCTCGTTTTTCGTTTTTCTGTTTTTCTCATTTTCTCTTTTCTTTTTGTTTTCCTGTTTCTCATTTTCTCGTTTTTCTCGTTTTCTCGTTTTTCTCATTTTCTGTTTTTCTGTTTTCTCGTTTTTCTGTTTTTCTGTTTTTCTCATTTTCTCCTTTTCTCGTTTTCTCCTTTTCTCATTTTTCTCATTTTCTCATTTTTCTGTTTTTCTCATTTTCTCGTTTTCTCGTTTTCTCGTTTTTCTCTTTTTCTCATTTTCTGTTTTTCTCGTTTTTCTCATTTTCTCGTTTTTCTCGTTTTTCTCGTTTTTCTCGTTTTTCTCGTTTTTCTCGTTTTTCTCGTTTTTCTCGTTTTTCTCGTTTTTCTCGTTTTTCTCGTTTTTCTCGTTTTTCTGTTTTTGTTTGTTTGTTTGTTTGTTTGTTTGTTTGTTTGTTTGTTTGTTTGTTTGTTTGTTTGTTTGTTTGTTTGTTTGTTTGTTTGTTTGTTTGTTTGTTTGTTTGTTTGTTTGTTTGTTTGTTTGTTTGTTTGTTTGTTTGTTTGTTTGTTTGTTTGTTTGTTTGTTTGTTTGTTTGTTTGTTTGTTTGTTTGTTTGTTTGTTTGTTTGTTTGTTTGTTTGTTTGTTTGTTTGTTTGTTTGTTTGTTTGTTTGTTTGTTTGTTTGTTTGTTTGTTTGTTTGTTTGTTTGTTTGTTTGTTTGTTTGTTTGTTTGTTTGTTTGTTTGTTTGTTTGTTTGTTTGTTTGTTTGTTTGTTTGTTTGTTTGTTTGTTTGTTTGTTTGTTTGTTTGTTTGTTTGTTTGTTTGTTTGTTTGTTTGTTTGTTTGTTTGTTTGTTTGTTTGTTTGTTTGTTTGTTTGTTTGTTTGTTTGTTTGTTTGTTTGTTTGTTTGTTTGTTTGTTTGTTTGTTTGTTTGTTTGTTTGTTTGTTTGTTTGTTTGTTTGTTTGTTTGTTTGTTTGTTTGTTTGTTTGTTTGTTTGTTTGTTTGTTTGTTTGTTTGTTTGTTTGTTTGTTTGTTTGTTTGTTTGTTTGTTTGTTTGTTTGTTTGTTTGTTTGTTTGTTTGTTTGTTTGTTTGTTTGTTTGTTTGTTTGTTTGTTTGTTTGTTTGTTTGTTTGTTTGTTTGTTTGTTTGTTTGTTTGTTTGTTTGTTTGTTTGTTTGTTTGTTTGTTTGTTTGTTTGTTTGTTTGTTTGTTTGTTTGTTTGTTTGTTTGTTTGTTTGTTTGTTTGTTTGTTTGTTTGTTTGTTTGTTTGTTTGTTTGTTTGTTTGTTTGTTTGTTTGTTTGTTTGTTTGTTTGTTTGTTTGTTTGTTTGTTTGTTTGTTTGTTTGTTTGTTTGTTTGTTTGTTTGTTTGTTTGTTTGTTTGTTTGTTTGTTTGTTTGTTTGTTTGTTTGTTTGTTTGTTTGTTTGTTTGTTTGTTTGTTTGTTTGTTTGTTTGTTTGTTTGTTTGTTTGTTTGTTTGTTTGTTTGTTTGTTTGTTTGTTTGTTTGTTTGTTTGTTTGTTTGTTTGTTTGTTTGTTTGTTTGTTTGTTTGTTTGTTTGTTTGTTTGTTTGTTTGTTTGTTTGTTTGTTTGTTTGTTTGTTTGTTTGTTTGTTTGTTTGTTTGTTTGTTAATTCAATGCAATACGATCAAACTTCTTACCTTCGATTTACTCTGCCCGGCGTTGCTCAACTTCATCGCGTTAAATCCGCTCTCCAGCTCTCGCTGGCGCTCCTTTTCTTCCTCTTCGCTGCGACTGTGCGTCACGTTGAGTCCCATTTCGGGCTGGTACAGTCCCCGTTCCGTGTCGCACAACGTATCCAGCAAGGTCTCGTCGGTATCGTTGTAGAAGAGGTTGGCCAGGGCACGTGAGGCCGCTTCCACCACGGCTGGGGTATTTTCGTCGAGGGCAAATCGGAGGAAGAAGAAGATTTTCGAAATTGGCAGCTCGAGAACGCCGTCGTAGAAGCCCTGGTTGAAGATGTTGAGAATTCCGGCGATGGCGTTCAGGGCGGAGATTCGCTGCTGGAGAACGTTGGCGCGGGCTAGGCGGAACAGCTCTTGCAGAGTGTAGCCGGGACGGTCGGCGTCCTCGCCGTGGAGATATAGTTCGCGGTCGTCTTTTTCTGGGGTTTGTTGCGGGTTGACGTAGGGTTGGAGCGTTCCCTTCCAGTCAAACCGGGCTTCGAAGTTTTCTCCGGGTTTGAGATTTTTAACGGTTTTTTGGATGTCCTTTGTCCATTGAAGTTTTTCCGATTCTAGGATGTCAAAATTGATCCATTGGTCGGAACCTTCCTGCTGAAGGACGTCCAGATCCGGGAGGTCTGGTTTGAGTTCTTCAACTTCTGGAATTGGTTCCGGCTTTGGCTTCTCCTCGGGAACCTTTCCCTTCTTGCGAGCCTTCAAAAATTCAACCAACTTCGGATCCATCGTTCCCATCAGGTGCTCCCTTTCCTTGAGAATCTCCTCCTCACTCATCTGGCCCATCTTTTGCAGATTCTCCGCGTGAATCTCCTTCGATTCTTCCCCCTCTAAAATCACACTCTGCGAAGGCAGCTGAAATTTCACCTTCTTCGAGTCCTCCCCACTTCCGCCCTTCCCAAACATCTGCGCAAACAAACTCTTCTTTCCCGTCCCACCCCCAGCCGGAAGTGGCTTCACGTGCACCACCTTCGGAAACGCTCCCTCCTCACCCTCCCCACCAACATCCATGGGAACCACCCCACCATCGTACCGCTTCTCAACAATCTCCCCGATAATCGTGTGTTCCGGAACTTCCTCCTTCTTCTCCACCGTCTTAACCCCGGCAGCACCCGTCTCCTTCTGCAACTTCCTCCTCCGAGCAAACTCCGACTGCCGCACCGGAGCGGCCTTCTCCGCCCCCTCCGGTTGCTTCATGCGGACCACTTTCGCGGCCGGCTGGAAGGCCGCGTCCCGGTTCGACTCGGCGTAAAAGTCCTGCTGCATCTGCAGGATGTCATTCTCGCTGTCCTTGCTCGAGGGCCGTTTGATCATGGTGGAAAAAAACACGGATAACTGCCGGAAATGGACACTCGGGTTGAACACGCGCGCGCGCGATTTGTTTACAGTCACGATCAGCTGTGTTTTTGTTTTGGTTGCCGGCGTTTTTGGCCGGTGGGTGCGAAGTGGGAAGAAGTGAGAAATGTCAAAACAGTTGTACCCACTGGTGGGGCGAAGGGGGTTTGAATGCCCAGGGAGCTTGAAGAAATTGTTAATGAGGGGTACTGGAAATATTGCAGAATCCTCGGCAGAATCAGAATAGGGCCCCTTAAAATATCGAGAAATTAAAAGTGAGAGTGTGTGCAACATGGAGTTAAACTTTCTGTGAAGTTGCTGTGAAGATTACCATAGCACTTTGAAAAATTTAACTCCATGTTGCACGCACACACTCTCACTTTTAATTTCTCGATAAATTTCAAGTAACATTTCAATAGGGTCCTACCGAGATCTACAACTTTTCACCACAACATTGCATGAAAAGGTATATGGATTTTTTCCATACTAGTTTCCATGCGGGTGTTGCAAGATTGTCATGCAAACACAAAACCAGCTGACCGCAAGCCACGCCTCCAAATTTTCAGGCATGGATTTCACGTGACATCGAGATTCGACCGCGATTCTCCAGAAATTCTCCGTCGGCGTGCCTTCCGATCAACGGTGATGTAGGAAGGGCTTCATTCATTAAAATTATTTTATATCATAAGCCTTAAAACATATCCGTCGACGTGCCTTCCGATCCTCGATGATATGGAAAGGACTTGATCCAGCAATACGACTTGCTTGTCTCAAAAAACAAAAATCGGATCGTTTCTATCGAAAACTATGTAAAGAGAACAAAAATAAAATTCATCGGCCAACGAACGCGCGAACAAAAAATAAATAAAAAAAAAGGTGCAGGTGGTTATGTTCTACATGACCAATAAAACAAAGAACTTTGTACAAAACTCTAAAAAATCATTCTATTGTTATTTATATTTTTTAATTCTTTGCCAATTTATTTAATCCTTAATAATTAATACTAATTTAATGTCTTCAATCATTGAGTTGAACCTTCCCTCAGGGCAATGGCCAATCCTGCCAAAATGGCCATTTTCATTACCAGTATCAAAAACCATGAATTTTGATACCCATATTGCCCCAAGTCGCATGGTTCGATAAATGTCTTCCCGGGAGAACCTTCCTGAGGGCACCGGCCACTCCAGGTTGTGGCCAATCCTGTCAAAATGGCCATTTTCATTACCAGTATCAAAAACCATGAATTTTGATACCCATATTGCCCCAAGTCGCATGGTTCGATGAATGTCCCCCCGGTAGAACCTTCCCCAGAGCACTGGCCACTCCGGGTGTGGCCAAAATCCTATCAGATTGGTCCCAACCCCATTGCCCTAAATCATTCTGGTTTGGTGACCGTCCAACAATCTTTATAAGAACAGAATTCCTCCCAAGTTGGTGCACAACCTGTGTCTATCAATGTGTGGATGTGTGTGTCTGAGCAATACAATTACCACCGTAGATCCGTCTTTGACGAAACCTCGTAAGGTACTGAAATTTTCTGAGGCTATCTGTTAGCTTAAATAGTTCGCATGAAATGTGGCAACCATGGTGTAACATTCTTGCGTGACAGTTCCACGAAAATTAGAGACAAGGCAAAATTTGCACCATGTTGCCACATTTCATGCAAACTATTTAAGCTAACAGATCGCCTCAGAATATTTCAGTACCTTACGAGGTTTCGTCAAATACGGATCCACGGTGGTAATTTTATTGCTCAGACACACACATCCACACATTGATAGACACAGGTTGTGCACCAACTTGGGAGGAATTCTGTTCTTATAAAGATTGTTGGACGGTCACCCAAGGGGGAGGAAACTTCAAAAATATTAAGAACATTTTGGTAGAATAACGAAGTTTTAATATACTTTTTAATATATTAACGAAATGTCAACCATAAGTTCTCACCAACACTTGAAGCACCTTGATTTTGACAATGCAAGCGGTTTGTTGTTGTTTTCATTTATCAGCTGATTGAAATATTTATTTTTAAGCACAATTGAATAATAAAACAATTTTATATTCATAGACCGTTCGAGGGGCGGGTTGGGAGATGTTTCGTCTAGGCTAGATTTTCTGCCGCGATATTTGTGGACCTGATTTGGACCTCAACCTTGACCTCAACACATTATCGTGCTCGTTTGCCTTAGATGTCAGGGCACGTTGACTGGCTTCAACATCCGTCTCCAAATTGACCGTGTCTGGTGTAACATCTTCGGTAGGGACTCTTGACACATTAGCTGGCCACTTTTGTTTGGCTAGAGCTAGCCGCCGTGCCCGACCAGGCTCGATTGACGGAATTTCCACCGTCAGACAGGCACTTGCGTTGGCATGAAAACACTTCAGAAAATGTCACCCTCCTTCTCCTTCTACTACTGTTGCGCTCATGAGGCTGTTCCTTTGGCACTGACATTATAGCCGTTCGAGGTACGGTTGGCAGAAATTCCGTCATGCCGTTCTGGACAGAACCAGCTACAACGGAATCCATCTTCCGGCAATCGCATGTACTCCGGAGATGGCAAAGTTACAGCTTCCAGTTGGCGAGTTTGAACGATATGTGAGTATTTCCTGTTAGATACTTGCAACAGAGTTCAAAGTTGGCCACATCCCGTTCTCGACGTGAAGAGCCTGGGTGGAAATCGGATGGGAACCTGGCTTGTGAGACAAGCCGCTTGCAAGCGGCAACGGTCGACCGACGACGGTCAACGGTAAACAAAAACAACAAGAAAAATCTGACTTTTCTTTACGTCAGTTATGACATTTCTATTAAAGGTGGGGAAAGTATTAATATAATAACGAACGTTAGTATACTTATTAATATAATAAGTAAAGTTCAACGGAGTTTCCTGCCCCTTGCACCCCATGCACTCGAACAGCGACACAAAAGAGACGGAAAATAACACGAAAAAACAGGACTGCGCGTCCCACAAGCACCGCACTGCTGATGCCCCATTTTATTTTGTTTCATAGATTTGTCGGCAAAATTGCCATAAATGTTCTCTCAAGGTGAACCTTCCATGAGGGCACCGGCAATTCAGGTTGTGGCCACTACGGTCGAAATGTCAATTTTCATGTTCAGTATCAAAAACAAGGTTGTGGCCACTACTGTCGGAATTTCAATTTTCATGTACAGTATCAAAAACCATGAATTTTGATACCCATATTGCCACAACTCGTATGGTTCTGTAAATGCCCCCCCAGGCCCCGGGGGAACCTGTTTCGAGGGCACCGGCCACTCCAGATTTTTTCCACCATTGTCGAATTGGCCATTTTTCATGAGAACCACCGCATCATAGTGACTTCAACGCGGTCCGCTTCGCTCGAATTTCCTCCTTCTGCTGCCGGTGGTTCTTCCTTCTGGTTGCTGGTCCTCTTCTTCTATTGGCCGCTGCTGCTGCTGCTGCTCCGCGCCGGCCCGACGTGCACAGTTCGAGTGCTCGTTCCAAAGTGACTTGCTTTTGCGAAATTTTCTGCTTAAATAGCGGCACAGCTGGAGAACGGCACAAAAGGGGCGCTGTCTCGAATGCATACGCTCACTCTGATTGGTTATCTGTCCGATATGTACTGAAAAATTACTCATTTTGATTGCATGTTTTAAGTGCTTTAACTATGTTTAGTCAAACTATCTATGTAGTTAAACAATAGCTGAAGACTTCCTCTTTCGATTGGTGGTCCAACCGTCTGGATTGATTCACAGGGAAAAAAGATATAAGCGTTCAAAATGTCCCCATTTTTAACGCTTAAAAGTGACGCTTTAGATCGAATTTCTGAACTGGCCCCCCAATATAGTAAGAAGAGACATAATCCTATGTCAAAATCAACCATTCGAATATGTCAAGTTAAGTGTAACAATTCGGGAAATAGTACCATTTTAATTTTGTTACATGGTTGTGACATTATATCAACAATATCACAAATGGTAACCATACCAGAAATAATTTTCTTATGATTTCGACAGTTTCACCTTTGGTATTTGATTATGCGGGAAGTTTTTCAAATTTCAAAAAAATATCCCACGTCTTCAGCCACAGGGCGATCAAATCCATTCTGCACTGTTCGGAACTGTTTCCCATTTTTCCCTCCGCTCCTCCCTAACTTTTCCCACTCACTGGGCACAAATCACGGCGCACTCGAAACGTCAAACTCGCATCAGTCAGTCGTTTGCCGAGTTGTCAAGTTTTTGCATCGCGCCGTGTTCTCTTCCTTCTTGTGCAAAATCCCCGTGCGACTGCAGATCGAATATCGCGGAGTAAAAAATCTTGTCGCCGCCGGAAAAATGGCAGATGCTGAGGTAAGTTCCGGCCCGGGTTCCGTGCCCAACCGGTGGCGGCACCGTCGGTGACCGTTTGCACTCCGAAGGGCGGTGATTTTTATTGAAATTTCCTTCGCCTTTCCAGCTTGCAAAGGCCCTCAAGGACCTGCCGAACCGGGTGCTGAACGTCCCCGTCGAGGAACGGCCGGAACTGTTTCGCAATGTGACCGCCGTGCTGCCGAACCCGGGTGAGTTGGTTTGAGTTGGGTGAAGTTTGCTCGAAGATCTGGGGAAAGTGGCAGCCAGGCCAGCAGCTGTGTGTAACCTCACTTTGTTTTGTCGCGCCGGGAAGGGAGACGGGACGGGACAAGCTCAGAATCCCCACCCCAAAACAATCGACAAGTTGTGAAATTTTTAATGGAGGAGAGTGCGAACGGTGATGATAGTTGGAGTGCGACGCCGCCGCAATTGCATCACTGTGGGAAACAGTGTTGAGCTTGTGAATTATTATCTGATTTTGAATAATCTCAAATTTTTACAGAAATTCTGTAACAAAATTAAAAAAAATCAATACCATAAAAATTTAGGAAATAAATTTATAAAATTCCAATTCAATTTAAGAATTTAAAATATCTGTAGCAGCAGTTCGGAGTCGTGTGCTAGATTGGGTGCCGATCGACGACCGGATGTGTAGGTTGAGGATTAAAGACCGTTTCTTCAACTATCACATCTTCAACGTACATTGCCCACACGAGGAAGCATCCGATGCCGAGAAGGAAGCGTTCTACGCGAAGCTGGAGCAGAAGTTCGACAGCTGCCCGCAGAGGGACGTCAAGATCGTCATCGGAGATATGAACGCCCGCATAGGAAGGGAGGAGATGTACAAGCAGGTGATCGGGCCGAACAGCCTGCACACCGTCACCAACGACAACGGCCAGCGGTGCATCAACTTCGCAGCCTCCCGCGGTATGGTGGTACGGAGCACATTCTTCCCCCGGAAAGACATCCACAAAGTCACCTGGACATCGCCTAACCAACGAATAAAAACACAAATCGACCACGACCTCATCGACGGCCGATTCATCTCGGACATACGGAACATCCGCACGTACCGCGGTGCGGACATCCACTCGGACCACTACCTGGTGGGTGCAAGCGACTGTCAACGACGGAGCCGGCTCCCACCGCCGTTCAACACCGAGCGGCTGCAGGACACGGCTGCGGCTCAGCACTACGGGCAGCAGCTGTAAGCGAGCCTGCCAACGGAGGAGGAACTCGGCGCTGCCTTGCTCAACGATGAATGGAGCAGAATATGCTCGGCCATCGGCAGTGCCGCTGAAGAAGGAGATCAGACAGCTGAAGAACCACAGGGCCGCCGGTAAAGATCGGTTACCCGGTGAGCTCTTCAAATATGGAGGAGAGCAGTTGGCGAGGGCGATCCACTTGGTGATTTCTAAGATCTGGAGGGAGGAGAAACTACCAGAAGAATGGATGGATGGTGTCGTGTGTCCCATCTACAAAAAGGGCGATAAGCTGGACTCCTCTGCCGTCTGCTGACACCGTACGCACGGATGTACGTAAGCGGGGTTTACTGGCGCTCGGGCTACCACGGACCAAATTTTCGCGCTCCGGCAGATCCTCGAGAAATGCCGTGAGTACAACGTGCCCACACATCACATCTTCATCGATTTCAAGGCAGCGTATACGATACAGTCGACCGAGAACAGCTATGGCAGATCATGCACGAGAACGGATTTCCGGACTAACTGACTCGGCTGATCAAGGCTACCTTGGATCGTGTGATGTGTCACGTGCGAGTGGCAGGGGAGCTAGCGGACCCCTTCCAATCGCACCAAGGGTTACGACAAGGTGACGGCTTATCCAATGCGCTGTTTAACATCGGACTTGAGGGAGTTGTGCGAAGAGCGGGACATTCCAACTTTTTGCTTATGTGGACGACATTGATATTATAGCGAGAGACCTAGAGACGGTGAAAGGTTTACACCGCCTTAAAGACGCAAGCATGACGAATTGGATTGGCCATGAATACGACGAAGACAATGTACATGAGAGGGAGGGGCTCAAAGGACGTTGACCCCCCAAGACTCACCCTTTTAGCTGTGGATGGCGATGTGCTAGAGGAGGTGAGCGAATTCGTGTACTTGGGATCGCTGGTAACGGCCGACAACGACACCAGCTTCGAGATCCGGACTCGTATCCACTCCGCGAATCGCGCCTACTTTGGATTACGGAAAACCTTGACATCTGATCGAGTGCAACGCGCCACGAAGCTGACCCTGTACAAGACACTGATTAGACCGGTTGCCCTCTATGGCCATGAGACCTGGACGCTGCGGCAAGAGGACGAACGAGCCCTTGGAGTTTTCGAACGGAAGGTGCTGCGAACGATCTACGGTGGCGTACGTACAGCTCAGAACGAGTGGAGAAGGCGCATGAACCTCGAACTGCACGCGCTGCTGGGAGAACCAACCATCGTCACCCCGGCGAGAATCTGGAGGCTCAGGTGGGCCGGCCATGTCGCGAGGATGGAAGAAGACCATCCTGTCAGGATGCTCTTTGACCGCGCGCGACCGGATGGCGGCACAGGCCGAAGAGCAGGAGCACAGCGTGCACGATGGGGAAATCAGATTGAGGAGACTGGCGAGTTGTAGTCACCGCGTATGGTGTTCTAAGCTGAATGGTATGGTATGGTACACACAGTTCAATAGGGCGAATCTGCGTTTGGAAACAAGCAGTCTTTTCCCCTCTTACTTTACGTAACCTGTCACTTAAGCAAAAGGGATAGACTGCTTGTTTGCAAACGAAGATTCGCTCTATTGAACTGTTACTACGGATATAAAGATTAATAATTGAAAAAAAAATCGAAAAAATTATTAAATTATACAAATTATAAATTATTAAACTCTAAAATTCTACAATTCTAAAATTCTAAAATTCTTAAAATCTTCAATTCTCAAATTCTAAAATTCTTAAATTCTTTAATTCTTAAATTCTTAAATTTTTAAATTCCTCATTTCTTAAATTCTAAAATTCTTAAATTCTCAAAATTCTTCAATTCTTAAATTCTTAAATTTTTAAATTCTTAAATTCTTAAATTTTTTAATTCTTAAATTCTTAAATTTTTTAATTCTTAAATTCTTAAATTCTCAAATTCTTAAATTCTTAAATTCTTAAATACTTAAATTGTTAAATTCTTAAATTCTTAAATTCTTAAATTCTTAAATTCTTAAATTCTTAAATTCTTAAATTTTTTAATTCTTAAATTCTTAAATTTTTTAATTCTTAAATTCTTAAATTCTCAAATTCTTAAATTCTTAAATTCTTAAATACTTATATACTTAAATTCTTAAATTCTTAAATTCTTAAATTCTTAAATTCTTAAATTCTTAAATTCTTAAATTCTTAAATTCTTAAATTCTTAAATTCTTAAATTCTTAAATTCTTAAATTCTTAAATTCTTAAATTCTTAAATTCTTAAATTCTTAAATTCTTACATTCTTACATTCTTAAATTCTTAAATTCTTAAATTCTTAAAATCTTAAAATCTTAAATTCTCAAATTCTTAAATTCTTAAATTCTTGAATTCTTAAATTCTTAAATTCATAAATTCTTAAATTCTTAGATTCTTCAATTCTAAAGTTCATAAGTTCTTAAATTCTTAAATTGTGAAATTCTCAAAATCTTAAATTCTTAAATTTTTAAATTTTTCAATTCTTAAGTTCATAAGTTCTTAAATTCTTAAATTCTTAGATTCTTAAATTTTTAAAATTTTAAAATCTTAAATTCTTAAATTCTTAAATTCTTCAATTCTTAATTTCATAAATTCTTAAATTCTCAAATTCTTAAATTAAAAAAAAAGTGTCCACGTGGTTTATGGGGGTGACGCGCCCCCGCGTGGACAACCGCCATGCCCCCTCCCCCTCTAAAGTGTCCACGTGGTTTATGTATGGTCCCTTATGGCTTTTCCCTCTGGATCGTTGAATGGTGACTGAGCGCGCATATCATGTCATGATCTCCAACAGGGATGCCAGGTACACAGATTTGTCAGTGTTTTACAGACTTTTGAAGTTGTGTACAAACATTTTGTGATGCACAGACAAACACAGACTTTTTAAATTTGACACAGAGAAACGCAGTTTTCCAAAAACGGAGCAAAAATTAAATTTTTGAAAGTCAGAATGGTTTTTACAATTTTTACACTTTTTTAGTTTGTACCCCGTTGGTTGGTCGAAGTCAAACTAAAAAGTGACGAACTGTCACTTTTTACACGGCGCTCACGCAAACTATCAAAACAAACGTTTGGTAGTGTGTGTGAACTCCGTGTAAAAGGGGTGTCAAACTACAAAGTGACCCCGTTCGTTTGACAACAGTTGGTGTCAAACCATCGGGGTTTGAGTGTAGTGAATAAGCTAAAAAACCCGTTGTGCGTAAACCGTAAACGTAAACCTTTCTTTTTCTCCCTCCCCGCCCCAGGCATCAACGCCACCATCGTGCGCGGCATCTGCAAGGTGATCGGCACGACGCTGACCAAGTACAAGGATCCCGCCTCGCAGGCCCTCGTTCGGGATCTGATCGTTGCGCTGCTGCAGAACCACGCGGACCTGGCGTACGAGCACTTTAACAACGTGCTCAAAGCGCTGGTCACCAAGGACCTGGTCGCCGCCCCGCCGCTAAAGGGCGCCCAGGCTGCGGTGTTGGCACTGGGATGGGCGAATCTGGTGGCGCTCCACGGTGATCGCGAGACGGCCGTCGGGAAGAAGGAGTTCCCCAAGCTGATCGAGAACCAGGCGGCGCTGTACCAGCTCTCGTTGACCTCGGGGATCCAGAAGATCTCCGACAAGGCGTACAGCTTCGTGAGGGAGTTCTTCGCCAAGAAGGAAGACCTGGAGAAGGTTTACTTCGAGAAGTTGATCGCGGCGGAACCTTCGAGCGCGGTCATTCTGTTTCTGTCGGCGATTTTGACCTACTGCAAGACCGAGTTCGACAATCTGACCCTGCTGGAGCAGAACAAGGCCAAGCTGTTGGACCACGTCGTGAAGGGACTGATCACGGTCAAGACGAAGCCGCACGCCAGCGACATCCGCGGCAGTGCGATCGTCCTGGCCGCCATCACGAAGGACGACTTCAAGGCGACGGTCCTGCCGGCGTTGCAGCGGTCGATGCTGCGTTCGCCGGAAGTGATTCTGCGGGCGGTCGGGGCGATCGTGAGTGAGATTCCGGTGGACATTAGTGACTTTGCGTACGACCTGGGCAAGACGCTGGTCGCGAATCTTGCCTCGAAGGACGAAACGACGCGCCAGGAGGCGGTCGAGTCGCTCAAGCAGATCGCCATGAAGTGTGCGGGGGTGAAGGCGATCGAGGCGCTGCTCAAGGAGGTGTTTGCGGTGTTCAACGGTTCGGGCGGGAAGATTACGGTGGTGGAGCTGAGGATAAATTTGCTGCAGGTGAGTCGAGTTTATGGCAGGATATGTATGTTTTTAATTTAATTTTTGTTTTTTTTCTTGTTCAGGGCGCCGGCAACCTCAGCAACAACCGCATCTCCTCCGAGGACATCCAGTCGCTGATGCCGTTGGTGACAGATCTGTTCACCAAGGCGCTGGAAACCGAACAGCAGGAAAAGGTGCTCTGCCACGCGCTGGAAATGTTCGGCTTCTGGTCGGTCAACTTCCGGGGGGAAATTCCCGCCAAGATCGTGCAAACCTTCAAGAAGGGGCTGGAAGCGAAGGCACAGGTGCTGAGGACGAGCTATCTGCAGTGGTTCCTGGCGTGTTTGGAGAACGGGAAGTTGCCAAGTGGGACGGACTATACGGCGGCCCTCGGGAAGATTGTGGAGAAAGCGGCGCAGAATCCGACCCAGACGCCGGCCGTTTCCGAGGGGCTCGGGGCGGCTTGTATCATTCTGCTGACGAACGCCGTCGTTAGCGATGCGTTGAAGGACTTTTGGAACGTGGTGTTGGACATGAACAAGAAGGTGTTTCTGGGGGACAAGTTTTTGGCGAATACGGCGGGGGAAACGCTCTGTTACGTTATGTTGATGTGCGAGAAGCTGCTGTTGAACCACTTGGACAACGTCAAGGGCGAAGTGGAAGCTTTGTACAAGGCTGTCGTCTACTGTGTGAACTCCCACCACAAGAAGGTGCGCAAGTACTGCTTGCCGCGTTTGGAGCGGATCGTCAACAGCTCGAACGGCATCACGCTGGCCAAGAGTCTGTTCCAAGAACTAACCAACTTTGTCGAAACCACGAAGATCCTCAACGAGGGTGAACAGGAAGAAGGCGTCGTCCCGGCGCAAGCCATCGTCGAAACCATCGTGGCCGCGACCACGATCGCCAACATCGGCAGTGCCGACGCACAAACGATCGCCCTGAACGCCCTGCTCCCCGCTCACCACCCCGCCACCGTCTCCGTTCAATCCGACCTGTGGGAATCGATCCTGCGACGGTTCGAGCTGGACGGCAAGTACTTTATCTCGATGAACGCCGCCCACATCAAGGAGGTGTTCTTCAACAAGTACAAGGCGACGCCGATGTACGAAAATACGCTCGCGACGCTGTCGGCCATCAGTCCGGAGGTTATCCTGCCCGTGCTGGTGAAGAACGTGACGGATCACTTGAACAACGCGAGGATGGGCAACGTCACGGACGAGGAGTACTTTACGTACTTGACGCCGGACGGGGAGTTGTACGACAAGAGTGTCATTCCGAACTCGGACGAGCAAACGAATACGGCGCATCTGAAGAGGGAGAACAAGGCGTACAGCTACAAGGAACAGGTCGAGGAGCTCGCGCTGCGCCGCGAGATCGAGGAGAAGCGCCGCAAGGAGGGCAAATCGAAACCGCCCCAGCTGACCCCGAAGCAGAAGGAAGCGATTGAGAAGCAGACGGAAAAGGAACGCGCCATCAAGGCACGCCTGCGTGAACTGGCGGACATCATTACGACGCTGATTTCGCAGATCGAGGGCGCCATCAAGGGAACCCCGCGGCAGCTGTCGCTGTTCTTCCCGACGCTGCTGCCGGCGATTCTGCGCGTGTTTTCGTCGCCGTTGGCTGCGCCGAGTATGGTGAAGTTGTACCTGCGGCTGATGGACACGTGCTTCGGGGTTGAGAGTGGACTGGGCGAGATTGGTCGGGATGTGGCGATCGCGACGATTCGGTTGAGCAAGCCGCATTGTGACTTGGAGGAGAGTTGGTGTACGGCGAACTTGGTGGAGTTGATTAGTGACATTTTGGTGTCGGTTTACGACGAGACGATTGACAAGTACAACGTGCACATTGAGGAGGACGGATCGAAGAACTATCTGTTGAATGCGCCGGCGTTCAGCTATACGTTCGAGTTTTTGAAGCGGGCGTTGGTGCTGAACGAGGCTGAGAAGGACGAGAGTATGCTGATCAACGGGATTCAGATCATTGCGTACCACGCGCAGCTCAAGGGAGACACCGTTGACGGGCAGGACTTTGAAGATCTGTACCATCCGAGGTACATGCCGCGGCTGGAGATGATCAAGCTGTTGCTGAGGTTGATTCAGAACCATCGAGGTCGTGTGCAGACGCAAGCGGTGGCCGCGTTGTTGGACGTGGCGGAGAGTAGTTCCGGAAGTGAGTACACGGCCAAGGCCGAGCATCGGGAGATTGAGGTTCTGCTGGTGGCGCTGCAGGATGAGCTGGGTGCCGTCCGAGACGTGGCGCTGCGTGCATTGGCCATCATGATCAAGGTCCTGCCGTCGATCGCGGACGACTACGAGCTGGGACTGCGACTGACCCGCCGCTTGTGGGTCGCCAAACACGACGTCTGCGAGGAGACAAAACTCCTAGCGGAGCACGTCTGGACGCAGGGCGAGTTCGAAGTACCGATCGTGATGGCGGACGAGCTGATGAAGGACATCATCCATCCGGAACCGTGCATCCAAAAGGCGGCCTCGTTCGCCCTCGTGTCGATTCTCGCCGAAGATTCCTCCATCATCGACAGCATCGTCGAGCAGCTGCTCGAAATCTACCAGGAAAAGCTAACCATGATCCCGGCCAAACTCGATCAATTCGATCGCGAAATCGAACCCGCCATCGATCCGTGGGGCCCCCGCCGTGGAGTTGCAGTCGCCCTGAGTCAGTGTGCCTCCTTCCTAACCGCCGACCTGGTCAACACCCTCACCCAGTTCATGGTCGCCACCGGGCTCCGCGATCGCGAAGAAATCGTCCACAAAGAAATGCTCGCCGCATCCCTGGCCATCGTAGAACACCACGGCAAGGAGAGCGTCTCGTACCTCCTTCCAACCTTCGAAGAGTTCCTCGACAAAGCCCCGAACAACAGCGACTACGACAACATCCGCCAAGCCGTGGTCATCCTGATGGGTTCCCTCGCTCGCCATCTCGACCGTGATGACGCCCGCATCCAACCCATCGTCAACCGCCTCCTAACCGCCCTCTCAACCCCATCCCAGCAAGTCCAGGAATCGGTCGCCAACTGCATCCCCCACCTGATCCCCTCCGTCAAAGAGCAAGCCCCCCAAATGGTCAACAAACTCATGCAACAGCTCATCAAGTCCGAAAAGTACGGCGTTCGCCGCGGTGCCGCCTACGGAATCGCCGGCATCGTCAAAGGCCTCGGCATCCTCTCGCTCAAACAGCTCGACATCATGACCAAACTCACCAAGCACATCCAGGACAAGAAGAACTTCAAGTGCCGCGAGGGCGCCCTCTTCGCCTTCGAAATGCTCTGCTCAACCCTCGGACGGCTCTTCGAACCGTACATCGTGCACGTCCTGCCCCATCTGCTCCAGTGCTTCGGCGATTCGTCCTCGTACGTCCGGGAGGCCGCCGACGAGTGTGCCAAAACCGTAATGGCCAAACTGTCAGCGCACGGAGTGAAACTGGTGCTGCCGTCGCTGTTGAACGCCCTCGATGAGGATTCGTGGCGGACGAAGACGGCTTCGGTGGAGCTGCTCGGAGCGATGGCGTTCTGTGCGCCGAAGCAGCTTTCGTCCTGTCTGCCCAGCATCGTGCCCAAGCTGATGGAAGTGCTGGGAGATTCGCACATTAAGGTGAGTCGGTCAAGGAAAGGGAAATAATCATTTATTTTTCTGGCAAAAGATTCCGAAATTCAAAAATACAAACATTTTTAAATTTAAAAAAAAATATTCAAAAATTAAACAAAACATTTCACAGTTCAAAAAAAAATCGCAAATTTAGAAACTTGAAAATTCAAGAATTTAAATATTCAAAACTGTAAAATTCAAAAGTTTTAAAATGAAAAAAGTCAAAAATTGATCAATGCATTTCAAAGTTTCAAGATTAAAAAAATAATTTAGGAAATTTGAAATTTAAATAATTCAAAAACTCAAAGGTTCAAAAATTCAACAATGCAATTCAAAGTTTAAAAAATACAAAATTCGAAGAATAAATAGAATAATTTAAGTTTAAAAATTCAAAAGTTCCAAAATGTCAACATAAAAAAAATTAAAAGTTCTAAAATTTGAAATTCATAAATTAAACAAATAACGTTCGAACTTTCAAACAAATTATTAAAATTCAGGAATTCGATTTTTTGAAAATGTTATAAATCTATATTAATTTAAGAAATTTAAAATTCAGATAACTAAGTTCAAGTTCGCTAACTAATTTTGTTTTAATTCCAAAAAATAAAATATTTAAAACACAAAAGTTCATAAGTTTTTAAATAAAAAGATTCGAAAATTGAGTAATACATTTCAAAGTTAAAAAAACTTAAAAATTGCAGATTAAATAAAGAAATTTGAAAATTTCATAATTCAAAAACTCAAAGGTGCCGAAATTCAACAATACATTTCAAAGTTCGAAAAATTCAAACTTTGCAGAATAAAAAAAAAAATTAAACATTCAAATAAGGCAAAAATTTCAAAATTGTACATTTATAAACTTAAACAATTAACAAAAAGAAAACAAATTATTAAAATTTAGGAATTAGCTTAAAAAAAATGATTTCAAAATTCTTAAACTCAAATGTTTAAAAATTATGAAATAAATTGATTTAGAAATGGATTTTTTTTTAAGTTCAAGTTCGCCAACTTTTTTTAAATTCCAAATTTTTTTTTTCATATTTGAATTAAAAAAATATTTAAAGACAAAAGTTTAAAAAAGAAAGATTCAAAGATTGAATAAAACATTTCAAAGTTCAAAAAACTAAAAATTCGCAGATTAAAAAAAGAAATAAAAAAATTTGACAAAAATGAAAAATAAATTAAAAATTAAATTTAAGAATTGAGGAATTTAAGAATTTAAGAATTTAAGAATTTAAGAATTTAAGAATTTAAGAATTTAAGAATTTAAGAATTTAAGAATTTAAGAATTTAAGAATTTAAGAATTTAAGAATTTAAGAATTTAAGAATTTAAGAATTTAAGAATTTAAGAATTTAAGAATTTAAGAATTTAAGAATTTAAGAATTTAAGAATTTAAGAATTTAAGAATTTAAGAATTTAAGAATTTAAGAATTTAAGAATTTAAGAATTTAAGAATTTAAGAATTTAAGAATTTAAGAATTTAAGAATTTAAGAATTTAAGAATTTAAGAATTTAAGAATTTAAGAATTTAAGAATTTAAGAATTTAAGAATTTAAGAATTTAAGAATTTAAGAATTTAAGAATTTAAGAATTTAAGAATTTAAGAATTTAAGAATTTAAGAATTTAAGAATTTAAGAATTTAAGAATTTAAGAATTTAAGAATTTAAGAATTTAAGAATTTAAGAATTTAAGAATTTAAGAATTTAAGAATTTAAGAATTTAAGAATTTAAGAATTTAAGAATTTAAGAATTTAAGAATTTAAGAATTTAAGAATTTAAGAATTTAAATTTAAGAATTTAAGAATTTAAGAATTTAAGAATTTAAGAATTTAAGAATTTAAGAATTTAAGAATTTAAGAATTTAAGAATTTAAGAATTTAAGAATTTAAGAATTTAAGAATTTAAGAATTTAAGAATTTAAGAATTTAAGATTTAAGAATTTAAGAATTTAAGAATTTAAGAATTTAAGAATTTAAGATTTAAGAATTTAAGAATTTAAGAATTTAAGAATTTAAGAATTTAAGAATTTAAGAATTTAAGAATTTAAGAATTTAAGAATTTAAGAATTTAAGAATTTAAGAATTTAAGAATTTAAGAATTTAAGAATTTAAGAATTTAAGAATTTAAGAATTTAAGAATTTAAGAATTTAAGAATTTAAGAATTTAAGAATTTAAGAATTTAAGAATTTAAGAATTTAAGAATTTAAGAATTTAAGAATTTAAGAATTTAAGAATTTAAGAATTTAAGAATTTAAGAATTTAAGAATTTAAGAATTTAAGAATTTAAGAATTTAAGAATTAAAGAATTTAAGAATTTAAGAATTTAAGAATTTAAGAATTTATGAATTTAAGAATTTAAGAATTTAAGAATTTAAGAATTTAAGAATTTAAGAATTTAAGAATTTAAGAATTTAAGAATTTAAGAATTTAAGAATTTAAGAATTTAAGAATTTAAGAATTTAAGAATTTAAGAATTTAAGAATTTAAGAATTTAAGAATTTAAGAATTTAAGAATTTAAGAATTTAAGAATTTAAGAATTTAAGAATTTAAGAATTTAAGAATTTAAGAATTTAAGAATTTAAGAATTTAAAAATTTAAGAATTTAAGAATTTAAGAATTTAAGAATTTAAGAATTTAAAATTTAAGAATTTAAGAATTTAAGAGTTTAAGAGTTTAAGAGTTTAAGAATTTAAGAATTGAGGAATTGAGGAATTTAAGAATTTAATAATTTATGAATTTAAGAATTTAAGAATTTAAGAATTTAAGAATTTAAGAATTTAAGAATTTAAGAATTTAAGAATTTAAGAATTTAAGAATTTAAGAATTTAAGAATTTAAGAATTTAAGAATTTAAGAATTTAAGAATTTAAGAATTTAAGAATTTAAGAATTTAAGAATTTAAGAATTTAAGAATTTAAGAATTTAAGAATTTAAGAATTTAAGAATTTAAATTTAAGAATTTAAGAATTTAAGAATTTAAGAATTTAAGAATTTAAGAATTTAAGAATTTAAGAATTTAAAATTTAAGAATTTAAGAATTTAAGAATTTAAGAATTTAAGAATTTAAGAATTTAAGAATTTAAGAATTTAAGAATTTAAGAATTTAAGAATTTAAGAATTTAAGAATTTAAGAATTTAAGAATTTAAGAATTTAAGAATTTAAAAATTTAAGAATTTAAGAATTTAAGAATTTAAGAATTTAAGAATTTAAGAATTTAAGAATTTAAGAATTTAAGAATTTAAGAATTTAAGAATTTAAGAATTTAAAAATTTAAGAATTTAAGAATTTAAGAGTTTAAGAGTTTAAGAGTTTAAGAATTTAAGAATTGAGGAATTGAGGAATTTAAGAATTTAATAATTTATGAATTTAAGAATTTAAGAATTTAAGAATTTAAGAATTTAAGAATTTAAGAATTTAAGAATTTAAGAATTTAAGAATTTAAGAATTTAAGAATTTAAGAATTTAAGAATTTAAGAATTTAAGAATTTAAGAATTTAAGAATTTAAGAATTTAAGAATTTAAGAATTTAAGAATTTAAGAATTTAAGAATTTAAGAATTTAAGAATTTAAGAATTTAAGAATTTAAGAATTTAAGAATTTAAGAATTTAAGAATTTAAGAATTTAAGAATTTAAGAATTTAAGAATTTAAGAATTTAAGAATTTAAGAATTTAAGAATTTAAGAATTTAAGAATTTAAAATTTAAAATTTAAGAATTTAAGAATTTAAGAATTTAAGAATTTAAGAATTTAAGAATTTAAGAATTTAAGAATTTAAGAATTTAAGAATTTAAGAATTTAAGAATTTAAGAATTTAAGAATTTAAGAATTTAAGAATTTAAGAATTTAAGAATTTAAGAATTTAAGAATTTAAGAATTTAAGAATTTAAGAATTTAAGAATTTAAGAATTTAAGAATTTAAGAATTTAAGAATTTAAGAATTTAAGAATTTAAGAATTTAAGAATTTAAGAATTTAAGAATTTAAGAATTTAAGAATTTAAGAATTTAAGAATTTAAGAATTTAAGAATTTAAGAATTTAAGAATTTAAGAATTTAAGAATTTAAGAATTTAAGAATTTAAGAATTTAAGAATTTAAAAATTTAAAAATTTAAGAATTTAAGAATTTAAGAATTTAAGAATTGAAGAATATAAGAATTTAAGAATTTAAGAATTGAAGAATTGAAGAATTTAAGAATTTAAGAATTTAAGAATTTAAGAATTTAAGAATTTAAGAATTTAAGAATTTAAGAATTTATGAATTTAAGAATTTAAGAATTTAAGAATTTAAGAATTTAAGAATTTAAGAATTTAAGAATTTAAGAATTTAAGAATTTAAGAATTTAAGAATTTAAGAATTTAAGAATTTAAGAATTTAAGAATTTAAGAATTTAAGAATTTAAGAATTTAAGAATTTAAGAATTTAAGAATTTAAGAATTCAAGAATTTAAGAATTTAAGAATTTAAGAATTTAAGAATTTAAGAATTTACGAATTTACGAATTTAAGAATTTAAGAATTTAAGAATTTAAGAATTTAAGAATTTAGGAATTTTAGAATTTTAGAATTTAAGAATTTAAGAATTTAAGACATTAAGAATTTAAGAATTTAAGACATTAAGAATTTAAGAATTTAAGACATTAAGAATTTAAGACATTAAGAATTTAAGAATTTAAGAATTTAAAAATTTAAGAATTTAAGAATTTAAGAATTTAAGAATTTAAGAATTTAAGAATTTAAGAATTTAAGAATTTAAGAATTTAAGAATTTAAGAATTTAAGAATTTAATGATTTAAGAATTTAATAATTTAAGAAATTAAGAATTTAGCAATTTGAGAATTTAAGAATTTATGAATTCAAGAATTTAAGAATTTAAGAATTTAAGAATTTAAGAATTTAAGAATTTAAGAATTTAAGAATTTAAGAATTTAAGAATTCAAGAATTCAAGAAATTAAGAATTTAAGAATTTAAGAATTTAAGAATTTAAGAATTTAAGGATCAGTCAGTTTATGAATATTAGATTTTTTAATTTTAAAAGTTGACATTGTCTAAAGTTTTAAATTTTGTTTATTCTAAATTTAGAATTCCCGAATTTTTTAAATTTCCTTTTTTTTTAATTCTTACAGGTCCAGGAAGCGGGCGCCGACGCCCTCAAGGTCATCGGCAGCGTCATCAAGAACCCGGAGATCCAAGCCATCGTCCCGGTGCTGCTGAAAGCCCTCGAGAACCCCTCCAACAAGACGTCCCACTGCCTGCAGAGCCTGCTCGAGACCAAGTTCGTCCACTTTATCGACGCTCCGTCGCTGGCGCTGATCATGCCCGTCGTGCAGCGTGCCTTCATGGACCGCTCGACGGAGACGCGCAAGATGGCGGCACAGATCATCGGCAACATGTACTCGCTGACGGACCAGAAGGACCTGACGCCCTATTTGCCGAACATTATTCCGGGGTTGAAGACGTCGCTGCTGGATCCGGTGCCGGAGGTGCGTGCCGTTTCGTCGCGTGCGCTGGGGGCAATGGTCAAGGGGATGGGCGAGTCTTCGTTCGAGGATCTGCTGCCGTGGTTGATGCAGACGCTCACGTCGGAGAGTAGCAGCGTTGATCGGTCGGGCGCGGCGCAGGGATTGTCGGAGGTTGTTGGGGGCTTGGGCGTGGAGAAGTTGCACAAGCTGATGCCGGAGATTATCGCGACGGCGGAGAGGACGGATATTGCGCCGCACGTGAAGGACGGTTACATTATGATGTTCATTTATATGCCGAGTGCGTTTCCGAATGACTTTACGCCTTACATTGGCCAGATCATTAATCCGATTTTGAAGGCGTTGGCGGATGAGAACGAGTACGTGAGAGATACGGCGTTGAAGGCTGGTCAGCGGATTGTGAACTTGTATGCCGAGTCGGCGATTGCGCTGTTGTTGCCGGAGTTGGAGAAGGGATTGTTTGATGATAACTGGAGAATTCGGTACAGTTCGGTGCAGCTGTTGGGAGATTTGCTGTACAAGATTTCTGGAGTTTCGGGCAAGATGACCACGCAGACTGCTTCGGAGGACGACAACTTTGGTACGGAGCAGAGTCACAAGGCGATTATTAGGAGTTTGGGAGCGGAGCGGCGTAATCGGGTGCTCGCAGGACTGTACATGGGTCGTAGCGACGTTTCGTTGATGGTCCGACAGGCGGCGTTGCACGTGTGGAAGGTCGTGGTGACGAATACGCCGCGTACGTTGCGAGAGATTCTGCCGACGTTGTTCAGCTTGTTGCTGGGATGTTTGGCGAGTACGAGCTACGATAAGCGACAGGTTGCGGCGCGAACGCTCGGAGATTTGGTGCGAAAGCTCGGCGAACGAGTCCTGCCGGAGATCATTCCCATTCTGGAGCGTGGCTTGAACTCGGACCAGGCCGATCAACGGCAGGGAGTTTGTATTGGACTGTCGGAGATCATGGCTTCGACGTCCCGCGACATGGTGCTGACCTTCGTGAATAGTTTGGTGCCCACGGTCCGGAAGGCTCTGGCCGATCCTCTTCCGGAGGTTCGTCAAGCTGCCGCGAAGACGTTCGATTCGCTGCACACTACTGTCGGATCGCGTGCCCTGGACGACATCCTTCCGTCAATGTTGGAAAGCCTCTCCGATCCGGATCCGGACGTGGCCGAATGGACGCTGGACGGTCTCCGCCAAGTTATGGCCATCAAATCTCGCGTCGTCCTTCCGTATCTTATCCCACAACTCACCGCGAACCCGGTCAACACGAAGGCCCTCTCGATCCTGGCGTCCGTCGCCGGAGAAGCCCTCACCAAGTACCTTCCCAAGATTTTGCCGGCCCTGATGACCGCCCTGGCCACTGCCCAAGGAACCCCCGAAGAAGCCCAAGAGTTGGAATACTGCCAGGCCGTCATCCTATCAGTCAGCGACGAAGTCGGCGTCCGCACCATCATGGACACCGTCATGGAGTCGACGAAATCAACCAACCCGGAAACCCGTAAGGCCGCCGCAACCCTTCTCTGCGCTTTCTGCACCCACTCCCCAGGCGACTACTCGCAGTACGTGCCACAACTTCTCCGTGGTCTGCTCCGTCTGCTGGCAGACTCCGATCGTGACGTTCTGCAGCGCTCCTGGGATGCTCTCAACGCCGTCATAAAGACCCTGGACTCGGCTCAGCAAATCGCCCACGTCACTGACGTCCGCCAAGCGGTCAAATTCGCCAGTAGCGACCTCAAGGGCGCCGAACTGCCCGGATTCTGCCTACCCAAGGGCATCACCCCGCTACTGCCAGTGTTCCGTGAAGCAATCCTGAACGGTCTGCCCGAAGAGAAGGAAAACGCCGCCCAGGGCTTGGGCGAAGTCATTCAGCTGACGTCCCCAGCTTCGCTGCAACCCTCGGTCGTGCACATCACCGGTCCCCTCATCCGTATCCTCGGCGATCGGTTCAACGCCGGAGTCAAGGCCGCAGTTCTGGAAACGCTCGCCATCCTGCTGCACAAGGTCGGAATCATGCTGAAGCAGTTCTTGCCCCAGCTGCAGACGACATTCCTGAAGGCGCTGCACGACCCCAACAGGATCGTCCGCATCAAGGCCGGCCACGCCCTTGCCGAACTGATTGTGATCCACACCCGTCCGGACCCGCTGTTTGTGGAGATGCACAACGGTATCAAAAACGTGGACGACTCTACCGTGCGGGAAACCATGCTTCAAGCGTTGCGTGGCATCATCACACCAGCCGGGGACAAAATGACCGACCCGTTGAAGAAGCAGATCTACGCGACGCTTTCCGGGATGCTGGGCCACTCGGAGGACATTACACGAACAGCTGCCGCTGGTTGCTTTGGTGCCCTCTGCCGATGGCTCAACCCAGATCAGCTCGACGATGCCCTGAACACGCACCTGCTCAACGAAGACTACGGCGAAGACGCGGCCCTCCGACATGGACGTACGGCGGCACTCTTCGTCGCACTCAAAGAATTCCCCGCGGCCATCTTCATCGACAAGTACGAAACTAAAGTGTGCAAAACCATCGTCTCATCGCTCGCATCCGACAAGATCCCCGTAGCCCTGAACGGCGTACGATCAGCCGGCTACCTGCTCCAGCATGGCATGAGCACCGAAGGCGCCAAACTCCCCCAACCCATCATCGGCCCGTTCGTCAAGTCCATGAACCACGTCAGCAACGAAGTCAAACAACTGCTCGCCAAGACCTGCATCTACCTGGCGAAAACCGTCCCCGCCGATACCACAGCCCCGGAATATCTTCGCCTCGTCATCCCCATGCTCGTCAACGGCACCAAGGAAAAGAACGGCTATGTCAAGTCCAACTCCGAGATCGCCCTCGTCTACGTGCTGCGGTTACGCGAAGGCGACGAAATGCACCAAAAGTGCATCGCCCTGCTCGAGCCCGGTGCCCGTGACTCCCTCGCCGAAGTCGTCAGCAAGGTCCTGCGCAAGGTCGTCCTGCAGCCCGTCGGCAAAGAAGAAGAGCTAGACGATACGATTCTCACGTGATTGGTGCGGCCTCCGCCGGCGAAACGTAGAAGGAAACAACCAGAACAGCAACAGTATAACCGACGACAAACTCTGTGGATCGGCACGCTCACGGTCAGGCTTGGCGGCCTGCTAGCCGTTTTCAAGTGGCACAACAACCACCAACACCACAACCCCCCTTGGAATGCAAATAAAGATCGATATTGTAACAACCAGCCGCTGATTTCGGCGAACGCAAAAAGAAAATCTTGATTAGTCCTAGTAGTCGTCGTCACCGTCGTCAATCATCCCAAACGTATCGTGGCAGAAACTGTCAACAGTCCCAAATGCAATGTAAGACTTAACTTTTTACAGGTGGTATTCGTGTTTATTTCGGTGAATAAAGTATTCTCTCTAGTCTCTGTAGTCGTAGTCGTCGCTGTGATCCAATGTGTGAACGATAAAAAAAAACAAACGAAGAAAGCGTACGTGTTGTCATTTACTTTCGGTTGTTTTGATGTTTTTTGTTTGGCAGACTTTTCAGCAGGAAGAAACATTGAATTTCCCAATCACGGATTTCAACGTCAAGCGTCTAGAGTACAACATCTCGTCGGAACGCTGAACAACATCATTACTTTCCGTTACAGATTTCTAGCATCTCTTTCCGTTTTAAAAGCTTTTAAAAATTTTGGTTCTTGCAACTTCCTTAACAATCAGCGGAATGAAAATCAAGCACTGAGCAGTGGATGCGAGGATAAAAAACAACACGCGAACACCCTGAAAAAGAAATTTCATGTCTCGGTTCGTCATTTTCCCAAGGAAACTTCGTCACACTGCTGTAAACATAGCCGAACAACATGGTTGCGGATCAACTAAGATACTCATGCGTGAATCATTCTGGTGGCCGAATGTAAACATAAGGACATAGAAGGTCAACGAATGCCTGGATCGTCAACGGTGAACAAATTGTTGTGCAACCTTTTCTTTGAGTGTACAACCAAACGGAGGAGTGGAGCGTCAAAACGTAACAACGAAAATATCTTGCTGACAACAACGGATGCGTGACGAGACTAAGCTAGTTAGATACAGCGATACATAATTTTCACTTCACATGGATTATCCTTTTTGTTTTTGATGGATGGTCCTTTCAAAAATTTGCTACGTACATCTTTTACCAACAAAAAGCGGAAAGACGGTATGAGTTTCAACTAGTTACGTAGTAAGTTGCTACAATTTGCTCAAATGTGAAGTCCGTAACTGAGATGAGTCGAGAGCTTTCTTCAAAAAATCATTGATACGACTTCTTTTGTAGCATAAAACTTCTCCAAAATCATTTATTTGTCGACAACAATAACCTAACGTGGTAGCTTTAACTTAAACACCTCGCTGCATAGCCTAACGTTCCGTTCCGTCTTGCACGGTTTCAATCACACTCTGTTACAACCTATCACTAGAGTACTTTAAAGAGTGCACTACACATCCCGCGTAGTGCTTCCTTACTTCTCCATCGGCGGCGGCACCCATCCGCCGTACTTTCGCTCCAACTCTTTGGCTACCGCGAGAATCAGGTGATCCTGGCCGGGACTGGCGACGATCTGCAGAGATAAGTACTGTTAGTTCTGGTTAGCGATTCAGGATATGTCAATGCTTACCTGCACGCCAATCGGCAGCTTGTTCCGGTCCATGCCGACCATGCAGGACGCGGCCGGAAGTCCGAGGGTGTTGAACACCATCATGTAGCTTGTGTCGACCAGTTTGTGGAAGATTTCAAAGTGGCGGTGGGCTGTGTTCGGGAAGATGGGGTAAATGAAGACACCGTTGGTGCCGAGCAGGTCGGTGAAGTCTTTGCGCAGCAGCTCGGTTTGTTCGTCGAGGAAGGCGAGCCGCGAGTTGGGGATGTAGTTCTGGATGATGTGCTGCATGGGGCCGATCACGACGGAGGGAAGGTCGGAATCGGAGCAGCCGAAGAGGTACTTAAGGAGCTCCTTGCCGATTGTGGCGTTTGGGGCGCCGTCCTTTTGCTGGGTGTAGATGGTTTCGATGTCTTTCATGCGGAGCATTTTGCACATGGAGATGTCCAGGGACCAGATGAGCCGTTTTAGCTTGACCTTTTGGGCGTTGAAGTGGTTCACGACACCGGCGATCGCGGCCTTGATGTCGGGCTCGATTGGCTGGGTGAGTCCCGTTGGGCCGTCGTTGTCCATGTAGTAGTATTTGAGTTCGGTTAGGTTAACTGGGGAGTCCAGGGTTAGTGGGGTTCCTTCTGGGTCGTGCATGGCTCGTAAGAGCAGCGGGAGATCTTCAGCGTAACGGCACATGGCGCCCGGAGTGAAAAAGTTACCCCAGGATTCATCCTCGCAGGATGGGTTGTGACCGTAGGGGGACACCGCAAAGGGTGAAGGTTTGTGACCAAAGACTCCGACGAAGGCAGCGGGTAGTCGTGAAGATCCGGCAATGTCCGTCGTTACTCCGATCAGCGAAGCAGCCGAACTGATCAACGCTGCTTCACCCCCTGAAGATCCGCCGACGGTTCGCTGCTGGTTGTAGGGATTCTTCGTCAAACCAGTACACTTGTTGTACGTCTCCCAGCACATGCACAATTCCGGGGTATTGCTGACCAACAGGATCACTCCTCCATTCTTCCTCACCTGCGCCACCACCGGAGCGTCCTTCTGCGCAATCCGCTTGTTCTTCAACTTCCGTCCCCCAGTATTGCTCATTCCCTGTACCGCTAAGCTCTCCTTGATCGTGATTGGCACTCCCAAAATGGGCGTCTCCCTTGCCATCTGTTCAGCGCTCTTCAACCCTTGCGCAACCTCACGATCGATCCTCCTAGCGTCCTCCAGTGCCTGTTCAAAGCGATCCTCGACGATCGCGTTCAGTATCGGATTGACCTGCCGACAGCGCTCGATGTACGCCCCAACGACGTCCTCGCTCTTGAGCTGCCCAGTTCGGATCTTGGCCGCCAGCGTAACGGCCGGTATCTGCAGCAGTGGGTTCTCGATCGCCGGAAGCTTCTTGTGCCGAATCCGGGCACTGACGGCCCACGCGTACGGAACGACGAACAAGCTGAACAGGTGCATGGCCCCGCGCAGCAATCGCCGAATTGCCCAGCTCATTTTGCTGTGGATCAGAGGTGGGGAGAAATGATATTTACGATTAGTTGGATTGCTTTTTTTTGCAGCGGTACCACTTGCGGTGATCGTAAAACGTGAACTTGAAAGCGACGCACGTAAAGTGCCGAATTCAATGTCGCAGCTGTGGCGTAATAGCGGAGTGGCTAAAACGTGAGCAGTTGAGTTTAGTGGAACAACCGTTCCAGATGTAAAAGAGATATTCAGAACCCGCTACACCAATTAAGATTAAGTGGTTTATTGCCCTAGTCGCGTCGCGACTCCTAATTACGGATCAGACACGTTGGATCAGATACCTGCCCGTGCTTCCTTCCTCCTACTCTGTAATTAAGGGTTAACTGATAACTACTTCTCCAGCAAGACACTTTTCGTTCTCGCAACAGGTCATGCAGTGGACTTTGTACCCTGAAATGAACTTTACGCATTGCGGGCAAGCCGGTCATAACAAACCGGTTATTATTTAAATTCCACCATCAAAGTGATTATCACAAGTCTGCGCGGTATACCTATCAGGTAGCAACTGTTTGATCTTGGCGAAAATCAATCAACCCTTTGTTTGCGGCAAACATCCTGCTGATCAAACAGTTTCCAACTCGAACGGATCAGTTTTAGGAACTTTGTCGACGATTAGATCATCGACCGTTCAAATAGGACTTTGATTCACCCAGCCCAGTTGGCAAATATTGGTTCTGTGAGACAACTTGAATTCACCTGGATCCCTTTATTTATTCCGAGTGCATCGTCGAACTCACGTGTACGTTTCCATTGACGTCGGTGACGACGTTCCATGTCTAGGCGGTTCTTTCAAGTGCCTCGCCGGGACTAGACAGTGTAGACACGCAATGCAGTTTTACTACGGCACTGTCGTTGTCCAGAGTGGTTACAGCACGATAGACAATTTGGTGAGGTTTTTCTAGATAGTGCGGTCTGCTAAGTACCGTTGAAAATTGATGTTACATGACTTGACAAGGGTCAGGCTTCCGAGTGGTTAACAATGAAAGGCTTTTAAATATCGAAGCAGACATTTCCTGAAGCATTTTAATTGTTGCGAAAATATTTTAGATATTTTATAAGAATTTATAAAACTGAGCAGATATCCACGAAATTTCGAGAAGCAACTCTGTATCATTGGTTCGTCAAAACGAAGTCAAATATTCTGGATAGGGACATCAGTTTTAGAGCAGTTAAAAATCGAACAAAGTGTCACTGTTTACACGGCGCTCACGCACACTGTCAAAACAAACGTTTGATAGTGTGTGTGAACTCCGTGTAAAAGGGGTCTCAAACTAAAAAGTGACCCCGTTCGTTTGACAACAGGTCGTGTAAAACCATCGGGTTTTGAGTGTATAAGTTTTTTTTAAATTGTAAGCTCATCAACAAAATTCGATATGAAGTCGAATTTTTGAAGTGTGTTAACCCTCTACAACCTACCCCGCCTTTAGATGGGCTTCGATCTATAAAATCGCCAAAAATCAATTTTCCAAGCATTGGAAAGAAGAACTCATAAAATATTAGAAAATTTCAGGGTTGAAATTTTAACTTGTTTTATGTGACTTTGCCAATGTTTTTAAAAATGTCATTTTTTTAGGGGTTAACTTTGGCTGTGTTTTTACTAACATTTTTTTTATATTTTCAGTAAAAAGAAGTATACAGTATTTTTTGTAGTACCCCAGACTATGCATCTACGCATTTTTTTTTTTTGCAATTTAAGTGATGATGATGCCATTCTATAGGAGAAAATGTGAAAAACATGCAAAAAATTGAAAAAGTAGCTGCAAAAACGTGAAAAAATTAGATAGGCAAAATGTTATATTATATTAGGTGGTAGAATAGGCCAAATACTACTAAAAACAAACATAAACTGAACGAGTTAAATGCAAATTTTAATACTAAAAATAAAACAGGAGAAGTAAAGTTTTTCGGAGAACAAAAGTTGCTCAAAACGACCTCCTGAACACGGGAAAAATGAATATTTTCGAAAAAAAATTGGGCAGTAGAGGGTTAACGTTGCACATCAATCATTTTGTAACACGCATTTTAGTAAATATTAGTGGTGGGCAAAACCGCTCATTTCTGTGAGCCGCTCATTTTCGTTCGCTCATTTAAATGAGCGGCTCTTTTGAACGGCTCATCCGCTCATTTCGCTCAAAGTCAGAAAATAGACTGGAATGAACTGAAACATCTGCCCAAGATATTTAGATTTTTTTTTCAAACGACCAATGGAGTGTGCATGAGTGTCACACTTCGTATGATTTTTGTTGATTGATAATTCAAAAATATATGTTTTCATCGCACTTATTCTGAACAGATTGGAGATCGTCCATAAAACATAGAAAACCGTCGATTTGCTTTATCCTTTTTTGGAAAGCATTTCAAATATAAACGTTTTATATGAAAAAGGAGAAAAACATTGATCTCTGAAATCCACACATATCGAAAACTTTTTTCATAGAGAGATAAACAAACTTGAGTTTTTTTTTTCAGAAGTGAATATTTTTAACCAAATTATTGCTTTTAATCGTAAAAAGTAAAATGTTATGAAAAGTTAGCTGAATTATCGTTTTGATCATTATCTTCCCATTATTTTATAAAACAAAAGATTTAATTTGGTGTTCAGTAACATGCATATTTGAGGTAGCGTTTTGCTGCACCTAATAAATTAGTCTTGAAATGCAGTTTTTTGTTTAATAAGAACAACTTTTATTCATGACAGCAAATGAATGATCAAAACAAGCGTCAAAAAAGATCTGAAAAATGCCTTAATAAATCTATTGAACAATTACCACAAAAGAGTACCAAGTTTGTGTGATGTGCTGTGGTAAATTACATTTTAAATAATAAACGGTCCAATACATGGATTAAAACCTTAAACTAGCTGTTGCGAGCACACTGTGCCGACTGCGCTGACTGCGCCGACCGTGCCCCTCGGATCATCGCCCAAACGCGACCCAGCAAAAAGCCTTTAGTAAGATCGGTCACGTTGACAATGTCACGCTGACACCGATACACATTTCAGCTTCGAGCTACACTGCTTAAAAAAGCGTTTGCTAAAGATCCTCCGAAAACTTATTTGTCGTCGCGAACACTAGCAAACTAATTATGTTCGAATGCGTGTAACAACTTCATGTACATAACATTTGAGAAATCTATCGATATTAACATAATGAGATCATGCAACATCTGGCGGCAGTCAGCTGATTCAAAATCACAGGCGCCCCGACACAGGCTAGCAACAAGCATAAAGTGCGCCATAATGTTGGAACATGAGGCGACCGGTGAGAACCTAGTTTCCCCTTCTTTTCTCAACAGCACCGTCACCACCAGCGCGTGGAAGACCGAACCGAACGAGAGCGAATGAGCGAGAGCGAAATAACGAAAGAGTGAGCGAAAACGACGCCGTTCGACGACGTCGACGCCGGCGCGAGCGACGCTTATCAAGCGCTCCGTTCGTTCTTTCCGTTCATTCGCTCTCGCTCATTCGCTCTCGTTCGGTTCGTTCTTTGGCTCGCTCTTTGATTGGACGGTTCTTTGAAAAGAACCGGTTCACAAAATGAACCGCCGCTCATTTTTTTTGAGCGGTCGCTCATTCGTTCTTTAGCTTGAGCCGGTTCATAAGAACGGTTCGCTCAAAAAAGACCATCTCTAGTAAATATCTTCCAAATTATAGGAACTATCGTTATCTTTTTTGATTAGTCCTCTAAACCACTGTCTGCAACATTACATACAACAAAGGTTTAATACATATTTTTACAATAAGTTTGTTACAGGATTGGATCCGAAAGTTCGTCAATTTTGGAATAAGAAGACACCAACTTTCTTGATTGCTGTGTGTGTGTGTGTGTGTGCAACCAACCAAACGGGACCACGCGGTCGCTTCTTACAAATTGAGTTGTTTCCATGTATTTTTAGCTCTCATTCTATACATGCAAATAACTCGCATAGGCATTTGGAAGGTGTTAGCTCTGCCGAGCTTCGGTGACCCATTTCTACGCTGGCTAGCCGAGCGCGAGGTACTTCAGCTTTGTCGACAAGCCCGCCCTGAAGAACGTTTGGACCAATCGGATTCAAACGTTATTTAGAACTTCCGAACCCTTGTCAAATGGACAAGGACCCAGCGCGTATATAGTTGATGGTGGTAACAGTATTCCTAATTCCAGTCATAGCTCACCAAGTCGCGATGGCCTAGTGGTTAGCATTTTTTTTGCTTACCAATCCAAAGGACGGGGGATCGAACCCCGACTCGAGCGACTTTGATTTTTCGTTCATGTTCAGAGTTTCAAGATTTATATTTCCTATACTTTCTCGTTGGGAGCAGATGGGAATCGAACCCAGGATCATTCGCTTATAAAGCGAACACCGTAACCAGTCAGCCACGGCCACTCCTTCCAACTTTCTTGATTGCTGTGCACCCTTAATATACATTATGAATATATTTATCATTTTTGAGAAACAACCTCCAACTTTTTTTTGAGTTTTTTTTAAGGTTGAGTAAATTGCCTATATATCTAGATTTTTTTTTAAATGTTTAATAAACCAAATTTCCAAAAACTAAAAATTTGTTTTATTGGACCTTTTTTTAAAAAAAAACTCCAGATATGTTTATAAACAATAGAAGAAGAAACAAATAAGCAAATTCAAAAAAAAATAGATACAATTAATGTAAATTTTGTTCGAAGCATTTGCCCACAATAAAGCTTTCTAGGCCCAGTGTAAAAAATACAATTTAACCCAAAAATAACGATCTCCTCGTCACAGTGTCCTGATGCAAACAATATTCGAGCACAAGCAGTCAAAGTCCTGCGAAATTTGTTGGCTGATATATCGGGCGGTCTGTCAAAATAAACCAGCTAGAAGTCGCCTGACAAAACAAAAACATTTACTAAAAAGAAATAGCAAATCTAATGCCAACAAACCCCCAGCTGCTATGTAAACATACTTTGAATGGGGTGGTAAATTTCTGACTAGAAAGCCTTATAAGAAGATAAAATAAAACTTGTTGCTTAAAATAAAAAAATAAAAACTTGCAAAATCGATTGTAAAATATGTATTAAGGGGTTACATACATGTAGAAAATCACAAAATTTCATATTTCAGAAAATTTATTAAATCTACTTAAAAGATGATTTTCAATCACTCCTGAAAGTTTTGTGAAGATATTTTATGATTGAAGTAAGTTACATACGGTTTAAGCTGAAAATTTTGCCATGCGCAAAGCGAACTGTCAAATTTCGCGAGCGTTTTTCTCTGAACACAGAGTTGATTCACGATATCTCGAGATGAGATGGACCAAATTGGCTGAAATTTGGGGTGAAGACTCGCAAGACATATCTCGTGTGTATGACGAAGCCCGATTTTGAAATTTTGCATTAAAAAAAAAACAAAAATTGAAAACATTCGATTTTTTATATGGAAAACATAAAATATTTTTATCTTTTTTCAAAATAAACTTTTTGAAAATCGGCCTTCGTCATGCACACAGGACTGGTTTAACGAGTCTTCACCAAAATTTTGAGCCGATTTGGTTAGTGCAGTCTTGAGATATCGTGGCACCCGTTTTTTGAAAATGCTAACTTCAAATAGTTATATCTCGGCAATGATACAACCAAATGTCTTCAAATTTATTTTGTTAATAGTTGAAAATGTATATTTCAATGTCCTGAAACAGATTTAAAAAAAGTTTAAGTTTGTGCTCAAACCAACCTCTGACATTTTTGCCGATTTACATGTATGTAGCCCCTTAAGTTAAGAATACATTCTATTAAGTTTTGCTATGTTTTGAAACCACACTTCTGGAAATGACATATAAAATTTATTGAATTTTTGGTTAATTTAGCAAATTAGATTAGCTATGTCAATGTGTAAAGCTCCTTTTTGCATAAATTTTTAAAAAGGTTTGAAATTGAAAAAATAAAAGTTTTAAATGTTTTTGAAAATTGAGCAAAAAATTTCTGAGCTTGTGCTCCAAATCTAAGTGCTAAAAACATCCTTTTCAAATTTGTTTATATTTTTTTCAGTTTTTTTGTTTGTTTTGCGAAATTTGCTACTGTTAACATTGTATAGGGGAGAGTGGGGATACTTGATCCCCTTTTTTGTATCGCACATAACTCTGTCAATTTCTCACACAACTATGAACTTTTTGCATGAATTGAAAGCTTAAACATCCATCTATGTTTGGCTAATAAGGTTATTTCATCAGATGAATTCTTCGAATCATGCCAAGCGATTTAAAAAAAATATTTTAAACCGGCATTTTAAAAATGTTAGGGGTAACTTGATCCCCCTTTCAACATTTTGAAGAAATCTTAAGCAACATGTTTCTTATTCATCCAAACTTTTAATTTTCTATAAGTTACAGCAATTTCACATAATACCTGTACATTTGTGTTCAAAACATAACAAGTTTAGTATGAAAAATATTTAAAAACTTAAAATATTATTTTTTAGACCAAAATTAAGCATGTTAACAAAAGCTGGAAATTTTTGTTTACAAAACTTTTGAAAAAAGGTTCAAACTGCAGTAAGTTATCTACAACTATACTAAAGGAAACTATGTATGAAAACCCAGACCAATTAAATAATCTTGAGGCTGATTCCAGTGACAATAAAAATGCAGGGATCAAGTCTCCCTAAACGCACTTTTTTTTAAATAATTGATTGTAAAAATAGTATGGAGATAAATCCAACATCAAATGCGTAAGGGTTTTGGAGTTGATAAGTTTATCAAACAATTCATGTATAAAAATATTTTTTTGAATAATTTTTGAGTGTTTTCTATACATAACAAAACAAAGAAAAAAAGATCTCTTGGAAGTTTTTTGCAGCTCGTTTTAAAAAAAGGTGCGTAACTCAATCTAAACATTTTTTAATTTTTTGCTTTGTTTTCTACAATGAGTTTTAGTTAATTTCGCACAACTTTCTAGAACAAAGCTAATTGTTTTACCCACATGCTGACGAGATACAGGCTTGGGATCAAGTGTCCCCGGGGATCAAGTCTCCCCACTCTCCCCTACAGTATCGTCTTACTTCCCTAATGAACATATTTTTTTCTAAATTAATCCATGATTTGAAATTTTCATCAAATCAATATCTGCAAGTATCTTTCTCAAGTTTATTCCACAAAACTGTAAAAAAGAAGAAGTTATTTTTAAGTTATAGTTAATTTTCATTTTTGAGTGACATTTTTTCATAGATTTTTTGTCATTGAAATTTTTAAAATGAAGTAATTTATCATAAGGAATAATGTTCTTTATTGTTTTAGGAAGCATTTTTTAAAGTGTGATTTATTTACAATAAAAAAACAAATGTTTCACTTTTAATAGAAAGCTTGTGAATTATTCTTTGTTTCAATAAAATAGCAATTTAACAGCAATCAAGTTAACAACAAAGTTAATTTTACCTTTAGTATACGTTTTGAAAAGTCAATACACAGTGGAAATAACCAAAATGGCGTTGAATAACGTATTTTGTGTCTGTTTGGTCAAAGCTCAAGTAAGTATGTGTTTGGGAAGTACAGTTTCAATAAAAAAAAATAATACATTACAAAACTTTCAATTGTTCGATTGTCAAACTGTATTAAAAGTTCAAAAGAAAATTGTTGAATAAATTTTGAGTCGAGTGGGGCAAAATGCACTTGTGACAAGATTGCATAAAGGGGACGAAAAGATATTAAAAGATATGCCTCTAATACTGAAATATGTATCTATTAAAAGAAACAGTTAGGTGACCTAATTGTAACGAGTGTAACCGATGACCTCGAGTCACGCCTCAACTCACATGAGGTCGCCATGCTCCTGACGTTCTCAATCCCGCCAAAACAACATGTCTACCACGTTTTCAAAATCACGTGCACGTTCCTCTATGTGTCAGACTGACGAAACTCGTTTCGTCTATTGCTCGTCTATCTTTCCCTTCCGCAAATCGGAATTTCGCGGACTTTGTACCCAATATCGTACCTTAGCAAAGCATGTTTCGGCACCATTTCACCAATTTCCAACACCTCGCTCTGTTTTGGCGGCTTTGGTTCAACTATGACTTCGACCTTGTCCACGTTGGCCAACGCACGCCACTTGTCGGATGTGAGGACATACGCGTGATCAGTGTCCACACCATTAGTGGATTCCATAATTTGCCACCAAAACCAAACAATCACAAACTAATAAACTCAGTTCAGACCGCGCTTTGGACCGGTTCCAGGTCGCTGGCCGAAAACACGGCACTACTAAGTCTTCGCGAGTGATACTAGTACGCGCGCGATGTCTAGCCGACGCGGAGAGCGTCCAAAAAGGGACTAACGGTCACATGTGACAAGCTAATGGTCAAAATCTTGTCCCCACGCTGCTAAAACGACGCAGGTCAGTTTGTTTTTGAGGTGTTGCTCAACTCTGTCCAAACATCGAACCGTTGTGTATCGGTTAGATGTGAAATTTTGAAAAAAAGAAGGTCGCGGAGTCACTGAACTGGTTTTAGTTTTATTTGCCACTACCAATCGTGAATCTGACCTTGCTGAACTTGAGTCTACTAACGTGAGATTGATCAACGTTTTGTTTATATCTAATTCAATAAACGATTAAATTGCAGTGAATTCTGGTCTGTTTTTGGAGGTGAAGTAGAGCTTTTTGGCAAGTCTGTGAATTACGTTAGTTCAAACAAAACAATGTGAATTGACCAATAACAAAATGTAAACAAACAGTCTATTCTGTTCACGCCAGTTGATGTTTATATTAGGAACGAGCTGAATAGTTTTTTTTTCTCATTTGCAGGAGTTTTCACCTTAATCCACCTATGTGGTTGGTGCCTTGTGTCTTGTTTTTCACAAATTTATGTTGATATACATTTTCTGAAGGCAATGCAATCTTTTGTTTTTGAAAATATACTGATTAAATCGGTTGAACTATTGATTTAAATCTATTTTAGTTTGTATGGATCTTCTGTGCACACTTGTGACACGTAGTACAATTTTACTTTCGAAACACACTTGTGACACGTGCTTTTCAGATTTTTGATTACATAACTTACTGTATCTTTTAACTGGTGTAACCAAATTAGTTGAAACTTGGAGCGTTTGTTAAGCTATAGTATACGAACCGATTGCTTTAAAAAGTTTGGCTCTACCATTCATAGTTTTGAAAATATTTATCATCAAACTTTAAAAATCGATTTTCTCGAAAAGTGCTAATTGGTCGTTGTCACAAGATAGCACACAGCTGACGATATACATATGAAAGTGTGGAACATCCCCGTTCATTTGCGCGGTGAACGAAAATCTTATGTTGGGAAAAATTAAGTTATCCTCATTTGAAGTTTTTGAACTTTTTTCTATGGGACGAAATTTCGCCTATTTCAATTTAGTATTGTTATAAGTCTACATCGACATGAATTATGATTCAGATCATATAATTTCTTATGGGAAATGATGCAGGGAACATTTTTCCTGAAGCACGCAATCTTGCACGCAATGTGATAAAAAAATATGTTGATTCGATTAAAATCCAAGATACATAAAAGTGACTTACAGTCGAGCATAAACCAAACTAATTAGACTTTTCTGTAGTAATATATATATATATATATATATATATATATATATATATATATATATATATATATATATATATATATATATATATATATATATATATATATATATATATATATATACAGCAATTCCATTTGAAAGAGCCTAAACCGAAAAAAGTTCTCCGATCGGGCTCAAAATTTTTCTGGGGTTCCTTGGCCAAATAATTAGACCCGTATTTTTTGTTTGGCCATTAGGGTGACCTACATCGTGCTAGGTGGTTCGAAAAATTGCAATTTTCGTCATTTTTCGCAAAAACCACTTTTTCGAAAAATCATATCTCGCGCCATTTCATCCGATTTTAGCTGTCCTAGACGCAAAGAAAGGTGATGAGTTTGGCTATTTGGGAAAAATAGTAAGAAGTTCCAAAATCTAGCTTAACTATTGAAAAGTCGTATGAAAACTTAAAATGGCGTTTTGCCCGTGTCTGGACCAAAGAGCCTATGTCTGAAAATATTTTTATCGGATTCCTCGGAAAATTTCACATAAAATATCAAAAAATTGGCGATGTCGAACCGTACATTTCAGAGATATGATTTTTTGAAAATAAAAACTGAGTTTTTCGACGCGCCACGCGCAAAAACAGGAAAATGACGAAATCGGCAAAAAATCAACTTTTTTTACTAAAACTGCGATAACTTTAAAATTTCAGCGATGACCTATAGATGTTATGGTACCAAAAGTTGCGTCTTTCAATTACGAAAATTTTGATACCCAAACATCTATAGGTCATCGCTGAAATTTTAAAGTTATCGCAGTTTTAGTGAAAAAAGTTGATTTTTTGCCGATTTCGTCATTTTCCCGTTTTTGCGCGTGGCGCGTCGAAAAACGCAGTTTTTATTTTCAAAAAATCGTATCTCCAAAACGTACGGTTCGACATCGCCAATTTTTTGATATGTTATGTGAAATTTTCCGAGGAATCCGATAAAAATTTTCAGACATAGGCTCTTTGGTCCAGACACGGGCAAAACGCCATTTTAAGTTTTCATACGACTTTTTCAATAGTTAAGCTAGATTTTGGAACTTCTTACTATTTTTCCCAAATAGCCAAACTCATCACCTTTCTTTGCGTCTAGGACAGCTAAAATCGGATGAAATGGCGCGGAGATATGATTTTTCGAAAAAGTGGTTTTTGCGAAAATGACGAAAATTGCCATTTTTCGAACCACCCTAGCACGATGTAGGTCACCCTAATGGCCAAACAAAAAAATACGGGTCTAATTATTTTGGCCAAGGAACCCCCAGAAAAATTTTGAGCCCGATCGGAGAACTTTTTTTTCGGTTTAGGCTCTTTTCAAATGGAATTGCTGTATATATACTCAATGGGCCCAGAAACATTTCTCAAAAAAGAATCTGAATATCAAAAACATAGCAGTTTTTGGGAAAGGGATGTGCAATTTTATCATAAAATCCCCAAATTTCCAATAAAACCCTTATAACTGTTTTCGCTTATTTTCAATCACATTACGCGCTTCAGGAAAAATGTTCCCTGCATCATTTCCCATAAGAAATTATATGATCTGAACCATAAATCATACATGGACATGATTTATGGTTCAGATCATATAATTTCTTATGGGAAATGATGCAGGGAAAATTTTTCCTGAAGCGCGTAATGTGATTGAAAATAAGCGAAAAAAGTTATAAGGGACTTATAACAATACTAAATTGAAAGAGGCGAAATTTCGTCCCATAGGAAAAAAGATCAAAAATTTCAAATGAGGATAACTTTATTTTTTTCCCGACCAAAGATTTTCGTTCACCCCGCAAATGAACGGGGATGTTCCACACCTTCATACATATATGACAGTTTGATTGCTATTTCTCAACAATCATTTAAGTGTTCATATTTTGATATAGGGTTGTCAGTGGTGAATCCGGACCTCGATCCGGACATTTTTCATCCAAATTGCTGTGATCCGGCTTCATAAAAGGACGCAAATATTACGTAAGCGGTTATAATTTGATAAAGGGTTGCCAGATCTTCAAGCTTTTAGAATCGTTTGGAAGGTCTCCCGATTACCTTTCCATGAATGATGGATCCAGGCATAATTTTTCTACAGATAAGTCTGATCCGTCTTGGAAAAAAAAAACTAAATAAATATCACTTAGATGATCATAATTCAAAACAGATTTGTCAGATCGTCTAATTTTATGTATCGTTGGAAAGATCTTTTAATTACCTACCTAACGATGTATAATATGTATTGGTATTGAGTCCATTTCTGTCCACTAATCTAACACTCGGTTACATGTGAAAACACAATTTTGTACATAACTTTTGAACTACTTATCGAAATTTTAAACAATTCAATAGCGACCGAAGGAACCCTAAACCCCTGCTTTGAAAACTGGGTGACATTTTTGACAGTTTTATCGAGCTGTCAAATCTGCAACATGGAGTTGAACTTTCTGTGAAGTTTACCATGGCACTTCAAAAAGTTTAACTCCATGTTGCACGCAACCACTTTCACTTTTAATTTCGCGATATTCTGAGTCAATTGGTATAAATATCGGGTGAGTTTCCAAAAAGCCGTAAAAGCCATCGACACTAATATTAATTTTTCTCCAAATTGTATACAGTTATAAAGTTTTATTTGAATAAGTCCTATAAACATATGGAAGACAATATCATCAATAAAGGTGCGACTATGGACTTTCTGTGAAAAGATGGGAGCGGCCGTGGCTGACTGGTTACGGTGTTCGCTTTGTAAGCGAATGGTCCTGGGTTCGATACCCATCTGCTCCCAACGAGAAAGTATAGTAAATATAAAACTTGAAACTCTGAATATGAACGAAAAATCAAAGTCGCTCGAGTCGGGGTTCGATCCCCCGTCCTTTGGATTGGTAAGCAAAAATGCTAACCAATAGGCCATCGCGACTTGGTGAGCTACGACTGGAATTTAGAATACTGTTACTATCAACTATATACGCGCTGGGTCCTTGTCCATTTGACAAGGGTTCGGAAGTTCTAAATAACGTTTGAATCCGATTGGTCCAAACGTTCTTCAGGGCGGGGCTTGTCGATAAAGCTGAAGTACCTCGCGCTCGGCTAGCCAGCGTAGAAATGGGTCACTGAAGCTCGGCAGAGCTAACACCTTCCAAATGCCTATGCGAGTTATTTGCATGTATAGAATGTAGATCTAAAAAAAATAAAAAAAAAATACATGGAAACAACTCAATTTGTAAGAAGCGACCGCGTGGTCCCGTTTGGTTGGTTGCACATACACACACACACTATGGACTTTCTGTGAAAAGATAAATTTTAGAGCAGGATGATAACCGCATCTCAGCGAGGAAGGCAAAACGCACAAAATTGAATTTTGAACAAAATTGATTCAATTATTAATTTAAAAAATACGCAAAATAAATTTAACATAACATAATAATCTTCATGACAAGAACAAATAAACCTCAAAACAGCATCATTTAGTATGAGATAATGTTTGAAAAGCCTGATCAATTGGGTCCTAAAATTAAGCTTGATTGCTGATATTATTGTTTACAACAATAAAGCTTAATTTTTTGAGTACAATGACCCTTTGTACGACCGCAAAGGACTTAAAATGTATTTTTAAATCAATTAAAAAAAATAACTACGCGGTTCTTTTGACAGAAAAGTTCCTACTTGACAGCTCGTTCCAAGGGGACTATCAAGAAATTAAAAGTGCAACATGGACTTAAACTTTCTGTCAAGCTGATGATTAGGGTTAGTGAAATTCCACGATTTCGCGGACAGCGTGAAATCCGTGAAATTTGGCTTTTTCCGCGAAATCCCGTGAAATTTTATGTTTGAGTGAAACTGTAACTATTTTTCTCAAAATGATTTATCAAACTAAAATAAGAATAAAAATAATCTTATAAAATACTGTAGAAATAAGCGAGTGAATACCCTGCACACAAAAAAATATTTCCGAATGTTACATCATTTATGATGTAACACTTTTGCACGTCATTAAACATTTAAATTTAAATGCAATTTGATGTAAATTTGCAACAAATTATACGTAAAAACATGATTTTACGTGTGATTCAACCGTTTACGTCGAATCTCACGTTTACATCAACTGAGTTTACATGTAATTCATCTTTTCCGTGTCGAGTAAATTCACATATTTTTTTCTGTGTGGTTTAATTACTAACATAGGGTTAGTGATTTTTGACGATTTCGAAGACGCCGTAACGTAAAATTTATCAATTTTCTCAAATATTTTTTTTTTTTTTCAAAATAACAACATTATAAATATTTCACCCATACAGACTATGTAAGTAAATTTTATTAGTTTACAATTGAAATGCTTGATATGAACCATTTGAAGAATTGTTCAAATTTTTATTTTTTTAAGAGACTAACTAAGTTTAGTAATTTGTAATTTAGTGGAAACGATAGCCTGTTAGTATAACACTTTGTATCAGATTAAGGAAGAACGTTGTGATGGTTTTTTTAGGTTAGTTTAGTAATACTTTCATTCGCTGTAATAAAAATTTTACTGCTATTTTATTTGAAAGGTTTAGTTTCATAAGAAATTAAAAGAATCAAGCTTTGTTTTATTCAAATTAAAATGAAGGGCATTTTTCTTTGAAATCAACTTTTGTTTTCATTTTGATTTTTTTTTTTCAAATCAATTCGGATTTATTGGTGAATTATCAAGATACAATCAGTTCTTTTGCAATTCATAACATAGTTTTGGAGTTTCTTTCAGCTGTGTGTTGCATCATAATCCATTTTAGAACAATTATTTTTATAACAAAATGCACTAACAAGAGCAAGGAAAATAAAAAAGCTAAAAATTTCATTTTTAATAAAAAATTGAAAATTATTTTCAATGTGCTAAATGTCGCAAAAAAATCAAATTATTTAACTTATATTGGCTGGACAAGATTGTTGAATCTTGCTGTGATATGAAATTCAGTAAAATGAAGCAAATTCGCGAAAACTTTTTAGCTTTGTTAGTCAAATATTTTTAAAAAACGTTCAATAAATGAGAAGACGCATGCCCTACACTTTGTTTAAAAATATATATAGAGCCCATCTATAAACCAGGTGGAATATTTTTGGAAAATTAGGAGATTTTTTTTGTGTCAGGTTCAAATTTATTCAAATTGTTTTTAGTTTATTTAAATAATATATAATGAAGCATAAAAAGCAGTTTCTGTGATTTAAGATTAGTGCGCTGACCACGGGGACGCGCTGTCTTGTTTTTGCATGCTCATTTTCATTTCTTTTGTGTCGATGTTTGTGTGCTTGGGTGCGTGGTTATTATATATAGGTGAAGGGATTTTATTAAATGATCATTATATTGCATTATTATATTTATTTGATTATATAACCACACTATACTTTACACTTAACACATTTTACAAAACACATATGAAACTGTAAACAGGAGCGTTTGGTACGGTATGTCCACGCATCCTTCCTCCCCTGTAGATTCTGTGAAATGTGATCCGTTCTCAGAATCCTCTCTGCGGTAAACACAACGTAGTAGGGCTGGCCGCTTTAATTTTTGCAATACATTTTCGGATGTTCTCGGATGTACTGTAATTATTAATAATGACAAGAAAAGTGCTTGGGGCGTAATCTAATCACAAGACTTTCCAGCTGGCTAATCACAAGACTTTTCATCGGACTGGCTGCGTTTGTGTTAGATTAGATTAGATTAGATAAAAAGCAGTTTCTGTGATTTAAATATAAGATTTTCAGAGTTATTTGAACATTTTTCACGTTCCGCGAAATTTGCGTGAAATATGATGTTTTGAAATTGAGGTCCCCGTGAAATTTGGAATTTTCGAGCGTGAAAAATCACTAAGCTCACTGATGATGAATGAAAAAAGGTTATCAAAAATGGTTTTTAATCGTGTTTTTTTTACCGTTGCGTTGTACATAAAAATTTTCATAGGTCTTTAGGACCCTATTTAAACATGTCATATAAGTAGGTTTACTGATTATTCACGCTCATTAATTGAAAATTTCACGGGTAAAAATTTCACGGAGAGTAAAAAATGTTAAAATAATCATGAAAAAGTAGGGTTAAAATAACAAAAAGCACTTATTTAATGGATTTATTTCATTTATAATCGACTTAAAGCTTACATTTGTTTGACTGATTTGGTTTTTCTTCTATCTTAAAATAATTCCAGTTAACAAATTTTACCTAATCAAAAATTCACTAACCCTACATATTAAGTACCAAATTTAAAATTGTGACTTCAACTATTTGAAAATTCCGTGAAACTTGTTTCTAAGTTTTCCTTGCTACAAAAAAGAAAACAATTTGACCTTCCGGAAATTAATTGTTTGTTATGTTTGAAAGACAAAATTTCTTACAAAAATATCCTCTGAAAGCAAACACTGTTCCAATTTGACTCGCCTCAAATCGTCTGCTTTGTCATTTTTGTTTAATAACATTGAACTTTCGAGGCCACTAGCCAGAGACCTTCAAGCGTCGTTTAAATGCCTTCATTCAAAATTGTGCAACAGCTTAGCTACCTAAATGTATCGATGTATCGAATCTTTCAAATGCAAACAAGATTACCCAAGATGCCAAATTTGCAAACGGTTGTCAGCAAATCATAGCGATAGAATCGCACAACATAATTGATTCCAATCAATTGGTTTCACCGTTCGTGGTGAATTTATTGGACTTGCCGAGGGAAATCGATTTCACGGGGCGGTTTCACACTTGTCGGGTTATTTTGGGTTCAAACTCGTTTCAATGTTGTTTTGTTTGTTGTAATAATGATTTCCCGTCCGTGGGATCTCGCTCTGGACTCCAGAATCCAGAGGTCACCGAATTTCGTGTCGGGCGACGAACAATTCTAAGTGTGAAAATTTGCACATTATCAGCAAATAGATAAGTGCCATTCGTAGTGCCACCACTATATGTAGGAAATTTTGACGAACCGTGACCGTATGTATGCTACGTACATTATGTTGCAAACATACCTTATGCTTATGCTACTGGCTCGGACTTTCTCTGAATTTGCAGACTGAATATCGTCTTGTATGAATCAGATAAAACATTCTAGTTTGCTAAATCTTTGATATTATTTTTCTACTTAAAAATTGGTTCATTTAAAGCATATTTTTATGCGCATTTTTTTCAAATGTCCATTACCTCTCTCTATATGACTTGCCTTATTCAACAGTTCTTGGTAAGAAATTACCAATTCCAAGAATTGATTTCATTACCTATCTGGGAAACCTGCTCAATGAGAGAATATATTTGAACTTGTACTGGACGAACGCACTTGTACACATTTCAGAAAGAGAGAGCTCACCACTTACTGCAGCTGATTGTGCTACTTCTCCGTCTGACGAACCAAAGTTCTACCGTCGATGAGACTTTTCTCAGTACATAGTTCAGCTTCTCACAGATTTCTTAATCAATAATGCCACAAAGTTCACCACAATCACCCTCTGATAAGCGATTTTCACTTGGAACTTCAACAAATCGAAACCCACCAAAACCCAAAAACACTCACATTTCAGCTCCCAAAACGACTGGCTTTCTCTTTTTCCAGTGTAAAAGAAGTAAAAACCCGGGAGTTAATCGCTTAGCACGTACGTAGCACTGCACTGCTGCACTATACTGCTGATGTGCTGTGTTGATGTGTTGTTACGAAGCCGAACTCGGGTACTGCCGACATATTCTCTCTCAGTTTCAACCACTCCCGGCAGATGCTCACGAAACATGATGCTCCAAAGCTTGGAGTCCAAACACACATTAGACAGTGATGGGAATTGGAATCGGTGCTGGTTACTGATTTGAACAAATTAAAAAAATGGTTTCTTTGTGCAAGCATCAAACGATCGATAGTTAAACTTAAAAACTGTCGAGCATTCTTTCTTGTTTTATCATTAGAAATATGGAGCACCATTGGAGCAGTTAGGGCAGCTATCTAAAGTTCTGTTTTTTTTCTGTATCTCGGGATATAATTCTGATCCACTTGGTGTGTTCGACAAAGACGATGTGGTGCAAATTCTATTTCACACAAAATCAGTGGGCATAAAAAAAATATATAAATTTAAACTTTAATTACAATTGTTTGTGAACGATTTGAAAAATATGTCGAGTTTTCCAACTCCAAGCGAAACTTTGTTTGGGGACACCGTGGAGATTTTCCCTTGTCCCCTTAAGTGGATCATCAACACTTCCCGTCTTCCAAATCCCCTATCCTTGTCCCTGGTGCGCGGTGGAGATGGGAGCGGCCGGCAATGGACGGCTGTCATTGTGGTGAGAATCTGGTTCAGGTGGAATTGGTTCTATTCCCAATTATCAATCCCAAGCAACTTGGGCTTAGACAATTATCACATCACATGGCGAAATCCAGTCTGCAATCCACTAAAATCACCGTCTCCTAGCGAAGCGAAGCGATTTGAAAAATATGTAGAGTTTATATGTGTATAGTTAGGCCCTTTTTGCCTTCCTCATCTTACTGAGGAAAGGCTATAAAATCACTCGAAAAATGAACTTCTTAATTCGACCTCAAAGACCCTCCTTCACGTATACATATCGACTCAGAATAAAATTCTGAACAAATGTCAGTGCGCGTGTCTGGATATGAGACCGTGCACTAAAAACAAAATGTACTTGATTAACTCCGGACTGGCTGAACCGATTTGGACCGTTTTGGTCTCATTTGATCCGTCTTAAAGTCCGGTAGCACCACGGTAAGGCCCTAGTTAATATTATGAAGTTTAGAAAAGTACTCCAAAATTGTTGCTGATGTTCAGAAGATTGTAAAAAGGGTGGTTTTTGTTATGAACCCCGTCTATTTGAAAGACCTATCTTCGTCATATGGAGAGTTTGATGCTCGATTAAAGCTCCAAAAATACTTTTCAGGCTATAAACTTACCAGCAACAGCACCGCCTCGAGTAAGCACGCAAATTTATGCCATTTACTGGCCAAAAAGATCAAATTTAATGCACTTTTGATTATAATTTCTATTTTGCGAGACCATTTCTCATCATTTTGGTGGCACACACATCCACACGCAAGATGAGAAGTTAACTGCTTAACGAAAGTCACCATTAGGCTTAGTGATTTTTCACGCTCAAAAATTGCAAATTTCACGGGGACCTTAATTTTAAAACACCAAATTTCACGGAAATTTCGCGGAACGTGAAAAATATTAAAATAACTATGAAAATTTTATGTTAGACTTACAGAAAGTACTTTTTATGCTTGTTATATTATTTTTCAATAAACTTAAAAAAATCTTAACTTAATTTGAACGTGACACAAAAAATAATTTGATTAATTAAAAAATCCACTTGGTTTATGGATGGGCTCTATAAATATTTTGAAAAAAATAAATAAATGCGTATTGTCATTTATTGACCTGCTTTTTAAATGTTCGAATAATATAGCTAAACAGTTTTCGCTGATTTGCTACTAATTTAACAATTTACAATTTATTGAATTTTATATAAAAACCAAATTTAACAAAACAATCTAACAATTAAAATAACTTTTTTGCGACTTTTGCCCAGTAAAAATAATTTAAAGGTTTTCATCTCACTTTTCAAAAACTAAAATAAAAAACACTAGTCAAAAATAATTTAATCTGTAACGAAATTTTTAAAATTAAAAAAAAATTTAATCTTAAATAAACCAAGCTTGAATCTTTCAGCATATTTCAAAATTATATCTTTCAAAATTCAAATTAAATTAAAGTAAAATTGTTGTAACGGCGAATGAAAAAAATGTAAAATTCAGCTGGTTTCCTAAGAATAACTGATAAACTATTGTTTATAGTACCACGAAAATTGCAATCTAGTTTCTCAATATTTTTCTTGCCCTTCTCTGATGGAATAAATTTTTTCAATCTTTTTTTTTTGCTCCTCCTGGACCGGAAGAAATGGGAAAGACAACTATTTTCACGAAATGTTACTTTTAAATGAATGTTTGCTTTTAATTGATTTCTAAAAGTAAATCCATACAACTCAAAAAATCTGTACAATCTTTAAAAAAATTACAATATACTTGTTACCGTAAACCGGGGTGACTTTGATAGGATTTCAATTTGTTTTTAGAATATTTTCCAACAGGTATGGTTTTTCTCAAGATTATTATTTTTAAAACATGTACTGGGGTAGGCCACTCAAAGTCCATGCACTATTTTGGAAAAAAAGTTTTTTTCAATAGTGTTTAGAAAAATAGTTACGTTGAAAATTCTTGGTTTTAATTCCGGGGTGACTTTGATAGTCATAGTTTTTCTTGTTAAAATCATATTTAAGATGTTCAAACTTTATTTGTACGTTAAATGTACCATCACTAAAGTAGCTGATATAGTTTGTAAGAAAAAAAAATCAATGTTTTTATTAAGTTAACTAAGTTTATAAGCTTTTTAACAAAATACATATGAATTTTAGGTAAAATTGTTAAAAAGTCGGAACTTTGCCTGAAATTTGTTAAAAATAGTTTTGTTTATAAAATTATCGATTTATATTGCATTTTATACTGAATTCGAAGCACGAATCACAAGTTTTCACACTTTACATGAAATTTGTTCAACTGAATTTGCCTATAAATTTGGAGATTTTTTTAAATTGTGTTTCAAAAACACATATTATTTATTATTTACAAACTTATTTAACCTTCTCATAGTGGAAAATTGTCCAAAGAATCCGAAAATTCATTCCGTTTTCCGATTAAAAATCATGTTCTCGAAAATCATGACTCTTTGAGAAGTTTAAAATAATGACTTTCATCCACATTTTCTTAACTATAGTTAAGTAACTTTATAAACTTTTCAAAAATTTATGAAAAGTTCTTCATGAGGTACTCTGAACACTTCTCTACCACGGTCAGTATGTTTCTGAACCAATCCTTACGTATTTTAATTGTGCTCTTCATTTTGCGGAAAAATCGCAAACCTATCAAAGTCACCCCGGCTATCAAAGTCACCCCGTTTTACGGTAATTCAATTTTAACAAGTATTGGTTGAAAGAGACAAAATTTATAAAAAAATATCGAGAATAATTTTTCTTCTTTGACTGATTTTTGTTAACATCATTTAAGTATTCGCAGCAATCACTTCTCAGTAAATGTTGTATCAATTTCATGTTAATATTTGTTTGTTAACAATTCTTCAAATGGTTCATACGCTATTCAATTCAAATCTAATAAAATTTACTTTAAAGATCTTTAAGAATGAAATATTTATTATGTTGTTATTTTTATGAATTGATTTGAGAAAATTGATAAATTTCACGGGATTTCACGGAAATCTTCAAATTTCGCGATTTTCACGCTGTCCGCGAAATCGTGAAAATTCACTAACCCTAGTCACCATCAATATCTTTTCACTTGCGCTAACGATTTCAAAGCGCTTAAGATATAAAATTGCTTCCAACTACCGGCAACATGTTCTTTTGACCATTAATTAGTCCCGAGCATGGGTAAATAACAAGGGAAATGCGTAATAATACCTTTCTCTGGTATCAATACCAAATTTTGGTATTCCTGGACCCTTTAAAATTTGTCTTAAGGATTATGCAAGAGCAAAATGTGTTATCATACCAATTTAAAGTATTGTTTTGATATTGCAAAATTGCAGAATTTGTCAATGATCGAACACCACATTTTGGTATTCTTTTGGTATTACAGTATTTTATCAAATTCCTCTGCAACTATGGGAAAATTTTGACCAATTTTGACAAAATAATTAATTTTGCGCTATAATGATGTCTCAAAGCGAATGCTTTCATTCAAAACCGGAAATTTCAAACTTGATTTTAAACATTTTTGATATACCCCCTACAGAAATGACTTGAAATTGTGGAAAATTTACTAAGTCAGGATGGCACATTTTGGTATTATTTTGGTATTTAAGTGTTTTATCAAATTCCTCTGAAACTATGGGAAAATTTTGACCAATTTTGACAAAATAATTTATTTTGTGCTGAAATGATGTCTCAAAGCGAATGCTTTCATTCAAAACCGGAAATTTCAAACTTGATTTTAAACATTTTTGATATACCCCCTATAGAAATGACTTGAAATTGTGGAAAATTTTTTAAGTCAGGATGGCACATTTTGGTATTATTTGAATATTGAAAGGTTTCATCAGTTTTCTCTGAAACTATGGGAAATTTGTTAAAAAAAAATTTACGAGTTAATTAATTTTGCGCTAAAATGACTTGAAACCCAAAAATGTTAAAGATGATTTTAAAAATTACTGTGATATACCCACTAATATTTTTTTCAAAAACGTTGAAATATCTCGGGATAACCAAATACTTTGAAAAACGAGTCAATCAACAGATTAATGAATTTTGGTGAATTTCAATTCAGTTTCATTTTAATAACACATATTTTTCAATCTTGTTTTTATTCAGAAGCTTCAAGAACTTCAAGCAGAGTAGTGAGGTGCCTGTGTGAACGCGCAGTCCTGTTTTTTCGTGTTATTTTCCGTCTCTTTTGTGTCGCTGTTCGAGTGCATGGGGTGATTGGTCATTATAATTAAATAATGGCATCGGTAGTGAGGTGCCTGTGTGGACGCGCAGTCCTGTTTTTTCGTGCTATTTTCCGTCTCTTTTGTGTCGCTGTTCGAGTGCATGGGGTGATTGGTCATTATAGTTAAATAATGGCATCAGTAGTGAGGTGCCTGTGTGGACGCGCAGTCCTGTTTTTTCGTGTTATTTTCCGTCTCTTTTATGTCGCTGTTCGAGTGCATGGGGTGATTGGTCATTATAATTAAATAATGGCATCAGTAGTGCGGTGCCTGTGTGGACGCGCTGTCCTGTTTTTTCGTGCTATTTTCCTCTCTTTTGTGTCGCTGTTCGAGTGCATGGGGTGATTGGTCATTATAATTAAATAATGGCATCAGTAGTGAGGTGCCTGTGTGGACGCGCAGTCCTGTTTTTTCGTGTTATTTTCCCTCTCTTTTGTGTCGCTGTTCGAGTGCATAGGGTGATTGGTCATTATAATTAAATAATGGCATCAGTAGTGAGGTGCCTGTGTGGACGCGCAGTCCTGTTTTTTCGTGCTATTTTCCCTCTCTTTTGTGTCGCTGTTCGAGTGCATAGGGTGATTGGTCATTATAATTAAATAATGGCATCAGTAGTGAGGTGCCTGTGTGGACGCGCAGTCCTGTTTTTTCGTGTTATTTTCCCTCTCTTTTGTGTCGCTGTTCGAGTGCATGGGGTGATTGGTCATTATAGTTAAATAATGGCATCAGTAGTGAGGTGCCTGTGTGGACGCGCAGTCCTGTTTTTTCGTGCTATTTTCCCTCTCTTTTGTGTCGCTGTTCGAGTGCATAGGGTGATTGGTCATTATAATTAAATAATGGCATCAGTAGTGAGGTGCCTGTGTGGACGCGCAGTCCTGTTTTTTCGTGTTATTTTCCGTCTCTTTTATGTCGCTGTTCGAGTGCATGGGGTGATTGGTCATTATAATTAAATAATGGCATCAGTAGTGCGGTGCCTGTGTGGACGCGCAGTCCTGTTTTTTCGTGCTATTTTCCGTCTCTTTTGTGTCGCTGTTCAAGTGCATGGGGTGATTGGTCATTATAATTAAATAATGGCATCGGTAGTGAGGTGCCTGTGTGGACGCGCAGTCCTGTTTTTTCGTGTTATTTTCCGTCTCTTTTATGTCGCTGTTCGAGTGCATGGGGTGATTGGTCATTATAATTAAATAATGGCATCAGTAGTGCGGTGCCTGTGTGGACGCGCTGTCCTGTTTTTTCGTGCTATTTTCCCTCTCTTTTGTGTCGCTGTTCGAGTGCATGGGGTGATTGGTCATTATAATTAAATAATGGCATCAGTAGTGAGGTGCCTGTGTGGACGCGCAGTCCTGTTTTTTCGTGTTATTTTCCCTCTCTTTTGTGTCGCTGTTCGAGTGCATAGGGTGATTGGTCATTATAATTAAATAATGGCATCAGTAGTGCGGTGCCTGTGTGGACGCGCAGTCCTGTTTTTTCGTGCTATTTTCCGTCTCTTTTGTGTCGCTGTTCAAGTGCATGGGGTGATTGGTCATTATAATTAAATAATGGCATCGGTAGTGAGGTGCCTGTGTGGACGCGCAGTCCTGTTTTTTCGTGCTATTTTCCCTCTCTTTTGTGTCGCTGTTCGAGTGCATAGGGTGATTGGTCATTATAATTAAATAATGGCATCAGTAGTGAGGTGCCTGTGTGGACGCGCAGTCCTGTTTTTTCGTGTTATTTTCCGTCTCTTTTATGTCGCTGTTCGAGTGCATGGGGTGATTGGTCATTATAATTAAATAATGGCATCAGTAGTGCGGTGCCTGTGTGGACGCGCAGTCCTGTTTTTTCGTGCTATTTTCCGTCTCTTTTGTGTCGCTGTTCAAGTGCATGGGGTGATTGGTCATTATAATTAAATAATGGCATCGGTAGTGAGGTGCCTGTGTGGACGCGCAGTCCTGTTTTTTCGTGTTATTTTCCGTCTCTTTTGTGTCGCTATTTGTGTACATGGGGTGATTGGATTTCTTCTTCTTCTTTTTTCATTTATTTTTTGTTCGCGCGTTCGTTGGCTGATGAATTTTATTTTTGTTCTCTTTATATAGTTTTCGATAGAAACGATCCGATTTTTGTTTTTTGAGACAAGCAAGTCGTATTGCTGGATTAAGTCCTTTCCATATCATCGAGGATCGGAAGGCACGTCGACGGATATGTTTTAAGGCTTATGATATAAAATAATTTTAATGAATGAAGCCCTTCCTACATCACCGTTGATCGGAAGGCACGCCGACGGAGAATTTCTGGAGAATCGCGGTCGAATTAATACTATATTTAAATCCCTAGATAGGTATCTTTCCGCAGCCGGCTGCCTAAGATTTTAAAATTTCAACCCATAAACAAATTGCTCATGGTCGCATCACCTACCACAGTGAATCCTGACCTCATACCCATCTTACTAATCCCTCAAAACTCATGTGATACTTTGTCGGAGACGCAGTCGATTTGGCGGTCCCATCACTCAAGTATCGGCTAACATTCCCATCCACTTCCCCGTGTCTTACCACTGGTCGTGGCCGGCGTCGGTATTGATCAGCACGATAGGGACCTTTGAAAATTGCGAAGGGGTGATGATTGGTTCCTACTTTTCATCTGTGGTCCACGGAGCAATGTTTGGGGGTCCTGGTCAATAACGAAGTAGCAGCTACGGGTAGACACCAATGCTATGCTATGCTAGAAGCTTCAAGAACTTCAAGCACAGGCCGTTCATCAATGACAAATGCATTCGATGTGGTGAAGAATATCACTAATAACAACATGGAATCATCAGGTGAGTAGATTTGGCTGTTGCATATGGATCATTTCCGTTTTTTTCACTAACTGCAACTGCTGCACTAAAAATGGTATGAAAATACCAAATTTTGGTATTACTTGTTCAAATACCAGCGACCATAATGTGCTCTTGGTTGCCCAGTAATAGATGGTAAAATACCATCAAATCAAACCAAAATCATGTATATGGAAGACCACAGGAATACCAAAACCTGATTTTCCAAGGGCGCGGGAATACCTAAAAATAAAACCATGGCAATACCAAGTTTTGGTATTCAAGCAATGTTCAAAAATCCAGAAGACCTCAACTTGGTATTGAAATGGTTTTATTTTGAGGTATTATTTTACCCTTGGAATAACATGGTTTGGTATTGTTGTGCCCTTCCACATACTAGACTTTGGTATGATTTCATGGTATTTTACCATCTATTACTGGGCAACCAAGGGCACATTTTGGTAGCTGTTATTTGCCCAAGTAATACCAAAATTTGGTATTCCCGTGTTATTTACCCCTGCTCGGGGTCATTCACTTGAAAAATAATCCCGAAAAATGTAAATAATTAGCAAGCACCAACAAAAAAATAAACGCGCTACACGGAAAAAAAAGTGTGCGAGAAATCGTGAATTTCGATTCATGAATTCGTGAATAAATTTGTGCATGATTTCGTGATACCTTTCATGATTTCATGAATTTTATTCATGAAATCGTGCATAAAAATGCACGAATTTATGAATTTTATTCATGGTTAAAATATTTTTACGAATATTCATGAATTTTCCTTCATGAAATCATGCATATCACTATTCATGATTTCATGACTGATTTTCATGAAGTCATGATTAAACTGCATGAATTCATGAAAAATATTCATGATTTTACGATTATTTATGCATGCGTAAATTTTACGTCGTAAAATTTTATTCGCGAATTTATGAATCATGTTTTTCATGATTTCATGAAAGTTTACATGATTTCATGAATAAAATGCATGAATTCGTGCATAGCATTCATGGGTTTATGAATTTTTATCCATGTTTATGACGAGTGATCTTGATCAATCAAGAACAGTTTCGTTCGAACTGTCAAGTTTGTTTTTCGCTTGCCAGTTCAGCCACGTGTTTATTTGCCACGAAGTCAAACGCGTTGTGACTTGTCGCGTCCTGTTGTGTTTGCCGGTGAAAGTGGCCGTGATTTGTGGACCCGGGATTTGGAGGTGCTGTCCACCGGAACCGGGAAAAGATCTGCGGCCGTTCCGTTGGAAATGGCAACGGAGCCAAGGGCTAGCAGGAAGAGGACCGAGCGGCAGGAAGAGGACCGAGCGCGGGAGGAGGACCGGGCGGCAGGAGGAGGACCAAGCGGCAAGAGGAGGACCGAGCGGCAGGAGGGGTAACAAGGTAAGATATCTGCAAAAGACGGAACAGTTCCCGGTTTGTTCGCGTGTTTGTTTTGAAGTAGAATCAAGGGGGACCTGGTCCATCAGACAGTTCCCGAGTTTTATCTCCGCGTGTGGCAGTTTCTTGGTCGCGGACTCGTAGGGATTTCGGTTTTCTGTCAAATGCCGGAGCATTCTACGCGTGTGACAGACAGTGAGGTTTGTTTTGGTTTTGGAAACGAAAAAATCCCGTTTTTGATCGGTTCCCTTGGATGCGCTGAGTGACATTTCGGTGCTTAGTTTTGAGCTCGAAAAGGGGACATAGTTAAAGTATGTTAATTATTTTAATATTGTAAGTATAAGCATTTTTTAAGTATTTAACCTATTTAAAGTTTTCGAAATTTATAACGTATTAAAATAATTTTAAGCTATTAAATTTTCTTGGATACTTTTGTAAAGCATAATAAGTTTTGTGAATTATCATTATTTTTAGGTATGGTAAATATGCTAATGAGGTATTTTTATTTTTCCAGGTATGTAAATATTGTGACTTTTAAATGTTTTTAAGTATTTCAAGTATTCAAAGTCTTTAAAGTTTGTTGAGTATTTAAATAATTTTAAGCATTTATTTTTTTCTAGGTATTTTAATATTGTGAGCATTAAAAATATGTTAAGTATTTGAAATATTTATTTTTTAAGTATGCTAAATATGCTAATGATTTAAGTATATTCATTTGTTCAGGTATTTTAATATTATATGTTTTTAAAGTTTTTAATTATTTCAAGTATTTGAAACAATTGAAGTGTTTAAAGTTTGTTAAGTATTTAAATAATTTTAAGCATTTTATTTTTTCTAGGTAGTTTATTATTTCAAGTACTTAACATATTTTAATTATTTGAAATATTTATTTTTAAAGGTGTGATTTTAAGTATTTTTATTTTCAGATATTTTAAAATTCTATGTTTTTTAAGTTTTTTTAAGAATTTCAAGTATTTTAAGAATTTTAAGTATTTTAAGTATTTTAAGTTTTTTAAGTTTTTTAAGTTTTTTAAGTATTTTAAGTATTTTAAGTTTTTAAAGTATTTTAAGTTTTTTAAGTATTTAAAGTATTTTATGTTTTTTTAAAGTATTTTAAGATTTTTAAGTATTTTAAGTATTTTAAGTATTTTGAGTATTTTGAGTATTTTAAGTATTTTAAGTATTTTAAGTATTTTAAGTATTTTAAGTATTTTAAGTATTTTAAGTATTTCAAGTATTTTAATTATTTTAAGTTTTTTAAGTATTTTAAGTTTTTTAAGTTTTTTAAGTTTTTTGAGTTTTTTAAGTTTTTTTAGTTTTTTTAGTTTTTTAAGTTTTTTAAGTATTTTAAGTATTTTAAGTATTTTAATTATTTTAAGTTTTTTAAGTTTTTTAAGTTTTTTAAGTATTTTAAGTATTTTAAGTATTTTAAGTATTTTAAGTATTTTTAGTATTTTTAGTATTTTAAGTATTTTAAGTATTTTAAGTATTTTAAGTATTTTAAGTATTTTAAGTATTTTAAGTATTTTAAGTATTTTATGTATTTTAAGTATTTTAAGTATTTTAAGTATTTTAAGTATTTTAAGTATTTTAAGTATTTTAAGTATTTTAAGTATTTTAAGTATTTTAAGTATTTTAAGTATTTTAAGTATTTTAAGTATTTTAAGTTTTTTAAGAATTTGAAGTATTTAAAGTATTTTAATTATTTTAAGTAAAAAGTTGAACTAGTTTTCGGCTTTAAAACTCTGTAATGAAGTATACAAAAAAGTATTTTAAGTATTTTGAGCATTTTATTTATTTTATGTATTTTGCGTATTTCAAATATTTTGAGTTTTGAAGTATTTAATTTATTTTGCGTATTTTAAATAGTTTTTAAAGAGTTTTGAAGTATTTTAAGATTTTTAATTTGTCGAGTATTTTGAGTATTTTATTTCGGTGTTTTTTTATTTTTCAAATTTTCAATTCAACTCTCTATGACTCTATTTTCGTCAAATTAAAGTGTTTGATCATCTGCAATGACAAAAATAAATCCCATAATTGTAATAGATCACTTTATTGTAATTGGAGTTATTAATGAGACAAAAAATTAATGGCTAAATTATACGAATTATCGATTATTCTATTATCAGTACATCAGACAATCGAGTCTGGACTGCACTTGTAATCCCTTAGGTCTTTTTGTATTTAATTAAAGTTTTTGTTGTATTTTTGTAAAGTAACGATCGGTACCCAATTAACTAAAGTTACTATTGTATTTTTCATTCATTTAAAGCATTTTTGAACATCACATAACTGGGACCTTTGTAAATTTAGAATGTCCCCAGTGACCACCGGTAACCGGTGACCGAATCCAAAGAGGCCAAGTGGGGCCAGAGTACATTGGCATCACATACAATGGCCACAGTTTTAAATTTCATGAATTTTGATATGTCACAAGACAGAGTTCCTTGCACATTCCAAAATGTCCCCAGTGACCACCGGTAACCGGTGACCGGTTCCAAAGTGGCCAAGTGTGGCCAGAGTACATTGGCATCACATACAATGGCCACAGTTTAAAATTTCATGAATTTTGACATGTCACAAGACAGGGTTCCTTGCACATTCCAAAATGTCCCCAGTGACCACCGGTAACCGGTGACCGGTTCCAAAGTGGCCAAGTGTGGCCAGAGTACATTGGCATCACATACAATGGCCACAGTTTAAAATTTCATGAATTTTGATATGTCACAAGACAGGGTTCCTTGCACATTCCAAAATGTCCCCAGTGACCACCGGTAACCGGTGACCGGTTCCAAAGTGGCCAAGTGTGGCCAGAGTACATTGGCATCACATACAATGGCCACAGTTTAAAATTTCATGAATTTTGACATGTCACAAGACAGGGTTCCTTGCACATTCCAAAATGTCCCCAGTGACCACCGGTAACCGGTGACCGGTTCCAAAGTGGCCAAGTGTGGCCAGAGTACATTGGCATCACATACAATGGCCACAGTTTAAAATTTCATGAATTTTGATATGTCACAAGACAGGGTTCCTTGCACATTCCAAAATGTCCCCAGTGACCACCGGTAACCGGTGACCGGTTCCAAAGTGGCCAAGTGTGGCCAGAGTACATTGGCATCACATACAATGGCCACAGTTTTAAATTTCATGAATTTTGATATGTCACAAGACAGAGTTCCTTGCACATTCCAAAATGTCCCCAGTGACCACCGGTAACCGGTGACCGGTTCCAAAGTGGCCAAGTGTGGCCAGAGTACATTGGCATCACATACAATGGCCACAGTTTAAAATTTCATGAATTTTGATATGTCACAAGACAGGGTTCCTTGCACATTCCAAAATGTCCCCAGTGACCACCGGTAACCGGTGACCGGTTCCAAAGTGGCCAAGTGTGGCCAGAGTACATTGGCATCACATACAATGGCCACAGTTTAAAATTTCATGAATTTTGACATGTCACAAGACAGGGTTCCTTGCACATTCCAAAATGTCCCCAGTGACCACCGGTAACCGGTGACCGGTTCCAAAGTGGCCAAGTGTGGCCAGAGTACATTGGCATCACATACAATGGCCACAGTTTAAAATTTCATGAATTTTGATATGTCACAAGACAGGGTTCCTTGCACATTCCAAAATGTCCCCAGTGACCACCGGTAACCGGTGACCGGTTCCAAAGTGGCCAAGTGTGGCCAGAGTACATTGGCATCACATACAATGGCCACAGTTTAAAATTTCATGAATTTTGACATGTCACAAGACAGGGTTCCTTGCACATTCCAAAATGTCCCCAGTGACCACCGGTAACCGGTGACCGGTTCCAAAGTGGCCAAGTGTGGCCAGAGTACATTAGCATCACATACAATGGCCACAGTTTTAAATTTCATGAATTTTGATATGTCACAAGACAGAGTTCCTTGCACATTCCAAAATGTCCCCAGTGACCACCGGTAACCGGTGACCGGTTCCAAAGTGGCCAAGTGTGGCCAGAGTACATTAGCATCACATACAATGGCCACAGTTTTAAATTTCATGATTTTTGATATGTCACAAGACAGAGTTCCTTGCACATTCCAAAATGTCCCCAGTGACCACCGGTAACCGGTGACCGGTTCCAAAGTGGCCAAGTGTGGCCAGAGTACATTGGCATCACATACAATGGCCACAGTTTTAAATTTCATGAATTTTGATATGTCACAAGACAGAGTTCCTTGCACATTCCAAAATGTCCCCAGTGACCACCGGTAACCGGTGACCGGTTCCAAAGTGGCCAAGTGTGGCCAGAGTACATTGGCATCACATACAATGGCCACAGTTTTAAATTTCATGAATTTTGATATGTCACAAGACAGAGTTCCTTGCACATTCCAAAATGTCCCCAGTGACAACCGGTAACCGGTGACCGGTTCCAAAGTGGCCAAGTGTGGCCAGAGTACATTAGCATCACATACAATGGCCACAGTTTTAAATTTCATGAATTTTGATATGTCACAAGACAGAGTTCCTTGCACATTCCAAAATGTCCCCAGTGACAACCGGTAACCGGTGACCGGTTCCAAAGTGGCCAAGTGTGGCCAGAGTACATTAGCATCACATACAATGGCCACAGTTTTAAATTTCATGAATTTTGATATGTCACAAGACAGAGTTCCTTGCACATTCCAAAATGTCCCCAGTGACCACCGGTAACCGGTGACCGGTTCCAAAGTGGCCAAGTGTGGCCAGAGTACATTGGCATCACATACAATGGCCACAGTTTTAAATTTCATGAATTTTGATATGTCACAAGACAGAGTTCCTTGCACATTCCAAAATGTCCCCAGTGACAACCGGTAACCGGTGACCGGTTCCAAAGTGGCCAAGTGTGGCCAGAGTACATTAGCATCACATACAATGGCCACAGTTTTAAATTTCATGAATTTTGATGTGTCACAAGACAGAGTTCCTTGCACATTCCAAAATGTCCCCAGTGACCACCGGTAACCGGTGACCGGTTCCAAAGTGGCCAAGTGTGGCCAGAGTACATTGGCATCACATACAATGGCCACAGTTTTAAATTTCATGAATTTTGATATGTCACAAGACAGAGTTCCTTGCACATTCCAAAATGTCCCCAGTGACCACCGGTAACCGGTTACCGGTTCCATAGTGGCCAGGTGGGGCCAGAGTACATTGGCATTACATAAAATGTCCTCCGTTTTTCACAAAACAGGGTTCCTTGTCAATTCCGACATTTGCACCCAGTTGAACGATATGGTAAATGTACAGAAAAAGTAATCCGGAAATTGTGAAAATCGTACCATGAAATCGTGAATATTACGAGTTTTACTTTACGAATTTTTGAACTATGCATATTAGGCACGAATAAGCCAGGAGCCGTGAATAAATATGCATGATTAGACATGCCCGAATATACTCGTAAACGTGAATTAAATTCATGATTTCATAAAAAAAAAATCACGAATTCATGAAATTTATGCATGATTTCATGAAGTTTATACATGATATCTCGAATTTTTTTACGCCTTCAAAAATAAATCATAAAAAATATTCCAGAACTCATGAATTTTGTGCACGAATTCATGCATAAAAAGTCACGATTTCATGAATTTTATGCATGAAATCATGAATTTTTATTCACGATGTATATTTTTCGACCGTAATCATGAATTTTTATTCATAAAATCGTGAATATTTTTCACGACTGCATGCATCTATTTCATGAAATCATGAACATTATTCACGTTTACGAGTGAAATCGGCCATGGAAAGTCATGCATATTTATTCACGATTCCTGGATAATTCGTGCCCAATATGCATAGTTCAAAAATTCGTAAAGCAAAAATCGCGTTATTCACGATTTCATGGTACGATTTGCATGATTTCCGGAACACTTTTTTTTCCGTGTAAGTCTTTTGACGTTTCAATTTTGAATACTGATTCTAATCGAAGGCTGAAGAAAACCGAGCGAGAAGCGAAGGCAAATAAAGAACAAAGGGTGGCCACCAACACCACCAACATGCTGGTGCAGCGCCTGTTGGAGTGAGCAAGTGCTGCCAGGAAACTTTCGCTATAAATGCTACTTATCGTGAGTGTTCGCTTAAAATTTCATCAATTTTGGCAGCACTAAGCAGACCCAAAATGCGCTGGAAGAAAAAAAGAACTAAGCTGAAAATAGAAAAATGGGCGTGGCTCAATGCACTCGATTGATTAGAATACAGTTTTGAATATTTCTTTTAAATGCTTGTAAAAGGAATAGCATAATTTTCGATAAAAGTGAAAATAAACAGAAATGTTCACAAAAAGTTGCTCTACTCGTTGGTGTACTTGGTTTTAGTGAATTTCAAGGAACTATCCAGATTATCCAGCATCATTCAAACACGACCGCTTATTAGGCTTAAAATGGGCATATTTCCCCTATATGAAGTATTATTTAGAAAACATTGTAGGTTAGACATTTTTATTTAACCATAAAAACTATATTAATGTGAGGCATAAACCACCTTACGGTGGATTAATTAACGTTTTGCCTTCCTCACCTTAATGAGGAAAGGCTATAACATCACTCGAAAAATTAACTTTTTAAAGGTGTATTCACATTATACCGCATCCGCAGCCGCAGCCGCATCCGCAAAAAATTTGACAGTACGGACGCACAGTGCGGACGCGATTTCTCCAATGCATTTCATATGCAGCCATTCACACTGTTCCGCATCCGTATCCGCAGTACGGATCCGTATACGGATGCGGAACAGTCTGAATGGCTGCATATGAAATGCATTGGAGAAATCGCGTCCGCACTGTGCGTCCGTACTGTCAAATTTTTTGCGGATGCGGCTGCGGCTGCGAATGCGGTATAATGTGAATACACCTTAATTCGACCACCTAGACTCACCTTCACGTATACACATCGACTTAGAATCATGTTCTGAGCAAATGTCTGTGTGGATGTGTGTAGGTGGGTGGACAGAAATTGTCACTCGATTATCTCCTGATTGACTTTACGGATTTTTACCATTCTGGTCTCATTTGATCCGTCTTGGGGTCCCATAAGTCTCTTTTTAAAATCAGCAAGTTTAGTTAAGTACTTCAAAAGTTATGCTAAAAAAATGATCTTGACTACATTTCAGAAGATTGTAAAAAGGGTGTTTTAGGTAAGAATGTTATACAATGGTATTGAAAAGACCTTTCCTACGAGCCCAAAACATTAAAGATCTGACAACCCTATCAAAAGTTGTTATTATTTGAGCAATTCCATTTCAATACTGGATTTTTTAGGTACTTTTTTCTCGACCCTCTCCGATTTCAATGAAACTTTGTAGACAAGTTATCTTACGCTTATATAAGCAATTTTTGTGTATATGGAGCCAGTTTCACTCGATAATGACATTTGAGAAGGGTGTAAGCGTTTTAAATATTTTTGTATTTCGTATTTTAAATATTGATGTATCTCGAAGCCGTTGAATCGTATCAAAAAGAGGTCAAAGACAAACTTGTAGAAAATTTGACGGGCTTTCTGAAAAAATACACTGAAAGAAAAACACACGCCAATTCTATGAGATTTTTTGATTTTTAAGTTTAATAGTCAAATTTGAAGGTGAGCCCACGATTTGTATTCGTTCAAAATTTTTGTGAAAATAGCCTAAGTTGTTACAAAAAGACTCACGAAAAATGCAGGATGGAGCAACTCTAATAAAAAAATACAAAAATCATTTACTTTAAGCGGTATACGCACTTCGGAAGGAACCCGTTAAGAAAAAAATCAAATGGACAGCAGGCGAGTCAGAGAGGGTGAAGAAAAGCCCCAAGAAATTGCTCCCTCTCCTTTGTTCTGCTGTTCGTAAAGCTGTTTCTTGACCCCTTTCCTTCCAATCTGCATACTAGCCTTTACTCACAAACGTTTGATCGTGTGTGTGAACTCCGTGTAAAGGGGGTGTCCAACTAAATTGTGACCCCGTTCGTTTGACAACAGTTGGTGTCAAACCATCGGGGTTTGAGTGTATTGTCCGAATCTTCCATGCGAACTATCATTGGATAGGTTTTTTTTTTATCAGACCTTGCCGATGAGCCAGAAAGATTGAAGGTCTGAAAACCCTATCAAAAGAAATGCGTAATAAAGTTGAATTGTGAAACGTGTCAAATGGAATGATGCTATTTTGACTGAATTTTTGACTTTATGAATGTGAGGAAGGCATCAATCACCTAAAGGTGGATTAAGTAATGTTTTTTAAAGCTTTGGATATGTTGAAAGTACAGCTTAGAAAAAAAATCTAGAGTAATAACAATTATATTTTGCAAACTGTTTACTAGCGATGGAAGAATTTTTATCAAAAGAAAATCTTTTGACGCTCATCAAGAGAAAAATCGGAAGGGAACTTGGCTCTCCTCTCTCAAGCACGAAAAATCGGTAAAAGGAAATTGGAAAATCATCACCGGGATTATTCAGCGGAAAATCGATTTCTCTACTTCACTTGCAGGTGTCATAGATGAAAAATGATTGTATACAACAAAATTGTTTATAATTGGTGCTAACAATGAGAATCACAAATAAAAATCAACTACACACCAAATTTTTATTTCATTGAAATTCGATTCAGTAATCTTGATTTTACCCCAAGAAATCGCTCGCTCTCCTTTGTTCTGCTGTTCGTAAGGGCAGGTATGCTCTTGGAAAGAAAGGGGGTAAAGAAACAGCTTTACGAACGGCAGGACAAAAGAGAGGGAACATTTTCTTGGGGCTTTTCTTCGCCCTCTCTGGCTTGCTTTCGCTACCGCTGCTGCCCATTTGATTTTTTTCTTGACCGGTTTCTTCCGAAGTGCATACCTTACCTAAAGCTGATTCATGACCCCTTTCCTTTGGAGCTGCGTATTGGCCCTTAATCAGATATTACCAACCCTGTTCCCGTATCAGAAATGTATGCGAGCATGGCCAAAGAGCGACATCTCCCCAAATCGATTAAGGGGGAAGCTACTCAACCACAGCATAACTTTAGACATTAGACTCGGATTCCCCTCGAAGGGAGGGGGTCAATCTTGCTTCAGAGACTGCGTATCGATTGCGTATCCCCGAAATTCACGACACCCTGTACGAGTTTCACAACGCTGTTTACTGGAACTTACACGTGGAACTCCCGCTTCACCAGCCGACATCCTTTGGAGAACATCTGCAGCAGCAGCTCGATGGCTACGAAAACGTAGGACAGCATTCTCCGCGGAAGGCGCCTATTTTCGTCCGCACCAGAAGTTCACACCTTCAGATCAATAAAGTGCCGCACACGCGATTGCATAAAGTTGGTGACGAAGTTGGACCGAAATTAGAAATGCAAAACGACTACACGTTTAACCAGCCCGAACGCTACGACGTAACTGAGTATCTAATGAAATGCCCGCTGGAGACATTCTGAACAACTTGTTTTGTTTTTAGCAGAGCGAGAGAGAGAGAGAGAGAGAGAGAGAGAGAGAGAGAGAGACTTTGCAGTTACGGTGAGTATACCGGTTTGACGACAACGTGTTGACGTTGGTCACCGGTTTATGGTCGTCGGCTCGGGTCTAACAGGTACCAGAGCTCGAAACGCAAATCTGTCATTGCGTTCAAAAGTTATGCGCACTTAAGGAATTTCGGTGGACATCAACACGTGACTCTACCCTATACATACAGTCGGAGAGTCGAAGTTCACTGCAGTCGTCGTTTTCGTCGTGGTCGTTTCTCGATTCCAAAGCGCAACTGGGTCATACTTCGTTATTGTTAGTTTTGTTTCTCTTTATGATTCTATTGGTAGTTGTTAAGGCCTGCAACACAAACACGCGCATTGTAAAAGCATTTCTCGCCTTCAAACGAGTACGTTTGCGGTGTTTCCTCCAAATCTGGTGTAGCTGCTAACCAGACCAGCAGACAGGCTGATAACTAACGAGGCGTCTCTTCTCTCTTTGCTGGCTCAGCTCGCGTTTGTTGAGAATATAGTGCGAGAAAATAAATCATTTCACGTTTGTATTCATTATCATGAATTTGTTTAGGTCACGATTGGTTGATTTTTACGTTGAATTATCGTTAACGGTTGACGATTCTCGAGATTTTCAATTTCCGGGACCCGGGAGTTTTTTTTACTTTGCCAATAGTCAATAATTTATTAAGAATAATATTAATTATGTTGTTTTTTTACTTGTCTACCTTTTCTTTGTCTGAAACTGCAAATACAAGATCGTTTCTTGAGCTTTTTGGACCTCAGTTTTGTAGTTTAAAATGTTTACGAATCTTAATTCACACTGAGAAATTTTTCAAAAGTTTCACAAACTTGTTGCATTAACTTGTTATTAGATTTTTGTGATGTAAAAAATACCTAATAATATTATATCCTGGTTTTTAAGCGAAGATGGCGTTTGAATGGTGAACGCCCGAAATGTCAAAATCGCGCAGTAGCACCAACATTAGAAAAAAATGTGGCTGTCATGCCATGGCACACTTGTTCCGTAAAGTTGGTACCACTGCGTGATTTTGACATTTCGGGCGTTCACCATTCGAACACCATCTTCGCTTAAAAACCTCGATAATTTCCCAGTACATATCGGGATTTTTGCAATATGATAAGTAACGACTCAAAAAAACAATTTAAAGTTGTTTCGTTTTCTTTGTCAACTGTAAATATTCATTGAAAAATAGTTATCAGGAAAATCCGAATGTTCACATGTGGTGGACCTTAACTTAACAAAGATTGTCAGAGTTTTTTTTATTATATAATTTAATAATGAGGTTGATGCGAAACACAAAATGACTTATTCACATTAAAAATCCTTGATACAGAGAAATTAACTTATTTAGTATTAAATAAAACTAGATTATGAGGATTGCAATGGTATGGAAATTATACTTATCTTTAAAAGGCTTTTTCCTCTTAGAAATAATAAAAAGAAACAATAAATGACTGCTAAGTATGCTTTAAGGTAAATTTTGGGGTCCACATTATTTTGGATTCTCTCATTTAAAGTTATTGGAATTATTGGATGTTAAATGGGAATTCCCGCTCGTCACTCTCTGATTGCCGTTTTAAAAGACAAAAAATCTTTTACAATTGTTTACAGTTTATTTTTAACATTCAAAATACAGTTATGTTCGCCACTTTTTAGTTTGACTTTGTCAGATCATCAAGATATAAAATTGAATAGGAAACAATGCTTTTAGGTTATTAATTTAATTTTATACGGCCAGTCCGACAAAAGCTTCCTGGAAGAAATTGCGCTTAGATTACGCCTCAAGTCCTTTCTTGTCAATGTTTATGATTGCAGTACATCCGATAAACCCCGAAATGGATTGTAAAAAAATAGAATGGTCAGGCCTACTGCGTTGAATTAATCGCTGAGACAGATTCAGCGAACGGATTACATTTTAAATACAAAATCAACAGGAATGGAATGAAGTGTGTACACTAGAGTGTAACAAAATTGACTTTTTGGCGAGCATTCAGGGGTTTGTTCCGGTGGGAATACTGAGCCCAAATCCCAAATATGAGCTTGATTGGACGTAACAGGAGCTGGCGCTCCGCCCTTCAATTTTAAATGGGATTTAACCCGTAAAAATACATTTTTTTTTTTCAAAAAATGTCACGTTTTGAGGCACTTTGGCCACCAATGCGTTTACCAAAAACATCACTGTTGTGTAGGCCAGATCCTTGCGCATCTTTTGGTATACACATAACTTTGAAGTTTGGAGCATCCTGGAGCTCGGTACAGACTTTCAAAGTTAGGCATTTTTTCGAAAAATCGGTCCGGCAAAAAAGATATGCGTTGCACCTTGCGACGCCCGAGATGCCATTTGATTTTGCTGGGGTCCATTTTTCGAAAAAATGACAAACTTTGAAGGTCTGTACGGTCTGTACCGATCTCCAGGGTGCTCCCAACTTCAATGTAATATGTATATACCAAAACATGCGCAAGGATCTGGCCTACACGCCAGTGATGTTTTTGGTAAACCAGGGGGATGCTAAAGACCGCCATCTTTGGTGATTGAGATTGATAACGCGCGCAAACTGTGCACAGTGAAAACAAAAATATTTCTTTTTTTAATAATTAAATTTTTGTTATAAGAATTACTGTAGTAAAAGTCAAATTACACAGTAGTTAAGTTAAACGTTTCATGTGATAAAAGTACAACTTTAAATGAGGTCATCGGCCCGATGTGTGCTTAATCATCCCATATTTAGAACTTTATTTTGCAAATAAATTGATAAAACTCACCTCACAAACATACACTAACTTTTAAACGTACATTGCGGTAAAATTTTACATAAAAACAATAATTACTTTATTTCCATTTTATGCCTGCCGTTTTTGTACTTTTTTTTACAGTGCGCAGTTGCTTTGTTTTGGTTCCGTAACGAACAGCTGTTCTTTTGTGCTGGAGCCGAAGTTGACATTTCCCTTTCGTTCTGGTGCCGAAGTTGACAGCTTGTGTTGGCTACGGGCGAGCTTCCTGTAGTGAGATATAGATGTCGCCCCCCTGTGGTAAACGCATTGGTGGCCAAAGTGCCTCAAAAAGTGACATTTTTGAAAAAAACTTAATTTTACGGGTTAAATCCCATTTAAAATTGAAGGGTGGAGCGCCAGCTCCTGTTACGTCCAATCAAGCTCATATTTGCACGCAGAAAAATGTTTTGTAGAATCAGCCTGTACGAGGTTTGAATCAACAAATTTTTTGTTGAATATAATCAACGCCGATTTTGCGTTGAAACAAACCTTGATTTTCTCAATTCCACAAAAGTCTTTTATTGTTTCGAAAAAGCTGCTTTGACACTCAGTCGCAAGCCAGCGACAAGTTAAGACGTGTTTTGCTCGTGTTGTCATCACGCGTGCTTGGAAGTTTTTGACGGATGGAGGTGGAGGAATCCTCTGAAGAGGAAGATTTTCGTCCCGTCCGCGGGAATCGGAAGCGGAAGAAGTCCAGTGAGGTCACTGAAATCGGCATCGAAGGAGAAAAAGTTGAGAAGACCCTGCTCAATAGCAACAAACTCAGCGCGCTTTCGGGCGACAAAAACAACAACAATGCCAGCCCAGCAGGAGGAGGAGACGCGGTTCCAGCACCCGGCCAGTCGGCAAGTAAACAAAAGCAACCACCTTTGGTAGTGAAGAACACCACGGATTTTTACAAGCTCGTGGCGATAGTGGAAGGTTGTAAATTTGGTTTCAATCCGATTTACAAACTAACCCGATTTGGAACCAAGGTGACCTGCTTCTCTGTCAAAGATTTTGACAAGTTGCAGGAGCTCCTCAAGAGGAAGAAAGTGGAATTCTACACCCACGAACGGCGGAGTGAACGAAATCATCGGGTAGTTCTTCGTGGTTTACCTGATGAACTGAAACCGGACGAGGTCAAGTACCTGCTGAAGAGGGATCTCAAGCTAGACGCGCTGGAGGTGCATGCCATCAAGCGGAAGGAAAAGTCCACCGTGGACGAAATTCCGTACATTGTGGTCTTCCCCAAGGGATACACCAATCTGAAGAAGCTCTCTGCAATGAAAGTTGTGGCAAAAACTATCATCCGGTGGGAGGCCTACCGGAACAAGCGGCCGAACGTGACCCAGTGCAGGAACTGCTTGAAGCTGGGTCATGGAACCAGGAACTGTCACCTGAAAGGGAGGTGCAACAACTGTGGGGACGAGTGCAAAGTCCAAGAAGCCGAGCCGAAGCGGTGTGCCAACTGCTCTGGAGCCCACGAAGCCACGGACCGCAGCTGTCCTAAGCGTGCGGACTTCATCCGGTGGCGCCAGCAGGCGTCGAAACCGAAACCGCCGGCAAGGAAGGCGGAGAAGCAGAGTCCACCAGTTCCGGCGTTCACGCCGGCGGAGTTCCCTCCGTTGCCGGGTGCAGTCCCGGACGGAACATCGAAGGATCGCCCTCGCCCCGCAGGAAAATGCCAAGGAAGCAGTGGCTCTCGAGACGGTGGAGCCACGAAGGAGAAAGCCGGGGAGGTTCAAGACCTGTAAGACCCGCTTGGATCAAGTAACCCTGGTCAGTTACATGATCTCCAAGTATGGAGTTTAAGGAGTTGGTTTTTTTTTGTTATGTATAAGTTATTTAACGATCCTCGGTCCCAACCTGGTCACAGCACCAAAAATGACCTAATAAAAATAAGTTATGAATAAAAAAAAAGCTGCTTTGACGTTTTGCGTTGATTCAACAAAAATGTTCAAATCAACAAAACGTTTTGTTGATTCAAATATGCTTTATTTTTCTGCGTGTGGGATTTGGGCTCAGTATGTCCACCGGAACAAACCCCTGAATGCCCGCCAAAAAGTCATTTTTGTTACATCCTAGTGTACACTCAACCCCCGGTGGCTGGTCACTTTTTCGTTTGATACTTTTTTAGTTTGTACCCCGTTGGTTGGTCAAAGTCAAACTAAAAAGTGACGAACTGTCACTTTTTACACTGTGCTCACGTACACTATGAGCTCCGTGTAAAAGAAGTGTCAAACTAAAAAGTGACCCCGTTCGTTTGACAACAGTTGGTGTCAAACCAGCGGGGTTTGACACTACAATAGCGTACCATACCAAACCGTTTACTTAGTTGTTTATATGATAAAAATTGATGAAAATTATGAAAATTTATTGATTTAAAGTGTTATTTCGAGCATAGACTAATTATTAGTCTATGTTTCGAGTCTCTAAAGGCATATTCTTATATTTAGAGCGAGTTGTGGCGCTATAACCACGGCAAATAGTGTCCAGGGCATTCGTGGAAATACAATGTCCCATCCCAGAGGGTCCCGGAGTACCAAACCTTCTTAGCATGGTGCTCCCAACGAATACTACCAAAATCTCGGAGCGTATGGTGGTGTGTCCCCACGCTTCTTCCTCCCCTGTCGATTCAGAATTGTGTTGTTGTTCGAACACTCTGTGCTCAAACTCAAACCCAATTACGAGTCATCTCTGCGATACGGCTTTACGCAGTAGGCCTGGCCGCTTTAACGCTTGTGTTGTTTCAATGCATTTCGGTGCAATGGCGCACTACAAATGTTAATAAATGACAAGAAGAATGCTAGGCGTCATCTAACCTAAGGCACTCTCCAGGATCCCTTCGAAAGATTGGCTGCGCTAGGGTCTGATTAGATTAGATTAGATTAGATCTAAAGGCATATTCTTATAGATAGATTCTTATAGACTCGAAATATTTAACACCTTTCCCTAATATTTGACATCATCAATAAAAAGCTTCCCATTTTAAATACAATTACAATTGTCCATCGATTAAATCTCAATTCCATCGATTGTGAGCGACTTTTGTAAGGGAATATCCAAGAAATTTGTTGGGGTCGTTAGGTCAGTCCAGGTGTAGGAGCCATCTCCCTGGAGAAGGTTTAAACCTGATTCGGTAGAGTCGCTAGTCGTCTAAGTCGTCTGTTGAACTCACAACCAAAAGGTCGTCAGTTTGAATCAGTGGATAGGAGCTGTGGTGTCGATTGCCTCACCGTTTCAAGCCTTCAGACACTTGATTTTGAGTTGGAATCTTGCAATCTCGTAGAGCGAAACATTTGATTAGTTTTTGGATAGTGAAGTATAAACTGTCGTACTATTTTTGTTTTAATTTAATTGATTGGTATGCATATTTCCTCATGTTGGGCAATCTTTTAAGCCTTTTCTGGAAACTTTTTGAATTTTAAAATTGTATTGAATTTTACTTAAGTTACGGTTTAAAATTGTTGACGTCAAGGTTGACGTTTTCAGATTTTCAAACATTGAGTCACAATTCGATCAATCTTATTTGACCTAGACAAAATCTAGTATCCTCGAAGAATGCTACGTCATTTGTGGATAGCGCCTTCTTTGTTTTGAGACTGTATGTGCTCTGCTTTTGGCAAACCCACAAGGCGTAATAAGAGCTGAGAATCCAGGGTTCTGATTGCCCCTATTTGTATGCAAACAACACAGTTTTATGTTCTAGGAGGGGAAGTTTAAATTTAGAAAGCTTCTTGTCAATGTGCTTGAAAGTTGTTTAATCATAGTGCAAAACTGTGCGTATATTTAGGCGCAATAAAATACGTTTAATGAACAGCTCAAAACGGATTTTAATTCAAAGATGTTTTTACTTCAGTACCTAGTACAAAAAGTAAAGCAAATAAAAACACAACTTCCAGTTCTTAAAGTAATTTATTGAGTTGGATAAATTTGTTAATACGAAAAGAACAACACCGTTTCCCATTCGTTTTCCGGCTTGATTCCAAATTTCTCCCCCTCCGGACACATCCAAATTCTCCACTTTGCAGCCTCCACCCTAATCCATACGCGTCTTCAGCTTCTTCACCGTGAGCTTCTCCTTCTCGATGATGTAAACGGTGGCGCCCCAACCGGAGATGGCGTCCCGGTCGAACGCGTTCACCAGCGCCTGCGAGATGACCTCGAACAACGCCGTCGGTTCCAGGTCCGGCTTCCACAGCGTTTCGCACATACCGTACAGCTGCTCGGCACAGGTTCCGGCCACGACAAAGTCGTTCGGCTTGTTCGGACATCCGATCAGGTCCATGTTGCAGATGAACGGCTCGTACGACTTGGGGTCCAGCCCGGCGATGACCGGCTCGATAAAGTACGGCCCGAAGCGCTTCTCGTACAGAAAGTTGGACAGCATGGCCGCGAACCGTTCCGGCGTCATCTGGCGGTTCTCGCGCACCTCGTACAGGTTCTTGCGGAACAGCAACCGCTGGTGCACCGTCAGGATGTCCGTCTGGAGGCCGACCAGCCCCAGATACATGTGCGGGTTGATCTCGAAGATCTTCTCGAAGTCGGTCGCGATCGTCTGGGCCTGGACGCCGAACCGATGGTCGGTGGCAATTGCCACGCAGTTTTTGCCCTTCATCGCGACCACGCAGCCACCGTTGTACGCTAGGATGGACATTTTGAAGTTCTAAAATAAAAAGAACCGAAATTAGCACTATTAATCACTTATTTCGCGCAAAAAAACTAACAAAATTTGATTTACTGAACGGTGTGTGAGGTTAACAACTGTTTACTTGCAACTTTTACCGAGAGTGATGATGCCCGGCAATGACAGAACAGTTTTTTGACATGTTTGACAGTTGCATCTCCCTGTGACTGAAAGTGTTTGGTTGCGATGCAGCGAGGGGGTGATTCACAAAAGAAGATGGCTAACCCAGTCTGAGCAATTTGACGATAATCGGGCAAAAGACGGTTTGAGATTTGACAAAAATGGAATCTGATACGAGCCGATAACGCAGTTCAGATCTCCGAGAGATTTGCTTTACTTCTCCAGGTTTTTTTTGAAAAAGGTCCAATAAACCAAATTTCCAGTTTTTGCTTTTTACGTGTTTTTCAAACCGCCTTGAGTCAGGGGTATTAAAAAACACCCAAAAAGCAAAAACTGAAAATTTGGTTTATTGGACCTTCTAAAAAAAAAAATCCAGACTTGATGGCATTAATTGCTTTCAAAAAGTGTTTTCGTCTGGTTCAGCTCAGTTGGATATTATGTTTGCTGAAATGACTATACTATTTTCCTTAAACGAGGAATAGTTGTCTTCCCCCTGAAATATCGTTGCATTTTCGGACATTGGCTTGAACAAATTAATTATTCTCACAATTTACCAACATTTTATAGACAATACCTCAGGGAATGAAATCAAAAATATTTCGATGCCCGTAGTTCAGAAGATTCTAAAGTTTTTGTAAAGTTAGCACCATTATAGGCAAACATCAAACATGTTTGTCCTTGACTTGATACATATTTTAACTAACAAGTTTTCGTTCCCCACTTAAAACAACAAATCTGGAGTTTTTTTAATGTCCAATAAACCAAATTTCCAGTTTCAGGGGTATTAAAAACACTTAAAAAGCATAAACTGAAAATTTGGTTTATTGGACCTTTAAAAAAAACTCCAGAAATTACAAACTAAGGACTGAACGAAAATAAAACAATGGTTTACAATAAAGCGGTGATTTTTATTAAAATTTACGTCGGATTGGGAGATTTTTTTTGGGGAATATGGGACGTAATGTTAAGGGATATCCTTTGTTTGCTCTGTTTGAGATTTCGTTCATTCATACAAATTTAACTTGCTTTAAATGTTATTGATAGTTGTATTGACGTTCTTTGTCTGCAAAAGTTTTCGTATTTCAACTATTTTACACAAAGTTCAAAGAGGGTTCTTAACATTGCATTCCAGAGTTCTTGTAGTTAACCTTCTGGAAACATCTAAAGCTATTTTCAGTCTTGGTGCTGCTTCTAAATGAAGCACCGGATTCGAGTGGTAAAAATGACAGTTCTCCCATAAGACTGCTTGCAACGCGGCTCTACTTTGTTCTAGCTGTTTTATTTTCAAATAAAACTGAAACAGACCACCCGCAACGCGGAGTTGCAGTTTTATTTTTCGAGCAGTACAGTCATCCCACATATTCGGAACGGTTTCCAGATCGGCCAATGTACAAAAAATCATAGCAAATCGATAATTGAACTTAATGATTCGCTTTTTCCTTCATTTGAAAGCTTTTCTTGCGATCTTTCGAATGCTGTATCAAACATCTGCAAATTTTAACTTTTATATGAAGTTTTTGAAGAATTACTTTGACCCTTGAAATCCACAAATTCAGAACACTTTTTTCTTACGAATGTAAACAAACTTTGGATCTCTCCAGGAGTACATATTTATTACCAAATAATTTCTTCACACACTGAAACCAATGAAACTCAAGCTTAGTGATGTTTTATACATGGTTTGATAACTTTTTTTCGTGAAAATATCAGTTAAATTCTGGTGTTCCACAATTGTGGGAGGCACAATAACATCCCACAATTATGAAACAGGCCATTTGGAGGCAGTGTTTTGCTGTTCTGGACAAAATAGTCTTGGAATGAAGTTTTTGTTCAAAAAGTATTACTTTTACTAGTGATATAGCAAGATAATGTCCAAATAAAGGTTCTAAAAATAGTAGGGTCGACAGAAAAGCTACTTTTGGCATGCTTTTGACAAATTATCATAAAAGTGTTCCGAATTTGTGGGTGTTCCAAATATGTGGGATGACTGTATTTTGAAACCGGAATAAAACTGCTCGACGAGTTTGTTTCAAAAGTGAGACGATTTGGACTGGAATAGAACTCAGTTACTACAAAAATCAGATATATAGAGATATTCACGTATTCTTACACACACACTATGATGCTGTGTTGATAATCATACGCACACAATTAAAAGCATTTTTTTGAAACAACATTTAGATCCAAGGCTGTACAGTAGTTGTTCGGTAACTGGGCTGAGAACGTAGCCCAGTCACCGAATGCTGCTCGTTAACTGGGCTGAACAAAAAATAACGAGGGGACCACCGATGCATAATATTATCCAGATGAAATATAAAAATAAAAGTTACTCAAATTTATTTACAATGCTTACTTTTCATATTTCTTTAATTGTAACTTGAAATTAAACAAAAATTTGAAAAAAGTTTTTTTATTTATTGAATATGATTTTTGTATCCATTAACCCCTCGGTCATTTTGGTTTGTTTTGGTTTTTTGACGTTTGTCTGCTTTTTAACTGGGCTACGGCCCAGTTATCGAGCGCCCAGTTAAAAAGCAGCCCAGTTAAACAACACCCAGTTACCGAACAGCTACTGTATATCATAGGTACTCGCTAGGTAGAAAGCCATGATTTAGATCAGCGCGTTACGAGCACCGTGTTCTAGTTTCATTTCCGCCAGTTCTAAAAATTGAAAATTGCTCGCAATTTGAAACAATTATAAAACTTCGCGCTGCAGACAGTCTAAGGAATACATTATGGAAAAAAAACAAAAACTGCTCGAATGAAAGTGCTCCATTGTTAATGCAGTTCATCTTGCGAAACCAAATAAAAACAAATTAAAACTTAAAGGTATCGTCCTTTTTGTGCCATCTTGTGACACGTCTTCTGTAAAATAGATAGAACTTGTCAAGATATCACACATGTGACGATATATAAATAGAAAAAAACATCATCCTCGATGGTTTGACAACAATGGAGCACTTCCATTCGAGCATTTTTTGCTCAAAAACTGCTCGACTATGGGAACTCAATGGAGCACTTCCATTCGAGCAGTTTTTGCTTTTTTCTACAATGTATTTCTTATGGAGCGAACTGTCAAAAACTGCTCGACTGCGGGTGCTCCATTGCTGTCGAACCACCGCGGGGTTTTCGTGTAATCAGGATTTAGGATGGGTTTGAAATAAAAGTCAATTACTGTTCGATTGGGTTTTCAACTAAAGTCTGTTTTATTTTTTTCCAATTGATTAAAACTAATCGATAAATAATTTAGATGTGAAGCATTCCGTAAAATAAGCCTTTTGCTGCTGCACAAAATTCAGCGGCCATGGCCTATTAGATATAATAGATTTCGTTTGTTTAATACTTTTTTTCTTAGCTGATTTATCTTACACAGTTAGTTTATGTCTCATTTTTATCGCTTTCATACACAGTTTTGTAGTTTTTCCCTCTACATTTTGACATGTAATATAGTTTTCTGTAACCTTGCTGGCATTGAGTGAGTCCCATTTAATATTTCTGTGTTTGTTTGCGGCTTTTGACTGTTTGATAATTGTTTGAAACGAAGCGGACAGCGTTTTGTTTTAGCTAGTTTATGTGTGTGTATATATTCAGTATATAGATATTAGTGTGTTTTTGCTTTAGAATCGACTTTCACCTCTTCTCTAGTCGACTTCATTACCAAGTTATAAGAGCATTCCGACTACGATATATAGCATAGTATTGTTGTTTAGTTGTTTGTAAAATTTCCATTACAAATTTGTAAATTTTAACTACACGTGGCACCACCACACGACTAGCTCGAGTTTTTCTCTGTGTATTGGTGTGATCTCCAGGGTTGCCACATTTGATTCTGTATTTTTGAGGGTCAAAAATCTGTATATCTGTATCAGGGGGACGAAAATCTGTATTTGGTATCTGTATTGACATTTTTATACAATTTTTCAAAAAACAAAATATTCTTAATTGTTTTTTAATGCATAAAAATGCTATACAATCTAAAATTTAATGTTTGGGCTCATCCAGCAATTGAAAAAAATATTTAAAGAATTAAAATTATTTAAATTTAATAAAAAATCGGGAAAATCTGTATATCTGTATGTTTTTCTTAAAATCTGTATTTCTTTATATACAGATTCTGTATGACCTCATCACCTCAAAAATCTGTAAAATACAGATAAATCTGTATTTGTGGCAACCCTGGTGATCTCCCTCGTTTCGATTGCTCGAGAGAGTAAATCCTACTAATAGTGTGTTAGTGTGGAGTTTGCTGAGTCTCACTTACACGCGCGCGCACTTTTCTAGTGGTTGTTGTTGCTGCTGCTGCTCACAAATACATTCGTGGTGTTCGTTTTTGAGTGTGTGCTGTTCTTGTTGTTGTTGTATAACATTAGGATTTATATTCGTGTATAAAATTCTGTCTCATGATAATATTGTCCTGTGGTTACGATATACTTGTGTTGTTTTTTTGTTTTTCTGTTCTTCTAATCTTTGCTGCAAATGATCCTGATTTGTTTAGCCTTTGCCCAGGTTAAAAACTACCTTTCTTTGAGTTGCTTCCTGTAAAAAATACCGTTTTTTATTCCCTCCTAAGTTATGTTGGCGACACGATACATATATGGCAATAGGTGCTTTGCTTCCGGTAAATATGAGTGTGAGTATTATCGGTAGCGTAGTCTGTGGTCGGTGTGAGTTTATGAGATTCTTTGTTTCTTTCGTTTGCGAATATTTCAAAATACTTAGCGCATCTCTTTCCGGTGAGAAGAAATTCATTGTTAAACTTTGCTTGTTCCATTTGCTTTGGTTTGCGGCTTTAGATATGACGTTTTTTACTGATCCGATATGCCTGGGTCGTGTTTTTTATGTTTTTTTTGCTTACGTAAATGAAGTTTTCACTAATTCTATTGATTTGATGCGTGATTATTGAATTAAAACATATTGTTTTTCTCTGAAGTAGATGATATTAAATAATAACTATTTTTATTACGTCTTTAACAAAATAATAGTTTGATTTAAGACAAGTGATATTATTAATATTCTGATCTCAAAAAAGATTTGAAGCATTCAGTTGCATTTATTTAGTGTTAGTGAAGCAACACTTTTCTATAAAAAAAAGTCAGTACACTCAAAATCAGAAGTACCCCTAAAAAGGGGTCTGTCTACATTTTATCTGTTAAAATAAGGTAGAAAAACACATTTTAAGGGTTACTTCCACCTTTTTTCAAGTTTACCTGTCGTTACCCTTTTCAAAAGGGTTACCACCGGTAAACGCACATATACTATCAAACCAAACGTTTGGTAGTAAGTGTGAGCTCTGTGTAAAGAGGGTGTCAAACTGAAAAGTGACCACGTTCGTTTGACAATAATTGGTGTCAAACCATCGGGGTTTCAGTATACATTAAAACCCCGACGGTTTGACACCAACTGTTGTCAAACGAACGGGGTCACTTTTTAGTTTGACACCCCTTTTACACGGAGTTCACACACACTACCCAACGTGTGTTTTGATAGTGTGCGTGAGCGCCGTGTAAAAAGTGACAGTTCGTCACTTTTTAGTTTGACTTTGACCAACCAACGGGGTACAAACTAAAAAAGTATCAAACGAAAAAGTGACCAACCACCGGAGGTTGAGTGTACAACATCACGATTAACCGTTATAACAATACCACTTTGATAATTTTTTTGAAGCATTTCATCGCACAAATTCAACGGCACATGTCAGTCTGTCATTTGAAAAATAACAATCGATTCCCGTCAAGTTTTCACCGACATGACTTGAGAAATTGTAAGATTATAAATGACATCCATCGATTTAATGCTTGACGCGATTTGAAATTGGTGTGAAAGATGTCGAATCGATCTGAGCTGTCAAAATTGACGAAGATACATTTCAAAAGTAATCCAAAAACAATATTTAGCTAGGAACGCGGATCAAATTTTTTTGGCCAGTACGCTTCTCTAAAGAAAAGGGACCTAGAAAAAGCTTTACGGACAGCAGAACAAAAAAGAAGAAATATTTTCTTTGCTAGCTTCTGCCAATTTGAATCTTTTTTTGACCCCCTGCCTTACCAGCAGCGTACTACACTTCAGGGGCAGTACGCACCTCCAAAGAAAGAGGTCAAGAAATAGCTGTCGCCTTCACAAACACTAAAAAAAATGCAACTAATCACACTAATTTTGGATCCCACAGTCTTATTCATCCTTCCTTCTCCAACGAGTTCGATCGTGATTGATTTGTTAATGTAAGTATTGATTTGCAAAGCAGAGTAAACTTTCAACGATTATGCGCGTGTGTGTGTGTGTGTGTTAGGTGAGTTAAAATTCTCCGATCTCCTAAAATGCTGTATAAATGTGACTCATGCTCATTTGAAGCGATTGTTTTCCGTGAATGCGATGCGTGTAGAATGTGATATTTTTTTATTTTTAAAATTCTAATATTTACACTTACGAGCTGCTGCTGCTGCTTCCGCGAATTGATCAATGTACAAACCTAACCTGAATTGTAACTAAACCGACTGTCTTAACTTAATTGTGCGACTTTTCCACCCTTCCGGTTTTGGTTTACGCGGAAACTATTCTTAGTTAATCGGTTAAACTTAATCGAAAGAAGGCGCATTGAATGGTAAATTTTCTACACTTAAGCTTACACGTTACGTTGCTCTTTTAATTACAATGATATAGCGTTTTGGATTGGAACTGATCCGTCTCTCTGTAAAATACTCGTCCATCTTGTTCGGTTTTGATTAGTTTTCTTTATCACTTGTGAGCGCGCGCGAGAACAATCGACCATCTTCAATGCAAGCTTGCATGCAACGCGCGTCGCTAGTGCTCGTTCGAACAACCAGATGGCGACGGCCCAACACGGCTCTCTAGTGCTGCTGCATGTGTATCGTGGGGTTGATCTGACCGGCGTTTATGTACATTTCCCGGTCCTAATCGGAGATCATGGAGTAGTTGGCCGAGTCGCGGTCCTCGGGGATGGGCGGAACCGGCGAGAAGCTGCAGTGGCTGGACTGGGAGTGCGTGGGCGGCCCATGGTTGGGCATGCCCAGCGGGTCGTGCAGCAGCTTCGAGAACGTGTGATGGCCGGCGCCCATACCCAGGTGACCGTACGGCGACTCGGCCGTTTTGATGTACGGCATCCGCTTGAGGAACTGGTTCGACGAGTAGCGGACACCGTTCGGAAGGGTCGTGTGTTGGTGGGGAGCGATCTGCTGCCGCGAGGAAGAATTGGGCGGGGTAAAGGAGGACTGCGAGTGGTAGTGGTGCTGCTGGTGGTGATATCCCACCGGAAGAGGCATCGTACTGCACTGGGGATAGTCCATGCGGACGTCCGAGGAACCGCGGGTCAGTGGAAGCGTCGCGCTGGAGCCGTCCTTGTTGAAGCTGGACATTTTCATGTTAGTTGACCGACCGAACGGCTCCTCCTGGATTGCCGGCGGAGGTGGCTTGATGATCGACTTGTACGGACCTGATCGCGGCCGGATCACCACCTCGTCCCGCTCCTCGCCGGAGTGAATCCCGCTGGAAGCTTCCGACGGAGCGTCCCGACAGTCGGGCGGACTGGTGGAGCTCTCCGTTGAGTTGGTGTCCGAGCGTGGAGTCAGCGCCTCGTTCGGCATTCCGGAATCGGCACGACGCAGGCAACGTGGCGTTGATCCGGGAACCTGTAACGAGATTAAAACAATCAAGATCACCCAATACTCCAAAACTCAATAATTAAACTCCTCACCACTGCCTCGTTGTTGTGCACGGTGACGGTCACCGGCGCCAGCGGGCTACCCAGCTGTTCCGGCGACCTCATGAAAGTCTCGCGTGACATGGTCCGCGCGATCGGCGGCTCCAGGTCCCGGGTCGAGGCGTACGTGACGCTGTCGTCGCGCACGCAAGCCAACAGTTTGCCCTCCTCGGAGGTATCGTCCGCGTGGTCGTTGTTTTGCACCATCAGCAGGTCCTCGGATGGTGGCGGCGGCAGCGGATGATGGTCACCGTCGACGAAGGTGCCCATCCCCGGGTGGTGGGGGTGCTGCTGCAGCAGCAGATCGCCGGACGGGCCCCTTAGCGTAGCGTAGTCTCCGTCGTCAGTTTCCCCCGTAACACTGGACATACGTAGCGTGGTTCCAGCAGCGGACGGATGGCTGTTTACGGGTGGTGGGAGGTTAAGGTGGGAAAAATGTTGTAGAGGTTATCGGTGGTGTAGGGTAATGAAACAAACTACATACATGCTATGGTTATTTGGCATGGGGATGTTAGTAGGATGGATCGAGAGAGATGGAAGGAGAACCGATCCAGATCTTCAAAGTTTCAAGCTTCACGATAAAGCTCAAAATCTATATGTTTCTTAGACCTGGAATTCGTTTGTTAAGAAGCTTCAAGTTCGGAAGCTTCCAAGACGGAAAATAACTAAATTTAGTAGGATCTTAAGTCCGGAAGCTTCCTAGTTCACAGAAGATTTAAGATGCGGCCAAAGTCGTTTCTCAAACGGTTATTCAATGATGGGTGAAATGTTTCATCAAGCAGGTATTATACTATGACAAACAAACAAACAAACTCGCATTTTTGACCGTTCGGCAGTTTTTTGTCTGCTCAAATATTCCACATGAAACTTGGAAGTTTTTAATAAAAGAGTTGGGAAGCTTCCGGATGTTTGGAATTTATTATTTGGTCGGGAACAAGGAAACTAGGGAAGGGGGATAAATCTTAAAACTACAAAAAAAAAAAAAAACAAAACAGACAATCAATGTAAACAAAGAAAAACACGGAAAAAATAGCGAAAACACACAAGCGAAAACAAGCGAAAACAATAAAGACACACAAAAACTCAAGCTTGGTGCAAAATTTCGCAAAACACGTTGATTGACTGTTCGGTTTACCGCTTGCCATCGGCCCCAACACCACCACCGTGATCGGACGCGGACGTACTGGTCACTTCGTTGAAGGTTACTTTCAGCTTGGGCGAGTTCGGAGCGAGTTTGGGCCAGTACACGGTTTCCTCCTCGCTGCCGCTTCCTGCCCCGTTGCCGTCGATCGAGTCCGCTCCCTTGGGACCGGTTGCCGTCCGGAGCAGCGATCCTCCCCGGAGCAGCGGTTGGGCCGCGCCGGGTCGGAGTCCGCTCGGGGCTTCCAAAGGGGGAAGCTTAAAGTGCCAGCGGCGCTTAGCCGTCAGACAGAGCCACAGCACGATCCAGAGGAATAGGTGGATCACGGATCCGAGGGCTGGAAATTAGGGGGTTGTTAGAGATTCACGACAGGATCAAATAGGGGTTGACCACTTACCTGCCGCCAGAACGGCACCGTCCAGGCTTCCCCGGTAGGTAGCGCTCAGATCGTGCAGCAGGGGCGCCTTTACAACGGCGAGGGCTAACACGAAGCACAGCGAGGAGCAGTGCGCGAAGTAAGCCCACACGTCGGTGTTCTGCTTGGCGGTAATCATCCGCCGGTCCCGTATCCGAACCGCCAGCTTGCCGTGGCCGTACAGGTAGAGGACCATCGAGGAAGCGATTGTCAAGATAACGGCGAGGATCGTAAGGGCGATGGTGACGGTTCCGTTGAGGATCAGAGCTGGCGCTTGGAGTGGGAGCGCCTGTCCGAAGGTTTGCAGCTTGTACAGCACGCTGGCTCCGGCGAAGCTGAGCAGGATGTCCAGTCCGTTGGCGATCATCTGCAGGCTGAACACGAACGCGAATGATTTTGAGGTGTGCCAGAAGACGGACGGGTAGCGAACCGCCCAAGCCATCAGGGCGATCGCCAGGTTGATGAACTCTAAGCTGGGAGAGGAAGTCCAGCGCTTCGCGTTGAACTGACGGTCGACACCTAGGAAAAGCTGGAGCAGTCCGGCAAACCCCTTAAGCTCAATAGGTTGATTTGAAACGTTTCCGGGGACGGTCCCGATCAGGAACGCTGGACGGATCGCCATTCCGTTTTCGTCCTTGATGATAAACTCATCTTCGTCGACGCTTGGAATGTTCTCCAAGCTTTCCAGGCTTTCGCTGCTGTAGTTGTCCGACGTGTACCGCTTGATCTTCTTCGGCGTACTCCTCGAAGTCGCTCCCGTTGTGCTCGGTTTGATCTCGATGATCTTCGAGTTGGTCGTCACCGGAGTCGATGGGATCGCGTTCTCCGGGATCTTGACCGGTTTGATGATATGTGTGCTGCTGTCTTTGGTCTTTTTGGTGCCGCTACTGGTTCCGCTACTCTTTGAGGACGGTTTCGTTGCTACGGTGGTGGACGTATCTGCGACCGTCGTAGCTTGCGTGATCTTTCCACCACTCGGTTGAACCTTCCGACTGTGGTTCACCTCGAACAGCGTCGTGATTTCGTCCACGTCGGCGAAGTCAAACTCCTTCTGAGGTTGCAGCTCCAGCCGGGCGTCAAAGTCTTCCTCCAGACGCTGGTTTTGATGAGTTTTCTCCTTCTTGGTTGAGCCGTGCGATTTGCTCGAGTGCTTCCGGTTGTGAGCTTTGCTTTTTCGAGCTGTTGTCGGTCTTGTAGTTGGTACCGGCGTTGTAGTGGTCTCAGTCGTTGTGCTCGTAGGTGGAGCCACCGTAGTCGTCAGTAGATTTCTTACCGGAGGTAACGTGTGTATCGTCGTCGGGTTCTCAAACACGTTGAAGTTCTCCATCGTCGAGATGGAAATCGGCGACTGGCGGCTGTGCTGATCGATTCGTTCCATCTCCAGGGCTTCGTGCGTCCGAAACGATTCTTCGTCGTCGTCGTCCAGATCTTCTCCGACGTCGTCGTCGTCGTCGTCGTACGCCGGGAACTTCTCCACCAGATCGCTGTGCTCGAAGTAGCCGTTTTGGTAGAGTTTGCGCTCGTAGGATGACGCCTCGCTGTTGGCGAGCGGGACCGTGGGTTTGACGGTGGTGTTCGGGTAGGATGGCGTCATGAACGAGAGCACCACCAGCCGGTCGTTGTGCGGCACCAGAAAGTCCAGGTCGGTGCGCCAGAGGTCGTCTGCAAGGAGACGAAGGGGGAAAGGGGTTTGTCATTGGTTGTCTTATAGATGGTGTCACTTATAAATTAATAAAAAATATTTGATTAATATTTTTCTCTGTAGAGAAGCAGTTTCCGTTCTATCCCAACAGATGCCTCTGTACTTCATGTGTCTTCAATTCTTCAAGCCATGAACTTTCCCAGGTTTTTCGTGTCTACCAAACCTTCCAAGTATCACAAGTTTCTAAGACTTGGAAGGTTTGTAATTCCAAATCTGCCAAATATTCCAAGTCATTCAAGTTATCCAAGTCTACCAAATCTACCCAGTCAACCAAATCAAGCATTACAATGTAAATGGGCTAATGTCGCAGTGTAAACAAAGAGTCTATTCTACTCGTTCCTAATGTAAACATCAACTGACGTGAGCAGAATAGACTTTTTGTTTACAATTTGACATTGGCCTGTTTACATTATTTTGCTTGAAATCTGTCAAGTCTGTCAAGTTTGTCAAGTCTGTCAAATCTGTCAAGTCGTTCAAGTCGTTCAAGTCGTTCAAGTCTGTCAAGTCTGCCAATTCTGTCAAGTCTGGCAAGTCTGACAAGTCGTTCAAGTCTGTCAAGTCTGTCAAGTCTGTCAAGTCTGTCAAGTCTGTCAAGTCTGCCAAGTCGTTCAAGTCTGTCAAGTCTGTCAAGTTTTCCAATTCTTCCGACTCTTCCAAATGTTCCAAGTCTTCCAAAAGTCTACTAAGTCTACCAAGGCTTCCAACTCATTCGAATTTTCCTAGCGGTGAAGAAGACCAGGTTTCGATAGGAAGCAAAACAAAACCCCATTCCAAATAGAGACTGACAACTCCAACTGAATATGATGCTAATTTGACTAATGTGTTGATTTGCAAACACGATTACACGATTCCCGACAGCTCAACCCATTTCGCCACATTACGCTCTGTGTGCAAAAAGTAAACCATTTGCTGTTGACTCTTGGCAAGCTCATTCCTCGAATCCTATTGAAGCAGTCACATACTTCCAGATCCACCTGTACCACCAGGTTAGAACTGCTGCTCTAAATTTAATGCTTTTTTTTGCCACTCTTCATCATGTCACCAGGATGAATGTTGCAAAAAGCTGTACCTCGAATGTGTGACACAGATTGCTGAAATCGCTTCAACATCACACACATTTCCCCCCAAACCAAACATGGTACGACGACGACGACGGGGTTGTGACGAGCTTAAAAATTCCCTTTCATCTTGGGGGCACTGGAATTCCTGCTGCTGCCAACCCTTCCGGGCACCGACTAATTTATCCGCTTAGTTATCCGGATTTCTCGCACATAATTTGAGTCTTTGGGGCACTGCTTTAAAGCTTTCCCGGTACGGCAACGTCATTGTATTTATGAGTAGGAGGTCACTAGACGGCGCGCCACCAGAGGGCATAGCCCCCTTTAGATCTAATGAAGGTAAGTTTTGAGCTCCAGCTCGGATGATGAGAGGGGAACGGCTTAGCAGCACCCGGGGATAGTTCCGGGATTTAATCCTGAACAAACAAGGTGAAAGCTCCACTTTCTCGTTGTGTTTTACGTTCACAGATTGACAGATGTAGGACTCACTTAAAAGATGAGTAGTGCCATCTGGTGAGCAATTTTGGTACTTCTCGGAGTATCATTTTTGTGTAAAGTCAGCAGAATTGAAATTGTCAAATTGTTTCGAAGCGCAACGACGCGGACAATTTATGAACTAAATGACAGTTTGAAACGCTTCGAACAATCGCGTCTGTTGACGGTTGTCTGTGATGATAAAATCCTCTGATGGCCAAGCTTTGACAGAAGAGACATAGAGAGTTGTCGTCGTCAATGGTAACAACATGAGAGTAAAGGTGATTATGGGACCCCCGCTTCAGGACATCGTTAGTGAGTGTCAGAACAGAACGAAAGGGAACAGAGGGCGCACTACTGGATAGTAAATTTAATTATTTCCAACTCGTACGTGGAGTCCTCTGAAGAAGAGTTGAAGAGCTAGTTTGAACGTTTGAAGCGAACAAATGCAAATTTAATGAGGTCGAGTAGGATTTACGCTGTTTACGAATCTTTGAATCTTTGAATCTTTGAATCTTTGAATCTTTGAATCTTTGAATCTTTGAATCTTTGAATCTTTGAATCTTTGAATCTTTGAATCTTTGAATCTTTGAATCTTTCAATCTTTGAATCTTTGAATCTTTGAATCTTTGAATCTTTGAATCATTGAATCTTTGAATCTTTGAATCTTTGAATCTTTGAATCTTTGAATCTTTGAATCTTTGAATCTTTGAATCTTTGAATCTTTGAATCTTTGAATCTTTGAATCTTTGAATCTTTGAATCTTTGAATATTTGAATCTTTTACAACCCAAAATCGAGCAATGTAAAGTTTTTCGCTAGCATCGTTTGACTTTCCAGCGAAAACGTAAAAAATCTGCCATGTTCAAAATTCCCAAATTCCTAAAACTAGCTGTAATCCCACCGGGACATTCCACCAACTTGACGCTCGCGCGTAATCTGTTGTTGTACCTGCGATTAGCTGCGTGTACCAGGGTCGTCCCAAGACAAAGTTTTTCCCCGCCGGGAACGAGATCAGCGAAGAGGAAAAACCGCCCAATTTTCGGAGGTGTGACTCCGGCGAAAATTTATGAGCAAAGTTGATCCCGGCCCCAACTATTCGCATCGAATGCACAAAGTTTTCTCGAAATTTCAGACAAAAAAGTGCGCATATTGAAATTGACGAAACCGTCGTTAAAAAACTCGATGTAAGCCATTTTACTCTCTATCTATGGGTCTATCGGGACGAGTCCAGTAATTGCTGGGTTCTTTTTTCGCCACCGACCTTAAAGTGGAGTGCAAACTGGACGGAAAAGTTTTAATAACCCTTGGTGGTGGCAAATTTTCCCGTAGTTAGTAGTTCTGAACATGGTGTTTCATCGCACCGTAAAGTTGACCCCTCTTCGTCTGGACGTCCGTTTTCACACCGTTCTGGTCTGGTTGATACTGTTGGCGAAATGGGATTTTCATCAGCGATACTGAGTTATTAATTAGTTTCTGTTGCAGGATTACAGACGGTTCTAATTTTGTCTTTCGAATTCCGAAGAAACATTAATTCGAATTGAAATAAAATAAAAAACAGCTACTTTTAACCTTCCGATTGCCTTCCCATTCATGAACCCAACCGAAAAGCTCCCAAAATTTGCAACCCTCCCCCTGGTGTGCAAAAGTCATTCTGCGAAAGCTAATAAAACACCACCCACTCACTTGGGTGAGAAAATATCCCACAACAGAAAACAACGCAAATGAAACGGTTTCTGAGCTTGGTGAAATTTATCAAGCTTTGGGTGATAAATTCTTCCTCTTACTCCTCGCCACCACCCAGCTTTGCTTCCACCTAATAACCTTATGCCACGTGCATTAGCATCTTCCCCTCCTAGTTATTCATCCTTAGCAGAAGCTTCTCTTTTTTTCACTCCCCAGCTAGAATTGATCATCCTTTTGCAGACTCCGGTGAAACATTTTTGCAAAGAAGGGAAAGCGAAGGAATTTTCATTGCACTGCCTTTTATTAACCCAATGAGGAGCTATAGTAACGATTTAATCGTTCTGAGTACTGAGAGATTCTGTACTTTTCAAAAAAGTCAAAAAAGGTAGCTTATACATTTATGTAAATTTTTGTATCAGCAATTTAACGGTTTATTTGTTTCAAAACTTATTTTTTGTAAAATCGCGATAACTCGTGATTTTTATGAGCAAACCCCTTATTTTTATATATCAAATTTTTTGTAATTGTCTGCTCTACAACTTTATAGAACAATGTAACACTCTAAAAAATAACCCTACAAAGTAAGAAAAAACACGAAATTTCAAAATGAAAAATTTTGTTCTAAATGAAAAAAATGACTCTTCTGACTCAATGTAACGAAAAATGGCACAGTTTTTAAAACATTTTAAGTGTTTTTTCGATGAAAAAAAGATTTTTGAAATTCTGAGTACGCCATTAAATCGGGCGTCTAATTTAACATAAAGTCCCTTCGACACCACATTTCTATCTCATCACCGTTTCAGGCTGCAAATGATTGAAAAGCATCTCTTTATTCGCATGTTCAAAAATGGAAGGGGTCGTACCACCCCTCCGTCACGATAGATAAAAAAAATGGACCTCGGATTCGTGATCAGAGACAAAAGTTACCCCTTAGGACAAAATTTCACGCAAATCGAAGAGGGGTCGGGGCAACTTTTCCCGATTTCGTGTGAGTTGGTAGAGCATTACCCAACTGTTCAGTAATTTAACTTCATGCAAAAATACAAATTAGTACAAAAAGTTAAAATTTTAGGCAGAATAAATATGAATATAAATACACTGTTATGTCTAATTAAGAAATGTTTTGTTATAAACCACTAATAATTTGCTGCATGCTAAAATATTTCGGTTGAAACAACAAAAAAATTTTGTTAAAAATAGTTGAAAAATGTGGTCCAGCCTGTTTTTTTACAGAATATTCCACAATATTTCAGCTAAAATGAGAAAAAAATTAGTTGATTTTCTGAAAAAAATATTCTAGCACTCGACTCCCGGGCAGACGGTAATAACAAAATTAATAATATTTCAATAACAAATCCTGTTAAAATAACAAAAAGTGTTATTATTTTATCCTGAACTTCAACTTCAAGAAGAAAAAATAATAACAGTTTCTGATAAAATAATAAAATTTGGTATTTAAGTGATATTATATTGAAAATTTTTAATAACATGCTAATAAGAGGAAATATTATACATTTCAAAAACTCTCCTAATAACAAAATTTGTTATTCGTTCGGTATACTGACTTAGAAATAAAATTACCATAAATCGCACAAATGGAAAAGTTTCTAAGTGTCCATAACACAATCTGTTATTATTTTTTCTTTTGTTAAATATGTTTAGATCTTTGGGATAATTTTGTCTAATTTCGTCGGGGTCATTATTTTGGCCATGAAATGGGGTCCTTAAGCTAAAATTATTCTAAACAGTTGAAATTTCGAAAGTTGATTTTTTTAATTATTTGATATACCCCCTAAAGGACTTTGTTTAAAATGGTTAGAACTATGGGATAATTTTGAACAATTTCGTCAGGGTAATTTATTTCACCATGAAATGGTGTTTCAAGCTAAAATTAATCCGATAAAATTAACTTTTGAGAGTTATTTGTTTTTGAATTTTGTTATATTCCCTAACAGAATTGATTTATTTATTGAGAATTTTTGAAGTGTGAATAACAAAAACTGTTATTATGTTTACAGAGCCAGGAAGTCGGAGCTGACGTTGAAGTTGGAGCTGGAGTGAGACCTCGGAGACTGCATCGGATTCAGCAAATTTTCAGCAAATTTTACTTGGAGTCGGAATCTGTGAAGTCGGGTATTTTTGGAGAGCTGAAGTCGGCGTTGACGTCATATCCTGCATCCAGAGTCGGAGTTGTCTTCAAAGTATGGATTCAAAGTCGCTTGGAGGTACTCGACTCTGCAGCCCTGACTAGTATAGAGGAGTTATGGCAACTGCAGGTTTTTTTTTGCAAATTGCAAATAAACCAAAACAATAACTTTTTTTGTTATGGAGACATACCAGTTCAATAACATTTTTAACAAATAACAAATCTTGTCATTCCTTCATTATTCCTTCTGTGTTATTGGTTTGTTATTGCAATAACAACATAATAACAGTTTAGGCTATTCTTCGAACAAATCTTTGTTATTGATTTTTGTTATTTTAACAACTAATCCGATCATCCCAATAACATATTTCGATCTTCTCACAATATCAAAAACTGACCTTTCCAAGTTATTTCCGTCTGCTCGGGTATGTTTGTTGCTATGAAGTTATTTAGCTTAAAAAATACCCTTTTGTAAATCTTCAAATCTTATATAAAGAAGGGTAAATCTCTATGAATTGCATAGATTTCGTAAAAATGTAAGATGGGTACAGTAAAAAAAAACATCGTAACAACATCGCACAGTGGTCCAGATCGCAAAATTAAGTGGAAAATGGATTTTCCGAAAAATGGTTAAGTTTTGGAGCTTTGGTGTCTTCAGAAGAGTTGTTGCATATGGAAAGGGGCAACTTTTGGTTTGGTTGAAAATTAGGGTGGTTCACGATAAGGGTGATTTTTGAAATCTAACTTTACAGGAATATTTTTGGGAATTTTTTCGTCTTCTAAAAAGTTGACGGGCTTGCCAATCCAAGCAACTTTGTCGAAGACACCAAAATTTTATCTCGTAATCTACGCCTTCTACGACCAAATTTATAGAAAGCATCTGAGCAAACCTTCAAAAATCAGTTTTTTAACGTGGCAATTCAGGGTTAAGTTTTAGAGAAAAGTGGTATTCGGAGCACTTTTAGAGCTCTAAAAAACAAACATTTTTATTATCTGACAAGTCAATTTGGACTTAAGGGTCAAAAGTTACAGCGATTTTAAGGTAAGAAAGATGCAAATTTAAAACTTAAATATCTAGAAAAGGCGCTAGCGAAATTTTAAGCACTAGGCTGCATTTAAAAGAAGAGATCCAGCACTACAAACACTGAAAAAATCTCAGGGGTGTATTTCTTTAAACTCGAGATATCTTCATTTGAAAAAGTCTAATTTTCAAGGGAAAACCTTATGGGACCACCCTAACGAATTTCGAAAATTGTCCAAATATATGTTTTTCCATGTAATTTTGCCCGCTGAATCTGAATCTGCCCTCAGAATTGAATCGAATTTTGGTCATATTTTGGGTTTAAATGATAATTTTACATGGCCTAGTGCTTAAAATTTTGCTTGCGCCTTTTCGAGATATTTAAGTTTTAAATTTGCATCTTTCTTACCTTAAATCGCTGTAACTTTTGACCCTTAAGTCCAAATTGACTTGTCAGATAATAAAAATGTTTGTTTTTTAGAGCTCTAAAAGTGCTCCGAATACCACTTTTCTCTAAAACTTAACCCTGAATTGCCACGTTAAAAAAACTGATTTTTGAAGGTTTGCTCAGATGCTTTCTATAAATTTGGTCGTAGAAGGCGTAGATTACGAGATAAAATTTTGGTGTCTTCGACAAAGTTGCTTGGATTGGCAAGCCCGTCAACTTTTTAGAAGACGAAAAAATTCCCAAAAATATTCGTGTAAAGTTAGATTTCAAAAATCACCCTAAACGTGAACCACCCTAATTTTCAACCAAACCAAAAGTTGCCCCTTTCCATATGCAACAACTCTTTTGGAGACACCAAAGCTCCAAAACTTAAGCATTTTTCGGAAAATCCATTTTCCACTTAATTTTGCGATCTGGACCACTGTGCATCGGAGGGGAGAACACTCAACAAAGTATGTACAGCGCGCGTAAATATGGAGATAGAGAAGATCGACAACCAGAGAGGAGTAGACTTTACTGCTTTACTACCTTGGGATGAACAATTGCCTCAGAAATAAAAAAATAAGCATATTTGATAGTAATTATTTTGGCATTCATAATTACCTTTAATTTTATTTACAACAAACTTTCAAAAAAAATTCCGCAAAAAAAAATTAAAATCTTCCCTGATAGCTGAATACATCCCTTTTGTCATTCCTTCTACGCGCTTTTCTTTCTCCTTTAAAATAAAAGAAAAAGAAACGCCATGGCAGCATTCGTTTGAAGAATTCTGTTTTGTCCCTTCATGCCTCGGAAAATTACCTTAATTAGATTTATGCACACACAATTCGCCACCCCCACCAAAGCCGCCGTTGGGGCGGGGGCATTTCCGGTTTACTGTCGATTTTTTTGTGTTTGTTTTTGTTTGCGTTCGTCACCTCGTAAAGCTTCTCAGAAGAAGTCTTGGCTATTTCGAGGCGGTTTCAGTTGTTTACGAACCGTAAACGATTTCACAGCGGCGGAAAATCAAATTATTCGCGCGATGAAATTTCATGCAATCAGCTCAAGTGAGAAGTTAAGATTTGTGACGGGATGCCTACTTGCAGGCGAATTGCCCTCTGTTGGGCGCAATTAGCGCCATCTACATTTCGTTACATTTTTACGATGTTTGAACATTTTTCATTCATCGTCACGTTTCCGCAATGTTTGCGCGATAATTTGCCATTCTAAATTGTCTTAAAGTTCTATCAACAACATAATCTTCCCTTTCTCGTGACCCTCCCCCCACCCCACTTTTAAGGGGACTTTTCCGACTTGACATCGCTCTGCACAGAGATCCTATCAGTGAATGATGGATGGCGCCATTTTCCCACCCAGCGAGAGAGATGCTTTTCAGCATCGTCGTCGTTTTGCTCCGTTCACCGTAATCGAATTTCATCCGGCATAACAACAAACAACAAGGTTACGGTCGTTCCGTTTCCTCGACTTTACTTGTCGTGTGCCGGAAAGATGGAGTAAATTTGATTTTCTGTGTCCTCACTTTTTTCCCGGGAAACCATTATCGTTGACTGTCATCAGCTCGACTGTCCTAGCGGTGCTGTTTTCATTGCTTTTGTGTGTGGAAAAAGTTTTCTTTCCTTTCTTTTTAAAATGACTTTAAAGAAACCCTTTCACGTTATCGAATAAATTTAACCAGTTGTAGCGAAATAAATATTTCCTCGTTTTACTTCCGGAATAAATTACACGGGTTTTCTTTTTTTCCACCCGGAAAAAATGCTGGAATAACATTGCAATTCATTGGTTAAGGAAAAAATGTCCTGAAAGCTCTCATTTCTTCGTGGTTCGAGGAGCTTTAAAACAAGTTTGACCAGTAGCCTGTCCCATTTTGAGGTCATGTCGAGGAATTTCAGGTGCTCACTTCTTAAATGATAGATTATGATGTTAGAAACAATGTATTCTTAGACAAGAAAAAATAATAAAATACATTCTCGCACCTCCTAATCGATTTCCTGAAAAAAGTCACCTTTTCGAACATTTTTTTTTAAATCGCTTGGAATCAATACAAAAACTGATTCGATCTGGTGAATATTATCTTCAAACGGTAGGTTTTTGTCCATAGATTAGGATGCACTATCAATATTGGACCAAACCCAAGTTTTTCGACTCTCCCAGGCGGATTTATGTCGAAAAATCGCATTTTTAGAAAAAAAAAAAAATCAGAAATGCTCATTTAATTAAGGGTAGCCTATTTTTCCCAGTAAAACCAATACATGCAGCTTGTAGGAAATTTTATGGCGAACATTTTTCCCTCTGAGAAAATGCCATTTCGACACTTCAGAGCCGAGATATTTGAGTTTTCGTGAGAAAAAAAGTGCCAATTTTCAAAATTTTTTAGAATTCAGAAGCCAGGCCTACTAATTACACGATGTGGCAAGCATGTGTCGCAAAGGTCAGGGTATGCTTTCTTATACTGCCGCTCCAATTGAGTCCGTCCCATATGTAAAAACAGCAAGCCGAGAAAAACGCATGTTAAACATAAGGCTACGTGTTAGAATTTAACGAAAAACTAGATTTTCTCCAGTTATCTAGAACAAAGTATCAAATTTTATTGGTTTTTCTGATAGTTTACATGATTTCGAATCAAACTGCATCATGACCTCAAAATTGACGAAATTACATATGGAACGGACTAGCTTCGAGCGGCAGTATAATAATTTTGGCCGCTGAATCCGAATCTGAAATCAAATTTCGTGTACACCCTTTTTTTTTAGCTACACCCTTTTTCGCTGCACCCAAAGTTAAAGAACGAGGGGATAGTCCTCATCTGTAACAACTAATCCTAACTAAAAACTAAAAGAGTAAATTCATTGAAGCCGGGAACCGTGGCATAGGGGTAAGCGTGATTGCCTCTCACCCAGTCGGCCTGGGTTCGATTCCAGATGGTCCCGGTGGCATTTTTCGAGACGAAATTTGTCTGAGTACGCCTTCCGTCGGACGGGAAGTAAATGTTGGCCCCGGTCTAACTTAGTGGTTAGGTCGTTAGATCAGTGCAGGTGTAAGAGTAGACTCCCTGAGTGCTGTCTCGGTGGAGTCGCTGGTAGACGGTTGGACTCACAATCCAAAGGTAGTCAGTTCGAATCCAAGGGTTGATGGAAGCTTAGGTGTAAAAAGAGGTTTACAATTGCTTCAACAATCAAGCCTTCGGACATCAAGTTTCGAGTAGGAATCCCGTAATCGGGAACGCCAAGGCAATGCTGTAGAGCGAATAGTTTCATTTGATTTGAAATATTAGTGGTAAAAACTCGAGACAGGGTTGCCAGATCTTCAATGTTGTGGACTCGTTGGAAAGGTTTCTCGATTACCTAACCAACGATGGGTCGGGTGATGGATCCAGACATCGTTTGCATACATTTAATTGAGATCCACACGTTTGCCCACTTTTGAAAAAAATATTTTTGAAAAGCTGAGAACTTTGTTGATACGACCCTTAAGGGTTAGTTGCTGGGATATTGCCATGCAAGTGTTTAAAACAGGAAAATTAATGTTTTCAAAGTCTCACTCAAACAACCCACCGTTTTCTAATGTCGATATCTCAGCAACTAATGGTCCGATTTACAATGTTAAAGTATGAAACAGTCGTGAAATTTTCCGATCTTTTCGAAAAAAATATTTTCAAAAATTTGTGAATCAAGACTAACATTTCAATTGGGCCAAATATTCAATATTATGCCCTTTTAAAATGTTAGTCTTGGTTAAAAAATTTTGAAAATATTTTTTTGGAAAGATCGGAACATTTCACGAATGTTTCAATGCACAGAAATAAAAAGTTGAATTTTGGAATGTTGAAAATTTGGTAGGTTGAATATTACCTCTTTTTTGAGTTATATTATATAAAAATGTGTAAAAATGTGAACCTGATGAATATTCATCAAAAACTGATGAAAATTCATCATTTTCTGGGGTAAAATTAATCATTTTTGTCACCAAATCTGTCACCATTTCCTGATGAATATTACCATAATTTTTTTTCTGTGTGTGCTGCCAAATTTGTATGGAAAATTATATGGACAAACTAATGATGCAAAATGGCTTCTTTGGGCATACCGAAGGCACCAAAAAAGTTTCAGCCGGATTAAAAAATACAAAAATTGAAATTCTAAAAAAACCGATTTCGTAGAGAACTGCTCAGTCGATTTAAATTAATTTGGCAGCGTTGTTAATTTTTCGAAAAATAATGGAAAAAGTTGGAAAAAAAGTTTCATAATTTTTTATATCGTGCGCCGCTTTCGAATTATATCTACTGAAAATTTATGTTTAATGATACCTGTGAAAGTTATGTGACCAAGATGAAAACTCTTTCTTTTCGCATGATCAGAAAACTTCCTATAAATATGCTTAAAAGATATTAAAGATTTGACCAGTGGTTGCTAATATTTATACAGTCTCTAAAAGAAAAGGAAACAGGAAAAATGTTTTTTTAACATCAATTTTTTAAATGAGAAAGCACTGCAAATATACGTTCGATTTTCAATACCAAAAAAATGAAACTATCGTTAAATTTTAGTTTCCTGCAATTTGAAAAAATGCTAATTAAGGAAAATTGTACAAATAGTTCCCAAAGTAAGCCTAAAATTTAAAATGATATTTTGAAAAGAAATATTGTATTTTTTTTATTTATTGTTTAAAAGGGAGTAGCGGAAATCTACCCTTTACAATCAAACACCTATCTTCGTCATATGGAGAGTTTGATGCTCGATTAAAGCTCCAAAAATACTATTTGGGCTATAAACTTACCAGCAACAGCACCGCCTCGAGTAAGCACGCAAATGTATGCCACTTACTGGCCAAAAAGATCACATTTAATGCACTTTTGATCATAATTTGTATTTTGCGAGACCACTTCTCATCATTTTGTTGGCACACACAGTGACACACACGAGAATCCCTCAAACGCTTAATGAATATCGCCAAAATTAACTTTTCACGGCGCTTAAGATATGAAATTGCTTCCAACTACCGGCAACATGTTCTTTTGATCATTAAGGCACTCACTTGAAGAATAATCCCGAAAAATGTAATGAATTAGCAAGCGCCATCAAAAAAAACAAACGCGCCAAGTCGTTTGACGTTTCAATTTTCACTTTGCATTCCAATCGAAGGCTGAAGAAAACCGAGCGAGAGACGAAGGCAAAACAGAACAAAGGCTGGCCGTCACACCACCAGCAGCACAGCCAGCGATGCCAGGAAACTTTCCCTATAAATGCCACTTTTCGTGAGTGTTCGTTTGAACTGTCAGCGCAAATGGCAACACTCGACAGAGTGTTGGAAGAAAAAAGAACTAAGCCGATATTAGAAAAATGGGCGTGGCCCAATGCATTCGCCTCGATTAGAATACCCTTGGGATTTTTTTTTGTTAAATGCTTGGTAAAGAAATAGAATAACTTTTAGTGAAAGTGAAAATAAACAGAAATGTTTACAAAAACTTGCTCTACTCGTTGGTGTACTTGGTTTTAGTAAAATTCAAGGGAGACTCTAGATTATCCAGCATCATTCAAACACGACCGCTTATTAGGATTAAAATGGGTAGATTTCCCCTACCTGACTCATTAGGTAGTGAACAATGAATTTCTTGTGGAGCGATCTGTCAAACTACCATTGGATTAGGATACTTCATCGATACTAAATCTCAGTGATTTCTTAAACTGTAATTTATCACCATTCGTTTCGTTAACCATTCTGCATAGGACGATGAGCAGCATAGCATTTTTTTCCTTTCTGAATTATTCATTCACCAACTGGCATCCCCATTCATCCATTTTCAACTCATTTAACATTTCTACGGCACGCTGACTTGGCTGTCTTCAACCGAAGTCACGTATATAGTGTCGCCATTGTGCACAGACTTCACACCTTGAAGGCATAAAAATTCATCTGTCTGTGAGAGATTTGCTGAGAAACAATAGTTTCCCATCCAGAGCAGACGGGACGGATTCATCTTCGTCTGTTTGCTTCGGGAAAAAGGATGGCAGCAGTTGTGCGAAGTGAAACCTTTTCAAAGGCTAAATTAATTTAAATCAAGACGGTGAAATTGACTCCGGGCCGGCGGTGTTCTGGCGTTTAGATCTGATTGCAGCAGCTAGGGGAAGCTTTTCCTGAAATCTGGTAGGAGGTAGTTTTGGAGAAGAAACTCTAGAATTGCGATTTGAGTTCTTTGTTGGCGGTTTGCTGGAGATAGCGCTAGGAGTTTAATTTCGCTTTTATATTAAATTTTCTGGCTTTGTTTGGCAAACTTAAATTTCAGGATGAGGATTAAAATTTATTTGTGAATTTGGCATCAAAATTCACCAATTTCTACTGATTTTTATACTTTTTATCATATTTCATCGTAAAAAGGAAAAAAAAAACGTTTAACAAAAGAACACAATTTTGAACAAGAAAAACAAGAGCTCCATTTGCATACTATTTTGTTAATGAAAACAAAAGAGAAGAATCATCCAGCTTTCGCTCCTCCCACCAACGAGAATTGGTTCATTAGCATTTCACACAGCTTCCAAACGGACCGGAAGTGAAAGCATCTGAAAAACATCAACGCAATTTTCCCCGCTGCTGCTGTTTTTCATCGATTTTCCTATCGTTCATAGAAATGTCTCAGACCTCGATGGTGATGGTTTATCCAGCTTCTTTGCTTCCCACCAATTGGATCTCGTTAGCATTTGATTAGGTTTGGGCAAAAATGCGTTGCAGTTTTCGGCTTCCGGGGCTTTTCAGGGGTTTGTTTATCTTTTGAGAAGAATGGCGAATAAAAATGGTGAAAGGAAAATGAGATCATCGAAGCAGGAGGAAGGAAGTACAACTTGTTCAGGAATCGGAGATGAGCCTAGACAAACTAAAATTGGATGAGCTCACAAAAGAGGTTTCACGAAAAGAAAACAATTTCAAAAAAAGGCAACCGACGGAAAGAAAGAAAAGTTTTACGACTCCGAAAAAAGACCACTCACTAAAGTTGGTTTTTGGGAAGATTTGAATATTCCAACAACTCGGTTTCGTTTTTTTTCAAGCAGCTGTTTGCTGAAAGAGGTAACTTTACTTTTTTCTCCTCTTTTCATTCTGCGCAGCTGTCGACATGAGAAAACAGCAATAAAACTAAACTTAACGGAAAAAGTTGTTGTGTAACGTTGCTACTCTGAAGCCACCATGCTTTCCCTTCAAGAGGCGGAAAACACTTTTGTGTGCCCGAGAGTTGTTTGAAAGCGAGCTTTTTTTTATCCTCGGAACAAGTTGTTGTGTCCTGGAAAGAATCCTTACACTTTGAGATCCATTGGTGTATGCAAAGTTATGAAGCTGAAGTTGCAAATAGTAAACGCACGACTTTTTGACAAGGTTTTTGAAGTGGTGCTCCCTTCGCCGAGGGACTTGTTGCGTTCCGGATTTTATTGCTCTCATTGGATTGGGTGTGTGGGTTGTACGTTGTAAATGTTCAGTGTACACTAGCACTTATTGAAATTCCAGGAGTTCGACAAGGTTGAAAAACTCAGGAAATGTTGCTTCCTGGAATTATTCATGTGAATTTATGATTTTGTGTTGCATAACTTACTATGAAATGACTCAACAATTTTAGTTAGGAAAACTTTTAGATGATATTATTTTACATTATATTATATTACAGCAGTTGTTCGGTAACTGGGCGATGTTTAACTGGGCTGCCTTTTAACTGAACGTTCGATAACTGGGCTGTAGTCCACTTAAAAAGCCGACAAACGTCAAAAAACTAAAACAAACCAAAATGACTGAGGGGTTATAGGGTGCAACAAACAAGTGTAATTAATGAATCTTTGTTTTCGTTTTCGTGAAATTTCAAGTCACAATTTAAGGAAACATGAAAAATGGGATCAGATTTTTTTATTTTTATATTTCTTTAAGAAAATATAATGCATTGATGGCCCCCTCGAAATTTTCTGTTCAGCCCAGTTAGCGAACAGTAATTGGGCTACGTTATCGAAAAGTATTGTATATTATATCGTAGCGTGTGTGCTATCTTGTGACACGTCCTATTTTTAACTGCAGACGTGTCACAAGATAGCACACATATTATATTTTGAATGCAGTTCAGATTCGATTTTAAGTTTCAATCATGATCATGCAGTCTAAACATAACTGTGATGATAATTTCAGTAAAACTGGTGCAGATTTTACAAAATAATGAGCAAAACCCACTTTTTTCTGAACAAGAGTTTATAAAGTGGAAGAAAAATTAACCCAAAAATGACGCACATGTCGTCACAGTGTATTGATGCAATTAATGATCGAGCTCAAACTGTCACAGTTGCTGCGAAACATGTTGCCTGACATATCAGGCAGTCAGACAAAAAAAACAAGTAAGAAGTCGCATGACAACAAACTTTTGCTAGAAAGAGAAAGCAATTCTAATGCAAACAAACCCCCAGCCACGGCTACGTGACGACTGTCACGACGACCAAGATCGAACCAAGTTTTAAGCGCGTGGCGTTTGAAAAGGTCGTATGCGCATTGGACATAAATTACAAAAATAAAAAAACTTTTTTCAGTCCTTTTTTCTTTGAAAAGATTTACGTTTAATCCAAGGTTTAATCTCAAATTTGATCTTGGGAACCATTTAATTCCATCGAAAACCTGATGTTAAATAACAGCTAGTTTAAATCATTTTCGACTGAAATTTAGTAAGTATTCTAAAAGCGTAATTAATTTTAAACCAACGGTCAGAACGGATCAAACTAATTTTATTTTCTTTCAAGGAAACTCAAGCTATTCAGTTCATTAGTATAGTTCAGTGTGCTGTGTTGTATTTCTTATATGGTCAAGCAGAACTTTGATTTATTCATCTAATAAATGATAAATGTGGAAAAAATCAGGTAATATTTGTAGCTATCTCGCGTATATATGCAAAGATAGAAAAGAAAACATAATTTGGGAACATAATTTATGTAATTATGTCATACGACCTTTTCAAAAACCACACGTAAACAATATTGACAGCGCCTCCAGTTACCTCGTAAACATTAGGATGTAACAAAAATGACCTTTTGGCGCGCATTCAGAGGTTTGTTCCGGTGGGCATTAGAGTGTAACAAAAATGACTTTTTGGTGGGCATTCGAGGGTTTGTTCCGGTGGGCATACTAAGCCCAAATCCAAAATATGAGCTTGATTGGACGTAACAGGAGCTGGCGCTCCGCCCTTCAATTTTAAATGGGATTTAACCCGTAAAAAAAGATTTTTTCAAAAATGTCACTTTTTGAGGCTTTTTGGCCAATGAAGCGTTTATTTTCAACAGCATTGGCGTGTTGGCCAGATCCTTGCGCATCTTTTGGTATATATAACATTGAAATTTGGAGCCATCTAGAGCTCGGTACAGGCCTTCAAACTTTGGCATTTTTTGGAAAAATCGGTCCCGGCAAAAAGATATGCGTCGCGCCTCGCGACGTCCTAGACGCCATTTGATTTTGCCGGGGCCGATTTTTCGAAAAAATGCCAAAGTTTGAAGGCCTGTACCGAGTATTACATCTGGAGAACGGTACAGACCTTCAAAGTCAGGTTTTTTTTTTTCGGAAAATCAGTCCCAGAAAAATCAAGTGTCATCTCGGGAGTCTTTTTTGACGTGGCCGGTTTTTGGACTGGATTGGATTGGATTGGATTGGATTGGATTGGATTGGATTGGATTGGATTGGATTGGATTGGATTGGATTGGATTGGATTGGATTGGATTGGATTGGATTGGATTGGATTGGATTGGATTGGATTGGTCTTTTTTCAATCATTCAAGATCTCTGTTCACTAAGATCACGTGATGTTCGTGTTTCAAGAATTGGAATTTCGACACAATTCAAAGGTAAGGAAATTTTTTGGTTTCCCGCTCAAACAAGCTCAAAATCGTCTCCTTGGCCCTGAAGGAATGTCAAGGATTTCCATCCTCCCCAGGAAACCCCGATGCGGTAGATTACGTTTCAGACACTCATCTTGTTCGCACAACTCTATCAACAATAGTGCGTCCCTCGTCAACCCTTTTTCTTCTACTGTAAACCACCACCCCACTTCGAAACGATGTCCTGCTTCCTTATTCCGGCTCATTGAATTGCTGACCCCCGGACGAATGGACGGGACTGCGACGGACGGACGCATCTTGCATCCCGGAGTGGAAAACGATGAGCTCCATTTCCTACACAACTACTGCCAACTCATGCTACTCATGCTCAATATGGCCCCGAGTGGGAGTGGGAGCAAAATCAATTTAAGTCCGTCTTTATGGTCGAATTATATTTACGATTATGAAGCTTGGATGCCCTGGTCATGGCCGGCGAGACGCCTCTGGTCCGGAAGGATACGACACAGGGTTTGCATTGGCAGCAGCAGCAGCAGCTTCAAACAGTGTAGAGTTCCCGTTGCCATTTCTTGCGATGATTGTGTGATGATTGTTTTGCTTCTTTATGGAGCCATCACTGGCAGATGGGAGTGAAGGGTTGGGGGTCGTAAAGATTGCATCCGGGTAGGGGAAGCACACATTCCGGAACGAATTGGGTATGTTTTCGGGATGTGGATGGATATTAAAGTGGCATAACTAATAAGCAATATTTTTGGGAATTTTAGGTTGGAATGGTAAGTGGAATATTCACTCAGAACTAAAACATTTTATGAGGTAAACCTAATTGAGTTGGATATCTTTGATACAGATGTGTCCTTGAATCGATGGATCGTTGAAAACCATAAGTCTCCACAAGTCTACACTAGTCTCCACAAATCTCCACAAATCTAAAATAGTCTCAAACAATACCAGCAACATTACTGAAGTATTTATTTGATTCAACAAAAATCTTTGAACCTTTGAATCCGTCAATCTCTGAGTCACAAGTCTTTACGAATCACCACTAGTCTACACTCAGGATATTGTTTGGTAAAAACACTGCATGTATCAAAACAAACATTGTGTGTACAACCCTCGTTCAACCAGTAACGATTAGATCCCCTTGATACCAACAAGAAACCGCAAATAATGAAACAAAACTGATTTCTATACCCTCTTGTATCGCCTTACAGCCAAAACCATACGTGAATCAGGAAAACCCCATTTCCAACTACCCTAGGGCAGTTAAGTCCACAGTAGGAAAAGTCGGTTAAATGGGGGAAAAGAATAATCCGCGGGAAACTCTCCGACATTGCATGTATATGACCGTAATAAAAATGCACCCTCAGCTATCAAGATTGCAGTTTTCAGTGGAACTTTCCTCCTTCTTATTGTAAATTTCCCAAGAAATGAAACTCTGCAGTGTTGCCATTATAACTTGTGAGGGGGCGTCCAAGAAATGGTTCGACGGAATTGAACCATTAAAACACTCACTCTTCTCACCCCCGGAATGAGTCATCAACTGGCATGACCTTTTAAGATGGTCAACACAGTCTGTGGGTTGCAACTATTCCGAAGGAATTATGACGTTGCACGGAAGTGAGCTTATTTTCCCTCCGACGACCACTGGAAAATTCCGATAAATAGCCAACTAAAAGGGGATTACGACCGTAAATCTTACTTTATCGTAAATTGCATAGTTAAAATGGGATAAATCCCTCCGGGGTTGTTGTAGAGCTAGATGATAAACGATTTCAATTACAAACGATTCGTACTCGGCCCACGAAATGGTGAATCGTCAACTGCACTGGTCGAAGCTCTGGTTGTGTGTCGACCATTAATTTGGTAAATAATACCTTCCGTCACTATTCGAAGGCTGATCCGAAACGGAACGGAGGATTTATGACCAGCAGGGCACCTGAAAATTTGGTCCAAATCTTTAAAATTTTTCAAATCTTTCAAATCTTTCAAATCTTTCAAATCTTTCAAATCTTTCAAATCTTTCAAATCTTTCAAATCTTTCAAATCTTTCAAATCTTTCAAATCTTTCAAATCTTTCAAATCTTTCAAATCTTTCAAATCTTTCAAATCTTTCAAATCTTTCAAATCTTTCAAATCTTTCAAATCTTTCAAATCTTTCAAATCTTTCAAAACTTTCAAATCTTTCAAATCTTTCAAATCTTTCAAATCCTTCAAATCTTTCAAATCTTTCAAATCTTTCAAATCTTTCAAATCTTTCAAATCTTTCAAATCTTTCAAATCTTTCAAATCTTTCAAATCTTTCAAATCTTTCAAATCTTTCAAATCTTTCAAATCTTTCAAATCTTTCAAATCTTTCAAATCTTTCAAATCTTTCAAATCTTTCAAAACTTTCAAATCTTTCAAATCTTTCAAATCTTTCAAATCCTTCAAATCTTTCAAATCTTTCAAATCTTTCAAATCTTTCAAATCTTTCAAATCTTTCAAATCCTTCAAATCTTTCAAATCTTTCAAATCTTTCAAATCTTTCAAATCTTTCAAATCTTTCAAATCTTTCAAATCTTTCAAATCTTTCAAATCTTTCAAATCTTTCAAATCTTTCAAATCTTTCAAATCTTTCAAATCTTTCAAATCTCTCAAATCTTTCAAATCTTTCAAAACTTTCAAATCTTTCAAATCTTTCAAATCTTTCAAATCCTTCAAATCTTTCAAATCTTTCAAATCTTTCAAATCTTTCAAATCTTTCAAATCTTTCAAATCTTTCAAATCTTTCAAATCTTTCAAATCTTTCAAATCTTTCAAATCTTTCAAATCTTTCAAATCTTTCAAATCTTTCAAAACTTTCAAATCTTTCAAATCTTTCAAATCTTTCAAATCCTTCAAATCTTTCAAATCTTTCAAATCTTTCAAATCTTTCAAATCTTTCAAATCTTTCAAATCTTTCAAATCTTTCAAATCTTTCAAATCTTTCAAAAACAAAAAACAAAAAACAAAAAACAAAAAACAAAAAACAAAAAACAAAAAACAAAAAACAAAAAACAAAAAACAAAAAACAAAAAACAAAAAACAAAAAACAAAAAACAAAAAACAAAAAACAAAAAACAAAAAACAAAAAACAAAAAACAAAAAACAAAAAACAAAAAACAAAAAACAAAAAACAAAAAACAAAACAAAATTTCACGTGCCCAATCATAACAGTATCAAATTCCAATTTCAATCATAAACCATACGGTCCGCATAAACGCATTGGAATGCACAATCGACCCGACGGCATCCAACATCCCGGTGTATGCTTGTGTCTGTTGAGTAAACCGCAAAAATGTCCCAACTGAACGCAGCTTACAACCTTCGCCACCGTAGTTTCGTGCCCAAAGCCATTCGGAATTCACGCAGCGTGCGCCGCACGCCGAATCCTTTTCCGTTTTCCTGCTACAGTAGTAATAATCATCCAAACCAACAGGCACTCGAACCAGGATTGCCGTGATGGCCCTGCATCCTTTTCAGGCAGTGCCAGTTAGGGGATGATTCTCGACATTCATTTGTGGGTTAGGGGATATGGTTTAATTTTGTGAATTTTAAAAGTCTTTCAAAGATTTCAAAACCGCTTTAAGTTCGATTTTTTATTAAGTTTTTATTCTTCCCAACAATCTATATAAGGTCTCCATGAGGCTCTTCATGCTCACAAATAAATTTGAATAATTTAAAGGCTTGAATTTCAATGATTTTTTACAAGTCTACACAAGTCTACACAAATCTCCACAACTCTCCACATGTCTCAATAAGGTATCAATGGTCTTTAAAATTAAACTTCCACGAATTTCCACAAATGAAAGTTGTCTCAACTCCAAATTCAAAACTCTACAAAAGTCTCAACTCTCCTCACGCGTCACTCACCCCTTTCGAAAAATCCATTCACTCAGCCAACGGCCATCGATTGAAAATTCCATCCACGAGCCCCGTACTTTGGCAACATTTCTCTCCGCAGGTTGCGCCACCTGTGACTTTCCGGGACTGCACCAAACGTGCCAACTCACACCTTGCCAGTGGTACTGACTTTCTGCATAGTAAAGTCTGGCAATCCTGCAATACCCGTACCGTCATGGACCATGACCATTGGTTTGCATCGTTAATGAAGCGCACGCGACGTCGATCCGGGCAGTTCAAAGGAGCTTCCGGTGGCAGCCTTAGGGGCTCTAATCGGATTCAAATACGTTCGGGTGGTGGCTGTGATTGAAATTACCGGCTTTGAGGATTGCACTGAAGAGCGCGGCGATGATGATGGGGAAAGTGTTTCTTGAAATGAGCTTAGAAATAGAGCTGTTGAAGACGCCAGAGATTCCTTTGAATAGTCGTACCATTTGATCTAGGATAGTTTATTTGAAGAGATGTGTTTTCACAAATCTCCACAAGTCTGCAAAGTCTCCACAAGTCTTCAATAGTCACCAAAAATCTCTCTCAATGTATTTTCACTTATTTTCACAAGTCTCCACAAGTCTCTACAACTCTCCACAAGTCTCCACTAGTCTCCACGAGTCTCCACGAGTCTCCACAAGTCTACAAAAGTCCCAAAACGGAAGGATTAATCAAAAGCCCCAACAATCAACCAACTTTCGCGTCAATTTGTTCCACCCAGGCGGCATCAATATCCACGCGGCATGTTTAGTTTCCGCTCTTTGGTGAGGTTTCATAACAATACCGCATGACTCGTGACGGTTTTACCTTAATTCCGTTTTCCGGCTTATGTGGGTTCCCGAAAAGTGTTTCCTGTGCCGCCGACACGCGCCTCGTTTCTTGAGAAGTTGTTCCAAAGACTTTGCGCTTCATTTGGCCCAGTTTCGGCGAATTTTGGCGGCAGACTGTGATGTAACGACTTTGCTGGTGTATCATTTAAGCTCAATGAGATTTGGGTGCGGTTGTGCGTAACAGAGTGTGTCGGTAAGTCGGAATTTGAAGAAATGAAAGTCGAGTAACAAAAGTCAATTGCACTTGAAGAATCTTGCTTTTAAAGCATTTTTAAACTTATATTTTTATGTATGTATTACATTACAAAGGAAATATTCCCGAAATGTTCAAAAACTGAGAAAAAAATCCAAGCCATTATGCGAATTGCCCCAAATTCGGCAATTGTAAGAAGATTAAACCCAGCTGACTGGAAGTAATCTCCTCTCCGTCTGTTTCTGAGGCACGAATAGTATTTTTAATGTTTTAATTTGTTTCCCTCGGTGGGAATCAAATTGGGCGTCCTGCCGCCGCTATGGTGAAATCCTTTCTACTGGAAGAGGAAAAGGGATAATGAGCGCGCTTCATGACTTAATTTTCCCGAAGAGCTGAAGCTGATGACGCCACAGAACAATTTAAAGATATTTTTTTCAAAGAAAAAGATGTTTTCGAAACTTGCAAAACAAAGTTCAGATAAAAAAAGAGATTGTCATTTTGACATTAATAATCGGATAAATAATTTCCAACAATGAACCAAACAAGAAAATTTATGTAATCAGAATTTTTTTTCTGTGATTGTTATCCTAAAAATGGCATGAACTCGAAAACGGATCAATTTATCAAACATTCCAAAATAGTAGTTTATGAAAAAATTTGCAAAAAGAAGACTTTTTCAGCGCGAGTTGTACATTTATCCAACGAGATTTACTGAGTTGGATAAATTCAACGAGTGCCGAAAAAATCAAGTTTGCAACGAGTTCCATACAATTTTTGCAATTCCTTTTTGAATGTAATTGTAAGTCAAATGTCCATCAATACACAGTTCAAGTAAAAACAAGTGATGATAAGCTCAGCTTTTCAGCATTCATTTTAGTGTTGAAAAGTAGAACTTTTCCGCATTAGTTCTGAAATGTGTGTCTTTTCGATTCTGTTATTTTTAGTAGAGAAAAGTAGGCTGTGTCGTCATTCGAGAATGGTAAGAATAGTAGGAAGTTTCACGACAAAATTGCAAAATAGAAGTTTATGCAACAAGTTGTAAAAGAAGATTTTTTCAGCACAGGTCATATATTTATCAAACGAGGTTTACCGAGCTGGGTGCTGAAAAAAAAAGAAGAAATTTTATGTCATGCATCCATGAGTTAAGTATATTTACCATTCAAAACAAAAAAATAATGATGAATTTTTCTTTTCGATTCCAGTGACCTTGTCAGCACTGGTATTGAAAGATATTAATTATTCATTCGTTTTTTTTTTGGTAGAGAAAAGTATGCCATTTCATAACTCGAGAATGACACGAAAAGTAAGTAATTTCACGACAGAATTGCAAAAATCTTTCGAAACTTTACAAAAACCTTTTTTTTCGAAAAAAAAAAACATGGTAATTGCAAATATACTCCCCCCCCCCTCCTTTTCAAATCAGCCCGAAAAATCAGGGAACAAAAAACCTCAAAATTTTACTGAAAATAGATGTTTAATTGACTGAAAACAATTCAAAATTCGTGATTTTTTTGTCGTGCTTAGATATTTTGGAAACTAATGATTGAAAACATACCAAACTGCAGTAAAATGTATTTAAAAAACTAACTTAATCCACCAATGTGGTTGGAGCCTTCCTCACTTATTACCAACAATGACTGATATGATGGAATTGTACAAAAATTTCATCTATTTTTTGATCCGGAATGAAAAAGTACATAAATATCACTTAAGTGGCCATACCTCGAGACAGGGTTGCCAGATCTTCAATGTTTTGGACTCGTTGGAAAGGTTTTTTGATAACCAAACCAACAATGGGTCGGTTGGTGGATCCGGACATAGTTTACATACATTTAAGTGAGATCCGGTTTCCAAAAAGTACATAAATGTCACTTAAGTGGCCATATCTCGAGACAGGGTTGCCAGATCTTCAATGTTTTAGACTCGTTGGAAAGGTCTTTCGATGACCAAACCAACGATGGGTCGGATGATGGACCCGGACATAGTTTACATACAGTTAAGTGAGATCCAAATATTTCATCTATTTTTTGATCCGGAATGAAAAAGTACATAAATATCACTTAAGTGGCCATACCTCGAGACAGGGTTGCCAGATCATCAATGTTTTGGACTCGTTGGAAAGGTTTTTTGATAACCAAACCAACGATGGGTCGGATGATGGACCCGGACATAGTTTGCCTTCCTCACTGAGGTAAGGCTATAATCCTGCTCTTAAAATGAACTTCGTATAAACACGTCGTAGACCCACCTTCATGTATACATATCGACTCAGAATCGAAAACTGAACAAATGTCTGTGTGTATGTGTGTGTGTATGTGTGTGTGTGTATGTATGTATGTGACCAACAAACTAGCTCATGTTTCTCGGCACTGGCTGAACCGATTTGACCCGAACTTGTTGCATTCGACTTGGCTTAGGGTCCCATAGATCGAGTTTTATACAGATTGAAGTTTCGATAAGTAGTTCAAAAGTTATGTATAAAAATGTGTTTTTACATATATTTGGATCTCACTTAACTGTATGTAAACTATGTCCGGGTCCATCATCCGACCCATCGTTGGTTATGTTATCAAAAGACCTTTCTAACGAGTCCAAAACATTGAAGATCTGGCAACCCTGTCTCGAGATATGGCCACTTAAGTGATATTGATGTACTTTTTTGAAGCCGGATCTCACTTAAATGTATGTAAACTATGTCCGGATCCACCATCCAACCCAACGTTGGTTAGGTTATCAAAATACCTTTCCAACGAGTCTAAAACATTGAAGATCTGGCAACCCTGTCTCGAGATATGGCCTCTTAAGTGATATTGATGTACTTTTTTAAAGCCGGGTCTCACTTAAATGTATGTAAACTATGTCCGGATCCACTATCCGACCTATTGTTGGTTAGATTATCAAAAGACCTTTCCAACGAGTCCAAAACATTGAAGATCTGGCAACCCTGTCTCGAGATATGGCCCCTTAAGTGATATTGATGTACTTTTTTGGAGCCGGATCTCACTTAAATGTATGTAAACTATGTACGAATCCACTATCTGACCCATTGTTGGTTAGGTTATCAAAAGACCTTTCCAACGAATGCAAAACATTGAAGATCTGGCAACCCTGTCTCGAGATACGGCCCCTTAAGTGATATTGATGTACTTTTTTGAAGCCGGATGTCACTTAAATGTATGTAAACTATGTCCGGGTCCATCATCCGACCCATCGTTGGTTAGGTTATCAAAAAAACTTTCCAACGAGTCCAAAACATTGAAGATCTGGCAACTCTGTCTCGAGATATGGCCCCTTAAGTGATATTGATGTACTTTTTTGAAGCCGGATCTCACTTAAATGTATGTAAACTAGGTCCGGGTCCATCATCCGACCAATTGTTGGATAGATTATCAAAAGACCTTTCCAACGAGTCTAAAACATTGAAGATCTGGCAGCCCTGTCTCGAGATATGGCCACTTAAGTGATATTGATGTACTTTTTTGAAGCCGGATCTCACTTAAATGTATGTAAACTAGGTCCGGGTCCATCATCCGACCCATTGTTGGATAGATTATCAAAAGACCTTTCCAACGAGTCTAAAACATTGAAGATCTGGCAGCCCTGTCTCGAGATATGGCCACTTAAGTGATATTGATGTACTTTTTGGAAGCCGGATATAAAAAATAGATGAAACTTGTGAACAGCCATTGTTGTGAGGAAGGCTCCAACCACATAGGTGGATTAAGTTAGTTTTTTTTAAAGAACTGTTCTGTTTCAACAATAAAAACAAGAAGATTCATAGAAATTTTGTTTTCGAAATTCGATTTTGTAAACCTGGCTCATGATTGAATAAATAAAAAACTGATAGAAATATTTTTTCACAAATTCAATTTTACATCGTAAATTAAGTTGACATTTTTTTGCGACTAATATTTCGATATTTTGGAAAAAAAATAGGATTGATTAGAAACATTATAACTCAGTCAAAGTTTTTTTTGCACATTCTGGAAATTTCTGAAAAGTTGGCATTTGATGTCCTCTAAAACCTATCAGAAAATAAAAAAAATAGTGTTTTTTGCAATTCAAGTTTAAGTAACAAAAAGTAAAATTAATAAAAAGCCAAAAAAAAAAATCGTGCATCATTTTTTTCCTTACTTACAAGTTTGCCAGAGACACAAAATCGATCAAAAAATTCTTTTAAAAGATACAGATTTTTGAATTTTCATATATCATTTTTGTATGGACCGCTGTCAAATTTGTGTGGAATATATCATTTTTGTATGGACAGCTGCCAAAATTGTGTGGAAAATTATATGGACAAACTAATAATGCAAAATGGCTTCTTTGGCTATATCAAAGGCACCAAAAAAGTTTCAGCCGGACTAAAAATACAAAAAAAAAATCGAATGACCAAAATCTCAGAGAACTGCTCAACTATTTCCAAAACGGAATTGCAAAATGTATCCTCTAATGTCGTAATTTAGCAAAAAGCTCAACATTATTCAATCAAAAATTGACAGCAAAAAGGAAACCCACTAAAACGACAATAACTTACTCTCGTTTCGACCAAACATTGGCAACTATTTCATCCTCTTCGACAGCAACTTCCGTTGGGTGGTGCACGTCATTGCACACCGGTTCCCGTTGGTCCTGTGACAAACTTGGTTATAATTAAATGAAAAACGGCACTCGAGTGCAAACTTGGCCAAACAACTATAAATAATAAACTTTTCCGGCTATTCTAGGGGGGGAGGTCCCAGAGCTGGTGCCGAATGCGGCATAAATCGTTTATTGGTGACAGTCCAATTTTTGTTCGTGGAGAGGCCATCCTCGAGGAGTGAGAGTAAAAACTCAAAAGTTTGCCTCGGGAAAAGTGGCCTGGGGTACTCGGGCAATTTTAACTTTCAAGTGTCGCCAGCGCAGAAGGACTTTCGTGGAACTTTTGTGCAAAAAGATGACGACTTCAGACTCCTCCAGAAGCAGAGAGCCATGAAGGCAGAAACGTGTTTTGCGTAGGATGTCGTACAAGTTGGCAATTCTTTGGGAAATCATCTTTTTGAATATGTTTTGGAAAATTTCTGTTTTGTCAAAATGGCAACACTGTCATATTTAATATTTTGACAAGACCCTTTCACCAATAAAAAAAAAATTCATCACAACTCCCAAATTAAAAAAAAAAAACGGCGGTTCCCAGAGAACCTCCCACCGACTTTTCGGATATCTTTTCACCGGAAGTGTCAAAATGACGCTGATGGATCAGACACGGCCCAGAAACGCTCACAACACAAGCTGGGGCACGTGTTGAAAGCGGGCTGTCTGGAACGAGGTGAATGAAGCAACTGGTGTTCTGAACGAAGGTTTGAGAGGGAGGGCTTTAACCTTCAGGTTGTTTTGGAGCACAGTTGTTAAAATAACAAAAATTAATAACAAAGATTTGTTCGAAGAATAACTAAAAATGTTATTAGTCTGTTATTACAATAACATTCCAATAACAAAAAAAAACATAACGACGAATAACAAATCTTGTTATAAATAACGTAAAATGTTATTGGCCTAGTATTTTCAAATATCAAAAAATGTTATTCCCGCGTTATTTCCGTTTGCTCGGGTCTTCTAACTGATTTTTTTTATATAACTCAAATTACTTCAAAATATAATAGATCATTTTACCTTAATTTAAAAGCATAGACTTCTTTCAAACTTATTTTTGATGTTCTACCTTTTTCATAAAAATACTCTTATCAAACAAAAAAAAAAAAAAACAATTTAAGATTGAATCATTAACGCTATCACCAGGGTCAACAAAATTGTATCTTTTAAAATTAAACCCAGATCATCAGCTACCATCTCCAAACATCCCCTTCAAATTAACCCTGACAAACAGTAGGCCATGTAAGAAACAGGGATATTCGCTTGTTTAACACAGCTCACTGCAAGAAACGCAAAAGGAGAAAAAACCCTTTCCCGTCACTCCCCCCGAGGGGCGCTACATCCGACAGATTGGGATTGCAATGCCGTGTTATTTCGGAATGACACAAACACCCAGCGATGATAAGGGTTGATGCACATCTCGACCCACGGGGCATCTCGAACACCGGGCGCAGAAAGACATCAAAGCACCCACAACAAACCCCTGGGAGAGAGAACGCAGTAGGGAAGAGCTTTGTTTTTGTTTTGGGAAGGTTGAGTTGTAGGGTTGGGGTGGGACCAAGGTTTATTTAGGTTAAAAGGTGGCCAGCTCGCCAAGGTCGTAAAGATTCGGGCGGTGTTTTGGGGTGTTACGAGAGACACCTTTTGCGTGGCACCATGAAAAATAAAATTCATTTATTGTCCAGACTTTAATATCTGAAGTTTCGATTATCCGAAGTTCGATTATCCGAAGGTTTTAAGAAGGCTTTCTAGTCAGAAGTTTACCAACACATTCAAAGTATGTTTACATAGCAGCTGGGGGTTTGTTAGTATAAGATTTGCTATCTCTTTCTAGCAAAAGTTTTTTGTCAGGCGACTTCTAGCTGGTTTATTATGACTGACCGTCTGATATGTCAGCCTACATATTTCGCAGGACTGTGACAGCTCGAACTCCACCATAGAGTTATGTACGTGCGCATGTATTGCGTGTACGTACACGAAGGGTTTTTGCTGTTTTTAGGTTAATATTAGTTTCCGCCAGCAAAAACAAGTGGTAAACTACACTCAAAATCAGAAGTACCCTTCAAAAAGGGTTTTATCTACCCTTTATCTGTCATCCCAAAGAAAAAAAACCCTTTTTGAGGGTTACTTCCACCCTTTTTTCCAGTTTACCGGTAGTAATCCTTTGCAAAAGGGTGACGACGGGTGAACTACTCTAGAAATGTTATCGTGAAAACATTGACAACGATATTATTCGTAAAAGCAAACTAGACATTTCGTAAACTTTTAAACGTTTAGCAAAAATATTTTTAATTCCCAAATTCCAAATTCATCTAAATAATTCCTTGACAGTTTTTGCTATACCATGGTGTCATATCGGTAAAGTATACGGATTATTGCTCAGCAAGAGTTGGTAGCCTTAGGCATTTTCTAATGATGATATGATATTATTTTCTATTTTCTTGTTCTTATTCGAATTCTGCAAACAAATTGAAGTCAAATTTGAATGGTTGTTTGCCTTCAAATTTATCAAATGTATTTTAAAATATGTCAACACTGCTATTCCTGGATTTATAAATTTATACAATTTTAAAGTAGTTTAGAGGTTATCGAATCGAATTATGATTCGATTATCCAAAGATTCGATTATCTAAGTGGAACTTTTTCAAAAAAAATCCAAAATATTGATTTGAGTTAATTTTTTTTTTTAAATCTGATCTTTGAATATGTTTTAAATGAGAAAAAAAAAACTAACTTAATCCACCTATGTGGTTGGTGCCTTCCTCACTCTTTTCCAACAATGGGTGATATGTGATATGATGGGTTTGGACACAAATTTCGTCTAATTTCGTTAAGTTCCGGAATACAAAAAAAAAACACACATATCACTCACGGGCTCATAAGTTGCATCATAAGTGGTCAGAACTCGAGATAGGGTTGCCAGATTATCAATGTTTAAAGCTCGTTGGAAAGGTCTTTTGACTACCTAACCAACGATGGGTCGGATGATGGATCCGGACATAGTTTACATACATTTAAGTGAGTTCCAGCTACAAAAAAGTACATAAATATCACTTAAGTGGTCAGAACTCGAGACAGGGTTGCCAGATCTTCAATGTGTTATAATCGTTGGAAAGGTCTTTCGATTACCTAACCAACGATGGGTTGGATGATGGATCCGGACATTGTTTACATACATTTAAGCGAGATCCGGCTACAAAAATAGTGCATAAATATCACTTAAGTGGTCAGAACTCGAGACAGGGTTGCCAGATTATCAATAATCTAGACTCGTTGGAAAGGTATTTCGATTACCTAACCAACGATGGGTCGGATGATGGATCTGGACATTGTTTACATACATTTAATTGAGATCCGGCTACAAAAAAGTGCATAAATATCATTTAAGTGGTCAGAACTCGAAAAAGGATTGCCAGATCTTCAATGTTTTAGGCTCGTTGGAAAGGATGATGGATCCGGACATTGTTTACATACATTTAAGTGAGATCCGGCTACAAAAAAATGCATAAATATCACTTAAGTGGTCAGAACTTGAGACAGGGTTGCCAGATCTTCAATATTTTAGACTCTTTGAAAAGGTCTTTTGATTACCCAACCAACGATGGATCGGATGATGGATCCGGACATTGTTTACATACATTTAAGTGAAATCCGGCTACAAAAAAGTGCATAAATATTACTTAAGTGGTCAGAACTCGAGACAGCGTTGCCAGATTATCAATGTTGTAGACTCGTTGGAAAGGTCTTTCGATTATCTTACCAACGATGGGTCGGATGATGGATCCGGACATTGTTTACATACATTTAAGTGAGTTCCAGCTACAAAAAAGTACATAAATATCACTTAAGTGGTCAGAACTCGAGACAGGGTTGCCAGATCTTCAATGTGTTATAATCGTTGGAAAGGTCTTTCGATTACCTAACCAACGATGGGTTGGATGATGGATCCGGACATTGTTTACATACATTTAAGCGAGATCCGGCTACAAAAATAGTGCATAAATATCACTTAAGTGGTCAGAACTCGAGACAGGGTTGCCAGATTATCAATAATCTAGACTCGTTGGAAAGGTATTTCGATTACCTAACCAACGATGGGTCGGATGATGGATCTGGACATTGTTTACATACATTTAAGTGAGATCCGGCTTCAAAAAATTACATAAATATTACTTAAGTGGTTATAACTCGAGACAGGGTTGCCAGATTATCAATGTTTTGAATTCGTTGGAAAGGTCTTTCAATAACCTAACCAACGATGTATAGCATGATGATGTTTGGTTCAGTTTACTGCCATTTATTCAACTTCTGAAAAAATGCGAAAACACATTTTTATACATAACTTTTGAACTACTTATCGAAACTTCAAACAATTCAATAGCACCGTATGGGACCCTAAACCAAGTCGAATGCGACTGGTTTGGTCAAAATCGGTTCAGCCAGTGCTGAGAAAACTGCGTGACATTATTGGTCACATACACACACACATACACACACACATACACACACACATACACACACACATACACACAGACATTTGTTCAGTTTTCAATTCTGAGTCGATATGTATACATCAAGGTGGGTTTTCGAGCTTAAAATAAAAAGTTCAATTTTGGAGCAGGATTATAGCCTTACCTCAGTGAGGAAGGCAAAACAATTTTTTGAGCTATTGCTCAAGTTGGACAACATTCATTTAGCAGCGACGCCAAATTTTTCGACAAAATAAACATAGTATTCAAAAACGTGGAAAAATAAGATTTTGTTTTTGGGAAACGAAAAATTCATCTTCTTTTACTGTGACCGTAAATCCGTTGAGGAAATTTTTGCTTCTGATTTTTATTTACCTTATCCGAGACAAAAAAAAAATGTGTGACATAACAGAGTGTCGCCCTTCCCACAGTGACCACGGCCTGAGCTGGGTATTCCAGTCACGACGCACCCTGGGATGATGCTGATTAGATAAATCTCCCGGGAGGGCGGGAAGATGTTAAATCTTTTATGGGGCTTTGATAGTACGAATAGAAGGGGGTCGCCGTGGTCGTCGATTTGCACGGATGCGTTGCCGGAATTGGATCTCCCCTGTCGGGGAAGAAAAGAGGAAGGACATCTCCAAAACACTTGAAAGGGTTATTCCTTTTCTATTTTTTGAGAGTTTGAGCACGTGCCGAGAAGGGTGCCAATTTGAGAGGGGTGGCGTAAAATATTACCTGTGAGGTGGAGAAAAATATGGTCACTTAAAGTGTCCCAAGATAGTGGGAGAAAGGGTGAACTTTTGAGAACAGATTTTTTTTATTTCAAGACGTTTGGAATTCAGCGTTAAAATACATTAATTCTGTTCGCTGTCAAATTTGTTCTCATACTTACCACTTGGAATTTAATTAAAATGAGAGTTGAATGAGCATTACCTGCAAGAAAATATAAAAGAAATAATTAAATTTAATGTTACGCGTGCACTTTCTTCACATAAAAACACACATCTTTGAAGATTCCGATCGAAACTTTTCTCGCGCATTTTCAAACATTCCCCCCCTCACTTAACAAACAACCAAGAAAACCCCTCCCGGCCAATGTCTGCAAAGTTTCACGATCCGCCAGGCAGTCTCATATGTAAATAAACCACTCTCAAGTGCCATTCGGTGCCACCCCCACGCATCAGCTCGCACAGCATTTGCAGGAATCAGGAATTTTTAAATAACTTCACACCCCATGATTTTCCGCGTGGGCGTTCAATTTCGCGCGCCCGCGTTATCGTCGCCCAAATCTGCACACGACAGCTACGCGGGATGACTTTTCAACATCCGGTCGCGCGTCACTTTTGTTTTTGGAGGGGGATTTTTTTAATTTGTTTTTTTTTCTTCTAAGAACTGTCATCGTCTTTTGGCAGTGATGCCAAGTTTGAATCAAGGTTGTTAATCGATAAAATTATCGTCGATAATATTTTCGCCTGGCGATATCGATAATGGTTATCGTTATCGTTTTTTCGATAATTCTATCGGCGATAATCTTATGGATGGATGGATGGATGGATCTTATGGATGGACGATAGCTCATTTTTTAAATCTTTCTTAAATCGATTAATTCAACCATATCACGTAAATTTTCAATGTCTTCACTAAGAATAGGATTTTTTCTGATACTTTTGTACCCGACCCTCTCCGATTTCAATGATACTTTGTAGACATGTTATCCTAGGCCTAAACGTCAATATTTTTTAAAAACGATAGTGGTAATCGATTCACCATACAATTTTAGTAAAAGTCTCCATATTAACCATTGTGGTATATCCATTCCTTGGGAAGATACAGTGGTTTGAAAAATTAAAGTGTCGAAAAAATAGGTTAATTGGTGGTTTTTTGGAAATTTCAATATGACAGACTTGTTTTTTCAGTCTCGAAAATATTTTTACCGGAAAGCTCGTCTAATTTTCCATAATTTTGCCTTTAACAGCTTTTCAATTGGATGTATGGGCTTACAGATAGAAGTGTAATTACAATGCTCATAACCAGGGTTGCCAGGTTGCCAGATAAATTTGGGAATGCCAGATTTTTCAAGTGTCAGCCAGAATAAAGATTCATCCTTCTCTGTGCCAGATTTTGCCAGATTTTTCACTTCATGCCCATTTTGAAAAACTTTTTGATTAAAATGAACGAATTCAATAGAAAATAATATAAAAAACTAACTTAATCCACCTATGTGGTTGGTGCCTTCCTCACTCTTTTCCAACAATGGGTGATATATGATATGATGGGTTTGGACACAAATTTCGTCTAATTTCGTTAAGTTCCGGAATACAAAAAAAAAACACACACATATCACTCAAGGGCTCATAAGTTGCATCATAAGTGGTCAGAACTCGAGACAGGGTTGCCAGATTATCAATGTTTTAGGCTCGTTGGAAAAGTCTTTTGACTACCTAACCAACGATGGGTCGGATGATGGATCCGGACATTGTTTACATACATTTAAGTGAGATCCGGCTACAAAAAAAAGTGCATAAATATCACTTAAGTGGTTATAACTCGAGACAGCGTTGCCAGATTATCAATGTTTTGGACTCGTTGGAAAGGTCTTTCAATTACCCAACCAACGATGGGTCAGATGATGGATCGGACATTGTTTACATACATTTAAGTGAGATCCGGCCACAAAAAAAGTGCATAAATATTACTTAAGAGCGAGTCCACGAGCAAAGCATACCCATCTCGCTTCGACCTCACCAATCTGCCTGAAATTTTCAGGGGTTGTTTGTACATATAAAACTAGCATCTGGCCAAAATATGAGCACTCTAGGTCAACGGGAAGTGGGGCAAATCGGGACACTAAGTTTGAAGGTTTAAAAACGTCAAAAATCTTAAAAAGGCTATAACTTAGGCAAAATTCAATTTATTTTCAAAATTCAAAATGCATCTGAAAGGGCTTAAAAAATGCAACAAAATGCAGGATAGAGCATCCAAATTGGTCAAACCTAAAGGGGGTTATTGGCATTTTAGTGAAAAAATAGCATAATTTTCAAACTCAAATAAAACAATGTTCCATCCAGATATCAACTCGGTTCGACCTGCATCTTGTAGGGGACATCTGGGACTACCATCTGAGACTAAGAACGCTTTGGGTAAGGCAGTTTAACATATTAAATAGACACTTTTACTTTTAGTGAATTTTTTGGTCGTAAATTTTTGCTCTGGGGACCCCTTAGATCAAATTTTTCGGTGATAATTTCACCATATTCGTGTTTCTGAGACAATTTTACAATAGAAACATGCATAAAAATGATTATTTTCATCCATTTTAACCCTTTAAAAATAAAAGTTAAAAAAAATCTTTGAATCACATTTAATGAAAATCAAGTTCGTTTCCAAGGATACTAGATGACACCAGAAAAAAAGCAGCTTCTTAATTTTTTTAACTTTCATTTTTTAAAGGGTTAAAATGGATGAAAATGAACATTTGTGTGCATGTTTCTAATGTAAAATTGTCTCAGAAACACGAATATGGTGAAATTATCACCGAAAAATTTGATCTAAGGTGTCCCCGGAGCAAAAATTTACGACCAAAAAATTCACTAAAAGTAAAAGTGTCTATTTAATATGTTAAACTGCCTTACCCAAAGCGTTCTTAGTTTCAAATGGTAGTCCCAGATGTCTCCTACAAGCTGCAGGTCGAACCGAGTTGATATCTGGATGGAACATTTTTTTATTTGAGTTTGAAAATTATGCTATTTTTTTACTAAAATGCCAATAACTCCCTTTAGATTTAACCAATTGGGATGCTCTACCCTGCATTTTGTTACATTTTTTAAGCCCTTTCAGATGCATTTTGAATTTTGAAATTAAATTGAATTCTGTCAAAGTTATAGCCTTTTTAAGATTTTTGACGTTTTTAAACCTTCAAACTTAGTGTCCCGATTTGCCCCACTTCCCGTTGACCTAGAGTGCTCATATTTTGGCCAGATGCTAGTTTTATATGTACAAACAACCCCTGAAAATTTCAGGCAGATTGGTGAGGTCCAAACGACGTCCCATACGAAGGGGTATGCTTGTTCGTGGACTCGCTCTTAAGTGGTCAGAACTCGAGACAGGGTTGCCAGATTATCAATTTTGTAGACTCGTTGGAAAGGTCTTTCGATTACCTTACCAACGATGGGTCGGATGATGGATCCTGACATTGTTTACATACATTTAAGTGAGTTCCAGCTACAAAAAAGTACATAAATATCACTTAAGTGGTCAGAACTCGAGACAGGGTTGCCAGATCTTCAATGTTTCATACTCGTTGGAAAGGTCTTTTGATTACCTAACCAACGATGGGTTGGATGATGGATCCGGACATTGTTTACATACATTTAAGCGAGATCCGGCTACAAAAATAGTGCATAAATATCACTTAAGTGGTCAGAACTCGAGACAGGGTTGCCAGATTATCAATTTTGTAGACTTGATGGAAAGGTCTTTCGATTACCTTACCAACGATGGGTCGGATGATGGATCCTGACATTGTTTACATACAATTAAGTGAGTTCCAGCTACAAAAAAGTACATAAATATCACTTAAGTGGTCATAGCTTGAGACAGGGTTGCCAGATCGTCAATGTTTTAGACTCGTTGGAAAGGTCTTTCAATTACCTAACCAACGATTGGTCGGATGATGGATCCGGACATTAATTACATACATTTAAGTGAGATCCGGCTACAAAAAATTACATAAATATCACTTAAGTGGTTATAACTCGAGACAGCGTTACCAGATTATCAATGTTTTGGACTCGTTGGAAAGGTCTTTCAATTACCTAACTAACGATGTATAGCATGATGATGTTTGGTTCAGTTTACTGCCATTTATTCAACTTCTGAAAATATGCGAAAACACATTTTTATACATAACTTTTGAACTACTTATCGAAACTTCAAACAATTCAATAGCACCGTATGGGACCCTAAACCAAGTCGAATGCAACTGGTTTGGTCAAAATCGGTTCAGCCAGTGCTGAGAAAACTGCGTGACATTATTGGTCACATACACACACACATACACACACACATACACACACACATACACACACACATACACACACACATACACACACACATACACACAGACATTTGTTCAGTTTTCAATTCTGAGTCGATATGTATACATCAAGGTGGGTTTTCGAGCTTAAAATAAAAAGTTCAATTTTGGAGCAGGATTATAGCCTTACCTCAGTGAGGAAGGCAAAATTGAATAAGTTTTTCTTAGAGGGAATGTTAATGAAATATTTTTGAGGTCATTAAATCAATTTACAACCTGAATTCTACAATTTTTTGAACTTATTCATTTCCTCCTTCCCTTCACCATTGAGAATGGTTAAATTTTCGTCTGTCAGATTTTTCCAGATTTTTGATCGATACTTTGCCAGATTTTTCTAATTTTGACCTGGTAACCCTGCATAGCTGAAAATTGATTTTTTTTTTTCAGTGTGGTAGAAACCTGAATAGTAAATAAGCTTACGCAAATATTAAAACAAGTCAAATTAAAAAGCTGTCACAGGCAAACTTATGGGAAAATGGACAAGCTTTCCGGTAAAAATATTTACTAGACTAAAAAATCAAGTCTGTCATATAGAAATTGCCAAAAACCACTAAAAAACCTATTTTTGCGACAACATGACAAAAAAACATGACATCACCTAAAAATATGATATTTAAACTTAAAAATCAAAAAATCTCAAAGAAGTGACGTGTATTTTTATTTGAGTGTATTTTTTCAGAAAGTCCGTCCGATTTCCTACAAGTTTGTCTTGGACCACTTTTTGATTCGATGCATCGGCTTTGAGTTACAGTAATTTTTAAATTGCAAAATACATTTTTTTTAAATAACTTACGCCCTTCTCAAATGTTATTTTCGAGTACATTTGGCTCCATATACACAAAAATGGCTTACATAGGCCTAGGATAACATGTCTACAAAGTTTCATTGAAATCGGAGAGGGTCGGGTACAAAAGTACTAGAAAAATTCCTGGGTTGAGCTAGAGTTGCTCCAGAGTTTTTTTAGAAAATGCTAAAATACCTTAGTTTTTTTTCGAAAATACTAAAATTTTCTAAATATGCAATATGGGTATAAAACACAGCGAAATTTTGCATGCTTCATGCATGCATTCAAATATTGTTTGCTCCATATCATCTAACTTTTGCGTCATTTGATACCCTTATTGCAAATTTAATATTTTGTAGTTTTTTCAAAAAAAAAAAAATACATTATTTTTTTATTTTACAAAACAGCTTAAATATAGTGAAAAAGCATACCAAATTTATATAAATTTCGCTTCTTTTGAACCCATTTTGCATATTTTGAAAATTAGAGAACTTTCGAAAAAATACGGATATTTTTGTAGTATTTTCCAAAAAAACTCTAATAAAGTAAAAAAGCATACATAATTTCGCTTCGCTTTAAACCCATATTTCTTATTTTGAAAAGTTTAGTTTTTTTTTCGAAAAATACGGTAATTTGTGAAATTTTAAGTGTTTTCCAAAAAAACTCTAAAAAAATGAAAAGAATGCAAAATTTTGCTTTGTTGGATACCCATATTGCAAATTCTGAACATTTTAGTACCTTAAAAAAACAGTATTTTGTAAACAGTTTTAGTACATATTTTCCTTTGAAACTTACTAGATTTTCAACAAATATATTCTAAGTGAAAGCATTGAAAATTAAACATGATATGGTTGAATAAATCGATTTTAGAAAGATTTTAAAATTGAGTTATCGTCCATTATCGGCGATAAGATTATCGCCGATAGAATTATCGAAATAACGATGACGATAGAACTATCGTTATCGTAATCGAGACTCGATAATTTTTTATCGTTAACAACCTTGGTTAAATATTCGTGTTTGGCATAGAATTTTTTCAACGGAATTTTCATAAATTTAAAAAATATTTGTAAATCAAAAGCCAAAAGAAGTTCAATAAAATCTGGCAACCCTGCATCTCTGGCTGTCACCGTCGTGAAAGAATTTCACGAAGGAGGAAAAACTTGATGTGAAAGTGGAATATTTTTCTCGTTTTCTTTATTTCTTTCCGTGCCCTCGTCACCTCGCTGGAATCAATCAACACTCGAGCAAATAACGAGAAATTCGTCACTTCCGCTAAGTGAGTGGTTATTAGGAGGAGCTTGACAGGATTTTAGAAAATCTGTGTGGGAGAAGTGATATTAAATTTTGAAGATTTTCCTTTCGTTTTTCTTCAGACGTTACACTATTTGATAGATTGAAGAAAAAACAATTTCGGATGTTTGCTGGAATTGCAAAACAAAGTTTGATTATCTGATTATTCTGAAATGGGTCATTGGAAGCAGCGCGACTGGGTCATTGGAAGCAGCGCGGGACTGAGATAAGCTGTATCAGCTCAACCCAAGTCTGATACAAACTATACTTTCCCATAATTTCGCTGCGGGCCAGCGGGTATTGGGTGATGGTGCAAAGCGTTGACTGTCAAATTGAGAGTACTTTTGCTCACTAATCAGTAATGAATTTGATTTTCGCAGCTGCGTTATTTTCGTTCTGTGGCAAAACTGAATCCAGTTTCGTGAATGTTTTATTTCCTCCGATTTTTTGTTCAATTCTCGGATGAATTTGTATAAAGTTTCACGCAATTGACACACTGCAAGTTAGCAATCGATCTGAATTGGTAATTTTTCATCTTCTTTGAGAAGGCAAACACTAAAGAAATCGAGTGGGGAAAAACAACTTTCTTTGCAATCGTTTTTCCCAGCTAGGAAGCTGGCGCAGCAGCTGTTCGTTCGGCATGTTTTATTAATTCGTTCTAATGGATTATTTCGATTGATGTTTCAGCTCGACCATGGCAAGCAATCGTTATCCTTTGACAGCCACTGGGACGTGCTTTTCTCCCACACAAACACTCCAAAGAGCGATCTTGTTTCGCCGTGGTCTTTGAAGCAGCGCCGAGGAAATATTCTTGCAAATTGCAGGGAGGGAAAACTTTTGCCAAGATGTTCACCACACAGAGCGGAATCGTGTTCCGTCAGGCCAAAGTCACGTTGTCGAGGGAAAATGATAGCTTTTTGCTGGAAAATGTCTGCGTTTCTTGCGCTTTCCGGAAGAAAGTTCTACAGACAAGGATGCAATGTGGCTGGAAATGCGCTCAAATAGGGATATTCAGGTAGGAAGAAACTTTAGAATTTTGCCGACACCGTCACCACCGACATGTTAATGATTGCATTTTGCAAGATGCATTTTCAAGAAAAAGTTTTGAGGCAGCTTTATAGCTGCCGCAGGATAAATTATGGTTTAAGCAGGTGCGATTTCTGTAAACATTTTCTAAAATAGTCATAATTAAAAAAAGATTTTCTGTCTTTCTCAGTTTATGGCTTTGTTCTCAAATTTCAATTCAATTTATGTTTATTTCTTGTACTAAGTACAAGAATACGTTTTGTTTAACTTATAAACTAGTGTAGAGTTATGGAGAACCTGGTAACTTTTTTTTTTTCTTATTTATTCGAGTTTTATACATTTTTCCAACGGCTTAAATTTTTGAGAGTTTATCCCAAAAATCAACTTTTTTTGTTTAAGGCAGTATCAATCTATAGTTGAAAATCTAAAATCAGTCCAGAAAAAAACCGTCTGAAAAATTTGAAAAAAGGCTGAAGGTAATGCTGAAATTGTACAATAAACCAAATTTTATAAGAAACAAACATAAAGTGAACAAAATAATTGCATATTAAAATTCTAAAAATGAAGAAAGAATAAATCAAGCAAGAGAAGTAAAGTTTTTCGTATAAAAAAACCCCTTGACCTCTTGATAGCATTTTTTTCGGAAAAATATGGACCTTAGTGGGTTGTTTAATGTTTAATGTTTAATGTTTAATGTTTAATGTTTAATGTTCAATGTTTAATGTTTAATGTTTAATGTTTAATGTTTAATGTTTAATGTTTAATGTTTAATGTTTAATGTTTAATGTTTAATGTTTAATGTTTAATGTTTAATGTTTAATGTTTAATGTTTAATGTTTAATGTTTAATGTTTAATGTTTAATGTTTAATGTTTAATGTTTAATGTTTAATGTTTAATGTTTAATGTTTAATGTTTAATGTTTAATGTTTAATGTTTAATGTTTAATGTTTAATGTTTAATGTTTAATGTTTAATGTTTAATGTTTAATGTTTAATGTTTAATGTTTAATGTTTAATGTTTAATGTTTAATGTTTAATGTTTAATGTTTAATGTTTAATGTTTAATGTTTAATGTTTAATGTTTAATGTTTAATGTTTAATGTTTAATGTTTAATGTTTAATGTTTAATGTTTAATGTTTAATGTTTAATGTTTAATGTTTAATGTTTAATGTTTAATGTTTAATGTTTAATGTTTAATGTTTAATGTTTAATGTTTAATGTTTAATGTTTAATGTTTAATGTTTAATGTTTAATGTTTAATGTTTAATGTTTAATGTTTAATGTTTAATGTTTAATGTTTAATGTTTAATGTTTAATGTTTAATGTTTAATGTTTAATGTTTAATGTTTAATGTTTAATGTTTAATGTTTAATGTTTAATGTTTAATGTTTAATGTTTAATGTTTAATGTTTAATGTTTAATGTTTAATGTTTAATGTTTAATGTTTAATGTTTAATGTTTAATGTTTAATGTTTAATGTTTAATGTTTAATGTTTAATGTTTAATGTTTAATGTTTAATGTTTAATGTTTAATGTTTAATATTTAATGTTTAATGTTTAATGTTTAATGTTTAATGTTTAATGTTTAATGAGTCTCGCCGTTGCTCTTTGCGAGGCAAGGCCTGCTTCGATTGTGTTTGGCCTGCGTCGTTGTTTCGCGCGGAAGAAAAAGAAGAAAAAAGTGTATTTGAAAGAAGCTGGCCAGTCTCGCCGTTGCTCTTTGCGAGGCAAGGCCTGCTTCGATCGTGTTTGGCCTGCGTCGTTGTTTCCACGGGATATTTATATTTATATTTTTCACAGCTTCCTTACATTAACTGCTAACATGTATCTATTCACTATATGATTTATTTATATTTTTCTAATCCTCTATCATACTATTTTCCCATAAAATATACATTTAAATTGCATGAACTAACGATGCTTTAAAAAACAGCAATGGATCGATCTGGAGCATTTGTTTTAAAATTATTGCTATTTTTTACAGCTTCCTGGAATTAATTTCAATTTAGCTGCTGATATGTAAATTTATTTGAATGTTCAATTTTTTTTTTTCGTATTGCTTTCCTTTATATCCTCATTTCCTCATACCGTATATGATCAAATTACATAAACTAACGACACTTACTAAAACAGCAAGGGAACCATCAGGAGCATTTGTATTTTAAATGATTATTTATTTACATGTTCATATTATTCCTCATCCTATACCTTTCCTGTAACATACCATCTCCTCATACCATATATCATCAAATTGCTTAAATTAACGAATCTTTCTAAAACAGCATGGGAACCATCTGGAGCATTTAGATTTTAATTTACTGCTATTTTATACAGCTTCCTGGAATCATCTTGATTATATTTAAATTTATTTTATTTACCATATTTTTAATATTTATTATTATTATTATTATTATAAAACTATATGCTTATTAGATAATACACTACAGACTAACATTTACACTTACAAACATCCAAATCATGTAATACATTACGCATTCAACCATTTTCATCGGCCCGATGAAATTCCTCTAACCCCCATTCCAAACCTCCCAAAAATATTCCGTTCACTTTTAAAAGTCGCATGGGTTCCTGCACTTTTGCCACTAGTGAACAACAAAAACATCCTCCCAAATCCCCACGGGACTGTATGGGCGTAGCCTTGGAGCACAGTGTGGAAATTTCCGTTCTTAGATATTTTTGGTTGTACCGGGCAGCAATCAAATTGTCTAAGAATATTGAATTGACCATTGTGGCACCCCCTACAGCGTGGTGCAGACCCGTAATGCTATGCTATGCTATGCTATGCTAATGTTTAATGTTTAATGTTTAATGTTTAATGTTTAATGTTTAATGTTTAATGTTTAATGTTTAATGTTTAATGTTTAATGTTTAATGTTTAATGTTTAATGTTTAATGTTTAATGTTTAATGTTTAATGTTTAATGTTTAATGTTTAATGTTTAATGTTTAATGTTTAATGTTTAATGTTTAATGTTTAATGTTTAATGTTTAATGTTTAATGTTTAATGTTTAATGTTTAATGTTTAATGTTTAATGAGAGATGATAATAACTGATGGTGTTAATCACACACAAATTTGCTCTGATGTGGTGGTAAGCTTCTCCACATAATCTTCTTCCCTCGATTCATATTCTAGGAAGAAAGCAACTCCATCGAATGTCGTATTATAAATTTCCCTCAGTCTCCATGCCAACATCCCAGATTACAATATCTGCAACACAAACAGACCCATATTTCCCATTCAGGTTCCACAATTTGTACGTTACACACAGAAGACCTTCGAACGCAGGATTGAGGCTCACCGAATAACAATGAAGACATTCCCGTCTTATCTAATAACAACATTCCGTGCTCCGTGGCCGCTGCCGGTGCCCCAACCTGGGCCATCATTTCCATTTTGCCGAGTTACTACAAGTTACACAGCCAGCCAGACCAAAACAAACAACCGATGTTTACTTGGCGGTTGGCTCAAGTTCCATGCAAATAAATATTCCCACCAAAAGCCTTGATCCTTGCGTGTGGGAGGCAAGGATGATGCAAGAGCGCTTTTCCAACGATTTCCCTTCCGAAAATGCCTCTGCCTATATTCATCCCGGGCGTAACTTCCGGGAAGCCCCCTCCGCCTAACCCTGCTCCAAGGGTTGGAACTTTAAATAACGTCTCATTTTCTGCCTACCTTTTGCTTTGCACCGTTTTATATGAGAGGAAACTTTCCCTTCAAATTACGGCCCTACAATTTACTTGAACCCACGAACTCGTACGAGCTAGAGAGGGGACACACCGAATGAATGAGCCTTGGATGAACGTATGTGTTTGTGTCTGTGTGTGCACACACCAAGCAAGGTTATTACTTTATTCCGTTTAGTGTGGCTAACCCCCACCGAAAAGGCAAACAACTACATGGTTCACCCCCCACATGTGAAAGCACTGTAGAAAGTTTCTTAAAAAGAAACACCCCGAAGAGTACCTAAAGTGTGCCAACTGCGAGGGTTGCCGCGCAGCGAACTTTTGCGCTGTGCAAAGTAACCCGTTTTTTCTGCTTCTTTTTTTTTCGGGGGAGCCAACCATGTAACATGATAATGACGACGATGATGATGACGATCGACGTGTGGTGGGTTGAATTTTGCGGAAAAAGAAAACCAAGTTTCTCACCTCTTTTTTGTGGGAGGGAATGTGAGTGGGGATGTAGGGTGGGGGATGTTTGTACCGGTTAGTCTCTACCTTGGTACACGTTGAAAAGGGAAAAGTTTGCTTCTTTTTATGTTCTGATGTAGCAGACAGTAGTGCCGGTCTCAAGAGGAAATGAACCAATGCATGTGTTGGTGGCGTTGATGTAAGGTGCGATGTTTCCCATTCGGAAAAAAATGACAAGTGTTGCCAACAAAAATAAAAATAAAGCAGAGTTTTTAAAACCTTTTTAGTGTTTTTTTCGATGAAAAATACGTTTTTTTGGAATTCTGAGTACGCCATCAAATCGGGCGTAAAATTTTACATAAAAGTCCTTTGGCATCAAATCTCATCACAGACCTCGGATTCGTTATCAGGGACAAAAGTTACCCCTTAGGACAAATCAAAAATCAAACCATCCACATTGACGACCCCCGGGTCTTTTGTGGTCACTATTGCAAGTTTCTGCTCGAACCTAGGAGTCCGAAGGCTTGAATGGGGAGAGCACCCAAACCTCTTTTTACTACAAGGAACCTTCCACCCCAGTGTTTGAACTGACGACCTTTTGATTGCGAGTCCAACCGCCGCCAGCGATTCCACCGGAGCAGGCTTGGTTTGGTGTGTTGTTTGTACTTATGGCATGGAGACGACTCCTACACCTGGAATGACTTAACGGCCTAACAACCAAGGCCGGGACCGACATTTTACTTCCTCATCCGATGGAAGGTTGCAGCCAGGGCTGTGGAGTCGGAGTCGGAGTCGGAGCCGGAGTCGGTGGAGTCGGGTCTTTTTGGGGACCTGGAGTCGGAGTCGGAGTCGGAGTCGTCAAAACTCGAACAGCTGGAGTCGGAGTCGGGGCCGGAGTCGGCTAAATTTTAAGAGCTGGAGTCGGAGTCGGAGTCGGAGCCGAAGATTTCTGGTAACCCGGAGTCGGAGTCGGAGCATGAGTTATCTTAAATTTAACTAAAAATATGTTTTTTTTATTGTTCAGTATTTCCTATAGAACAGCTTGATTTACAAAACATCTTATATTTATAATTGATTTATCAGATGACATTATGTTTTTGAAACTTTTTATTGTGATTGAAAAGCTCTAATTGTGTTATTACACTATAATCACTAAATGATAACTTCTTAGCCAAGTATGTAGTATCATAATTTAAAAAAAAAATAATAAAAAATATTGGTTATGTAGTCAGTTCTTGAATGCTTCCATTTGCCTATATTTATGTGCCTTTTCAATTCAAATTTGACCAAATTTCATCCAGTTATTTCTGAAAAAAGTACACACACAGTCATCTTTCACCTCGATAGCATATGTCTTGGAAGTTTTGAGTTAAATCATTTTTTAGGAAAAAATTACGAGGTACATAAAAAGATTAAAAATAGTAATCACTGTTTTTGCAAATCAAAAAAAGTCACTGACAGTTTAACTTTTGTAACAAATAATCAACGATAATAACAATCTCTTACATGGAACTCAACATGCGCATTTTGTTTATAACTGAGTACAAGAAAATCAAAGTGTTGCATTTAAAATAATTGAAATTAACAAAAAAATATCAAAATAAGTTGCAACAAATTTTGAAATAATTATTGATTGTTGATGTTGATGTTGATTTTAGGTAAACTATTTTGATATCGTTGCAAATTATCGTTGAACAAATCTCAAGATTTCAGTACAAAAATGAACTAATAAAAAAATGTGTAGAACAAAATATAGGATATAAATTTATTTTTCAAATATTATGAAAATAAAAACAAAATAAAAATAATATCAACTGGTACGAATTTTTTCAAACTGTTTGTCCCACGTAAATATGAAGGAAGGTGATAATCATTGCACTTCAATGTACCTTAAAAAATAAAATGTTTGTGACCTAGAAAAAATTTTACTTATGGATATTAGTTTTTTATTATATTTTAAGTTTTTTTATATATTTTGATGGAGGCGTAAGATCATTCATGAAGCTTCGTTTTAGATGAAGATTCACAAAGTATCGTAAATAAAAAAAATCGAGGGTAAATTTTTTTTCCACTTCACAGATATTTGAAAAGGACATCTTAAGCGTCCTTTCCACGAAGAAATTGTTTAGATACATTGATTTGTAATAATAATCTCCTTCAACCATGGCGTGATGTCCATGTTCGTCTTAAAAAAAAAAGAAATATAAATGTTTCGTTTAAAATTTTCATTTAAAAACAAGGTCACTGTGCTTCTTACAAATGTCAGCCTGAAAGTGAGCAAATTGAATTTTAATGTTCAATAGATCATTAAGGCCAGGTTTCTTTTAGTTATTCATTAAAAAATAACAATTTAATATTTAAATTTATTAGCTTTGAAAAAATATTTTCAAATTTGAGGTTAAGCAAATAAATCCAAATTTACTTACAAAACTGTTCTTCTCAAAATGCCTCTAAAACTGAAGATATTTTTTGATTTCTGTTTCCATAACGTTTAAAACTTGTAACCTAGAAACTTTTTTTCCGTTTATTTACTATACTTTACTTTTACTTAACTTATTTTTCTTGAGAAAAACATGACGCTTAGAGAGTATTAAAATAATCCTATTTATCAATGTTTTAAAAATAATTAACTAATAATAGATAACTAACTTTTGAAACATTTAAAAACATGTGGAGTCGGAGTCGGAGTCGGAGCCAACCATTTGTTGAAAGCTGGAGTCGGAGTCGGAGTCGGAGTCGGCTAGAGTTGGCAGGCCGGAGTCGGAGTCGGAGTCGGAGCCAACCATTTGTTGAAAGCCGGAGCCGGAGTCGGAGTCGGAGTCGGCTAATCTGAGAAAGCTGGAGTCGGAGTCGGAGTCGGAGTCGTTTGAAATATGACCTGACTCCGCAACCCTGGTTGCAGCAGATGGGAATCGAACCCTTAGGACAAAGTTTCACGGGGCAACTTTTTTCGCTTTTGTGTGAGTTGGTTGAGAATTACCCATTGGTTTTTCCATAAAACTGTTCTGAGCTGTCTTGATTAATGTGGAATTTATAAAATCTTTTAAGTTGCATATTGTATATTTTGTAACTTGCAACAGAGTCCGAAAAAGACCCGGGGGTCGTTAAAGTGGATTGCTTTTGATTATTGTTTGACGTCGCAAAATTTGTTTCAATGTAATAATTATAGATTCCCGTTTGTCTGGCAACACTGCCCATCAATGACGGTGCACGTGGTGCATTCTTGGGGAAGAGGAAAAATTGTGCATTTCAGCCCGCTTCCGGTGACGGTGCTGATTCCGCTGGTTGAATTCCATTCGAGCGGAAACGGAACATTCCGTTTGAACGATTTTTTTCGCTCCTTTGAACCACCATCACCTTGCGCGATAAAGAGATGGAATTTCAACCCTTACCAGAAACATATGGTGCGTTGGCTTTAGGGGGAAAAGAGAACCTGTAGTCTTGTTAACAACTAGCAATATTACTAAACAGAGCAACTTGGTTTTACGTATCGATTGGAATAGTTGTGAGAAATTGCTGACTTGAAATTATCATATTTCAAACCTCTACGAAATTAAATAATTGCAAAAAAATTATGACTCACATTAAAATTTACACTTCTGACACTCAATTATCTCTTGATCCAACCAGGACAAACAAATTTGCTGCTGTTCCCGAAACCACCACCATCCCCCACCCCAAAACCGGTAACAATTTCCCACAACAATGAATTACCCGGATATGAGAGCTGGTTTGAAAAATTGCTACGCCGATTGCATACTTTGCGGGGTGGCGTTGGCGCACAGTGACAATAAAATGCCAACAAGCAACAATACCTCTCTCTCTCGGAATTCATTTTGCCTTCCTCACTGAGGTAAGGCTATAATCCTGCTCTAAAAATGAACTTTGTATAAAAACGTCGTAGACCCACCTTCATGTATACATATCGACTCAGAATCAAAAACTGAACAAATGTCTGTGTGTATGTGTGTGTGTATGTGTGTGTGTATGTGTGTGTGTATGTGTGTGTGTATGTGTGTGTGTATGTATGTATGTGACCAACAAACTAGCTCATGTTTCTCAGCACTGGCTGAACCGATTTGACCTGAACTTGTTGCATTCGACTTGGTTTAGGGTCCCATAGATCGAGTTTTATACAGATTAAAGTTTCGATAAGTAGTTCAAAAGTTATGTATAAAAATGTGTTTTCACATATATCCGGATCTCACTTAAATGCATGTAAACTATGTCCGGATCCATCATCCGACCCATCGTTGGATAGGTTATCAAAAGACCTTTCCAACGGGTCCAAAACATTGAAGATCTGGCAACCCTGTCTCGAGATATGGCCACTTAAGTGATATTGATATACTTTTTTGAAGCCGGATCTCACTTAAATGTATGTAAACTATGTCCGGATCCACCATCCGACCCATCGTTGGTTAGGTTATCAAAAGACCTTTCCAACGAGTCCAAAACATTGAAGATCTGGCAACCCTGTCTTGAGATATGGCCTTTTAAGTGATATTTATGTACTTTTTGGAAGCCGGATCTCACTTAAATGTATGTAAACTATGTTCAGATCCACCATCCGACCCATCGTTGGTTAGGTTATCAAAAGGCCTTTCCAACGAGTCCAAAACATTGAAGATCTGGCAACCCTGTCTCAAGTTATGACCACTTAAGTGATATTTATGTACTTTTTGGAAGCCGGATCTCACTTAAATGCATGTAAACTATGTCCGGATCCACCATCCGACCCATCGTTGGATAGGTTATCAAAAGACCTTTCCAACGAGTCCAAAACATTGAAGATCTGGCAACCCTGTCTCGAGATATGGCCGTTTAAGTGATATTTATGTACTTTTTGGAAGCCGGATCTCACTTAAATGTATGTAAACTATGTCCGGATCCATCATCCGACCCATCGTTGGTTAGGTAGTTGAAAGACCTTTTCAACGAGTCCAAAACATTGAAGATCTGGCAATCCTGTCTCGAGATATGGTCACTTAAGTGATATTTATGTATTTTTTTGTAGCCGGATCTCACTTAAATGTATGTAAACTATGTCCGGCTCCACCATCCGACCCATCGTTGGTTAGGTTATCAAAAGACCTTTCCAACGAGTCCAAAACATTGAAGATCTGGCAACCCTGTCTCGAGATATGGTCACTTAAGTGATATTCATGTACTTTTTTATTCCGGATCTAAAAAATAGATGAAATTTGTGTACAACCCCATCAAATCAGCCATTGTTGGTAATGAGTGAGGAAGGCTCCAACCACATAGGTGGATTAAGTTAGTTTTTTGGTTGCTCTTCCTTCGTCGCGGTTTGTGGTGGTAGGGGGAAAAGGATGCCTGTGTGTGTGTGTGTTTTCAATGGAGATTACTCTTCCATTATCCTTTCGCACAACACGACGTAAATAGTTTAATTAAAATTTCAATGTTTATTTTGCGCAACCACCTTCGGAAATTAAATTTTGCCGACGGTGATGGAAATTCAATTTTGTTCGTTTGTTTTGGAATCTTTTGAGGAGCTTTTTTTTAAACTTGCGCATATTGATTCGGTTAATTATAAACCAGTTTCAATAGAACTGTGAAAAAGTGTATGGACAAGATTGTTTCAAAAACTCAAAAAAAAACCGATTTTAAACTAAAATAGGAACAAAAATAAATTCCTTCATTTTGCATCACAAATCACATAATTGAGCAAATATTTTCGCAAAAAAAAACTTCAATGCTGTCTGGAACTCAAAATATTATCAAGCGAAAAAATGAGCTTCACACAAAATAAAGCCTCACGTGAAGAAAACGATTGTAAAAGTCCGCTTGGATTCTGTTCGGAAAAGTTTATTTCATACATGAGTGAATTTAAGGGTAATGTGGGGTGAATCAATAAGGGTCATTCCAGGTCAACTGGGTACATTTTTGGACTCGACCTTCACCGATTTTGACCAAACTTGGAGGGAACGTTCATCTATCGATAGTTAACAGAAATCCCAAATTTGGTGATGATTGAACCATCTCTCTATTTTTGGCACCGTCCTCTTTTTTGACGATTTTCTAAAAAAACTTTTTGTCTATTAATCATAATTTTGCAACTATTTGAACAAAAGACTTTCTACAGGTTGCATTCTATAGATAATTGTCCAAGGAATCCGATAAAAATAAAATTTCAACCCTTAAATGTCCCCAAATATTTTATTTTGACGTTTTAATTATTGAAATTAAGTTTTGACCAATTCTTTATATTTTTATTTACTTTATTTTATCACCATCGTATTCCCCGGACAATTTTACATAAAAATCAATGTAAATCTCAAACTAAAATGAACTATTGGCGAGATACAACGATTTTACTGAAAAGACTTTGATTTTGCGAAGCACTCTGTCATATGAATTCAAATCCGAAATAAGTTTCTTACATATAAAAACCGAACTATGCGGGATTCATCCTTTTTTTTGTTGAAAAGTACACCATGTACTTCCGAGTGCTGCGCAAAATCAAACTTTTTTCAGTAAAAAATTGCAGTATCGTCAAAAAAGAGGGTGGTGCCAAATATAGAAGGATCAAGACCAAACTTGGGATTTCTGGTAACTATCGATAAAAGAACGTTCCCTTCAAGTTTGGTCAAAATCGGAGAAAGTCGAGTTCAAAAGTGTACCCAAAATTTCTGAAAAATATACTTTTTTTCGGAATCTTCTTTTTGCGTAAAACTTTATCCTAAGGGGTAATTCCCTGACCACAAATCCGAGGTCCATTTTTCGATGTCTCGGGTTGGAGAAGCGGTAAGACGCCTTTTATTTGCGAACATTCTAAAAAGCATGTTTTTAAATAATTTGCAGCCTGAAATGGTGATGATTTAGAAGTTTAATGTCAAAGGGACTTTTGTGTAAAATTGGACACCCAATTTTATAATGTACTCGGAATTACAAAAAAAAAATTCTTCGAAAAAAAAATCCGAAAACCGGATTTGGTCACTGTGGCCACCGGGAATCGGCTACAACCGAAAAAAGACCTTTTTAAGACCCCAACTTTGACGACCAAATTTCAACCAATCAGGATGCTCCGGGTTGCATTCGAAAGGTATTTACTTGTACTTTGTCCACAAATATTAATATCAGGGCCAGGTAACCTACCGGATCCGGAAATCTGGAACATCCGAAAAGTTTATGTTTTACTGTGTTTCACGTTCTTTACTTAAGTACTCAAAATTGGTACATTTAATTTTATAGGGAAATTTGTTGTACTTTTTTAATCTGCAATAACCTAGGTTTTTTTTTTTCATTTAAAGCACAATTTTTCATTTGAAAACTTTGTGTGTTTGTGTAACTTTGCTGGGTTTTTTAGAGTTAACAAAGTTGTACAGCAGACTATTACAAACATTTCAAAAACTGTACTGTTGTAGGCCACACAAGGCCCATGCACTAAAGTAATTACGTTGGACTCTTGGGTGACTTTGATAGCCATAGTTTTTCATATTAACCTTCCTACGGTATTGGGGTCCTTTTCGGCCTTTTTGATAATTAAATTTGCCATAACTTTAGCTTTATAATGCTAGAGCCTTGAAGTTTTCTGACATTAGATGTATAGTATGATTACTAGGGTGGTCCAAATCCGGACTTTTTTGGGGCTACCCCCTGAAATCAAAGATTGACCCATCACTAGGCTAAATTCCAAATTTGAGCTCATTCTGACCACGGGAACCCCTCCCTCCAATCGCTTAAAGTTTGTATGGGAAAAATCGTCAAAATGTATGGAGAAAAGCAACTGTTTTACTTTTTTACCTGTGGAAGGCGCCATAATTATCCGATTCTTACCATTTCTCAAATGTAGAACCTTCATTAAATTTAGAACAACTTTCCCGAAGACACCATATTTTTAGGATTTTTTCCCGCGAAGTTATTAGCGCCCAAAACTGACCCTTTTTGCGCGGCCAGCTGTAAGGGGCTACCTAACAACGATGTTTATTTCCAATTCGTACACGCACGTGCTCTCTCTCAGGTTCAAACCCTCTCACGAGTTTGCTTGCCTGCCTGCCTGCTTACCAACAAGCGCGCTGTTTCTCTGCTTGGACTTTTCTCGTCGTCGTTTTCGTTTGCTATCCGCTGCGCTGCGTTTCTGGCATGTTTATTATAATTTTCAACTAAAATAGCAGGATTGCCTAGGCTCAATTAAAAAATAACAGCAAATGTCATGAGAACAGGGTTTGTTTGTTTTTCCAAGCATTACACGCAGTTTTTCATATATGCTAAAGAAACATGATAATGATTCAATTATTTAAAAAAAATCTTCAGGTAATATAAATGTTGTTCCTTTAGGTAGTTTGCTTTAACAAAAATATACTTAGTACAAATCAAGGCAATTTTACAATTATTGCTGCAAATTTTCATTCATAGGTACTCTCTAAAATTATTTTTTTATTCTTTCTGGAAATTTCTTTCTGTGTTCCTAGACCACCTGCAACAAATATTGCAACTGTTTATCATTTTTTGTCAGTTTACCTGTAAATTTTTCGATTCAGGAAACAACTCTTTCTGCACAATTGTTAACTACCTTCAGAGCTTGCAGTTGCGGCCTTCCTTTAAGATACTCATTTGGATTCAGTTTAAAAAAAATCTAAAGAAAATTCCTTCCTTTTTTATCTAAAAAAACTGCATGGTATTTCTTGTAACAAAAGCAGATAAATTAAAATCCAAAACGTTTGCAATTAGGTTTGGATCAGAACAGATGACGATTCATGGATGAACTAATTCATCAAATTTGTATTCTCTCTCACACGCTCTTATAATATGATATATTTTGTTGATCACATATTACATTAAATTTTATATATCAAAACAAACCTGGTATTTTAGTTCAACATTATAATGAACATGTCAAGAACGCAGCACAGCGGATAGCAAACGAAAACGACGACGACGACAAAAGTCCAATAGTTGACATATTAAATCCCTCTAAATTTATCTAAATCCCTTTAAAAACTCATCCAACCATGAAAGTTACTTTTTTGTTGCCTGACAGGTAGACTTTCAGGTATGTCCAAATTACCCCACAAGCCATGTCCAAATTACCCCCATAGCATATTCTATCATTAATTGCAATTTTTGATGATAAAAATGGATAAAATGCACAATTTTTATACGTACATATCTCAGGCATCGTCCAAGCAACCCCCTTAAACAAAAAATGTCCACTTTTTTGCCATATAACCCCTGCAAAACCTTATTTCCTAACCATCAAATATTAGATATTAAGGCACTACCAACCGGCCTTTGGAAACTTTTACACATTATACCAAAACTACTTAACCTATTCCAACTTTTTTGGTTTGTCCATACTCCTAGGCCATTACTAGTACTAGCCTTATCACTTAAATTGCCGTTTTCACTTTATATCCGAAGAAAACGTGATTTTTGAAGGTGTCCAAATTACCCCCACTGTCCATATTACCTCAAACTCCCCTACTCTCTAAAATTATTTGTTTATTCTTTCTGGAAATTTCTTTCTGTGTTCCTAGACCACCTGCAACAAATATTGCAACTGTTTATCATTTTTTGTCAGTTTACCTGTAAATTTTTCGATTCAGGAAACAACTCTTTCTGCACAATTGTTAACTACCTTCAGAGCTTGCAGTTGCGGCCTTCCTTTAAGATACTCATTTGGATTCAGTTTAAAAAAAATCTAAAGAAAATTCCTTCCTTTTTTATCTAAAAAAACTGCATGGTATTTCTTGTAACAAAAGCAGATAAATTAAAATCCAAAACGTTTGCAATTAGGTTTGGATCAGAACAGATGACGATTCATGGATGAACTAATTCATCAAATTTGTATTCTCTCTCACACGCTCTTATAATATGATATATTTTGTTGATCACATATTACATTAAATTTTATATATCAAAACAAACCTGGTATTTTAGTTCAACATTATAATGAACATGTCAAGAACGCAGCACAGCGGATAGCAAACGAAAACGACGACGACGACAAAAGTCCAATAGTTGACATATTAAATCCCTCTAAATTTATCTAAATCCCTTTAAAAACTCATCCAACCATGAAAGTTACTTTTTTGTTGCCTGACAGGTAGACTTTCAGGTATGTCCAAATTACCCCACAAGCCATGTCTAAATTACCCCCATAGCATATTCTATCATTAATTGCAATTTTTGATGATAAAAATGGATAAAATGCACAATTTTTATACGTACATATCTCAGGCATCGTCCAAGCAACCCCTTAAACAAAAATGTCCACTTTTTGCCATATAACCCCTGCAAAACCTTATTTCCTAACCATCAAATATTAGATATTAAGGCACTACCAACCGGCCTTTGGAAACTTTTACACATTATACCAAAACTACTTAACCTATTCCAACTTTTTTGGTTTGTCCATACTCCTAGGCCATTACTAGTACTAGCCTTATCACTTAAATTGCCGTTTTCACTTTATATCCGAAGAAAACGTGATTTTTGAAGGGGTGTCCAAATTACCCCCACTGTCCATATTACCTCAAACTCCCCTACTCTCTAAAATTATTTGTTTATTCTTTCTGGAAATTTCTTTCTGTGTTCCTAGACCACCTGCAACAAATATTGCAACTGTTTATCATTTTTTGTCAGTTTACCTGTAAATTTTTCGATTCAGGAAACAACTCTTTCTGCACAATTGTTAACTACCTTCAGAGCTTGCAGTTGCGGCCTTCCTTTAAGATACTCATTTGGATTCAGTTTAAAAAAAATCTAAAGAAAATTCCTTCCTTTTTTATCTAAAAAACTGCATGGTATTTCTTGTAACAAAAGCAGATAAATTAAAATCCAAAACGTTTGCAATTAGGTTTGGATCAGAACAGATGACGATTCATGGATGAACTAATTCATCAAATTTGTATTCTCTCTCACACGCTCTTATAATATGATATATTTTGTTGATCACATATTACATTAAATTTTATATATCAAAACAAACCTGGTATTTTAGTTCAACATTATAATGAACATGTCAAGAACGCAGCACAGCGGATAGCAAACGAAAACGACGACGACGACAAAAGTCCAAGCAGAGAAACAGCGCGCGCTTGTTGGTAGGGGGCAGGCAGGCAGGCAGGCGAGCAAGCTCGTGAGAGAGTTTGAACCTGAGAGAGAGCACGTGCGTGTACGAATTGGAAATAAACATCGTTGTTAGGTAGCCCCTTACAGCTGGCCGCGCAAAAAGGGTCAGTTTTGGGCGCTAATAACTTCGCGGGAAAAAATCCTAAAAATATGGTGTCTTCGGGAAAGTTGTTCTAAATTTAATGAAGGTTCTACATTTGAGAAATGGTTAGAATCGGATAATTATGGCGCCTTCCACGGGTAAAAATGTAAAACAGTTGCTTTTCTCCATACATTTTGATGATTTTTCCCATACAAACTTTAAGCGATTGGAGGGAGGGGTTCCCGTGGTCAGAATGAGCTCAAATTTGGAATTTAGCCTAGTGATGGGTCAATCTTTGATTTCAGGGGGTAGCCCCAAAAAAGTCCGGATTTGGACCACCCTAATGATTACACATTGCGCATAAAAAATAAACCCTAGGGGAGCGTCCATAAAAAAAGTTACTTTAAAGGTATTGCGGTCCTTTTCGACCCCAAGCTTCAAAAATTCGTCAAAAATCCAGTTTTTGACCGATTCCGGTTCTTTCAATCACAAATGAAAGCTTAGGACGTCCTCTTTCCGAAAACCGGATTCGGTCACTGTGGCCACCGGGAATCGGCTACAATCGAAAAAAGACCTTTTTAAGACCCCAACTTTGACGACCAAATTTCAACCAATCAGGATGCTCCGGGTTGCATTCGAAAGGTATTTACTTGTACTTTGTCCACAAATATTAATATCAGGACCAGGTAACCTACCGGATCCGGAAATCCGGAACATCCGAAAAGTTTATGTTTTACTGTGTTTCACGTTATTGTGATACCAATACTCTCATGATAGTTGAATTTAATCCATAAAACTTACTAAAAACACAATACACGTTTGCCAGAGCCACTCTGGAGTGTTAGTGACCGCTTCCGGGTAAGCTGGAACCGGTTCCTGGGTACCCGATTAACGGCCAACTTGACTATTTTTTGTTGAAAACCGATCATGTTGCACATCAAACTTCATGAAATTGAAAGATATGATATCTTTGGTAATGCCGCTGTTCGCTGATCTATCCTGGCCATTCTGGAACTGGTTACTGTTGGCCCCTTGGGGACACTTCCGGAATATGAGATAAACCCTATCATCCGACATATCAAATTTTATGAAATTTCGATTTAAAGGTGTGTAAATTAAAATTTCAACGCAAAATATTCATGAAACATCGATTTAAAGGTGTGCAAATTTTAATTTCAAAGCAAAACATACCATTGCTGTGATTGCTGCTACAGTTTTAATACAATAACACAGCGATTCTCAACGGGGTACCGGGCCTACTTGATTTACATGGCAGGGGGTACCGGCCTAGAAGAAGGTTGAGAATCGCTGCAATAACTGAATCAATTTTATTGTTTAGTTTACTAAGGTTATGAGCTTTTTTAAAAAATAGTTAAATTTAATAAATACCTAGGTTTATTTGGATTTATAACTGAATACGTTTTTATGCAAATTATTCTGCTAAAAAGGCATATAAATTTGAAGATTTTCTCCAATTGTGTTTTTGCAATTTGTCTTCTTCTAGTGGAAAATTGTCAAAAGAATCTTAAAACGCATTCCGTTTTCCGATCAAAACTCATTCTCATTGGTAACATCTTGACATATTGAGAATAATAAAATAATCCTTTAATCCAATTTTATTGTAGTTATAGTTAGCTAACTATTCAAACTATTCAAAATTTTATGAAAACTTTTTCCGAAGTAATTTGCACTTTTCTAACTTGGTCACTTTGATTTCATATACCATTCTGTACTTTTTTAATGTGTACTCTTATTTTTGCGGAAAAATCTCAAATCTATTTATGTTTGATTTGATACATTCTCTGCCAACTCACACGAAATCTTCGATTTGTGTAAAGCTTTGTCTTGAGAGGTAATTTTGGTCTTTGATAACGCATTCGTGGTTTATTTTAGATACAATAAAAATGTGCTTTTTTTTATTTCTGATAGAAAACTTTTAAAATCTAATGTGAGCTTTTTGAATCACATTGCATGACGTTCAAAAAAGAATTTTCAAATCAAATAAAGTCTTTTAATCTTTTCAATCAAATTGATTTGGCCAAAGACGTCAAAGATGAGGAACAGAATAATATCATAAATTAATCCTCCCCCCATTCGGCTGGTAGGCTTAGTTTAAATTCTTCAAACATTATTTAATTTTCTAAACAGAGATGTCAGATTTTAAGACTTTTCAAACAAATTTTTTTCACGTTCATTATTTTAAACAGGGTTGCCAGATTTTTTACGATATTTCTATTTTTATAAAAACAAACATTTAAATTTGGACTATTTCTATGACGTTTAATGTCCCAATGTTATCATGGAGTGTTTCTCGCTTGGGAATCATCCATAAACCACGTGGACCATTTTGGAAATTGTGGAAATTGAGTCGAAGTCTTCATAAATAATGGTGATTTAATGTTCAATTTTGAATTTGTTTACAGGAAATGCGTTTGCTTATAGAAATGGTCTTTGTTAAAAACATTACCTTTTCAACTATTATTTGTGAAAATGGAATTTGTGCTTAAATAAAAAAAAGTTATGAGTTCATTCACCTTCATACAAAACCTACATATTTTACTCCTCTTTTCCCGCCCCGTTTGAAAGATGTATTGCCAAAACGGGCAATCGCTCGCCAAGATAAGGAAGCGTTATTTTTTATTTCACCCTCCCGCTCCAAACTCGTCCTCCTCCTGATTGAGGACATACTTTGGAAAATTCGATAAGCAAACAGGAATGGGGGAGGTGAAACGGTGAGTTCCCCCGGGGAAATGGCAGACTTTTGGAGGGGCGGGGTTCGTCGCTTGGTTACTTTGCACGCTGCATAATTCCTGTAGAAATTCGTGATTCTTTTTGAGTATTTTCTAAAACATTTATTTTTTTGTGATTGATTAAGCTGAGATCACAAATTTTCTACAATTGTCAATAATTTACAAAAAATGTTATTTACCAAATTGACACTGTTGGGTGAGTTGTCTTATTTTTCCTAGCAAATAGAATTGAATTTGCAAGCGTAACGAAAATATTTGCTCCATATTTAGTACAACGTGGTAATATTTGCAGGCACTGATGCGGCCCAAAACCTGACTCCTTTCGTGCGTGCAAAATGGCACGGCTTTGCACGTCAACTGACAGCCGTGTGCATATCGGAAATTGATGGCTTTTGTGAGTGAATGTGTATGTCTGAATTGTGAAAGCACATTTTGGGATGATTCATGCAATTTCCCAGTGTGTTTGCAAATGGCTGATGTAGGGAAAGTGGGGGAGGGGATGAATATAATTGATGCCATACATCATGATGAAATATTGAATTACCTGGGGTGGGGAATGGTTTCGTCACCAATCGATTCAATTATGACCGGCTGCAATCAGTTTTTAATCCAATTATAGTTGGACCAGAATTAAACCACTCTGGCACTGGTATTGACAAAAGTATTATTTGGTAACTACATTAACGAAATCAGCAGATGCTGATCGAAAACTGTGTTCAAATTTGAAATTGTTTAAATAAATGAAAATTTTTGTTAAAGTGTCAGTAAAAACAAACTAAAAATATTATAACCTTATTTAGGTTTTCTTGAAACCCCAATTTTATTTTCAATATTATTGTTATTTGCTATTGATATCATTACACCATATATTTTGACAATCTTATAAAAAAAATAATGATCTTAAAAAGACAAAATTTATAAACTTTATTCGTAACAAAGAAAGTTCATTGGCACGAACTCTCACGTTGAGTCATTCGGAGGAAGTTACTATCTGTCTATTTCATGATTTTACAATCACAGTCTTCGAATCAGCCAGCAACCCCATTCAACACTACGCTAAGTGATAAGGCACAGCTGATCGCTAGATGTTGTATAATAAGTTGGTTATCATTTTTCACGTTTGATTACACAAAACACGTATAATCTGATTGTTGATAACGATCATGACCTAAAGTTTGATGAACTTGCTTGCTTTGTTTACTTAGTCAAAATTTTTTGTTTTACTTAGTCAAAATTTCAAAAAACTAAATATTTTAAATACAAAAAACTATTAAAACTGAATTCTGTTGGAATCTCCCTAATGACGACCTCGCATCCGGATAATCACTTTGACGGAATACTGGTGAGGTGACGTCCGCAAGATCCGCTCCATAGTCGTTAATCGAAATAAAACTCACCCAACCAAGTAACATCCATCGTAATTAAAAAGTTCATCGTCTCTCTGCTCCACTTTGCAAAGTAAAGAGCAGCCCCGAAGCAATGAAGCTTTATGCAGAGTTTAATTGACGGAAAATAGTTTCTGTCTGCGAGAAAACCGTTGTTTCCTTGCAACTTTGGAAACAGTGAATGGGACGCGAATCCATCCACAATGAAGCAGAAAATTAAGTTCATACCAAGAAAGGAGATCTTTCACACTGATACTGATACTATGTTGCATTCGACAAAAAAGGCTTATCAATACCTTTGAATGGTGATAAGACTTTGCATTGAAACCAAATTGATCATTCAGCGTTTTGATCCCTTTAAAAGGATCCCGGTGGCCAACGATCAGGCACAGTCGTCTCCATCGATTCGAAGGAGAACAACTCGAACAGTTTCAGTCAGTTTGTGAAAAATAAATACCCAAATCTTGTCTAGTGCACTTTGTGAAGGAATACCTCGTGTGATTCGTGATGATGTGGTGGAAGTTTGTTCTCATCGTTCTGGGTAAGCAAACCGTGCAGATCAAACCAACCAATCAGTCCCTCAACGCAACAATCAATCTCTTCCAGTGGGAACCTGCTTTGCCGAGCAGCAGCAGCAGCAGTTCAAGAGACCGCAAAGCTACGATGAGGCTGCCCAGCGCTACGAGAAGTTGATGGACGGCGGTGCCAAGCACTACCTCCACGACAATCTCGCCTGGGAACCGAACCAAGTGTACTGGTACAATGTGACCACCAAGACGATGACCGCCCTGCCCGATGTGACCGAACAGTGGACCGGTATGCTGACCCGCGCCAAGATGGTCATCAACCCGAAGAGCGACGGATACGTCGTCGGACGCATCGACCGAGCTCACTACGCCCAGTTCAACCAGTATCTGGCCGACGGTCACCGTTCGGAACTGTCCGACCTGAAGCTGACCTGGAAGCCGATGCCGTTGAGCTCGAAGCCGTTCGGTATCAAGTACAAGAAGGGTGCCATCAAGGGTCTGTACGTCGAGAAGACTGTCCCCAACCACGAAGTCAACATCCTCAAGTCCTGGGTCAGCCAGCTGCAGCTTGACTTGTTCGGTGCCAACCTGATCAAGTCCAAGTACAACCAGCTGCCCGAAAATGAAACTGCCAACGCCGTCTACAAGACCATGGAACCGTCCGTGTCCGGCGAATGCGAAACTCTGTACGACGTCAACGTTCTGCCCAAGTACAAAATCCAGTCGCACGACGAGTGGGTCCCTCAGCCCCAGTACATGCAGCAGGATGACGAGATCTTCGAGATTGTCAAGGCCAAGAACTTCAGCAACTGCGACCGCCGCATGGGATATCACTTTGGAATCACCGGTGCTTCGGACATCAAGCCCAACACCAACCAAATGGGAAACATTCTGAGCAAATCTGCTGTCAGCCAGATCTTTGTCGTTGGTAAAATCCACAACCACACCATCCAGTCGGCTTCCACCACCAGCAAGATCCTGGTCAGCCCGTCGCTGGTCCATACCGAAAAGGCTATGGTCCTCGCCCAAGTCAACGTTACCCTGAACCAAATCAAGCGCTCCCAAAAGGAACCCGTTGGTCCAGCTGAAGATCGTGCTGTCTTCGTTGGTCTGGTGTACAGCTACAATCTGCCAGAAGATAAGAACAACTGGGCTCGCCCAGAAAACGAAACTTCCAGCTCAAGCTCCAGCAGCTCTTCCAGCTCGTCTTCTTCATCGTCGGACTCTAGCTCTTCCTCGGACTCTTCTTCTTCCTCTAGCTCCTCTAGCTCCTCCAGCTCGGAATCGTCTAGCTCCAGCTCCAGCTCGAGCTCAGAAGAGAAGGACAACAAGAAGATCAGCCCCGCTGAACAGCACAAGGATGCGCTGAAGCAAGTTGAAAAGCGTGAACGCTCGACCCGTAACCGTCGTGACCTGAACGCCCAAAAGGAGAAGAAATACTACGAAGCCTACAAAATGGACCAGTACCGTTTGAGCCGCGATAACGACACATCCTCGGACTCGAGCAGCTCCGATGATAGCAGCTCGTCCAGCTCTTCCAGCAGTTCCTCGGAGTCTCGTGAACATCGCAAAAATGGAACCCTCGCCGACAACTCATCCTCGTCGTCATGCTCGTCAAGCTCCTCTAGCTCGTCGTCCGACTCGAAGTCGTCGTCCTCTTCCTCATCCTCATCATCTTCCGAATCTCTGGATAGCAGCGAAGAATACTACCAGCCTTCCCCGAAGGATCTTGATAATGCTCCCGCCGCCCCCCTGCTCCCGTTCGCCACTGGCTACAAGGGCAGCAGCATCCAGAACGCTCGCAATGTCGATGCTCCTCGTATTGTCGCTCAGCTGGTCAAGACCATCGCCGAGGACTTCCAGAACCCGTCCATCATTCCCAAGTCCAACACCCTGGCTCAGTTTAACCACCTGACCCGTCTGATCCGTACCATGGATCACCAAGAGCTGTACGATTGTGCCCAGAAGCTGTTTGTGTCCGAAAAGGAACGCCAGCAAGGAGACAAACATAGCGAGAAGTTCGCCATCCGTTGCGATGCCTGGAATGTGTTCCGTGATGCTATGGCTGAAGCTGGTACCCCACCAGTTTTCAAGGTCATCAAGCAGTACATCGAAGAGAAGAAACTGCGTGGAATTGAAGCTGCTTCCGTGGTAGCCACTCTGCCCAAGCGCATTCGCTACCCAACTGAAACCCTGATGCACGAGTTCTTCCTGCTGGCTACGTCCACCGCTGTCCAACACCAGGAAACTCTCAATGCCACCGCTCTGATTGCCTTCACCGATTTCCTGAACCGTGCCCATGTCAACAACCAATCCGCTTTGAACTACTACCCGGTCAACAGCTTCGGTCGTCTGGCTGATTCCAAGTACAAGATCGTTGCCCACAAGGCCGTCCCATGGCTGGCCCATCAACTGCGTGAAGCCGTCCAGGAAGCCGACAGTGAGAGAATCCAAGTCTACATCCGTGCCATTGGAAACCTCGGACATCCGGAAATTCTGAACGTGTTTGAGCCCTACCTCGAGGGTAAGATCCCCGTCACCAACTTCCAACGTTTTGCCATCGTCATGTCGCTTGACCGCCTGGTTGAGAACTTCCCGAAGTTGGCTCGCACGGTCCTGTACCGAGTTTACCAAAACAACGCCGATGTCGATGAAGTCCGTTGCGCTGCGGCTATGCTGTTGATGCGCACCACCCCGCCAGTTGCCATGCTCCAGCGTATGGCCGAGAAGACCGATGAGAACAACAGCCCGCAGGTCAGCGCTCTGGTGAAGAGCCTCATCGAGTCGGCTGCCAACACCGACGAGTTCGATGATGACTCCGAACTGGCTCAAAATGCCCGTGCCGCCGTCAAGATGCTGAACCCCAACGAATACGGTCTGCAATACTCGAGCGCCCACTTCAGACAGTACGCCATGAAGGAGTTGGACATTTCCTACCGTCTTCAAGCCGGACAGATTGCTTCCGATAACCACCCAGTACCAACTGGAGCTTGGTTGCACTGGCATGAGAACCTGGGTGGTCTGAAGAGACTGTCCTCGTACCATTACATTGTGTCCAACATGGATGCCCTGTTTGATCTTTTGGACAACAAGGTTATGACCGTTGAGGAACAGAAGAAGGAGTGGCGTCAGGAGTCCCGTCAAAGCCGGGCCAACGAGAAGCAAGAGAAGGCATCGAAGGAGCAAGACAACAAGGCCGAACAGAAGTGGTCTACTGGCCGTATTGCCAAGTTGCTGAATATCGATCCGGAAGATGTCGAACAGGTTGAAGGACAGCTGTGGCTGGAGATTTTCAATGCTCCGCATCTGATTGCTTTTGACAACAACACCATTGATGAGCTCCCACGTGTGATCAAGAAGTTTATGAAGGATTTGGAAGTGAACTGGAGCGTCAACATTACCAAGGTTTACCAGCAGGGACTCGTCACCGTGGCAATGCCACTGGAAACTGGCTTCCCATTCACTTTCAGCACGCAATCCCCTACTCTGGTTAAGTTGGAAGTTGATGCCAGCGCTGAGACGAAGCCCAACATGGCCAGAAAACCAGCTGGACATCCCGAAAACGGTAACGACGAACATATTCATATCCCACTGTTTGCCAACGTTACTGCCGATGTGAATGTTGTGTACTCTCGATTGATCGATGCCAAGGTTGGATTCAACACTCCGTTCGATCACCAGCGCTACATTGCCGGTTTCAGAAGAAGCACCACATCCACGCTCCTCTGCGATTGGAGGCTCAGCTGGATAACGCCCAGAATGAGTATGAGCTTAACATTCAACCGTTGGAGCCCAAGAAGGATATTCTGCTGGCTCACATTAGCTCCTGGCCGTACACTGCCTACAAGGATATCACCGACATCCGCCCAATTGCCGAGAGCCCCAACGCTCAGATTCTGCACGACGCTGTGAGACGCACCAAGACCGTCGAAGGCACCATCGGACAACAGTTGACTGGTGTCGCTCTGCGTTACCAGGCCAAGTACGACAAACCTGCTCTCGTTTTCGGAGACATTGTCGAGCACATTCAGCAACACGATTTGATGTCTGCCCTGCTGTTCCCTCTGCACGCTTCGCAACCATGCCACTACCATCAGCTCAACCTGTGGTACGATGCTCAACGTAGCCCAGTGAAGAACATCAAGCTTTCGCTGCAACAAACCACTGCCAACGAAACCGAAGACTTCTCATCCTCTGACATCAAGCACCCGAAGGCTCGTCACCAGTCTGAGGGATACTACAACGAGAAGAATCTTGCCCAACCCTTCGTGTTCAAGGCCGCTAGCCAGCGTCGCCAGGAGCAGTTCCTGAAGAACGCTGGAGCCGGAATCCGCAACAGCCTGGTCTCTGTGTGGGATCTTGGAGCTGAGTTCGAAGGTCGCCAGAACAAGGCCGAGTTTGTGTTGACTTTGGCCAAGGCTTCCTCCCCGGTTGACGAGAAGGAACGCACTTTGGTGTTTGCCTCTGCTAGCCCGTACATTGCTGTTGGATCCAAGAAGCAACACCAGGCCTGTCTGAGCTTGACTGAGAAATACCCGAGCGTGCCGATGCTGAACTACATCACGGCTCTGCAAAACGATGTCACCTCTGAAATCGACCTCGAGCTGTCCTTCGGTGAGAAGTGCGCTGGAGGTGCCCAGGTCTCGGTCAGCGGTAAGCTGCGTCAAACCGACTTGTGGCGTGAAACTCTGCGATCTTCCGCAATTGTCAAGAAGTGCAAGAACCAGATGGCTGAAGGATACTTTGCTCTGCCAGAGTGCCAGAACGCTACTCGTCTGGCCAGTGCGCTGGATCACTACACGTTTGACATTGAGTTCAAGGAAATTCCATCGTCTGTGCGCAACATGACCAACAAGGCGCTGAACTGGGTCCAGAGTGCTGTCATCACCCGCTGGGAGGAGGATTGCGTGAGCCACAAGGGTAAGGAAGGAAAGGCTCAGCTCAAGATTGAACTGTCGCCGCGTGTTAGCCACATCAACGTTACCTTGGCCACCCCGAACCGTAAGATCGAGATCGAGAACTTGCCGGTTGAGAACGAATGGATGAAGAGCCTGGTTCTGGTTCACCCAGACTTGGCCTGGAACGAACGTCTGGCTTCCTACGCTTACAACGGAGAAATGAACCGTAAGTACTGAACACATTGTTGGCCAGGTGAAAGCAGTTTTTTTTTTAATATATTTTTTTCATTCCAGCATCTTGCGTTGTTGCTCCGAAGTACGTCGATACCTTTGATGGACGCACCTACGATTATGAGACTGGAACCTGCTGGCACGTTGCCATGCACACTGTCAAGCCAGAGCTGGAGGTCAGCCCTGAACATTCGCACTTCTACGCGTCGGATGTGGAGCAACGGTGGAGCAATGGATTCGATGAGCACGAACAGATTACCGTCCTTACTCGTACCGTTGAGAACAACCAGCAGCACCTGAAGGTCGTCCTTGGCCAGCAGGAGCAGTGGGATTACAACATTGATATTGTGCCGAACGGTGCTCAGCTCCCGATTGTCTATGTCAACGATGAGCCGCTGCAGGTTCACGACAAGTACACCATCCCGATGTACACGGCCGATGAGGGTGAACAGCCGTTGGTGCGAGTCCATGCCCTTGCCGGAAAGGAACTCGTGGTTGACATCCGTGATGGACAGATTGTGATCGTTTGCGATGGCTACCGTGCCCAGATTCTCACCGGTCAGACCTTCTACGACAACACCGTTGGTCTGTGCGGTACCAACAACAAGCAGGAGGAAGATGACTTTATCACTCCGCAACAGTGCGTGATGCGCAAGCCGGAATACTTTGCCGCTTCCTGGGCTGTCACTGGCCAGAACTGCACTGGTCCTGCCAAGGCATTCGCGATCGCGTCCCAACAGAAGCAGAAGGAGGCATGCCTGAAGGTTGAGTACATGTACGGAAACGTGGTCTCCGATGTTGAGGCCGGTCGCAAGCGGTACCGTTACTACAACCACAACGTCGATTCGTCGAGCTCCTCGGAGTCTGATTCGAGTTCGTCGTCGTCGTCCAGCGAGTCTTCCGAGTCCAACAACAAATCTGACTCTTCGTCCTCGTCATCTTCGTCGGGATCGTCGTCGTCATCGTCCTCGGAAAGTAAGGAACACGATCCTTCCCAGCAAAAGTACTCCAAGAAGGAATGTGACATGGTCCACCAGGTGCAGTATGTTGAAAAGGATAATGAACTTTGCTTCTCCAAGCGCCCACTGCCAGTCTGCAATTCTCGCTGCAAGGCTGTTGAGAAGGAAGCCAAATATGTCGACGTACACTGCCGATCGGTCCAAGATTCGGCCGCCCAGATGCTGAAGCAACAGATCCGCAAGGGAGTCAATCCTGACATGAGCGCCAAGTCGGTGTCCAAGACGATGAAATTTGCCGTGCCCAAGCAGTGCGTTCATATTCACTAGATGATTGACTTGTTGTTTTTGAAAATACTGGATTTATGTTAAGCGCATTATGAAAATTAACCAAAAAGACAGAGGAGATGTTTGATTGAATAAATTCATTTTGTTATAAAAAAAAACTCTTTAATTAAAACTCCGAAACATATAACTTCGTTTTGGCAACAGATTGTCTAGGGGAAATCTGTAATTTTGGCGAGTTCACTCAAATGTTATTGCACAGTGGTCCAGATCGCAAAATTATGTGGAAAATTGATTTTCCGAAAAATGATAAGGTTTTGAAGCTTTGGTGTCTTAAGAAGAGTTATTGCAAATAGGAAGTGGCAACTTTTAGATTGGTTGAAAATTAGGTGATTCACGATTAGGTTGATTTTAAAAATCTAACTTTTCAGGAATATTTTTGGGATAATTTTTGTCTTCAAAAAAGTTGTTGTTCTTGCCAATACAAGAAACTTTGTCGAAGACCACAAAATTTTATCTCGCAATCTATGCCTTCCACGACCAATTTTTTTATGCTTCATCATCCCGGTACGAGAATCGAACTCACGACCTCTGGATTGGAAATACAACACGGCGCTAGTCGAAACCCATCCCCTGCCGGTCAGTATTTCCAGTGAGAAGAATTACTCTTTTAAGCAGGCTTCACTGAACACCAAGATCTGGTGCGCCGTGGTGCGGTTTTCGTGTCACTCTAGAAACCAAACCGAGCTGTTTATTGTCACACCATAGCAACTGTACCGAAAGCTCCTTGGTGCAACACCGGTGCACCCAAACTGTATACCAAGGATGCAACGATGCAACTCAACATATGGTTGATCCAAGTAAACCGAAGGCGACATTGTTTTGATTGAGGTTTGTCAGCCATCATTCACAACTTCGGGATGGCCTGGCGGTTGTTGTCTCCGTCTTTTAACCACGAGGTTCCTGGTTCAATCCTGAGTATAAATATTTTTGAGGTTTTTTTTTTCAATATTTGCTGTCAAAATTACTGATTATATACATTTTTTAAGTAACTTCTTCGAACCTGCGACGCTTTAGTCAAAGAGTTAGAAAATTGAATGGATTTTTGTAGTGGAATAGAGAAAACGTTCAATATTATGCAGGCAGGTTTAAGTGAAAATGTCTATTTCAGGATTGTATGCACAAGAAGTTAATGTTTATATTTCATGACACTACGAAATTCTATTCCTTAAGAATTATTCTAAACAAATAAAAAATCATTTAAAAAACAAAATAATAAATGTCGAGATTCGAACCAAGAACCTCTAACTTAATATTGCACTGCCTCTGACAACCACACCATTAAGAACTGTTGAGTTTGGTTGGCTTGCTAGGCATCAAGAGTTCCAAACTTCTCCCATGTGGTAGGCGTAGAAACCATGTCAGTTTTGTGTACCCGATCCACACCGCCGTCACACCAAACTTCGGTTTCGGTGCACCGATCAAGCTACCGAGCTGTGTCGGGTTTAGGTCGTGACGAGAAATAATGCGCATAGAAAAACCGGTATCATAGCAAACCGTTGTCGCACCCGTCAAAAGGTAAGTCTGCTTTTAAGAGATCTGACTTTGCCGATCTAGACAGGAATCGAACCCATCACTTTCCGCTTACAAGGTGAAACCCGTAACATCACGGCCACGGTAGCTCGGCATTTAGAGATTATTAAAGGAATAGGAAAAGTGCATGACAGAGGGGGGGGGGGGGGGGAAGAGCTGAAATCCCGAAAATACCTGGACGTAATATTTGAACAAACCCAAAGCAAACCTTCAAAAAACAGTTTCTTGAACGTAGCAAATCAATTCAGTTCGGGGCACTTTTAAAACTCTATAAAACTAACATTTTTATTGAATCTGAATCTGCCCCCAGAATTGAGTTGAATTGTAAAAAAATGGTTTTTTCGTCATATTTTAGGTTTCTATTACCAAAAAATCAAATCAAATTATTCGCTCTGCAGCATTGCCTTGGCGTTCTCGATTGCGAGATTCCAACTCGAAACTTAGTGTTCGAAGGTTTGATTGTTGAGGCAATTGCAAACCTGTTTTCACACCTAAGCTTCCATCCACTTCGGGATTCGAACTGACAACCTTTGGATTGTGAGTCCAACTGCAAACCAGCGACTCCACCAAGACAGGACCCAGGGAGACGACTCCTACACTTTGACTGAGCTAACGACCTAACACCTAGGTTAGACCGGGGCCAACATTTACTTCCCCATCCGACGGAAGGCGTGATCAGACAAATCTCGTCTTGAAAAATGCCACCGGGACCTTCTAGAATCGAACCCAGGCCGACTGACAGCTTCCGACCCCCTCCCCTCGCCCAACTTCATTACGTAATAAAAGAACGCTCTCTAATCGAAAATTGGTTCAGACTTTCACGTCTGTTTGTCTGTGCTTAAAGCTTGGTAAATTTTCGAGTTATTTAAATTGTAACCATGAGTGATCAATTTCTAAACAATCGAAAAGTTCAGATTTTTTTTTGAAGATTCAATATTATTGTTCTCACACAAAATGTCCGGCGACACCAAAACAAGACTCGTGAACCACGAGACGTGAAGAATGGGTTCATTGAGGTGAAATGGTTCTTTTATTATTGCTAAAACTGTTCAAATTAGTTAACATAAGATTTATCTAACCATGAAAATGAGTTGGTCAGTGTTTCCAGAGCCATCAACCAATAGATACTGTCAAAATTTAGCTTTTTCAGGGATATACCAAATTTTGCATGTACTATTTAACCCCATGTGCCCCATCTTTCATAAGTCGCGAGTCCTTTTATGTTTGTCTCGCCGAGTTTTGTCGTTAGGAAATTCTGTGTGCAAACGATAGTAAGTTTCGTCTAAGAAACATTGAAGATTGGACTCTAAGCATGAGCCAAAATTCTCATTGAGAGTGAAGTTGTAGTTATGGAGATCATTCCAAAATCGCGATACTTATTTTTTTTTTTTCAGCACTCAGATTTAATCTTGAAGTTTCATGGATGATTTCAAAACAAAATTAAATGACTTTTTTAACATTAAACATTTTGTTTATTAAATATTCTTCACCTCATTTTTTTTTTGGTTTTTCTTCTTGTTGCACTTAACTCTAGTTCCATGGTCATTAATCCTTTGCTAACATATTTTACTGGATGTAAACACACTTCTTGGGTGCAGCCATTTTGATCGTCTTTGACACCGACTTTGCGCTCATGTCAGGGTTAACTCCCTTGCGGATCTGTTCCTTCCACATCTGGGCAATAGAGTCTTCCAAAGGACGGCAATGATAGTCGAAATACTTGTTCGCAACTTCAATGGCCTTGCAACGAGAATTGCATGAAGGTAGCGGGCGCTTGGAGAAACAAATCTCGCTGCCTCTTTCTACGTACTGAACCTGGTGAACGATATCACATTCCTTTCCGGAGTACTTCTGCTTAGCTGGGTTATGTTCCTTGCTCTCTGATGACGACGACGATCCCGACGAAGATGACGAGGACGAAGAGTCAGATTTGTTGTTGGACTCGGAAGACTCGCTGGACGACGACGACGAACTCGAATCAGACTCCGAGGAGCTCGACGAATCGACGTTGTGGTTGTAGTAACGGTACCGCTTGCGACCGGCCTCAACATCGGAGACCACGTTTCCGTACATGTACTCAACCTTCAGGCATGCCTCCTTCTGCTTCTGTTGGGACGCGATCGCGAATGCCTTGGCAGGACCAGTGCAGTTCTGGCCAGTGACAGCCCAGGAAGCGGCAAAGTATTCCGGCTTGCGCATCACGCACTGTTGCGGAGTGATAAAGTCATCTTCCTCCTGCTTGTTGTTGGTACCGCACAGACCAACGGTGTTGTCGTAGAAGGTCTGACCGGTGAGAATCTGGGCACGGTAGCCATCGCAAACGATCACAATCTGTCCATCACGGATGTCAACCACGAGTTCCTTTCCGGCAAGGGCATGGACTCGCACCAACGGCTGTTCACCCTCATCGGCCGTGTACATCGGGATGGTGTACTTGTCGTGAACCTGCAGCGGCTCATCGTTGACATAGACAATCGGGAGCTGAGCACCGTTCGGCACAATATCAATGTTGTAATCCCACTGCTCCTGCTGGCCAAGGACGACCTTCAGGTGCTGCTGGTTGTTCTCAACGGTACGAGTAAGGACGGTAATCTGTTCGTGCTCATCGAATCCATTGCTCCACCGTTGCTCCACATCCGACGCGTAGAAGTGCGAATGTTCAGGGCTGACCTCCAGCTCTGGCTTGACAGTGTGCATGGCAACGTGCCAGCAGGTTCCAGTCTCATAATCGTAGGTGCGTCCATCAAAGGTATCGACGTACTTCGGAGCAACAACGCAAGATGCTGGAATGAAAAAAATATATTAAAAAAAAAACTGCTTTCACCTGGCCAACAATGTGTTCAGTACTTACGGTTCATTTCTCCGTTGTAAGCGTAGGAAGCCAGACGTTCGTTCCAGGCCAAGTCTGGGTGAACCAGAACCAGGCTCTTCATCCATTCGTTCTCAACCGGCAAGTTCTCGATCTCGATCTTACGGTTCGGGGTGGCCAAGGTAACGTTGATGTGGCTAACACGCGGCGACAGTTCAATCTTGAGCTGAGCCTTTCCTTCCTTACCCTTGTGGCTCACGCAATCCTCCTCCCAGCGGGTGATGACAGCACTCTGGACCCAGTTCAGCGCCTTGTTGGTCATGTTGCGCACAGACGATGGAATTTCCTTGAACTCAATGTCAAACGTGTAGTGATCCAGCGCACTGGCCAGACGAGTAGCGTTCTGGCACTCTGGCAGAGCAAAGTATCCTTCAGCCATCTGGTTCTTGCACTTCTTGACAATTGCGGAAGATCGCAGAGTTTCACGCCACAAGTCGGTTTGACGCAGCTTACCGCTGACCGAGACCTGGGCACCTCCAGCGCACTTCTCACCGAAGGACAGCTCGAGGTCGATTTCAGAGGTGACATCGTTTTGCAGAGCCGTGATGTAGTTCAGCATCGGCACGCTCGGGTATTTCTCAGTCAAGCTCAGACAGGCCTGGTGTTGCTTCTTGGATCCAACAGCAATGTACGGGCTAGCAGAGGCAAACACCAAAGTGCGTTCCTTCTCGTCAACCGGGGAGGAAGCCTTGGCCAAAGTCAACACAAACTCGGCCTTGTTCTGGCGACCTTCGAACTCAGCTCCAAGATCCCACACAGAGACCAGGCTGTTGCGGATTCCGGCTCCAGCGTTCTTCAGGAACTGCTCCTGGCGACGCTGGCTAGCGGCCTTGAACACGAAGGGTTGGGCAAGATTCTTCTCGTTGTAGTATCCCTCAGACTGGTGACGAGCCTTCGGGTGCTTGATGTCAGAGGATGAGAAGTCTTCGGTTTCGTTGGCAGTGGTTTGTTGCAGCGAAAGCTTGATGTTCTTCACTGGGCTACGTTGAGCATCGTACCACAGGTTGAGCTGATGGTAGTGGCATGGTTGCGAAGCGTGCAGAGGGAACAGCAGGGCAGACATCAAATCGTGTTGCTGAATGTGCTCGACAATGTCTCCGAAAACGAGAGCAGGTTTGTCGTACTTGGCCTGGTAACGCAGAGCGACACCAGTCAACTGTTGTCCGATGGTGCCTTCGACGGTCTTGGTGCGTCTCACAGCGTCGTGCAGAATCTGAGCGTTGGGGCTCTCGGCAATTGGGCGGATGTCGGTGATATCCTTGTAGGCAGTGTACGGCCAGGAGCTAATGTGAGCCAGCAGAATATCCTTCTTGGGCTCCAACGGTTGAATGTTAAGCTCATACTCATTCTGGGCGTTATCCAGCTGAGCCTCCAATCGCAGAGGAGCGTGGATGTGGTGCTTCTTCTGGAAACCGGCAATGTAGCGCTGGTGATCGAACGGAGTGTTGAATCCAACCTTGGCATCGATCAATCGAGAGTACACAACATTCACATCGGCAGTAACGTTGGCAAACAGTGGGATATGAATATGTTCGTCGTTACCGTTTTCGGGATGTCCAGCTGGTTTTCTGGCCATGTTGGGCTTCGTCTCAGCGCTGGCATCAACTTCCAACTTAACCAGAGTAGGGGATTGCGTGCTGAAAGTGAATGGGAAGCCAGTTTCCAGTGGCATTGCCACGGTGACGAGTCCCTGCTGGTAAACCTTGGTAATGTTGACGCTCCAGTTCACTTCCAAATCCTTCATAAACTTCTTGATCACACGTGGGAGCTCATCAATGGTGTTGTTGTCAAAAGCAATCAGATGCGGAGCATTGAAAATCTCCAGCCACAGCTGTCCTTCAACCTGTTCGACATCTTCCGGATCGATATTCAGCAACTTGGCAATACGGCCAGTAGACCACTTCTGTTCGGCCTTGTTGTCTTGCTCCTTCGATGCCTTCTCTTGCTTCTCGTTGGCCCGGCTTTGACGGGACTCCTGACGCCACTCCTTCTTCTGTTCCTCAACGGTCATAACCTTGTTGTCCAAAAGATCAAACAGGGCATCCATGTTGGACACAATGTAATGGTACGAGGACAGTCTCTTCAGACCACCCAGGTTCTCATGCCAGTGCAACCAAGCTCCAGTTGGTACTGGGTGGTTATCGGAAGCAATCTGTCCGGCTTGAAGACGGTAGGAAATGTCCAACTCCTTCATGGCGTACTGTCTGAAGTGGGCGCTCGAGTATTGCAGACCGTATTCGTTGGGGTTCAGCATCTTGACGGCGGCACGGGCATTTTGAGCCAGTTCGGAGTCATCATCGAACTCGTCGGTGTTGGCAGCCGACTCGATGAGGCTCTTCACCAGAGCGCTGACCTGCGGGCTGTTGTTCTCATCGGTCTTCTCGGCCATACGCTGGAGCATGGCAACTGGCGGGGTGGTGCGCATCAACAGCATAGCCGCAGCGCAACGGACTTCATCGACATCGGCGTTGTTTTGGTAAACTCGGTACAGGACCGTGCGAGCCAACTTCGGGAAGTTCTCAACCAGGCGGTCAAGCGACATGACGATGGCAAAACGTTGGAAGTTGGTGACGGGGATCTTACCCTCGAGGTAGGGCTCAAACACGTTCAGAATTTCCGGATGTCCGAGGTTTCCAATGGCACGGATGTAGACTTGGATTCTCTCACTGTCGGCTTCCTGGACGGCTTCACGCAGTTGATGGGCCAGCCATGGGACGGCCTTGTGGGCAACGATCTTGTACTTGGAATCAGCCAGACGACCGAAGCTGTTGACCGGGTAGTAGTTCAAAGCGGATTGGTTGTTGACATGGGCACGGTTCAGGAAATCGGTGAAGGCAATCAGAGCGGTGGCATTGAGAGTTTCCTGGTGTTGGACAGCGGTGGACGTAGCCAGCAGGAAGAACTCGTGCATCAGGGTTTCAGTTGGGTAGCGAATGCGCTTGGGCAGAGTGGCTACCACGGAAGCAGCTTCAATTCCACGCAGTTTCTTCTCTTCGATGTACTGCTTGATGACCTTGAAAACTGGTGGGGTACCAGCTTCAGCCATAGCATCACGGAACACATTCCAGGCATCGCAACGGATGGCGAACTTCTCGCTATGTTTGTCTCCTTGCTGGCGTTCCTTTTCGGACACAAACAGCTTCTGGGCACAATCGTACAGCTCTTGGTGATCCATGGTACGGATCAGACGGGTCAGGTGGTTAAACTGAGCCAGCGTGTTGGACTTGGGAATGATGGACGGGTTCTGGAAGTCCTCGGCGATGTTCTTGACCAGCTGAGCGACAATACGAGGAGCATCGACATTGCGAGCGTTCTGGATGCTGCTGCCCTTGTAGCCAGTGGCGAACGGAAGCAGGGGGGCGGCGGGAGCATTATCAAGATCCTTCGGGGAAGGCTGGTAGTATTCTTCGCTGCTATCCAGAGATTCGGAAGATGATGAAGATGAGGAAGAGGACGATGACTTGGAGTCGGACGACGAGCTAGAGGAGCTTGACGACGAGGATGAGTTGTCGGCGAGGGTTCCGTTTTTGCGATGTTCACGAGACTCCGAAGAACTGCTGGAAGAGCTGGACGAGCTGCTATCATCGGAGCTGCTCGAGTCCGAGGATGTGTCGTTATCGCGGCTCAAACGGTACTGATCCATTTTGTAGGCTTCGTAGTATTTCTTCTCCTTTTGGGCGTTCAGGTCACGACGGTTACGGGTCGAGCGTTCACGCTTTTCAACTTGCTTCAGCGCATCCTTGTGTTGTTCAGCGGGGCTGATCTTCTTGTTGTCCTTCTCTTCTGAGCTCGAGCTGGAGCTGGAGCTAGACGATTCCGAGCTGGAGGAGCTTGAGGAGCTAGAGGAAGAAGAAGAGTCCGAGGAAGAGCTAGAGTCCGACGATGAAGAAGACGAGCTGGAAGAGCTGCTGGAGCTTGAGCTGGAAGTTTCGTTTTCTGGGCGAGCCCAGTTGTTCTTATCTTCTGGCAGATTGTAGCTGTACACCAGACCAACGAAGACAGCACGATCTTCAGCTGGACCAACGGGTTCCTTTTGGGAGCGCTTGATTTGGTTCAGGGTAACGTTGACTTGGGCGAGGACCATAGCCTTTTCGGTATGGACCAGCGACGGGCTGACCAGGATCTTGCTCGTGGTGGAAGCCGACTGGATGGTGTGGTTGTGGATTTTACCAACGACAAAGATCTGGCTGACAGCAGATTTGCTCAGAATGTTTCCCATTTGGTTGGTGTTGGGCTTGATGTCCGAAGCACCGGTGATTCCAAAGTGATATCCCATGCGGCGGTCGCAGTTGCTGAAGTTCTTGGCCTTGACAATCTCGAAGATCTCGTCATCCTGCTGCATGTACTGGGGCTGAGGGACCCACTCGTCGTGCGACTGGATTTTGTACTTGGGCAGCACGTTGACGTCGTACAGAGTTTCGCATTCGCCGGACACGGACGGTTCCATGGTCTTGTAGACGGCGTTGGCAGTTTCGTTTTCGGGCAGCTGGTTGTACTTGGACTTGATCAGGTTGGCACCGAACAAGTCAAGCTGCAGCTGGCTGACCCAGGACTTGAGGATGTTGACTTCGTGGTTGGGGACAGTCTTCTCGACGTACAGACCCTTGATGGCACCCTTCTTGTACTTGATACCGAACGGCTTCGAGCTCAACGGCATCGGCTTCCAGGTCAGCTTCAGGTCGGACAGTTCCGAACGGTGACCGTCGGCCAGATACTGGTTGAACTGAGCGTAGTGAGCTCGGTCGATGCGTCCGACGACGTATCCGTCGCTCTTCGGGTTGATGACCATCTTGGCGCGGGTCAGCACACCGGTCCACTGTTCGGTCACATCGGGCAGGGCGGTCATCGTCTTGGTGGTCACATTGTACCAGTACACTTGGTTCGGTTCCCAGGCGAGATTGTCGTGGAGGTAGTGCTTGGCACCGCCGTCCATCAACTTCTCGTAGCGCTGGGCAGCCTCATCGTAGCTTTGCGGTCTCTTGAACTGCTGCTGCTCGGCAAAGCAGGTTCCCACTGGAAGAGATTGATTGTTGCGTTGAGGGACTGATTGGTTGGTTCGATCTGCACGGTTTGCTTACCCAGAACGATGAGAACAAACTTCCACCACATCATCACGAATCACACGAGGTTTTCCTTCACAAAGTGCACTAGACAAGATTTGGGTTTTTTTTTCACAAACTGACTGAAACTGTTCGAGTTGTTCTCCTTCGAATCGATGGAGACGACTGTGCCTGATCGTTGGCCACCGGGATCCTTTTAAAGGGATCAAAACGCTGATTCCGATCACTGATACTGAATTGGTACTTGCTGATAACAACTTTCGATTTGCACGTCGAGTTCAACGTTTTGATTATGAGCGAGATTTGTTTTGAAAACATGGTGATAGTTGATTGTGGGAGCAGTTCACTTACCTTTTGGGAGAAGTCCGTTCTCGATCACTTTTGCTTCCAGAAGCAATCGCGGAAGTAGCAGACATATTGCCGTTATGATATGTATGAAGGCAGACGTTGGTCCTCCATGTATCCAAAGGGCTCTGAAACGCAGATAACAAGAATGGTTGTTTTGAGTTCAAATGGGTTTACGTTGGTTTGCTATCAGTTGCAAGCAATGCAAATCTTTTATCAATGGCTTGAATGAATCTTTGTAGTTTTTGTGTTTGTTTTGATGAATGAAAGAAGGTTACACGTACCTCAACGTTCCCTCGAAGGCCTCCTCCTCCAGTCCGTCGGTGGGTGCCGACGAGCACAGTCTGGTGCCGGACGCCAGCTTGATGCCATCGTTGGCCAGATTGCCAACGCGGAACATGGCGGCGGCCAGAAGTAGAGGCAGAAACAGCACCACCAGGCCACAGAACACGATCTGGATGTCCAGTTCGGTGGACGGCTTTTCGTACTTCCAGCTCAGTGCCGACAGTCCCAGATATCGATGGGTTCCTTGGAGCACAAGGTAGGCCTGCAGCAGGGTGACCAGCACTCCGTACCACACGGACCACAGCGTGTTCAGGTGTAACCGGCGATGCTTCTTGCCGGAGGAACCTCCTCCGTCCATCCGGTGGCTGCGGGTGCTGGCACTGGTCATGACGCTGTTCGTGAGGCTCGAGTTTAGACTTTGGCACTGCTTCGAGGACGCGTTGGACGTGCCGGTAATGTTGAGCAGCGAGCGGTTCTTCTTCGTCGCGGACACGTCATTGTTGTTCTCGTAGCCGACCAGCGAACCCGTGATGGACATTTTGAACAGTAGTTTGTGGGATAGCTAGACGAGTGACTCTTCTACAGTTATGCTAGAGGCTTGAGCAAGTTTTGTGAGTGCTCGATGAAGAGTGATGATGAGAGATGATGAGATTCTACGATCGCTAGATGTGATGACGATTTTTGGCCATTTCGTGCTGGCTACGTATTTGGTTTCAAGTCTTTTGGAGTTCTGAGCTGATATGCTGCTGTCATTGCTGCTGGTGTTGTTTTTCAGGCGATTTCGTTAAATTAGGTCGGTGATCTGAAAATGAAAGAGATAAAAGCTACATTAGAGATTATTTACATTGCTTCTAAGATGTAAAGTATTTAATTCAAAATATGTTTTCAAGTTTCCAATTCAGGTTATTGATTCTTCATCGAACACTTCTGAACTCATTTGTTACTGAAACACAAAACCCTCTTTCTGTAAAATTAATTAATCACTATGTCAGTTGCGTTAAACAAGTGCTTTAGACTCATCTCTCCTTTTGCGGAAATGATGCCAAGTTTTTTTTTATGATTTTAATTTGCTCCATGATCCATTAAGCTAGCACCAGCCGTCGTTCTATCTTTGTTGTCTGAGGTCAGGAAAAGCTCCTACTCCTCACACAGTAGAGTCGAGTTTCTCCCAGCTGCTGCTCGACTCGTCTATTCATTTGAAGTGCTTCCTGAAGATGATGGTTTGCAAATTAGTGCTGAATGCCTTTGAGATGATTTTTTTTTTTTGCTAAAATACCTGCGGACAATTATCGCCATCTATAAAAAGAACCATTAATTTTAATAGGAAAACTTGGGCACAATCAAAGAAGAAACAGAAATTTCCAAACATCCTCAGGCAACCACACCCATTTAACTGTTGTAAAATTTTTGCTCGGTAAGCACTTTTTCCGAAAACTCAGCAAAACTTTGACAAGCTGTGCCCAACCGTCATCATCTTCAATTTCAACCTTCGGAAAGAAAGTAAGAAAAACGGTGAGGGAAATTGTGTTCGATGCCACAAATTGCGTTGCGGCAATAAAATATTAACCAACAGTGGTATTTATTATTCACTAAGCTGTGCTACGTTAAGGGAAAATTCTCTCATTTTTTCACGGTTGGAAGGGGGAAAACAGAAGGAAAGTTTGTCTTGCGTCAGGACTGTCTTGCAGAGTCCTTGAGATCTTGTAACGATTTTTTTAAAGGGAAGAGTTTGTGGGCAGTAAAAAGATCATTAAAAATCTATGTTATTTTCAGCTTAATAAAATCTATATTTTGTGACAGTTTTTTTTTTCAGTGCACTTTGGGCGCAAAAATAACTCCAAAAATGAACAACAGAATCTAAAGCTGCCGTTAAAAATGTTGACTCCAACTTATTTGAGGAAAATTGGTGGAAAATACCCCCTTCCGGAAAAGCTTACGCCATCACCTCCATACCTTCCTTCCAAAGCCTTCCCAAATGATTGATAATTTTCGCATCTGTTGGGCATGAAATTAATTGCGAAATAATAATCAGATTAAATAATGAGCTTTTACCGCCTCCAGCAAGGGGAGAGGGTGAAAACTGGAAGCGCATTAAAACGTCACGAATTTTCCAGCGAAAGCCTTTTTTTGAGTGGCTGATTAAATTTACATTGCAACTGATAAATGGTTAAATATAATCCGCGAACAATGCGTTCGAAATTGCATTGGAATCGAACAAATAATTGAGGTTGTTAAAAAACCTTTCAAAGTTTGTACGTCATCATTTAATTTGCACAACACTTCCTTCCATTTTTCGGACAAGGTTTCCCAAACGATAGGAACAATAACACACTTTCCACCTGCATCGGCATCTCTTTCCCTTGGGAAAACATAATTTTTAGCTTTTATCAGTGGAAAATTCCCACATCGACAACGCAAACAAATTGTAAATGGAACAGTTAATATAAAATTACCCTCCATTTGCTGTGTTTTCCCCCTTCCCACGAATACTACTCTACACAGAAAAAAATAATGTAAATTTGGAAGCTTTAATTTTGGAAGGTTGAATATTACCTCTTTCATGTTGTAATTTTACCTCAATTTAGACTGAAAAAGTGACATTACACCAGAAAAGTGGTAAAATTACACATTTCCAGAGGTAAAATTACACCTTTTTTCTGACATAAAAGATGTACTCCTTCCCAGATGTAATATTACCATGATTTTTTTTCTGTGTACTCTTGGGCTAGTTTCAAAACATTGCATTGGACAGCAATGGACACGCTTTAAATTGGGTTTGAATTTAACAAGATATTGAACAAAGTTTTACGATGAAAAATTTTTTCTTCAAATTATAATCAAATGCCAAAATATCGAACAATGGGATAAAAGGTCGAAAATGGACAAATGGTCGAATGGAGTCGTGTGGAAAAAATCAATCTTATCAAAAATGAGCAGTTCTTTAAAATATTTAGCATAACTTTCAATCTATTTTTTTTAAAGAATTTATCCATAAGAAAAATGATTTGGTAATAAATTTGGAGTTTACCCATTATTTCAAACGAGAATAGTTTTTCAAAAAAGTAATAGTTTCACTTCTTTAATATATTTTCAGAGTTTTTATGCTTTAAACAAACTATTCTTGATGGTTGTAATATTTTTGTGAGTTTTTCCATCCTTTCAAACGTAAGCAGTTTATTTAAAAAGTCTTAATACCGTCAGTGGGGTGTGACTAAAGGTCAAAAAACGATACACCTCTCGTAATTTCTTAATTATAAAAACAATTTAAATAACATCAAAAATCTTTCAACGTAGATTTGTTTTTAAATAGTTAATTAATTTTTTTCCAAAATATGGTGGATTTTAATCACCACTACCTTAAATGTCAATAGTTTTAAAATTGACCCAATCCCAATCTCAAATGAAACTACAATGTTTGAAGTGGAGATTTTCAAACATTTGGGTAGCAATTCCACAAAAATATTAGAAAAATGATTTTTTGAGAAGAAATTTTTGGCCAAAAACGTACCTCAACTTTAGACAGCTGCCAAAATAACAGGGTTTGTTCTAGCAACGAGATTTTTTCAGCGAAGTCATCTTAAGATGTCCCCTACACAACCCTCTTAAGAGAATCCAGTTTCCAACCTGAGTAATGGTAAAATCCGTAAAAAATCGCTTTGACCCAATCTCACCCCCCAGACCCAATGTCATCCCCACTGACGGTACAACAATATTTTGTAAACTTATCAATTTTGAAAAATAAACTATTGTTGATGAGTGTCGTAGAAGTTTTGAGACTATTTCTATATTTTTTTCAAACATAAGCAGTTTTTAAAAATTTTAAACTTTAAAATATTTTGAAATTCTTTCGATTTTAAAATGGATTAAATTTAATGAGCATGTGCATTAGCTTAATCACTTTTTTTTGGATATATTTTCTTCGAGTTTTAATGCTTCCCGCATTGTTGACAATTTTTTGCCACAATAAATGTAGCTGATTAAATTTGAACAACAAAAATCACGCTTGTAAACTGGAACAACCTCAATATTTTCCACCATTCTGCAAAGTCTAAGAATTGTTAATGAAACCTAAAAAAAAAGCTTTTTCGCATTGTAATCATTAATCGGATCAGCGCAAAGATTGTCATCAAAATTAATACAAAAACATAAAATCACAACTAAACAGTATAAAAATTTATAAATTTATAGAAAATAAAAACTTTTCCTAAATCTGGCATACTATGAAATGCTAGTGCAACACGGTGTATTTTTCCGAGAACATTGAGATAAAAAAAATCGACAGGTCTGATATTTTACATCATGAAAAAAGGGCTATTTTCCGACATTTTGCGGGGTCCAGCGCAGCCATGCCAGATATACAGATAAATCTGTATTATACAGATTTTTCGATTTTAAAAATCGCACAAATCTGTGTATACAAATTATTTTAAAATGATTGAATTTAAAAATTTCAACAATTTAGAAATCGAATTATGCTTTAATACGATAAAAAAACTTAAATCTGCTGTTAAAAATTCAAAAAAAAAAAAATGTTTTGTGGCATCGAATTTGACATGATACAGATAAAATATAGATTTATTTTTAAGAAAGTACAGATCTCCCATAAAATAATCTGGCATCATTGGTCCAGCGAAGCATTTCATCGGGGGGTCTAGAGTATTTTTTTTTAAAAGATTTTTTTCGATATTAAAAGATTTTTCTTCAGAAAAGTCGATGGAAATCGATGGGTTCATGTTCATAACCATCAAATTTCTTATGAATGTGCCTCAAGTGACTCTAAATTACAAATTTGACCTCAAAAAAAAAGGTTTACAGCCCAAATTTACCAGATATTAAGCTTTCTTTGAATAACCTCAAAATCCAAACTGGAGTCCTCAAAACCAGGGCTGCGGAGTCGGGACATATTTCAAGCGACTCCGACTCCGAATCCGACTTTCTGAGTTAAGCCGACTCCGACTCCGACTCCAACTCCAGCTTTCCAAAATTTGGTGACTCCGGCTCCGACTCCGACTCCGACACCTAATTTCTATTTTAAATATTAAAAAAACGCATTTTCAGCACAACAATTTTCTGAGTGAATTTGAATTTTGTTGTTTGAAAAAATGGAACATTATATTGAACACTGCTTACTATGATATTTTAAAGCATGAAAACATTTTGCTGAAACTAAAAAAAATTGATAAATTTATGAAAATTATTTTATTAGAATCATAAAAAATCAGTAGACGGTGTTCATCGTTAGAATGGGAATTAAATCCACAATTTTGGAGAAAGTCACTTTTTATTATACAAAATTGTGTAAATATCTGCTTATATTGAACCCAAATTTATACTCTTTTATGGAAACTGTTCAGAAAACTGTTCTCTACAATGTGATTGATTCGAAAATGTTTTAAAATATTATAGTGTTGTAGGGAGCGGATTGAAAAAACTAATGTTTAGAACCTTTTGGGTAATCAATAGCTTTTAAATGAAAAACTCTAAGTTTAGCAATAGTTAAAGGTTGAATTTGTATCCGGGCAATTTGTTACTGTATTTTTATGACAAATTGTACAAAGAAAAGATTGTTATTCGGTTGAGGTTTCCAGCTTGGATGTTGAGGTTATTTCAAAGAACGCTAGACATCTGGTAAATTTGGGTTGGAAACTTTTTATTTGAAGTTAAATTTGCAATTTAGAGACGCTTGAGACACATGCATAAGAAATTCGATGGATATGAACATGAACCCATCGATTTCCGTAGACTATTGTGAAAAAAATAATTAAAAAAAGTTGCTCTAGACCCCCGACGAAATATTTCGCTGGGCCCCGAGAAATGTCGGGAAAGAGTCCTTCTTCCCTGGTGCCCAATATCAGACCAAATTTCCAAATTTTTTATCTTAAGTTTGTTCTAGGAAACACACCGTGGCTAACACCTGGTTGCTGGAAAGAGCGAATGCGTCTTGTGAAATTGGAATGATCTCCACTAATAAGCTGTCAAAATAAACAAAGTAGTAGGCTACGTTCAAGCTCAAGGAGGTATTAGACTATGACAAAACAAACAAACAAACAAGCTCGCACTTTTTCGTGTTTGACAGTTTGCCAAACTCACAAGCAAAGCAAAATGTATGCTGGTTGACGTTTCTGCAAACAAATGCAGGCAAACAAACAGGCTTCCAAACTGTAAAAATGCGTGTTTGTTTGTTTGCTGTAGTCTAATGCCTCCTTCATGCTTGACGCAGTTTTTATTGCTGATGATTTTTTTTAATTTTTGACAGAAAGAAAACATCGATTTGGAATGATCGATAACAATGATATTTAATTTCTGTAACGTACTGTTAGCAAATTTCAAATTTGATTCTGGAACTAAAAACAAAGTCATTTTTATCTTTTTTAACAGTTATTTTTCAATAATTATGATTTTTTTTCGAAAAAATTGAAGCACCACCAAATGATTTTAGACCAACTTGTGCCAGTGGCTACAGTATAAAATAGGGCCCAATGAACAAAATTTTAAATAAATATCCAAATAATTTTCTGAATAATTTTGAATTAGTTTCAATCAGTTGTGTTCAAATTTTCACGTGCCCCGCATTTCACCAGGTAACTTAATGAATACAGCAAACACAATCCCACGTGGCGTAGTCAGGTGCAGCCGGCGGTACACCGAGGAAAATGTGTATGTGTGTGTGTTGACAATGTTGGCAAAATGGAACATGCCTTCAATTTCAGCCACTACTCGTCATCGTCATCATCCACTCTCCTATCCCACAGATCCCCGTCGAAGCGAGGCCAGTTGGCCAACCTGCGGCCAGGACAATGTTGCTGCTCCCCGGTCGAGTCGAGTCGAACACGGGACTTTCAACAATGCCACTTGTATGTTGCGTTGTTCATGTATGTGGGCACCGACCGCCATCATAAAAACAACAACAACGTCACAACTCGTCCATTTTGTTTGACGTTGGAAACCCCGTTGATGCGCGGAAATGAAATGAGCAGGATATAAAACGGTCCCACAATGTTGTACAAGCTTAAACGTGGGAGAGCAAACTTTGGTCCAGTTTTGTACCCCGTAATGGGATGTTGAAAGTGGACAGGGCATCATCAACAACGGTGGAGCACAAAAATAGAGCGAAAATAAAACAGTTGAACTGAAAAATGCTGTACGAAACGTTTCGGCTCATTTCTGGGTGGGATTTTTTTCAGGTTGTGTTTTTGTTCTTTCTACCGACATTTGTGACAACAAAGATCCCGATGATGGCGAAACATGATGAAAACCAGTGAGTGAACGTTAAGATAGGAGTAGAGTCAGAAAGAGGGGTTGGGGGATTCAAAAAGGATCAAACTGAAACATTTGCACCGAACAGGATTCCGCTGAAACTATTTAATTGAATTTCCGAATTTTGTTAAGCGTGAATGGTGCAGTTTTGTAAGCATAAAGTTCTACTAACAAAATTTGAAGTAAACATTTTTCCTTTCTTATCGTAACATTAAATAGAATATTAATCCTTCAGATTTATTATTATAAACTGCAACTGAGAAAATTTAATGACATTTAGTCGCTTGTTTGTTGTGACATGCCTGTAGAAGCGCAAGTCTGGAGCATATTTTTCCAAAAAGGTTTAACAAACATTCTTACCTAGCCTAGTGGTATCGCTTTCGCGTCGTAAGCGGTGGATCGGGGTTCAAATCCCGGCTTGGATCAACACAAATGGTGATCTTTTCCCTTCTTGATTCGATTGCTTAGTAAAGGAAAGCTGGACCTTATCAGGACACCATAGAGAAGGCGACCTATGGAATGTTAACATTAACCTTAACATTTTACCATTAGGGTAGAGTAGTCATCAATGAGACTCGGGGAACAATGATAAAATGGCTCTCACAAGTCATAGTTTCAACCAATCAGGCTCATATTTGGGGGAAAGGTGTATCTACTGGAAACACGTCTGCTATAAGAGTGGCTTTAGTTATGGACGCTCCCTTGAAAAGTTATTCATAAATGTTTGATTCTGGGGTGTAAAAGTAAATTATGGACAAAAAATACTTTTTTGCTCGTAGGCTGCCATTTACAACAAAACTAATATTTCTTCAAATTTCTTTCGACGTTCCATAGGGCTGGATTGGGCTACAGCTCATGGGTAACAATGAGACACTTTGATTTTTCTTGATTAAACATTTCAAAATCCATTTAAATCTTTCAAAACATGAATTGAAAGTGAGTTTTGGCATATTTATAGAGTTTTAACTTCATTTAACCAAACATACAAAGTTATTTGGTATAAATATACGGATTTTACAAAATTTAAATACTTTTTAGTATAACTTTTGTTAATTAAAGTTTCATGTTGGCAAAATTGCTCTAAAATGTTCAAGGCAAGTTACCTGCAATGGAACAATACAAAAACATGATGTTTTACTAGAAAAATCTTGATTTTCGTAGTGTGTCTCATTGTTCCCCAGCTGTCTCATTGTTCCTGCCAAGTGCGTCTACAATGAGACAGTTGAATAACTCTGGCTGTAGATGTCGGATCGATCTCATATTTTGGTCAATGTTAGAACACATTAAAAGAAAGAAAATGCAACAAAAACTCATTAAAACATGCTGATGAAAAAATGAGAAAAATCTTTGAGAGTTGAAAACCAAAAGTGTCTCATTGATGACTACCCTACCTTACATTAGAATCGATTAGTTTTTTATGCTTTTCCTTCTAATAGGCAGTCAAAATAATTTAAAGTTTTTGTGGATCAAATATTTAAAACCAAAATGTACTTAATTATCATTGAAATAAACAAAGTTTTCAAGTGATGGCCATTTAAAAATCAATAATAATAAAAATATGTTTTTTTATATTTTTTCAACATCTGCAGAAATTGACAGTTCTGTAATATCTCTCTATTAAGAGATTAGTAATTTTCCCGAAAAATTTCCAAATATTTCTGTGACAAATGTTTCAATGGTAAAAATCAAACTCAGTGAAATTTAAATCAACTAATATTCAGATGCAATTGAATCCAATGTTAATGTCACGTTCCACATTATCTGTATTTTCAGTTACAGATTTTTTAAATTTGCTTGAGAAAAAAAAGGCAAAGTAATGTCGAACCAATGATTGAAAAGCGTTTTGAAACTTAACGTTATTTTGATAAATTTCACAATTCTCAAGAAGAGCCGCTGCAAATATTTGTCAAAGTTTTTGTTTAGCTCAAATCATCAGGGGGCCTTTTTTACAACAAATTCTATATATTAATGGCATTCGACTTTGGAAGCTGAAAACATTATAAATTTCATATATTGAAGTAAAATAGTACATTTTTTTTACTTTTATGACAAACATGACTTCAAAAAACGTAAGTCAACTTAAATAATCTTCATTTGCAATTGATTGATAAGGGTTCGGTTGATTGAAACGTGAAACATAATGAAATTTCGAATCAGATAATGAACAGGTTAAATTGGCCATGAAACAATTATTATTGGTCATTTCCAGATATTTTTTTAAAGGTCCTATAAGCTATTGTGTTTTATATGTTTATAAGACCTTTAAAAAAATTCTAGATGTCAATTGAGCTACTTATTTTTTACCGAAAAATTGTGTAATTAAATACGAATGTCAATTTTATAATAAAATAAAAAAATCCAAATTTCAAACCAATTAACTCGCTGTAGGATATCATGTAAACATCACTCAAAGTTTTAGCGCCCTCTATTTGGGGGCATTTTTGACATTTAATCGCCTATATCTATTATGAATAAAAATTATACGTGAAAAAAACAAAGTTAACAGAATAATTTTTGATCTATTTATAAATAATTTTGTTAAGAACCGTAGAAATGAATACTTAAATATAAATTAAATGTTTTTTATCGTAGTGATAAGTAATAAGGTAATTCGTGTAATTAATCATTTTGGACCAGTAATTCGAGTAATTAATTGGCAGACTGGCAAGTAATGAACGCTTCTGGACACCCTTCTGTCCGGATCCATCATCCAACCCATCATTGGTAAGGTAATCGAAAGACCTTTCCAACGTGTCTAAAACATTGAAGATCTAGCAACCCTGTCTCAAGCTATGATCACTTAAAATGCCACTTATGAGCCCTTGAGTGATATGTGTGTTTTTGCAATTCCGTCGTGAAACTACTTACTTTTCCTGTCATTCTTGAACGACGAAATAGCCTACTTTTCTGTACCAAAAATAACAGAATCGAATAGCAACACTTTTCAAAATAAATGCTGAAAAGTTCTACTTTACAGCACTCAAAAGGGTGCTGAAAAGTTGAACTGTTTAGCACTTGTTTCGAAAAGTAACACTTTTCGACATTATTTTGTTTTAAACGGCTTATTGTCAAAATACATGAATATTTGAATTATAATTCCACTCAAAGGGTGTTTTTCGGAATTGCAAAAAATGTTGTATGGAACTCGTTGCAAAACTTGATTTTTTCAGCACTCTTCGTATTTATCCAACTCGGTGAACGAGGTTGGATAAATGTACGACTCGTGCGGAAAAAATCCTCTTTTTGCAACTTGTTGCATAAGCTACTATTTTTGTATTCCGGAACTTAACGAAATCAGACGAAATTTGTGTCCAAACCCATCATATCACATATCACCCATTATTGGAAAAGAGTGAGGAAGGCACCAACATCATAGGTGGATTAAGTTGGTTTTTGTATGGACAACTGCCAAAATAGTATGGAGACTTGTGTGGGTGAACCAATAACACAAAATGGTTTCGTTGGTCAAAGGGAAGGCCCCACAAAATTTAAACCAAATCAAAAAATGCAAAAATAAAAATGGTCGAAATCGGCAGAATTCGCAGAGAATTGCTCAAATTTGATTTGGCTGGACTGCTAAAGCCGTTCAATTATTTTTAGCTTAGATAAAATTTAAAAAAGTTGAGACAAAACATTGAAGGTTATGATGCATGCATTTTCAATTACGTGTCACAAGATAACGAGCCACGTTATACTTGTTGTTGACCAACATGCAAATGGAATTAATTGTTGTCCTAATATGTTTATTGATGATTTTTTTTCATACTATGGTAGCTTAATGTAACATTGAAGATCTGGCAACCCTGTCTCAAGTTATGACCACTTATATTTATGTACTTTTCAGATGCCGGATCTCAGAGACTGAAGATTTGCAAGAATCTTTTTGTAAGAAGGCTCCAAGTTTTTAAATTTGGATTCTCATCGGATTTATACAAGGCAGGTTTTTTTTCTGGGCATTTCCAACAAAATTCGCTGATTGCAACCACCGCATAGCAGCAAAGCGAAGTCCAATTTAGATTATGACGGCGAATAAGGCGAAATTAAATTACCATCCAGAGTTGATTAAAGCGACGAGGACGAGACAAGACACGACGACACACGTCGCAAAATATCATGTGACAGCAGTGGTGGTGCAGTACAGCGAGCATTTCCCGCGAGAAAACTGTGACATTTTTTCCTCCTCTGCAGGCCGGAAGTCGGATACATTTTTCCCACAAGCAAAAAAAAAAAACACGTTGCGGGGCGAAAAAAAAAATAGATATAATTCCATAAACGCTTCATGGCCGGTGTTGTCGCGTGGTGATGTTGGCGGTGGTGGCGAACAAACGCTAACAACAACTGGTTTACTTGAGCTTTTTTTTTCCTTTCTTCTTTTGCTGGCTTCAAAAGGGATTTTCCGTAGTTTTCCCAGCGGCGGGTGGGAAGCAAAATGGAAGTGCATGGAATGCAGGAAATCCAATTTAGTTTTATTTTCTGCTGCTGCAAAGTGCACCCGGCTGATAATCGAGCTGGCCGCAACTGGTGGTTCGAGGAGGAGGAGGAGGAGGTGGACATTGCACAGTGGACTGTGGACAAGTGGAATGTGGACAGAAAGAAGCTTTGCAAACTTTGGTTCATTGTGCCCGTGTTGCAAATTCCGTTGTCAAGCATCGATTATGCCACTTTGCATTCGAGGCAAATTTGTGTCACTAATCCACCGAAGCTCAAAATGGCTGATGCGCCGTAATCAGCGTTGGGTACCGGCAACGACCAGTTGTGCCGAACCAATTATCGTGGTATGAGCAGTGGTGGAAGTAGTTCTTGTATGAGTTACTTGCGGCAAGGATTAGTGTGCAGATTAGTGGTGGCTCAGGGATCACTTGTCGTCGTTTGAACCATTTGAATGGAGCAACTTTAAAATGTGATGCAAGGTGTCGTTTTGATATTCATTAGAACGTCCAATGTCCCGATCCTTGAGAAAAACCCTGAGAAATCACGCTAGATTACCGGTTTTAGGGTATTTACGTTTAATCGAGATTTTGATTAATTTTAGCGAAAAGTATCAATTTTATTAACGGCTTAATGCTCTCATGGAACTCAACTGAAATCATGAAATTAACATTAACTTTTGCTTATTTGTTAAGAAACTGAAATTACGGCTTATTTGATTGAATGAGATTAACACTACCCAAGGTTTTAACGTTTTAATGAAAACTAAAATCGTATAACTTTTCAGATAATTGCACACTTTCGGTTGCAAAAATTTCAGATTCAAAATCCCAAGAAACAGTTAAATTATCTCCATTCAAATACGTTTCGAATGAAACCAGAAGAATTCGATTTGATTAAAAATTAGCTGAGCTTTTATGGTGCCATTGAAAAAAAAAAATCGCTCCACAAGCTGACTATTTTTTTCGGAGCTAGTTTAGGGCTCTGGGCCTTCGTGAAGTTTTCCGATGTTTTCGAGAACAATACTTTTAAAATTTTTGAAATAAGACTAAAATTTCAAAAGAGCCAAACAGCCATTCAAAGCTTATTCTAAGTATACTTTTCGAAAAGATCGGAAAATTTCGCGAATGTTTCATGTTTCAACGTTGAAAACCGGATCATTAGTTGCTGAGATATCGACTTTAGAAAATGTTCGGTTGTTTGGGTGAGACTTAGAAAACTTTAATTTTCCTGTTTCTTTTTCTTTAAGCCGCTGTATCTCAGCAACCAGAGGTCCAATCTTCAATGTCTCTTATACAATTTTATAGCAAATCTTCTGAACATGTCAAAAAAAAAAAAATTTTAAGAAATGCTCACTCATGGTCACTATTTTTAAAAATCGAAAACTGCAAATATTTCGCTAAAATCAAACTTTCGGTGACTTTACTTCTCTCTGGCTCAAAAAATGCGGGGTTTTGTGAAATTTTGGGAAATTGAGTTTTTGTGAAAAAAGTTGATTAAAAAAATCAGCAAATTGTTTTTTTCCGTGTACCTCTTTTTCTCAATACTCCTCAGTAATACCTACAACTTGGCCGAAGACACCAAATTTATCAGAAACTTCACTCAAAAGTTACAGCTGTTTGAATATTCACGTACCATTTTTATGGTTTGGTCTGCAGGGTGCCCACATATTCCCAAAAGTGAGATTCTCATTGGAAATTTAATGCTCTATCTTCGATCCTGAAAAGTCATCAGCGATTGAAAAAAACATTTTTGTATGAAAAACACCTTTTTCACCAATTTCGGGCTCGAGTAATAATGGATTAATCTTAGCCAATTTTGCTTCAAATTGGCACAGATGCTTCAAAAAACTCAAAAAATATAGGCCTTTGCAAATATTTATGTCACCGTCCCCTTCAAAATCGTGCAAGTTGTGAAAAGCTCTCCAACAAAGTGCACACCTCAAACTACAGCAGAAAAAAACTATCTAAGACACACACCCTAGTTTAAAACTGGTCTAAAGTGGTCGAAAGCAATAAAGCTCAGTCGAGACACGCACCACTCTAAGCGAGCGGGGGGGAGAAGGGGTTGGATTTCAAGTGTGCAAATATTTTGTGTGCTGTTATTATTTGCACAGAGGGAGAATTTGGTGCAAAGTGTGCAATAATGATTGCAAAACAACTGAATAGATCTATAATGCATTTCAAAACAGAGCAATTCCATGCCAAATAGGGAATCGGTTGTACCGGACCCTCTCCGATTGCAATAAAACTCTGTAAACATGTTATCCTACGCTTACATAAACCATTTTTGTGTATATGGAGCCAGTTTCACTCGATAATGACATTTAAGAAGGGCGTAAGGGTTTTAAATATTTTTGTATTTCATAATTTAAATATTTCTGTATTTCGAAGCCGTTGCTTCGTATCAAAAAGTGGTCAAAGACAAACTTGTAGGAAATTTGATGAGCTTTCCGAAAAAAATACACTGAAAGAAAAAAAAAAACATTTTACGTTTATAACATTTTCTGATTTTTAAATTTAAAAGTCAAATTTGAAGGTGAGCCCGCGATTTTTTTTTCGTTAGAATTTTTTTGTGAAAATAGCCTAAGATGTTACAAAATACTTACGAAAAATGCAGGATGGAGCAACTCACCTAAAAAAATTATAAAAATCATTTATTGAAACTGTTTTTTAAAGTGCTCTAAACGTCAAAATTATCAAAAAAAAATGCATGCCGAAATCGATTTTCCAGAAAATTTTACATAAATGTCGCCATATTTACCACCGTCATAAGTCCAATCTTTGTGAAATTACAGCAGTTTTAAAAATAAAAATGTTGTAAAAATTGTTTTTTATGGTTTTTGACAATTTCTATATGACAGACTTGATTTTTCAGTCTCGTGAATATTTTTACCGAAAAGCTTGTCCAGTTTCCCATAAGATTGTCTTTGACCACTTTTCGAAATAACTCGTTTTTTTGATGATTTAAGTAAATTTACTATCCAGGAAACTACCATCCACTAAACTACACTGAAAAAAATATTCAGTATTCCGTTATGAGTAATGCAATTAGCTTATACATATCTGCGAGCCCATACTTCCAATTGAAATGTTGTCAAAGACAATCTTATGGGAAATTGGACGAACTTTCCGCTAAAAATATTCACGAGACTGAAAAATCAAGTCTGTCATATAGAAATTGTCAAAAACTCTCAAAAAACAATTTTTTCAACTTTTTATTTTTAAAACCGCTGTAACTTCACAAGGATTGGACTTATGACGGTGGTAAATATGAAGACTTTTATGTAAAGTTGTCTTAAGAATCAATTCCCGCATTCGGTTTTTGAAAATTTAGACTGATTGCGCACATAAGAGCGTCTGTTTGATCCTGTCGCACTTTCTTTCCCGGTAATTACAAACAAAAGTTCTCGCGGTACAAAACAAAACTATTTATTGCAAAAACTGTTTATTTGCTTTTAAACTAAACTGTATTTAGCAGTTTCTGTACTGAACGGAACTGTTCTGACCTGTTCTGAGGTCTGTCAGGGAATGGGCCTGATCTTGGGATGTTTTCCCTCAAGAAACTGAGCGGTCAGGACAAGTTCACTGACCCTTTTCATTCTGTTTGTGTTCTGTGAGTACAAATATGTGTGTGTTTACAAGTAACGTAGAGTGAGAAAACTAGACAACAGAAACTGCGGTAAAAACTACACGAAAACAGTACAGTACAAAAGTTTCTGACTAGAATCTTAATCTTGTGTGTAAACATGCCGCCCGCCTTGAAAGACGGCGGCTCTGAGCGTGCTTTCAACATAAATCTTCTTGCATAAAGTCTCCGGTTAACTTCTGTACTGTCTTGGTCTGAACTGTTACAAAACTAATGTGTGTATGTGTGTGATCAAACGATCAATCGTCTTTTCTTCCTTCTTTCTTCTTCTTGTTCAATCACTGTCCGATGTTGCCAAACATAAAATGCCGCCCGCCATGCTGATACGGGGCTGTGAGCGATGCTTCGCTGAACCTGCTTCTACTGTTGCTCGACTGTAAGCTGTAACTGCAGAGTCGAACTGCTGCTGCTGACGGGTCCGAACTGCTGTTGCTGGCTTGACCTGCTGCTGCTGCTTCTTGCTTCCTCTCGACCGCTGCTTTTGTACGCGTGACCAGGGTGTCACCTCGCGTACCGATTGTACTGTAACTTGCGCTGCTGTTGTTGTTGAAGTTGTCGTTGTTGCTGTCCTAGTTTGTACTCCTGCCTTCACCGTAACTGTTGGGACTTTCACCCGCTTCTCAACTCATCCTCGCCAACAGTATCTTTGGGACTTGAACCCGCATCAAAAAGCGACCGTAATGTTGAGACCAGTGTGTCTCCTTCCAACTTGAAGTCATGTCGCGAACATGACCCGTACGTACGTGTTGACTGTAGATGGAACCAGTGTTCCCGAAACTGTTTACTGTGGCCGTTGAGGATGGGCTGACTGACTAAGACGACTCTCGACTTCTTCTGTCGAGTTCCAGCAAATGTTGAAGTACCTGTTAAGCAGAGTGATTGAGCGGATGCTCACGAACAGTATTTCAGGTACTTAACTTGGAGAACTGTTGGAGCGGCTGTTCTGACCCGTCCGATCACGAACGCGCCGCCCCCGAGGGCTTGTTTGCTGGAACCTCGACACCGATTGTAGCATGCGGTGATTCTGGATTGGTAGCTGTAGTGCCCAGCAGTCCTTCTGACCGCCGAACCGATGACGTGCAGACAGTTCTTGCAGCTGTCCGTCCAAACGTTGATTGCAGTGCTGCATCCGACAGTCCGTTGCACTGTGGACTGCAGCTTCGTTGCCTTCGCTGAACTGTTGCTGTGCAGATCCCTTTTCCAGTAGTCGTAGACCACCAGGTTGTTGTTGAAGATCTGCTCCTGAACAGTGATGTTGATCAGCTGTAGTTGTTGTTGTGGTTCCAGCTGCACCGTACCTGAGTGTGAGAGCGCTGAGCGACTGATCGCAACCAAAGTTGACAGAAAATACTCAACTCGTGACGGTGGTGGGGGGCTGTTCTGGCCCGTCCGACCACGAACTTGCCACCCCTCATGCCTCTGGTGCTGGAACCAGCTGTCAGCGTTAGATGTGCTGACCTCCGATGACTTGCCGGCTTCGGCCGCAAGCTTTAGTTGACTGCTGCACCTTGACTTCCGTTCCACCGAAGATGTACTACGGGACTTCTCGACCGTAGTTTGCGTGCGCTAACTGTAGAGCTGAACTTGAATTTGCGCTCGCTGTGCTCGTCCATCTCGCAAAGATTCCAAAAGGGGTGCATCTTTTAGAACACGACTTATGCACACAGACATACAAACACAAAACTTCCAAATTGACGAGCACGAACATTCCTGACTCCAGGACAGTTTAACGGACCAACACACAGGTTACCTTACATTAAATTGCGACGACTGCAGATACAGTAGAATGGACTTAGACCGTTGTCAGTCCACTACCAGTGATGTCCGAGGGAAGTTACGCTGTGAAAAACATTTCATTAGCTTTTTGAAATTCGAACAATAAATTAACTTCCCTGGTGTGCGGAGGCCTCCCAGCCTCCGCCGGTGGAGGAGTCCGAGTTCTCCCCGTGGTACGGTAGATGTTGTGTTTCTTACTGTCGCTGCTGTTGGTCTGTTGCTGGCCGTACTGTACTGTGGACGACTGTTGCCGTCTGCGACGCTGACACTGTTCTATGCTGTGCTGCTGTACTGTTCTGGTCAGATTCTTCTGCTGTTGCTGCGTCCCAGGGCTGCCACTGGAACCGACGTTTTCTCTTCCGATCTCGTACAATTCAACTGCCGCAGATTGATCCTCGCCCGTAGCCTATGGTGCTTGACTGTACGCACTGCTGCCGGTTGCAGCTCCGATTCACCTTCGCAAAACACCAAAGCGCGAAGTACAGCGGAATTGTGATGTTCGGAACGCCCGTAGCTTCTTGAACACGACGCACTGCATGCGTTTCTTCCGTCTCGGGTCATCACCGGAGAAAGTCGCACAACCAAACGTCCCGTCGCAGGAAATAACGAAATTTCCCTGCTGCACTTTTCGCGGAACGATTTTTCTTCCAACCGAGTCGACCGAGGTAAACAAATTTCCATTTCGTTTGACGTTTCTCCTCTTCGTCAGATCTGTCACCTCCAGTTTCGCCGTTCCACTTTCGCCGATGGTAGAGCTGCGCGGTATTACACCGGCGCACACAACTTTTCACAATTTTGGATTTCGCTCATGTTTTGGTCTCGTGTGGCAAAATGACAAGACAAAATGGCGACACAGAACAAAATGGTGGATACAGTACGACGTTTTGGCACAATTAACACGGATTTTCGACACGGACAACTTAACTTTCAGGTTGTAACTGACGGCGTGCAGACTTCTGCAGTACTTTTCTGCAGACTTTTCTTCAGTGCGGTGAAATAGCTCCCAGCTCTTCACGGCGCTGACAGTTGGTGTCGTACGATTACCGAAGATGGCGGATCGTCGAGTGTTCTTTTTCAGCCAAGGGTTTCCAGAAGCGTTTATTACTTGCCAGTCTGCCAATTAATTACTCAAATTCCTGGTCCAAAATGATTAATTACATAAATTACTTAATTACTTTTCACTACGATAAAAAAACATTTAATTTTAATTTAAGTATTCATTTCTACGGTTCTGAACTAAATTATTTATAAATAGCTCATTCGATAGCTCTTCTAAAAAATATGCTGTTTATTAATTTTTTTTGTACCGATCTGGATATTGTGAATTATAATTTTAATTGAAAATAGCGATCAAATTTCAAAAATGCCCCCACTAGAGGACGCTGATACTTTGGGTGATGTTTACATAATATCTTACAGCGAATTAATTGGTTTGAAATTTGGAATTGTTTTATTTTATTATAAAATTGACATCATTTCAGGTAAAAAATAAGTAGCTCAATTGCTATAAACAATAATATTTGTTTTATGGCCAATTTAACCTGTTCATTATCTGATTCGAAATTCCATTATGTTTCACGTTTCAATCAACCGTACCCTTATCAATCAATTGCAAAAGAAGATTATTGAAGTCGTGTTTGTCATAAAGGCAAAACAACATACTGTACTGTTTTACTTCAATGTTTGAGTTTTAATATAATTAATTATTAATTTAAAATTGTATTCAGTTTATTGCAAGTTTATCGAAGTTGTTTGAAAAAAGGCCCCCTGAATTTTCGAGCCAAACATAAACTTTGACAAATATTTGCAGCGGCTCTTCATGAAAATTGTGAAATTCATCAAAATAACGTTAAGTTTTAAAATGTTTTTCAACATTGGTTTGACATTACTTTGCATTTTTTTTCTCAAGCATATTAAAAAAATCCGTTACTGAAAATACGGATTATGTGAAATGTGACAATTACATTGGATTTAATTTGTGCATCTGAATATTAGTCGATTTTAATTTCACTGAGTTTGATTTTTAACATTTGTCTCAGACATATTTGGAAATTTTTCGGGAAAATAGTTTAGCTCTTTAGAGAGATAAGGACTGTCAATTTCTGCTGATTATGAAAAATATAAAAATTGTATTTTTCGTATTATTTTTGATAATTTTTTTATTATTTTCAATATTTTTTAAATTATTTTTAATATACTTTTATTGATTTTTAAATTGCTATCACTTGAAAAATTGTTTTAAAAAATGATAATTCACTATTTTTTTTTTAATTATATGATCCACATAAACTTTTTTTGATAATTTTGACTGCCTATTAGAAGGAAAAGATTAAAAAAATAATCAATTCTAATGTAGTTCTTGCAAAACAAAAAAAAACATATTTTTATAATTACTTAATGAAAATGAATAGATTTCGGATTCACTAAACATGTTTCACTGGGTAATGTATATGATGGCGTTGCGTTTTGTTGTTAATCAGCTTCTATAAACTTCATGTAAAAATAAATTTTAGGAGAGTTTTAGGAGAGAACTATGGCAAATTAGGCCTTCTACATACAGAGCCAGTCTATTTTAATCTTTATGTTTCAATCTTATTTGAAATTAATAAAATACTGTTATAATAGATTATATGTAAAAAGTAAATAGTTTCGTAGAAGAAGCACAATTAAAAAAAAATAATTACTTAAATTACTCAAAAATTACTTAAATTACCAATCAACTACATTAAATTACTCTAATTACCATAAATTACTAATTAATTAAAGAATTACCTAATTACCAGCTAAAAATCAAAGTAATTATTAATTACTTGCCAGCACGAGGCCTTGCTGGAAACCCTTGTTTTCAGCACTTCTTCACTTCAACGGAATGGCTGCCGGCGCCATCTTCGGCGACGATTGTTTACGGCACAAATTCAGTGGCCCGACGGACACGATCCATCGGCTTCGGAACCAGGATTTACGGCGCGACATGATCCGGCTCGAAGGACCATTTTATGATTGCGCACATAAGAGCGTCTGTTTGATCCTGTCGCACTTTCTTTCCCGGTAATTACAAACAAAAGTTCTCGCGGTACAAAACAAAACTATTTATTGCAAAAACTGTTTATTTGCTTTTAAACTAAACTGTATTTAGCAGTTTCTGTACTGAACGGAACTGTTCTGACCTGTTCTGAGGTCTGTCAGGGAATGGGCCTGATCTTGGGATGTTTTCCCTCAAGAAACTGAGCGGTCAGGACAAGTTCACTGACCCTTTTCATTCTGTTTGTGTTCTGTGAGTACAAATATGTGTGTGTTTACAAGTAACGTAGAGTGAGAAAACTAGACAACAGAAACTGCGGTAAAAACTACACGAAAACAGTACAGTACAAAAGTTTCTGACTAGAATCTTAATCTTGTGTGTAAACATAGACGTTTAGAGCACTTTTCAAAAAAAAAAGTTTCAATGAATGATTTTTGTTATTTTTTTAGGAGAGTTGCTCCACCTTGCATTTTTAGTGAGTATTTTTGTAAAATCTTAGGCTATTTTCATACAAAATTCTAGCGAAAACAATCGTGGGCTCACCTTCAAATCTGACTTTTAAACTTTAAAATTTGAAAATCTCATAAAAGTTGCGTGTTTTTTTCTTTCATTGTATTTTGCCTTCCTCACTGAGGTAAGGCTATAATCCTGCTCTAAAATTGAACTTTTTATTAAAAGCTCGAAAACCCACCTTGATGTATACATATCGACTCAGAATCGAAAACTGAACAAATGTCTGTGTGTATGTGTGTGTGTATGTGTGTGTGTATGTGTGTGTGTATGTGTGTGTGTATGTGTGTGTGTATGTGTGTGTGTATGTGTGTGTGTATGTGACCAATAATGTCACTCAGTTTTCTCAGCACTGGCTGAACCGATTTTGACCAAACCAGTCGCATTCGACTTGGTTTAGGGTCCCATACGGTGCTATTGAATTGTTTAAAGTTTCGATAAGTAGTTCAAAAGTTATGTATAAAAATGTGTTTTCGCATATTTTCGGAAGATGAATAAATGGCAGTAAACTGAACCAAACATCATCATGTTATACATCGTTATTTAGGTAATTGAAAGACCTTTCCAACGAGTCCACAACATTGAAGATCTGGCAACCCTGTCTCGAGTTATAACCACTTAAGTGATATTTATGTACTTTTTTGTAGCCGGATCTCATTTAAATGTATGTAAACAATGTCCGGATCCATCATCCGACCCAGCGTTGGTTAGGTAATCAAAAGACCTTTCCAACGAATCTACAACATTGAAGATCTGGCAACCCTGTCTCGAGTTATAACCACTTAAGTGATATTTATGTACTTTTTAGAAGCCGGATCTCACTTAAATGTATGTAAACTATGTCCGGATCCATCATCCGACCCATCGTTGGTTAGGTAATGGAAAGACCTTTCCAACGTGTCCAAAACATTTAAGATCTGGCAACCCTGTCTCGAGTTCTGACCACTTAAGTGATATTTATGTACTTTTTTGTAGCCGGATCTCACTTAAATGTATGTAAACAATGTCCGGATCCATCATCCGACCCATCGTTGGTTAGGTAATCGAAAGACCTTTCCAACGAGTCCACAACATTGAAGATCTGGCAACCCTGTCTCGAGTTATGACCACTTAAGTGATATATATGTACTTTTTTGTAGCCGGATCTCACTTTAATGTATGTAAACAATGTCCGGATCCATCATCCGACCCATCGTTAGTTAGGTAATCGAAAGACCTTTCCAACGAGTCCACAACATTTAAGATCTGGCAACCCTGTCTCGAGTTCTGACCACTTAAGTGATATTTATGTACTTTTTTGTAGCCAGATCTCACTTAAATGTATGTAAACAATGTCCGGATCCATCATCCGACCCATCGTTGGTTAGGTAATTAAAAGACCTTTCCAACGAGTCTTAAACATTGAAGATCTGGCAACCCTGTCTCGAGTTCTGACCACTTAAGTGATATTTATGTACTTTTTTGTAGCCGGATCTCACTTTAATGTATGTAAACAATGTCCGGATCCATCATCCGACCCATCGTTGATTAGGTAATCGAGATACCTTTCCAACGAGTCCACAACATTGAAGATCTGGCAACCCTGTCTCGAGTTATGACCACTTAAGTGATATTTATGTACTTTTTTGTAGCCGGATCTCACTTAAATGTATGTAAACAATATCCGGATCCATCATCCGACCCATCGTTGGTTAGGTAATTAAAAGACCTTTCCAACGAGTCTTAAACATTGAAGATCTGGCAACCCTGTCTCGAGTTCTGACCACTTAAGTGATATTTATGTACTTTTTTGTAGCCGGATCTCACTTAAATGTATGTAAACAATGTCCGGATCCATCATCCTACCCATCGTTGATTAGGTAATCGAAAGACCTTTCCAACGAGTCCACAACATTGAAGATCTGGCAACCCTGTCTCGAGTTATGACCACTTAAGTGATATTTATGTACTTTTTTGTAGCCGGATCTCACTTTAATGTATGTAAACAATGTCCGGATCCATAATCCGACCCATCGTTGGTTAGGTAATTAAAAGACCTTTCCAACGAGGCCTAAACATTGAAGATCTGGCAACCCTGTCTCGAGTTCTGACCACTTAAGTGATATTTATGTACTTTTTTTGTAGCCGGATCTCACTTAAATTGTATGTAAACAATGTCCGGATCCATCATCCGACCCATCGTTGGTTAGGTAATTAAAAGACCTTTCCAACGAGTCTTAAACATTGAAGATCTGGCAACCCTGTCTCGAGTTCTGACCACTTAAGTGATATTGATGTACTTTTTTGTAGCCGGATCTCACTTAAATGTATGTAAACAATGTCCGGATCCATCATCCGACCCATCGTTGGTTAGGTAATTAAAAGACCTTTCCAACGAGGCCTAAACATTGAAGATCTGGCAACCCTGTCTCGAGTTCTTACCACTTAAGTGATATTTATGTACTTTTTTTGCAGCCGGATCTCACTTAAATGTATGTAAACAATGTCCGGATCCATCATCCGACCCATCGTTGGTTAGGTAATTAAAAGACCTTTCCAACGAGTCTTAAACATTGAAGATCTGGCAACCCTGTCTCGAGTTCTGACCACTTAAGTGATATTGATGTACTTTTTTATAGCCGGATCTCACTTAAATGTATGTAAACAATGTCCGGATCCATCATCCGACCCATCGTTGATTAGGTAATCGAGATACCTTTCCAACGAGTCCACAACATTGAAGATCTGGCAACCCTGCCTCGAGTTCTGACCACTTATGAGCCCTTGAGTGACATGTGTGTTTTTTTGGATCAAATTTGTGTCCAAATCCATCATATTACATATCACCCATTGTTGGAAAAGAGTGAGGAAGGCACCAACCACATAGGTGGATTAAGTTAGTTTTTTTCGAAAAGCCCGCATTTTTTTTACAAGTTTGTCTTTGACCACTTTTTGATTTTGATGCAACGGCTTCGAGATACAGAAATATTTAAATTACGAAATACAAAAATATTTAAAATGCTTACGCCCTTCTCAAATGTCATTATCGAGTGAAACTGTCTCCATATACACAAAAATTGCTTACATAGGCGTAGGATAACAAAGATTCATTGAAATCTGAGATGGTCGAGAAAAAAGTACCTAAACAAATTCTGAGCTGGAATTGCTCAACACTTTTTTCATTAAAGTGTTGGAACCATGGCTCGTAATTTCAATTATTGAACTTTTTATTTTTATGTAGATAGGCCATTATGCTCGCACTTATATCACCGACGTGTTTGAAATTTCCAATCCTCAACTGCTTTCATGCAGCAGAAACCCACTTCCGGGGTTCAAAATCATTACCGCCGGCGGTTTCTTCATTCTTCTGCACCAATAAAGGTATCGATTCCTTTCGGTTTCGATTTCCACCACATTCCTAACATTCTCACCCACCAGCACCTCTCAAAACGCCGAGGAAGCTGTGCCTGGCATTGATTAGAATATATCGAGGATAGATTGCACTCTGCGCACAGTTGCGTGGGTGGGGGAATCGATGATGATGGGGGCGGGTTTTTCCACCTCCTGCCTGCGTTCATTGCGGCTTTTCCAACCATCAATCATTAGCATGCACAGAAAAAAATATGTAAATTTACACAGCACGTAATTGCTGTTTATAATGTAAACTCACTCAATGTAATGTTGAAATATGATGTAATGAGCAAAAAGTCATGGAAATTACTCCGATGTAAATCTAAATCTAATGTAAATCATGAATCTAATGGAAACGTTGAGCATGGAAACTCAAATCTGATGAATTTCTACCCGTGTTCGGCTTCCTGTAAATTCCCATTTAATGTAAATCATATATCCAATGTATTTCTGCCAACGTTGACTTCAAAACTACCCGAACTAAAAATAGTTATATTTGGTTCTCTTTCTATCGCTCTCATACTTCGCTGGGCCACTGCCTGAGCCTTGACCTGAACAAGTTGATGCTTCAGCCGCTCGTTTATAAAATGCGAAGATGGCTCAGTCGGCAGCGGGTAGCAGCAGTAACACCGAACATCCTACCCGTCGTCCGTTCGATTCCAGTCCAGCGTTATTCCACTTGGCTGTCGACGAGAAAGCGTCCCCTACCTGTGAAACAACCTTTTAAAATCCAAATTTCCTTTTGCTGCCCGCATCAATCATTTTAAAATAGAACATAGGCCACACCCTTTTCCTACTGCAATCCAAGTCAAGCTTCTCATTCCCACTGGCCAATCAGAATTAGTTGATTTGAACTAATGTAAATTCCAAAAGTAATGTAAATTCCAAATCTAATGTAAATTTTCAAAACTAATGTAAACTTCCAATGAATCTAATGTAAATTTCCAATGAACCTAATGTAACTATACATCATTTATCATGATACCTTTTGGTACATGATAAATAATGTAAATTTACAGGAATATTTTTTTCTGTGTGCAGAGGAGCAGAGATGCCGGCACTCTTGAAATTATTTATACTGCTCTTATCATCTGGGCAGGCAGTAGAAGTGCGGCAGAGGGCCCTCCCACAGCATAAGGGAAAATGGCTAGGGGAGAGTAGCAAGTTTTATTTTTTTATTAGAATTTCATGTAAAGTTGCATGAAAATTTAAAATAATTGACGTGAACCCCCTATTTCTTCAACATCCCGATGAGATTGCAAAAGGTTTGTATTTTTAGCAGATTCGATTGATTTTTTTTTCAAGTGTTTCATTTGCTGTCGATCAGTCGTTTGTGGGTGACTCTCCTGACTAGGGTAGTCAACATTGTGTTTTTTAAAAGAAATATTTAAAAAAGTGAGTTATGCAAAGTGATGGTTTTGTAAAAAAAAAACAAACAAATATCTGTTAAAAAAAATTCGTGGTTGATTGAAAAAGTAACTTTTTCTCTTCAACCCACGGCAATCTTTTTTATGACCTGCAAAAACACCCTCGACATCGATTTCGAGCCTTTACGATGATTGAAAGTCAGAATTTGATCCGAAATTGTGAAATCGATTATCGCCGACTGATTAGGTACGTGATGTGGTAGAAATTTTTCTTCCTGACAGCTTCTCGACTGGAGGGGTCGTTTTTTTGCCTTGAAAGTCGAGTTTTTTCTTTCACTTTATAAGCTTCTTGGCACAATGTAGCACTAATTAAATTTGAATATCAATTAAAAGAGAATGTATTAAATTTTAATACAATAACACCTCCCTTATTGTTGACACAGGGGGAAAGGATGTTTTGCGCTCCAGGGAGAAGACATTTTAGCTGCCGCGACGAACACTTCCCAACAAAGGATCACTTTTCCGCTTCGGGTGAACCCTTTACAGAGGGCGATGGACAGTGTCGAAAATCAACCCCTCGGAAATTTGTGTGGAGTTTACCGTGATCTGGTGCAGGCTTGTAAAGCGATGCACAGCAGTATCAGTGGCGTGTCAAGTGCGCCAACTGTGATGGCAATCGCACGCAGAACTAAAGTGACTGTGCTGCTCTCGCCTGTGCCAAAGTCACCCCTTTTTGCGGTTCCCGTCTTTCCTTCGGGAGCTCCACGTGCGGGGCGAGGGAGGTATGTTGATTACTTCAGGTCAGAATTCCGGACACCTTTCCCGAACGAATCCCCGACCAGACACGGAAGGGGTTAGCGCTGATTGCTACCTTTTGTTCGTCGTCGTACGCATACTGGAGGGCGATTCTGGTCGTAATAGAATTAACGGAAAAGCGATCCACGAAAAGGGGGAATAAATAAACAATCTACCCCCACTCTCTCCCTTCTTGTCCAACTTGAGAAGGGGGGAGGGGGGGGGGAGGAAAACCCGTTGACTAACTTACATCTGATGGGATTCCGGTGGCTTTATTATCGATCAATTAGGGATATATTTGGGGAGATTCCGGAAATGAAACTTTTGGCGCGATTGGTTGGTTCGGCAAAGGTTCGATCCGAAACAAATTTCGAAGGAAAGTTTAATCTAATTTTGTGGTATTTGAGGGTTAGCGTACTAAATTAATTTGATTTGGTTTGTGACTATTTTTGACATTGTTTTTGGTCTAATTTTGAGCTGCTAAGGGGAGTGAAACTTGTAGTAAGGCTGATGCAAATAATTTTCAAAGTTTTTGTCCCTCGGCATAAGTCGAGGTCGAGGGGGCGGGCAAAATAAAAATATATATATACAGCAATTCCATTTCAAAAGAGAATAAACAGAAAAAATCGTTTTCCGATCGTGTTAACAAAATTCTGGGGGTTCTTTGGCCAAAATATTTAGACCTGTATTTTTTTTTGTTTGACCATTAGGGCTACCTACACCTTGCTAGGGTTTTCCCAAAACTGACAATTTTCGTCATTTTTTGCAAAAAAAAAAACATAACTCCACGCCATTTCAGCTCATTGTTGCTGTCTTGGACGCAACTGAAAGGTAATTAAATGGCTTTTCTAAAAAAAATAGTTTGGAAGCCAAAAAATCGAGCCCAACGTTTTGACGGTGCCTGGACCAAAAAATTCCCCGGACTCCCGCAAAATCAAACTTTTTTCAGTAAAATTGCTGTATCTCGCCAATAGTTCATTTTAGTTTGAGATTTACATTGATTATTATGTAAAATTGTCTGGGGAACACGATGGTGATAAAATAAAAGAAATTAAAATATAAGGAATTGGTCTAAACTGAATTTTTATACACAAAACGTTAAAATATTATATTAGGGGGCATTTAAGGGTTAAAATTTTATTTTCATCAAATTCCTTGGACAATTTTCAATTAAATGCAACATGTAGAAAGTTTTTTGTTCAATAGTTTCAAAGTTATGATAAAAAGAAAAAAAATTGGAAAATCGTCAAAAAAGAGGGCGTTGTCAAAAATAGAGGGATGATCCAATCAGCACCAAACTTGGAATTTTTGATAACAACCGATTGATGAACGTGGGCGAAATGGAACCCAAAATCGGACTTAATTGAACGCGGCTGGTTCCCTGGTATGAAAAATAGTGTTTCTTATGTAAAAAAATACGAAGAATCGATTGGTGATGGTTTTTTTAAATTTCTCAAAAATCTGTCTGTATTTAGAGCGGAGGCTTCATGCGGCCATCCAAAATGCACTTAACTTATGTGAAAATGTCCCGCTATAAGAGTATTTTTGGCCATTTTCAAATGTAAGGACAGATTTTAAAAATCTGAAAATATTTTTATCGTAAAGATCAGACAATTTTACATAACAAAGACGATTTGCACTTAATTGTTTGACACATTTATGTTGATATAGAAATAAAACTAAATAAAAAGATTGAAGAATCAGTTTTGGGAGAATTTTCTTAAACGCAGAATAAACTGCCTTTTACATAATTTTTATTTTTATCAACATAAATGTGTTAAACTATCAAGTGCAAATCGTTATTATTTTGTAAAATTGTTTGATCTTTACAATCAAAATATTTTCAGTTTTGTAAAACCTGACCTAACATTTGAAAATGGCCAAAAATGCTTTTATAGCGGAATTGGGATTAAATGAACCCTAGATGATCTTTGCGATGCAAGTGGTTATTTTTACTGGATTCCTGGGACATTTTCACATAAGTTAAGTGCATTTTGGATGGCCGCATAAAGACTCCGCTCTAAATACAGACCGATTTTCAAGAATTTTAATTTTGGTATTTTTTAATCCGGCTGAAACATTTTTGGTTCCTTTGCTATACCCAAAGAAGCCATTTTGCATCATTAGTTTGTCCATATAATTTTCCATACAAATTTGGCAGCTGTCCATACAAAAACGATGCATGAAAATTAAAAAAAAAATGTATCTTTTGAAGGATTTTTTTGATCGATGTCTTCGGCAAAGTTGTAAGTATGGACATGGACTACACTAAAAAAAATGATATACGGTTAAAAAAAATTTGGTGAATTTTAATTTCACTTTTTGTTACTAAAACTTGATTTGTAACAAAAACACTATTATTATTTTTTCTGATATGTTTTAGGTGACATCAAATGCCAACTTTTCAGAAATTTACAGAATGGTCAAAAAATCTATTACCGAGTTTTGAATTTTTGAATCAATACTGATTTTTTGCAAAAAAATCAAAATATTTGTCGCAACAATTTTTCAATTTAACTTTTCGATGTAAAATCGAATTTGTAATCAAAAAGTACTTAAATGAAATTTTGATAAAGTGTATCGTTTTCAAGTTATAGCCATCTTTTGGTAACTTTTTTGATAATAATCGTATGAAACATTTGTGACATTTTCCGATCTTTCCGAAAACAATATTTTCATTTTTTTTTCAAAGGACGTAATATTGAATTTGCATGGAAAATTATATGGACAACTAATGGCATACCGAAAAAGTTTCAGCCGGATTAAATAATACAAAAATTCATTTACTAAAAAAATACTTATTTTGTAAAGAACTGTTCATATGTATTTCATTTGAAAAAAGGGAGTTATATACGAGCAATTCCGACTCAAATCAGAATTTTTTCTGATACTTTTGTACCCGACCCTCTCCGATTTCAATGAAACTTTGTAGACATGTTATCCTAGGCCTATTTAAGCCAGTTTTGTGCATATGGAGCAAATAGTACTCGAGAATAACATTTGAGAAGGGCGTAAGGTATTTAAATATTTTTGTATTCTGTAATTTAAAAATTACTGTTTCTCGAAGCCGTTGCATCGTATCAAAAAGTGGTCAAAGACAAACTTGTAGGAAATTGGACGGGCTTTCTGAAAAAAATACACTGAAACAAAAATACACGCCAAATCTATGAGATTTTTTGATTTTTAAGTCTTAAACTTAAATTTAAAGGTGATGCCACGACTTTTTTCGTTCAAAATTGTTGAGGAAATAGCCTAAAATGTTACTTAAAAACTGACGAAAAATGCAGGATGGTATGTCTCTCCTAAAAAAATACAAAAATCATTTACTAAAACTGTTTTTTTGAAAAGTGGTCTAAACGTCAACATTTTTAAAAACCGGTAGTGGGAATCGATTCCCCAGACAATTTTACATAAAAGTCTCCGTATTGACCATTGTCCTATGTCCAATCCTTGGGAAGCGGTTTAGCGGTTTTAAAAATAAAAATGTTGAAAAAACGGGATTTTTGGTGGTTTTTGACAATTTTTATATGACAGACTTGGTTTTTCAGCCTCGTAAATATTTTTAACGGAAAGCTCGTCCAATTTCCCATAAGTTTGCCTTTGACAGCATTTCAATTGGATGTAAGGGCTTATAGATATAAGCTTAATAACATTGCTTATAACTGAAAATAGAATATTTTTTTCAGTGTGGTAGAAACCAGGATAGTAAATTTGATTACGTAAATATAAACACGATATAAATCAAAAAGCTGTCAAAGGCAAACTTATGGGAAATTAGACGAGCTTTCCGGTAAAAATATTTACGAGACTGAAAAACCATGTCTGTCATATAGAAAATGCCAAAAACCACCAAAAATCCCGTTTTTTCAACATTTTTATTGTTAAAACCACTGTATCTTCCCAAGGATTTGAATAGGACAATGGTCAATATGGAGACTCTTATGTAAAATTATCTGGGGAATCGATTCCCACTACCGGTTTTTAAAAATTTTGACGTTTAGACCACTTTTCAAAAAAACAGTTTTAGTAAATGATTTTTGTATTTTTTTAGGAGAGACATACCATCCTGCATTTTTCGTCAGTCTTTTGGTAACATCTAAGAGTATTTCCTCAAAAATTTTGAGCGAAAAAAATCGTTACATCACCTTCAAATTTAACTTTTAAACTTAAAAATTGAAAAATGACATAAAAGTGGCGTGTATTTTTGTTTCAGTGTATTTTTTTCAGAAAGCTCGTCCAATTTCCTACAAGTTTGTCTTTGATCACATTTTGATACGATGCAACGGCTTCGAGATACAGTAATTTTTAAATTGCAAAATACTAAAATATTTAAATACCTTACGCCCTCCTCAAATGTTATTCTCGAGTACTATTTGCTCCATATACACAAAAATGGCTTATATAGGCCTAGGATAACATGTCTACAAAGTTTCATTGAAATCGGAGAGGGTCGGGTACAAAAGTACCAGAAAAAATCCTGATTTGAGCTGGAATTGCTCATACGTGCTTTAAAAACAAATTCAAACATTGAAAAACATAAGGAGCACCAACTCCATCAAAATTGCCTCCCATTTCGTCCCAGTTCCCGCACCCGTCTGTGTCATGCAGACTCGAAAGCAGCTTTTCACGGAAAGTTGCCACCGAAAAGCTTCCCGACACATCCGGCTGAACGCACCAAAACAGAGCCGTAATTGCATCAAGTACACAACCAGAAAATTTCGCGATGCCACTCACGAAGGGACATAATTTCCAAGTTCCCACACCTTCTCACGAGGCACTTGAAAAGAGATGTACGCGACTTGCCGACAGAGTGCTCTCAACGGGCTTATTTATCTTCTTTCCGTGCCCCGTGATTTTAATTCGTCCATTTATGATGGGAAATGCAAATTCCGGGGCGCATTTTCTGATGGAGGGTGAAGAATTCTCCTGTCAAATTCTGACACACGAAAAGGACAAGCCTCCGGAGGAACAGATTTGCCACTGTACACAACACTCCTAGGCCTACTATATTTGGAGAGCTTTTGAAACGAGCCTGATTTCAAGTTGAGTGGTGCGATGTCCTTTTGCCTTGTGTCGAACAAAATACTTTTAACCCACGGGATGCATGAATTTGGGTCATTTCACAGAATGCCATTTCATCGAAAAGAAATTCCTTATCGTAAGGTAATTTCATATTAAGCTTACAAATTTGTTTGAATTTGTTTTTCTACAAAATGAGTTATTTCATGAACTGATCATTTTATAGAATTGGTCATTTCACCGAATGGACCATTTAATCGTATGTGCCATTTCATCGAATTGGCCATTTGGCTGAACAATGGTGTTTCTTCGATGCCTTAAACATTTTTTATTATCCTAAAGAATGACCAAACCATCATTCGACAAAACGCCATTCGGTGAAATGACCATGATGAAAGAATGCACAAAAGCTAGCTGCTCGTCCATGGTGGAAAACATGTGCAACTTCCCACCCCTCCACTTTTGAACCGAACAACCGTCCGGATTGCAATATGATTATGTCCACGGCTGTCGGAGGACCGCGTGTACACGATCTGATCCAGAACCATCGCCGCCGTCGACTAGTTTAGTCATTCCACCCACGGGCCGAGCGGCTTTTCCTTTAAACGGATTTTATGCAAATTACTGACCCCACTCCCCGCTTGTCCGGGTTCGACGTTCGAGCAGAGCAGGCTGCACAGATCCGCGCTCGGAAAATTAGTTTCCACAGCAGGTTCCTGGAACCGGTGTCTGTGTGTGTGTGTGTGTGTGTGTGTGTGCTTTGGGAGGTGGACCAGGTGGTGGTGACGCTATGAGCCAGGTGAAACTTTCCAAGAAGGCGCTATTAGTATGGAAATGGTGCCTGGAAAAATGCATAATTTTCATATGGTTTTGCAAATAATGGGCTCCCGGAGTGCTTTCATAATTTGCGGTGGTTTTTTGTTGGTTTTGGAAGGGTTTTTCGAAAACATCTGTTTCAATTTGAAGTTTAATCAGCGCGATCTTAGGGACGTAAAGTTGAACTGTTTCTTTCTGGAGAATGTCTGAGTTTTTAGAATTACTGGTGATATTTGCACAAGGTTTATCGCATTTATTAAACTTCTTTTTTGTTATTTAAGTTAAATTCGATACATTATAATCAAGGGTACATAACAATGCCAGCTAATTTATGCAACAAAAGGGTAATAGACATTTGAAATAATTTTATTTTAACTGAAAGCTAAAATATGTTGCAAACCACCGCCAATCAACCGCCTTAGAACAGTTCTCTCAGATTTCGGTCATTCGATTTTTTGTATTTTTTAATCCGACTGAAACTTTTTTGGTGCCTTTGGTATGCCCAAAGAAGCCATTTTGCATCATTAGTTTGTCCATATAATTTTCCATACAAGTTTAGCAGCTGGCCATACAAAAATGATGTATGAAAATTCAAAAATCTGTATCTTTTGAAGGATTTTTTTGATCGATTTGATGTCTTCGGCAAAGTTGTAGGTATGGATTATTGCCACCACTGCAGGTACAGCAGAAAAACAGGGTTTTGTAGCTTGAAACTGAAGAGCAATTTATTTGCGACTGGAGTGATTGAAGCGTAAACAAGTAATCAACATTAACATCAGATGCCGCGACATAAACAAAAAAACAACTGTCAACCCGTCACTGAAAATGCTAACATCTTGCTCACAGGGCTGCCAATGGAGTACCCGACCCGACTGGTAGTAAGCAATGTATTTCTTATGGAGCGAACTGTCAAACTACCACTCGAATCGGGTATTCCATTAACATGGATATGGACTACACTGAAAAAAAAATGATACACGGTAAAAAAATGGTGATTTTTTATTTAACTTTTTATCAATAAAACTTGATTTGCAAAAAAATACTATTTTTATTATTTTTTGATATGTTTTAGAGGACATAAAACCAACTTTTCAGAAATTTCCAGGTTGTGCAAAAAATCTTTGATTTTTTGAATCAATACTTATTTTTTTTCAAAAAATCGAAATATTGGTCGCAAAATTTTTTCAACTTTATTTTTCGATGTAAAATTAAATTTGCAATCAAAAAGTACTTCAGTTAAATTTTGATAAAGTGCACCGTTTTCAAGTTAGTCGCAGTTTTTCTTTTGCCTTCCTCACTGAGGTAAGGCTACAATCCTGCTCTAAAAATGAACTTTGAATCAAAACGTCGTAGACCCACCTTCATGTATACATATCGACTCAGAATCGAAAACTGAACAAATGTCTGTGTGTATGTGTGTGTGTATGTATGTATGTGGCCAACAAACTAGCTCATGTTTCTCGGCACTGGCTGAACCGATTTGACCCGAACTTGTTGCATTCGACTTGATTTAGGGTCCCATAGATCGAGTTTTATACAGATTGAAGTTTCGATAAGTAGTTCAAAAGTTATGCATAAAAATGTGTTTTCACATATATTTGGATCTCACTTAACTGTATGTAAACTATGTCCGGGTCCATCATCCGACCCATCGTTGATTAGGTTATCAAAAGACCTTTCCAACGAGCCTGAAACATTGATGATCTGGCAACCCTGTCTCGAGATATGGCCACTTAAGTGATATTGATGTACTTTTTTGAAGCCGGATCTCACTTAAATGTATGTAAACTATGTCTGGGTCCATCATCCGACCCAACCTTGGTTAGATTATCAAAAGACCTTTCCAACGAGTCTAAAACATTGAAGATCTGGCAACCCTGTCTCGAGATATGGCCCCTTATGTGATATTGATGTACTTTTTTGAAGCCGGATCTCACTTAAATGTATGTAAACTATGTCCGGATCCACCATCCGACCTATTGTTGGTTAACTTATCAAAATACCTTTCCAACGAGTCCAAAACACTGAAGATCTGGCAACCCTGTCTGGAGATATGGCCACTTAAGTGATATTGATGTACTTTTTTGAAGCCGGATCTCACTTAAATGCATGTAAACTATGTCCGGATCCACCATCCGACCTATTGTTGGTTAGGCTTTCTAACGAGTCCAAAACATTGAAGATCTGGCAACCCTGCCTCGAGATATGGCCTCTTAAGTGATATTGATGTACTTTTTTGAAGCCGGATCTCACTTAAATGCATGTAAACTATGTCCGGGTCCATCATCCGACCCAACGTTGGTTAGATTATCAAAATACCTTTCCAACGAGTCTAAAATATTGAAGATCTGGCAACACTGTCTCGAGATATGGCCACTTAAGTGATATCGATGGACTTTTTGGAAGCCGGATCTAAAAAATAGATGAAACTTGCATACAGCCATTGTTGTGAGGAAGGCTCCAACCACATAGGTGGATTAAGTTAGTTTTTTACATCCAGTACGCAGCTAGTTGAAACCCATCCCCTACCGATCAGGATTACCAGTGAGCATTTTTACTCTTTGAAGGGAATCTGACTTTGCCAATCCAGACCGGAATCGAACCCATCACCTTCCATTTACAAGGCGGAACCCGTAATTTTACGGCCACAGTATCTCGGCTAACAATTAACTTCTTCAGTAACATAATTTTTCATTTCAAGTTAGGTTTAATTCTTTGATTTCATTTAATATCCTTTCCTTTTTTAATTTGAATTTGTTCAGTTTCTTTTTTTATTTAAATTATTAAATTGATAACAAATTTAAATATCTTAAATTTTAAAATTTCCAAAACTTTCATAGGTTTTTTATTTATTTTTTCTTATTTTTAACAATTTTAAAACAACGTGAATTCCTGTCTTTTTTAATTTGAAAAATTGTTAAAAACATAACCATGCTTTTTTGAAATTTAGAATTCAACGAAAAATATTAAACTTAAATGTTACAGTTTGCAATTTATGAATACTTTATTGAATATTTCATTCCTGAATATAAAATTTATAAAAGTTATAAATTTTAAATTTTTTTAAAGTTTTATAAATTTTATAAATTTTAAAAAATTTATAAATTTAATAAATTTTATATTTTTTTTCAAATTTTATAATTAATATAAGTTTTATAACTTTAAATTTTTTATAAAATTTAAGAAATTTATAATCTAATCTAATCTAATTTAAGAAATTTGTAAAGTTCATAAAATGTGTATATTTTTTTACATTAATAAAATGTCCTTCTTCTTCTTAAACTTCTAAAATTTCTAAAATTTCTAAAATTTCTAAAATTTTTAAAATTTCTAAAATTTCTAAAATTTCTAAAATATCTAAAATTTCTAAATTTTTTAAAAATTTTAAAACTTTTAAAATTTTTTAAATTTCTAAAATTTTTTAAATTTCTTAAATTTCTTAAATTTCTTAAATTTCTTAAATTTCTTAAATTTCTTAAATTTCTTAAATTTCTTAAATTTCTTAAATTTCTTAAATTTCTTAAATTTCTTAAATTTCTTAAACTTCTTAAATTTCTTAAATTTCTTAAATTTCTTAAATTTTTAAATTTCTTAAATTTATTAAATTTCATAAATTTCGCGGATCATAGATGAGCTATATTTTGCAAAGCCCGTAATTTGCCATATTCCGGGTTTCACCGGAGTGCCGGGAACCGGTCCCAAAGTAGCCAGATCGGCTCAAAAGTAGTTTTGGGGATCATAGATGAGCTCGATTTTGAAAATGATGAACTTTGACACCCATATTGCCATGACAGACATAGTTTTATTTCTGACCATCCCTTGACCGCTTCGCCCGGGGTAGGGAACCTATCCGCCCTATCCGGAACATCCCCGAAGGTTCAAAATACATGGTCATCACTGTCTGTGGGTAGAACAAAGATCGTAACATGAAAAATTGTATTTTTTCCAAGATTTCTGTTAACAAAATTGTGCCGGACCCAAAAATGGCAACTTTTGACCCTGTTTGACCTAGTGACCTACCGGAATATCTCCGGCCACCGGAATATTTCCGGGTTCTGCGGGTCATTTTTGGAAAATAGACATTCTAACGAGTCCAACTATCAAAAAAAAAAATGCAAATTGGTTGAGTTTTCGCTGTGTTATGGCCATTTTAGTGATTCCAGTTTCACTCATAGGACGCTAGTCTACTCATACGACCTTTTGAAAAAGATTTATTGAGCAACATCAGCTTATTTCAAAAGTTGTGCTGGAATTCCGACCGCCACGCAAAGCTTCTTTGTTTACGTTTGGATGTCATTTTCCATCCTTCGATGTAATTTGGTGGCTTAACCACAAAGGACGGAGGGCGGAGTCATTAGCGTGCGCCAGGATATCTGCACCGGACGACTGGTTCCATCTGTTATTGCAACTCGGAAGAACCTTCTCTGGGGAGCACTTTTGTTGGCTGGTTGGCTGGGAATGCAGTGATAATAAATTAATTGGGAATGTGAATAAACGTGTGGGTGGCTCTTGAGGTACGAGGCATGCTCTGGAGTGTGATACTCAAAGGGATACTGGTATGGTCCGGTAGGGACGTTGGCTGGTGTCTGGAGCTCAGACATTTCAGCTTGATTGACGAAATGGTTGGAGGTTGCAGTGGTTATCGATCGGTTGAAAAGTTAGATGAAGATGAATTCCAATTGAAATTTTGCAGCAGTTTTCCAATCGAAAAGCAAACTTTTTATCGTCAACATTCCACCTTTGTCCAAGAAAACTTAAATCCCAGCTTGACCAAGCATTGTACCCACGATCATGGGAGTAAATCCTCGCACAAACAAACTCTCCATAATCGGATTGCTGGCACACACACACACATTTCATAGTTTTATTTCACATTTTCCAGCTGAATTTCCATCACGTAAGGACGATGCACGTACTGCCACGGAGTAGACAGCCGAGAGTGGAAAGTGCAAACACTTGAAACTTCCACTATTGCTGCTGCTGATGGAAGGCGCGCAAACATTGTTAGGACGAGCCACTTTAGAAAGAATGAAAGAGTCGTTGGGATGAAGGAAAAAAAGACCCCCGAAGTTCAGGAAGCTTTATTTGCGCAACAACGAGACGTCGGCGGCTGCATCCAGAGCGGTGATGGCATCAACCATGCATGCTGATGTATCGAGAGTAAATAAAATAAACTAGGAACAGTCTGGGAGGATACATTGTTTCAGACGGAAAAAGAAAACAAAATCGGCTACTGATGCAGACATGAGTGAAACATGTGGCAATTGAGGAGAAAATAGTCACTTTCATATCGGAAAAGAATTTTGTAGGAGATCAAGGCTTATAATTGCACCAAATAATTGTATTTTGACTTGCTTACTTTGCATTAAAATAATCCAATTGTTCTGAAACATTTCGTAGTAATGAAATATTATTTGCAATTCCGTTTTGAAAGAGCTAACTTTTTTGTAATCCAATACAGCAATTCCCCACGAAAACAGCATGATTCGAAAAAAAAATCCGATCGGGCTCAAAATTTTTCTGGGAGTTCCTTGGCCAAAATAATTAGACCCACATTTTTTTTGTTTGGCCATTAGGGAGTGACCTACGCCGTGTTAGGGTGGTTCAAAAAATGGCAATTTTCGTCATTTTTCGCAAAAAACCACTTTAAATATATATCTCCGCGCCATTCAATCCAATTTTAGCTGTCTTAGACGCAAAAGAACGGTAATTAGTTTGGCTATTTGGGAAAAATAGTATGAAGTTTCAAAAATTTAGCATAACATTTGAATTGTGAAGTAATGTTTTGAATTTTCTGAGATACGAAAACTGGATTTTTCGACGCACCATGCCAAAATGAGAAAATAACGAAAACGGCAAAAAATGACTTTTTTCACTAAAACTGAGATAACTTGAAAATTTTGCGATGACTTTTACATGTAAGGGTACCAAAAAATGCGTATTTCAATTTACCCTCTACAACCCAACCCCGCCTTTAGACGGGCTTCAATTTAAAAAATCGCCAAAAATCCATTTTCAACCAATTTTGGATCTTTAAAATGCATTGGAAAAAAGAACTCTTAAAATTTTAGAAAATATATGGGTTGCATGTTTTACTTGTTTTATGTGACTTTGCCAATGTTTTAACATTCCAACGCCCAAGGCTCCAAAAAAGTTGCAACAGTAACTTCAACTCAATGGTTCTCAGGCATAACTCAACCAATCAAGATGATTCTTCTTTCCAGTGATTTATTAGGATGTCTAGATGATTCTAGAACTTTGCAGAATTTAATTTGATCAAATCTGTAATTTTTGCGATCAAAAACATCGTTCCAACTTTTTTTTCGCGTGTAAAAAAAAATCGCCAAAAAATCCGCGGAGGCAGTTGTTTTAAAAAAAGGTGGAACGATGTTTTTGATCGCAAAAATTACAGATTTGATCAAATCAAGTTCTGAAAAATTTTAGGATCATTTAGACATTATTACAAATCACTGGAAACAAGAATCGTCCAGATTGGAGTAATGCCAGGGAACCAGCGAGGCTTGGGCGTCCGAGTAAGTTGGACATGCGTTGGGTGTTCCAGTGTTAAAAAATGTAATTTTTTTTTGGGTCAACTTTGGCTGTGTTTTTAACTAACATTTCCTATATTTCAAATAAAAAGAGGTATGCAGTTATTTTTCTAGTGTCCCAGACTATGCCTCTACGCATTTTTAAACAATTGTGAAAAAAAAATGTGAAAAACAAGCAGAAAATTGAAAAAGTGACTGTAAAAACATGAATAGAATAGGCCAAATACTACCAAAAACAAAGATAAACTAAACAAGATAAATGCAAATTAAAAAACCAAAAATTAAACAAGAAAAACATAAAACAAGACAAGTAAAGTTTTTCGTAGTACAAAAGTTGCTCTGAACACGGGAAAAATAAAAATTTTCGAAAAAAAAAATTGGCAGTAGAGGGTTAAGAAAATTTTGGCACCCTAACATCTATAGGTCATCGCTAAAATTTTCAAGTTAGATAATCGAATATTTTACAAGCATACACAGCGTTTTTTTTTTATTATTACTTGTAAATAGGAAAGTAACTGAAGAAGTTAGCAGAGGATACTACAACTCAAAATGTTCATTGTAAAAAAAAGAACTTAATTTGTGATTATATAGTAAAGCAATGCTCTTCGAAATCAACCGATTTTACGATTTTTTGTATGTTTTATTATTAACCTCAAACTTTGTGGAGGCCTTCCCTACGATCAAAGAAGCTATTTTGTGCCATTAGTTTACCCATACAAGTCTCCATACAATTTTGGAAGCTGTTCGTACAAAAATGGTACGTAAATTTTCGAAAATCTATGACTTTCGAAGAAATTACCATATCGATTTGGTTTATTACAGTTGTAGGTATTGATGAGGACTATTTTTGGCTGGTTTCTAAATCTACTTTTTCACCAAAAAATCAATTTCCCAAAATCAACAAACCGAAACTTTTGACCCAAAGCCATACATATTAATTTTGTGTTATTTTTCGTCCCGTTGTATGCAATTTGCTCAGCGTTTTTTTTATTATATTTTACAGAGAATTAAAAAAGCAATTGAAACTCTTTATTTTTCAATTGTCCCTTTGAGTAAGGTTCACATTTTTTTTTTAAGAAGTTGGTGTATTAACAAAAATAATCATGTGTTTTAAATTAAAAAAAAACTTAGCATTGTACTTTCCTTGGCAATTTTGAGGGTTTTACACTGGAAATTTAAATTTTTCGATTAGATTTTTCGATGGGTGAGAGCAGATAAATACAAAAAAATATATATAAAAACAGAAACCAGTTCAGTTTTTATGCAATCAATACTTTTCAAAATATCTTTGTATAGACGAAACATAATCGTGAATCTTTTGTAGGAAAGGACTTTCATCTGATATTTTACAATTCGAATTAGCTGGCTTCAGATTTTTGAGGAAGCAATTTTTTTTGGTGAAGTTAGCTAACATTTCTGGTATATCTACTAACATGGAATTGATGAAATAGCTGACAGCCCAAATCTAAATTACAGGAAAAACATGCAAACAATTTAAAGTTTGACATAAAACTAGTACTACGTTTTGTTCGGAAACTCGAACATTTTGCTACGAAAAGCTTATAAAAAATGATTCCTATAAAAAGTTCTACAAGAAATAGTAGTACAAATATCAAAATTGGTGCAGAAAAAGTTTGTACACCTTTCGAAAAATTTACATAAATACATTTATTTGTTTACAAGTCACTATAAATCCAATATCACAACTCCAAGTAGGCATCCTTGACTGATGCAAAAAAAAAAAATAGTTTGAATATTAAGTTAACTAACTACTTAGTATAAGAGTATACATTTCTCTGGAAATTCTATACATGGGTAATTCTCCGCCAACTCACACAGCAGTTGCCCCGACCCCTCTTTGATTTGCGTGAAACTTTGTCCTAAGGGGTAACTTTTGTCCCTGATTACGAATCCGAGGTCCGTTTTTGATATCTCGTGACGGAGGGGCGGTACGACCCCTTCCATTTTTGAACATGCGAAAAAAGAGGTGTTTTTCAATCATTTGCAGCCTGAAACGGTGATGAGATAGAAATTTGTTGTCAATGGGACTTTTATGTAAAATTAGACGCCCGATTTGATGGCGTACTCAGAGTTCCGAAAAAAACTAATTTTTCATCGAAAAAAAAAACAAAAAACTTTTTAAAAACTCTGCCATTTTCCGTTACTCGACTGTAAAAAAAATTAGAACATGTCATTTTATGGGAAATTTAATGTACTTTTCGAAGCTGCATTGACCCAGAAGGGCAATTTTTTCATTTAGAACAAAATTTTTCATTTTGAAATTTCGTGTTTTTTATAACTTTGCAGGGTTATTTTTTGGAATATAAAAATGTTCTACAAAGTTGTAGAGCAGACAATATCAAAAATTTTGATGTATAAACATAAAGGGTTTGCTTATAAACATCACGAGTTATCGCGATTTTACGATTTTTTTTTTTGAAAATGTTGTTCGTCGTTAATCATGGCCGTTCATGGTCATCCGCGACAGACACGGACGACGAAACAAAGAGAAACGCAAAAAGTAACTTTTTCAAAACTTTTTTTCGTAAAATCGTGATAACTCGTGATGTTTACAAGTAAACCCCTTATGTTTTTGTAATTGTCTGCTCTACAACTGTGTACAACATTGTTACACTCTAAAAAATAACCCTGCAAAGTTAGAAAAACCCAAAATTTTTAAATGAAAAATTTTGTTATTAATGAAAAAAAATTACCCTTGTGGGTCAATGTAGATTCGAAAAGTGCATTAAATTTCCCTTAAAATGACATGTCTCAAAAAATTTTACAGTTGAGTAACGAAAAATGGCAGAGTTTTTAAAACGTTTTTAGTGTTTTTTTTCGATGAAAAATTCGTTTTTTCGGGATTCTGAGTACGCCATCAAATCGGACGTCTAAGTTTACATAAAAGTTCCTTTGACACCAAATTTCTATCTCATCGCCGTTGCAGGCTGCAAATTATTGAAAAACACCTCTTTTTTCACATGTTCAAAAATGGAAGGGGTCGTACCGCCCCTCCGTCACGTGATATCAAAAAACGGACCTCAGATTCGTGATCAGGGACAAAAGTTACCCCTTAGAACAAAGTTTCACGCAAATCGAAGAGGGGTCGGGGCAACTTTTCCCGATTTTGTGTGAGTTGGTAGAGAGTTACCCATATAAAACTTATTATCTAAACTTAATTTTGCAAAATTCAATTTATCTTAATGTCAATATATTACCATAGAGTTGCTAAATAAACATTTTGGAGCGGATATAACACTGTTTTGGGGGTCTTTGTATCGATAGAATAGATTTTTCGTTGGATTTTCTTACCAATCCGAAATTACGTCCTTGGAAAATCCGCCGGCATCCGAACCAGTCCACGATTAACTAGTCAACCTATTTGTCATCGGAAAGGGCATAAAATTTCCGATCTTTTGAAACCAAAACATCTAGGTGTTCTATAAAACTCACTTTACATTAAACTATAAAACCCACGTTAAATAAATATAAATAAAAAATATAAATATGAGAAAATTTAAAGAAAATTTAAAGAAAATTTGAAAATCCAAAACTTTAAAAGCTGTAATCCATTCAATATTGTGCCAGCAGCGCTCAAACAAGAAACAGTTGCTAATCTCTTGGAAAGCTTCAACCTCGACATCAACCTATTGGAACCAGCAGAGCTTCCAGCAGTGTAGGCCTCCCGCCGACATGAGAGGCCTTCCAAATGGTCAACCAGGTTGCCGTAGTCACCGGCATCGTTGAGAACCCCGTTGAGCATAAATCACCGGACGTGGGAGTCCGGAAATCTTTTCAACCCGAGCACTATCACGTTGCACGACGACGACGACGTCCTGCAGAGCATGCATCTCGAGGCTGGCTCTTGTTGCAGGACTTTTTCAAAAGGATATTGGACACCGTTGCAGTATGGGTGGCAGAATGGGATTATAGGCCAACGTCAACGACGTCAACTGGGTCTGAGTTGCTGCTGTCGGATTGTGAGAAAGACTCTTTAAGCTTGTGACGTGGATGGACGTCACAAATCGTGTTTGGCTGCCAGCTATAATTAAGTTTGCTCGAAGCTTTTCGGAAATCATTCACTTACGGGGCTGGCTGTTGTTGGTACTGTTCATTTAATTTTTGGTGAATGTGGTTGGTTGGAACTAATGACATTTTTTGTTTCAAATTTTCTATCATTTATCTTCACAGACAGTTGAATGAAGCAATAAAGCTTCAAAAATTGTTCTGCACATCCGGTGTTCTCAATTCGCGAGCAGGTAACAGATAAAAATTTATGGAGTTTCGATCCAATTTGTTTGCTCCACATTTTTACTCCTCACCCTGGAAGTCATTCATAATCCCCCAAAATGGGTACCCGTACTTGAGCCCTCCAAAGCATGGCGCTCCTCGCAGCTAATAAAGTCGTAAAAAAGTTTCGTCATTTTTCCACCAATTCAATGGCCTCGTAAACCATAACACAGAGGTGAGAGTGAGGAAAACTTTTCGATACACGACAAATTGAGAAGTTTTATTTTCCTTGCAGAAGCGAAATCTGCCAAAAAGAAAATAAAATAAACGTGCAAATTTTCTCAACTCGACTCTGTTGTGCAATCTTGTCGCACGTTGCTTTTTGACGTTTCGAGGAAAAACCCTTAAATAAACTAAAAAGGGCACGCAATGTAAACAATAACAAACACGTTTTGTTTGATTGACCATTCTGTGCATTGGCCCTAAGTTTGATTGAATTTGGTAGTCGCAGTCCAGAGTTATAATTACAAATGTTTACGGTAGTCGGGCATGCACGTGTGTCAAACGTGTTCTGACCTGAAATCTCTTCGGCCAGTTGTCGCACTTACAGCAATGTTCAGGCTGTGTCAAGATAGTACGACAACTTTGAAACTTCTTTCGTATGAAGAGTGACAACTATGCACGGAGTTTTTTTCAGTTTTAATTGAATATCTCAGGATTGAAATCGAATGTTAGAGATCTGGGAAGGTCAAAAGGAGAGGCAATGAGAACTGCACAAAATGACGTTTTTTAACTCAATTTGATTCCAAAATGCAAGTGCACAAGATAGCACGACAACGGCGAACTGAGTTAAACAGAAGAAACTCACGTTCCGGTGGACGTTATGCAATCTTGAACGAGCGCGACACATTTGCGCCCTCCGCCGTTGAAGGCAATAAAATACGGCGGAATATGCGCTACAGAAATGAGTGTCGGACTTTTCCGGAGCAACATTACGAGAGAAAACGAAGACCCCCATTTTATCTGTCTGCAGTATTGAAAGTGTTGCAAAGATTGCGCGTAATTGAGAATTGCTACACTTTTGTCGATTATAGTGAACTGATGCTGTTTTGATTATATTTTTTTCGGAATTAAAATATTAAATTAATTTAAGGAATTCGAAATAAAGCTTATCTCAAGCGAAAACATGATGTTTTCAACCGAAACGTATTAAATTGCAAATTTACTCCAGCTTACAATACTTCAGTACAATCTTCGAGGAACTGCATTTGGTCCAGCTGACCGAAGCGATCTCTGAGAAAGAACAGAGACCCCTACACGGTGCTCAAAATACCGTTATTATGAAAAAAAAAATGCAATCCGAGATTTTGGTGTCTATCGATTCCTTACACCATAGGGCACTTCTGTGCAAAAAATAAAAACATTCGCTGATGTAGTTTTCGAGATACAGCCCTTTTAAGATGTTACATCCGATTTTCAATAAGAAAATCTAAACAATCTATACAATTTTAGCATGTCAAAGAATATGCAATTCGAGATAATTATGGTTTTTGCTTCATATGACTTTCAAGTATCTCTGGGCAAATTTTCAGATGGTTTGCTGATGTAGTTCTTGAGATACAGCCATTTTAAAATGTTATTTCCGACTTTTTCAAACAAAATCAATAAAATCAATACAATTTCAGCACTTTAAAGAATATGCATTTCGAGATAATGATGAATTTTGCATCATATGACTGTCAAGTATCTCTGGACAAAGTTTCAGCAGGTTTGCTGATGTGACAGCTGATGATACAGCCGTTTTAAAATGTTATTTCCGGCTTTTCAAAGAAAATCTATTTAATCGGCGTTAAAAGTCGGAAATAGCATCTTAAAAGCATCTGCATCTCAAAAACAACATCAGCAAACCTTCTGAAACTTGGCCTAGAATACTTGACAGTCATATGGAGCAAAATCATTATCATTATCTTGAAATGCATATTCTTTGAAATGCTGAAATTGTATCGATTTTATAGATTTTCTTAGAAAAAGTTGGAAATAACATTTTAAAATGGCTGTATCTCGAAAACTACATCAGCAAATCTTCTGAAACTTTGCCCAGAGATACTTGACAGTCATATGAAGCAAAAACATCATTATTTCGAAATACATATTCTTTAAAGTGCTGAAATTGTATTGATTTTACAGATTTTCTTATAAAAAGTCGGAAATAACATTTTAAAATTGCTGTATCTCGAGAAATACATCAGCAAACCTTCTGAAACTTTGCCAGTCATAAGAAGCCAAATGCATCATTATCTCAAAATGCATATTCTTTGAAATGTTGAAATTGTATAGATTGTTTTGGTTTTCTTATTGAAAATCTGATGTAACATCTTAAAAGGGCTGTATCTCGAAAACTACATCAGCGAATGTTTTTATTTTTTGCACAGAGGTGCCCTATGGTGTAAGGAATCGATAGACTCCAAAATCTCGGATTGCATATTTTTTTCATAATAACGGTATTTTGAGCACCGTGCCCTAGAAAACGGTTCCAGACAGCGCAAATATTCGCACAGAAGAGTGCCAACGTGTGTCGTGCACGTGCAGCTTTCTAATTTATCTTCCCCGTCGAAGTTGGCATTCTTATTCTTGGGTCGAGAAACATCTGCTCGGCAAATATTTGTCCGCCCTTCTTCTATATAGGAATTTAATTCCGTTAAAAGGTGGAATTATATCGAGCTGCAGAATCACATTATGGTGATTAATTTTCCTAAAACAGAAAACACGGAGTGGGACTTAGTCCACAAGGGGGGCAAAAACACATGTAAAAACCCAACAAACCACTTATGGCAACCGTTCTATCGTTGACCCAGTTGTGGCTCGAATGGTCCTCTTCAGAAGGGAAAAATAATACTTTTCTCTCCAGTAGCAGCGGCAGCAGCAACTCGACTCTTCAAAACATATTATGGTGCAATAACAAGTGGCACCCACTCGCAAGAGTAAGTTCCACTTCAGGTCGTGTAATCTCGTTGGGAAAATGCATGTTGCGGCACTTCCCACTTGTTGACCTATTTGGAAAGCTACTCAGTCATTGAGTCATAAAAATGGAGGAAAAAGTTGTATTGCAGCGATTGTCAACTTGTTTTGCTGTATTAGTTTGAAATTAAAAAAAGGTAAAGGTAAATTATTTACACAAATCACAAAGTTTTGAAAATGATGTCAGTAACGCTTCAGTTTATTCAAGGTATGATAAATTTGGGCACAAAGAACACGCTCTAATATACAGTTTTACTACTCAACTGAAACACAATATTCTCCAAAATTTCCAAAATATAAACAAGAAAAAGTGTGGAAATATCCGTCCAGCCACATTAACCACATCGCGTCTTAAAGCCTTTTCCGCTTAAGATGTCATCGCCGTATCAACGTTGGATCAAACTTTCATAAATTGTTGCCACCACACTCCCACTTTTCCTACTTAGCTCGCAGACATGTTATGTTTTGCTCTGTGTATCGTTTGTTCGCCTACGGGGTGGAAAAGAGGAAGATATGAGTTGGGGGAGGTGGTGCACGTCCACGTTCGGAAAACATTGTCATCGTTAGGGGAAAACAAATACATTTTTTTTTCGTTGATACACGATGTCAGCGAGATTTTAGGGTTAAATAGTAGTGGAGCGAAAATAGCCACTGTCAATATTTTTGGAAGTCTTTAACTTGATTGAAAAAATAATTGGGCAAAACAAAAAGTTGATATTGAAACGGGATTTTATTATATTGATAAAACTTGTGAAGTGATGAATTTGTTAAAAATCTGTTTTTTAAACTTTTATTTTTGCCGAGCTCCCGTGGTGTAGTGGTACGGGTTTCGCTTTGTAAGCGGAAGGTCGATGGCTTGAATCCTATCTGGCGAGGCAAAAGGGGTAGGTGGTGGTCGAGAGGGGATTTCGGTTGCTGCGGGAATTGATTTGTCAAGTCCCAAGCTTCCCCAAAACCCATCCCATCCAATCTCTCGGACGATCTGTTGGCGACTGAGTCTGAGCGTTGAAGAACTCTGCAACAATACACAGAGAAGAGCTTCAAATGCTACTTTCGACTCGGTCACATGCTCTCAGGCAAAATTCGAGCTGAAGATTGGTCTATATGATCGGTAACGATCTCTAGATGGGTCAAAAATAAACGAGATTTCCCCTCAATCTCGCTCATCTCCACGTCCTCGGATCGGTCTCTCGTGCTCGTGTGGCATGGCATTGGGGGATTGGTTTGTGGAATGAGAGGGGGCAACTGCTCGAATAATTCGTCAAAAACTGTCTCGCTCAAACAATAGCGCTACGGAAGACGATCGTTCGGCAGGCTGTAAGCAGCAGCAAAACAGAAAACCTGAGAACAGATCATACTACAATAGATACGCAAGTGTCGCAGTGGTCCGTGTCACAGTAAACAAAAACTTTTATTTTCTTAGAATATTTAGAATATTTTTCTACGTTTTCGCAAATCGTAGAGCGTCTAATTTCCCGGGGTTACAAATTTCCCGGGAAACGGGAAATTTTCAGCCAATTTTTCGGGAAATCCCGGGAATTCCCGGGAAATTTTAAATTTATTGAAAATTGTTATGATCTTGGTTTTAATTAATATTATGCAACAAAATTGTATAGGACATCAACATTTATGGTTTAAATAAGTGTGAAGATCAATTAACACCTTGACTGCATGTAAAAAATCATTCAAATACAAGAAAATTTGTATTTTTTGATGAGAAATATTAAACTTGCCTTTGTGACCAGTTTATTGAAATGAGAAAAAAACATGCAGAAATTATGTTCTTCATGACCAATACTGGTTTCAGCTCTTGAACAAATGTTAAGCTTTTTAGTGTTGGTTTTACTCCAAACAACCCAATGTTTTCAAATATATTTGAATATATTTTTGCATTTTTTGAGAACCAGCAATAGAAAGTAATTTTCTATGTTTTTTTTTTGTATTATTATGCAACATGATTTAAATTATACGATAAATTAACATCATTCGCATTCGCATGGAGATGGTGATCTTAGCGGGTTGCAAACTGGATTTCTTCATGTATATGTGATGATTGTCCAGCCCAGGTTGCTTAGAAAATGATTAAAGGGAATTAAACCCAATTCTACCCGAACAGGACAGGCAGCACCATGAAAGCCATCCATCGCCGGCCGCTCCCATCTCCACCATTCACCGGGAGAGGAAAAAGGATTTGAAGCACGGGAAATGTTGATGCTGAACTTACTTAGAAAAAGGTAGCGAAACCGCAGGCTCTTTTTCCCAACCCTATTGTGGAACTCGAACAAATTGACCGTTTGACCAAATTTTATCGAATTTAAACAACAGGGCTGCGTAAGCGTCGCGTGGAGTTGGTATTTGTGTAGGGTAAAGGTCTGGGAGTCGCTCTAAGCAAGCGATACGACCATTGGCATAAATGAGTTTAAATGGTATGGCATTAATCTTAAGGCAAGCAATCGGATGCTGCTGTCGAGACACTTCCCGTTTATTTATTTTTCATATATTACAACTTTTATGGAGTGTTATATTATTCTCAATGCAATAAAAAAGATGCTGCTGTTGAGATAGTTTTTTTTTAAATTTAAGTTTTTGGTAATTTTAAAGCTTATCCCGACGCAAATATTTAGTTAAGATCAAATCTTAGGCAGCCGGCTGCGGAAAGATAGGATCCGTGTTCAAAATAATTATTTCTACTCTTGACTCTTTTGGTCACCGGGAATTTAATGTGAATATTTATTTTAATAAAACCAAGAAAAGGACGGAAAACTATGCCAGCAAAGGGCCGTTTTTTTTCAAATTCTATGCTCATCGTGCAACAAGTTTCATAATTTTACCACGGAAATAAGATTTGAAATAAACTTTTATCGAGAAAATACCTTAAATTATGTAAAATAATATCGAGAGAATTCATGCAACACATATTCTTCAATGAGCCGGAACAAGAAGATCTATGTTATGAAAAGTTAACAAAATAAAATAACTGCATTTTAAATTAGTTAATCTCCCTACAAATTAAAATGCATATCACTAGTTAGCTTACTATTCCATAGAAATCTCTTGAAACAAAAAAAAAAGTTTCTCGATAAGATCATCCTAATCTTTGCCAACACTGACACAACAAAGTTGTCTAGATCAGTTGTGCCGGCTCAAATCCTTTCTCGCACACACTCACGCCTCCTCATACACACTTTTAAACACTCATTCTCAGAAGAATTCCTATTGGAATTGGCTCACCCGATTTTGCTCCCCGCTATTTCTGCTGTTGGCCCCAAGGAAAGTTCCATGAAATCCTTTACTGCAGCCAAATAAATCTTTCCTTCGAGCGCACCTCCTCTCACCAAACAACGGAGATTTCAAGCAATAGAGCTATCTAAGCCCGATCTCACACACACTAGCACACCATTTGTTTTGCAGGCCGGTACAAAATTTAACCTCACTTTTTTTCGTGTACGTACACGCAATACATGCGCACGTAGATAACTCTATAGAGCTATCTAAGCCCGATCTCACGCACACTAGCTTACCATTTGTTTTTGCTGGCGGGTACAAATTTTAACCTAAAAACCCTTCGTGTACAAACACGCAATACATGCGCACGTAGATAACTCTATTCGAGCGCAGCCAATCACGCAGACACACATCCAGAATGAACTCATTCAAGAGACTCTATTTCACTTTCAGCAATTTTCGCCAATTCAACTGACCAACGAATCACTTTTACTATTTTTTTCCTCAGCACACACTGCTACGTTTTCTTTCACACCATTTGAATTTTTGATTTAAGCGTAGAAAAACATTCCCAGCGAGGTGAGAAGAGAGTTCGCTCGCATCTCACAAATACTACCACAAACACAAAGCCACGGAAGCCACCGCGATGATTTACTTGGACTGTCAGATCGGACGGCGTAGAAAAATAAAATTACGAAAAACACAACAATTCACAAAATTAGAGGGAAACTTCACTATCCTCAATCAAACAATCAGATTGTATAACATTTTAACTTATTTCCATGCACTTTACTATCAAATAACGCTGTAAAAACGAATAAATTCCGCGAACCGCGATGTAACAACCTCTGCTCTCGATGGCAGTGCTGCCAATCCTTATAGGATAAATTAACATCATTCCACAAAAAGTCTTCTATTTTTTCACATTTAACCCTCTCACCTGTAGTTGCACCAATGCTCCATAATTCTTTTACTTTAAATTGTAATTCCTTCAGTACCAATTTTTAATTCAACCAATTGAATTAATTCTTTTTGCACAAATTAGATTTTCATCTCATTTTATCATGGCAAACAAAAACGTAAGAAATCTCAGTTTTAATTTGGAGATAAGGAGTTAATATTGTTTTGATGAAAAAATGTCAACCTGTAAAAAGCTAATATAATTGTAATAAGTTAATACTAATTAAGCAAAATCAAGCAGTTGCTTCAAAAATTAATATTATCATAAATAATTCTGATAACATAATTTCTGATAATCTGATTAATTATATATAAACCAAACAATACATTTAGGGGGACAGGGGGTAATATGCACCCCCTAAGGGAAAACTGTGATTTATCAACCATAACAGCATTTCTGTGAAAGAATTTCGTTAGATGTTCATAAATAATTATTATTCAACGTCATCCAAGTGAAAAAAGTCTTTAAAAACCTCAACATTGTTTAAAAATAACAGATTTCTAAAAATATTTTTGATTCATTTCAAACAACAATGCGGGGCAATATGCACCGCAACATTGGGGCAAAATGCACCGGCTCAAAACAGTTTTCACTAGTCACCACTAGATGACACCGCTGTTTTTACAAAGGAGCTTCACAGCGGTGCATTTTGCCCCGACCACGCTTTTTACAGAAAATTTAATTAAAAATGCATTTTTTGATATTTTTGGACTCATCTATCTACACAATAATGAAGATTATGGCAAAAACTATATACCTCAACACTTACAATAAAAATAAATGCTTTTTATATTGTGCAAAAATCATAATGAAAGTTCAATGAAAATTAGATCAAAACACAACATTTTAAAGTTTTGCAAATAACTTAAGCTGTTTTTATACCACGATGCTCAAATTTGTCCAGCATGGTTTAGCAGTGTTAAGCCTCCAATTTCTATGATTTTTCCCCCTGAAAATTCTTCCAAATACCGAGAAAAGCAGGGGGTGCATTTTGCTCCGGGGGTGCATATTACCCCCTCTCCCCCTAATTGAACAAAATCATGTTGAGTTTGTCATTTATTATTTTTTCAGAGCATTTTCAAAAACATGTTCCAAAAATTTAAGAAAATGTATACTTCCGCTTGAATCTCGGGAATTCGGGAAATATATTTTTTCGGGAAATCCCGGGAATTCCCGGGAATTTTTTTCCCGGGACGGGAAATTGGACGCTCTAGCAAATCGCCTTGATTTATTTGGATGAAATTTTGTCCATGCATTCCCTAAGTCCATAGCAGCCATTTTGCATCATTGATATTTCTATAGGTACAAGCTGGGTGCTGAATAGTGGTTCGCAAAACGGCCTCAATTTTGAACTGTCAAAGTGGAACCAATTTACTGGTCGCCAAAAGTAGAGAGTATTGTTATCGATCATTAAATAAATGGTTTTTTTTCAAGAATGAATTTTTTTGGCATTTGAGGATCTGGAGTTGAAGTCAAGAAATCTATAAAAAGTTGAAGGCGAGATCGTTAATATGAACTTCTTATCCCTATTAAAAGTTATAAGCTCTTAAGTGATATTTATGCACTTTTCGGAGGCCGGATCTAAGATATTTCGTTGAAAACGTTGTCCGTATCTATTATGCGACCTGTCGTTAGATTAGTTATCAAAAGACCTTTCCAACGAGTTCAAAAGATTGTGGATCTGAAAGAGAGAGCACATAAATGCCCTAAATTATGATGATCTGACTCCCCAATATATGGTATGAATAATGAATCAAATTGATAGAACACTGAAAGGTCCGCCCTTTTGTGTCTATTTTGGATAGCATTACCTTTTAAATGTGAGCAAGGCACCAAACACCTTAGGGTCGATTAAGTAACTTTTTTTTTGTTGAATATTTCAGGGTTGAAATCAAGTTTTGTGGATCTATAAGTGAGGCATTGCAATCTGCACAAAATGGCGTCCGTACTCCATTTATCCCAAAATGCAAGAGCGTCCAAAAAGCACGACCAAACTGAAATCTCCTCGCGTGCAAGTTGTTCATTACCGTGTCTAACCGTGTACAACTCTGTCTGTCTACAAGCACTGACACTGAGTGCAGTGTCTGAGCAAACGAAAAGAAATGCTCGATGATATACACTTAGTTCTTAAACTAACATGCCACCGCCGTCAGAAAAGACGACTCGAGACCGTATATCACAGCGACGCTGTCGTGCTATCTTGTCGCACGTCGCTTTTTGACGATCTGAGAAAAATGCGTTGAAATGTTTAACATTGAAGAAACAAAAATGAGGGCACGCAATGCAAACAACAACAAACGCGTTTTGTTTGGATGACCATTCTGTGCATTGTCTCAAAATTTAATTGAAATTGATTGCTGAAGTCCCGAGTTATAATTTCCAATGTTTACGGTAGTCGGGCATGTACGTGTGTCAAATGCGTTCTGACCTGAAATCTCTTTGGTCAGTTGTCGCACTTACAACAATTTTCAGGATGATTCAAGATAGCATGACTAGATTGAAAGGTGAGGCATTGTGATCTGCGAAAAATTTGCGTTCTTAGCTCAATTTGGCCCAAAATGCCCGTGCGATAAAATTGCACGACAGTGACGATATGGTCCCCGCGAGAAAACACACACACGAGGTTGTTATCCATTTTATTTTGATTACAATCACCCCATACACTGTTGGTTGCTTCTTCAAGGAGTAGCAGGACCAGCGACAACGAAGACAAACACTGATAACCATCCACTATCATCACCGTCATCGAGATGATTCCTGATTTTCGCCACCCCCATCTTCCTTCCTCCTTTTGCTAAGAAATTCCAAAAATAGAAACCTTGTGACCGGGTTTTGGCCTCCCCGCTCCGAAGAAAGGTCGGTGTCAATGACTTTTCCCTGTTTTTCCTTCGTTACATAGTTTGCCCGTTTTCCCATGGCAGCATGTTCATGTTCACCCAAAATCCAGATCATAAATTTCCCTCCCGCCCCCACCCCCCTCACAGTTCCAACTTATATGATGGCAGAAGGGAAATTCTCCCCACCAAGAAACGCCAAGACAACGCGCGAGGGCCTTTGCGGGCAAGACATTTTCCGCCGGCGAGGGAAACTGTCATTGCTACTTCCCTCCGTGTGTCACGAACTGTGAACAGTCCACTCTCTCTCTCTTTAAGGCGTTTTCCGAGGGTGGGAAAATCAAAGGAAAAATGGGAAAGCGTTCGGAGATCGATTTTGCTCGTTTTGGGAAGATTTTCGAGGAAGGGTACGTGCCCGAATACATCAGGACTGCCGGTCGAGGTTTGTTTCGTTCTGCGGGATTTTGCCGAATGAAGAATCGATGCCATTTTCGCACTGCTGCAAATGCGGTGTGTTATCAATATTATTGTGGATGCAGGTCTAGGGTTTTTGGAAAAGAAATGGGGGCAGGAGTTGGAAGACTATTTATTTCTAAAAGAACATGTTCCAAATCGATTTACGTAACCGGAAACTCAATTTGTGTAACTACACATAAAGTAAAAAATTGTTGAGATTGACTTGGCATTTTCAAAAACAGATTTTATAAATATATAAATGAATGTAAAGCAACATAATCATGATACCTAAGCGATATGATTATCAAGCACAGTCATGCAGTCAATTTTGTATTCTTACCTTATCATAGCACTGTTACTGGGATAGAGTTTATCTGTGAAAGATATTGAATAAAGATTTCAAATCAGTATTTTCATTAACTAAAGTTGATAAAATGTTTCTTCATTTTGTATGATTTATGCTATCTGGTGACATTTGTGTTTTAAACTTAATTGAACTAAAGACCTTATTTTCTTTGCTAAGAAATTAACACTTGAGAACAATAATCTAGTTGTGGAAATTACGCCCTTTATAAGTACTAGTCTTTTTTTAATTTGTTTCGAAAAGATCGGAAAATTTCACGAATGTTTCATGTTTTAACATTTTGTGAATCGGACCAATAGCTGCTGAGATATCAACATTACAAAATGGTGGGTTGTTCTGGTGAGACTTAGAAAACATCAATTTTCCTGTTTCTTTTTTTTTTAAGCCGTTGTATCTCAGCAACCCGAGGTCCAATCTGCCATGTATCTTTGACAATTTAATAGAAAAATTTCTGACCTTTTCAAAAACATATTTTTAGAAATGGTTACTCATGGTCACTATTTTCAAAAATAGAAAAAACTGCAAATATTTCGCTAAAATCAAAATTTTGGTGGCTATATCTTGAAAACAGAGCCCTTAATAAAAAAAACTGTAAAGTACTTTTCGATAGGAAATTCAATTTTACATATTAAATTACGTCAAATTTGTTTTTGCATGACACTTCGATTTTTTTCCAAAAATCATTATTTTTTCAAAAATCAAAACTCGGCGACAGATTTTTTGACCATGTTTCTCTATGGCTCAAAAGTTGCGGGTTTTTGTCTCCTTAAAAAACATATCAAAAAATCTCGAAAATCAAAATATACGTATTTTGGGAAATTGCAATTTTGTAAAAAAAAATGATTAAAAAATCTGCAATTTTTTTCCGTGCACTTATTTTTTTCTCAACAGACCTCAACAATACCTACAACAAAGACACCCAATTGATCAGAAAATTCATTCAAAAGTTACAGTTATTCGAATATTTACATACCATTTTTGTATGAACAGCAGCCAAAATTGTATGGAGACTTGTATGGGTGAACCAATGACACAAAAAAGCTTCTTTGGTCTTAGGGAAGCCCCTCACAAAGTTTGAGCCAAATAAAAAAATACTAATAAATTCCATATGGGTAATTCTCCGCCAACTCACACAGCAGTTGCCCCGACCCCTCTTCGATTTGCGTGAAACTTTGTCCTTAGGGGTAACTTTTGTCCCTGATCACGAATCCGAGGTCCGTTTTTTGATATCTCGTGACGGAGGGGCGGTACGACCCCTTCCATTTTTGAACATGCGAAAGAAGAGGTATTTTTCAATAATTTGCAGCCTGAAACGGTGATGAGATAGAAATTTGTTGTCAAAGGGACTTTTATGTAAATTTAGACGCCCGATTTGATGGCGTACTCAGAATCCCGAAAAAACGTATTTTTCATCGAAAAAAAACACCAAAAAAGTTTTAAAAATTCTCCCATTTTCCGTTACCCGACAGTAAAAAATTTTGGAACATGTCATTTTATGGGAAATTTAAAGTACTCTTCGAATCTACATTGAACCAGAAGGGTAATTTTTTCATTAAGAACAAAATTTTTCATTTTAAAATTTCGTGTTTTTTCTAACTTTGCAGGATTACTTTTTAGAGTGTAATAATGTTCTACAAAGTTGTAGAGCAGATAATTACAAAAAAAATGATATATAGACATAAGGGGTTTGCTTAAAAACATCACGAGTTATCGCGATTTTACGAAAAAAAGATTTGAAAAAGTTGGTCGTCATCGATCATGACCGTTCATTGTCACCCGCGACAGACACGGACGACGAAACAAAGAAAAACGCAAAAAGTAACTTTTTCAAAACTTTTTTGTTTCGTAAAATCGCGATAACTCGTTATGTTTATAAGCAAACCCCTTACGTCTTTAAATCATTTTTTTTTTGTAATTGCCTGCTCTACAATTTTGTAGAACATTGTTACACTCTAAAAAATAACCCTGTAAAGTTAGAAAAACACGAAATTTTAAAATGAAAAATGGCCCATCTGGGTCAATGTACATTAAATTTCCCATAAAATGAGATGTTCCAAAATTTTTTACAGTCGAGTAACGGAAAATGGGAGAATTTTTAAAACGTTTTTATTGTTTTTTTTATGAAAAATACGTTTTTTTCGGAATTCTGAGTACGCCATCAAATCGGGCGTCTAATTTTACATAATAGTCCAATTGACACCAAATTTCTATCTCATCACCGTTTCAGGCTGCAAATTATTGAAAAATACCTCTTTTTTCGCATGTTCAAAAATGGAAGGGGTCGTACCGCCCCTCCGTCACGAGATATCAAAAAACGGACCTTGGATTCGTGATCAGGGATAAAAGTTACCCCTTAGGACAAAATTTCACGAAAATCGAAGAGGGGTCAGGGCAACTTTTCCCGATTTCGTGTGAGTTGGGAGAGAATTGCTCAGATGACAACGAATGTCATCATTGCACAGAGTGATAAAATTTGTTTGTCCAAATTATGATAATTTTTTTTGCAAAGTGTCAAAATGATCAAAAATAAAGTTTAACATATTTTTTTTAAATTTAAAATGGAATTTGCAATTGAAAACGACTTTTTTCTAATATCGTGCATCGTTTTTAAGCGGCTGTTAAATTCAAGTGATTTTTTCGATAAAATTAACAGTCATCAAGAAGCACAAATTTCTACCATTTGTGATCGATATTTCGTCGAATTTTTAATTTAATTTTATGTCCTATCTTTTAACAGCAGACGTGTCACAAGATAGCAAACAAGCGACGAATTGCTTAAATACACCCTCGAAATGAACTGTAGAATGAAAAAAAAAAAACAAGTTTTCTAAATTAAGCCCAAAAAATCGTTAAATATTGCAATAATTGAACAAATTTTTGAAATCATTTTTTTTCGTTTTTCTTTTGAATTTATTTCAGGCGTCACATCCAAATCACTTAATTTTGACAGTTTGATTAGGAAGGCTTGATTTAAAAATTTAATAGGGTAGAGGACCCAGTTTTCGCCCTGCTCCAGTTTTCGCCCACCTACTGGATTTAATCTGTATTTAGCAAACTCATACCGTTTTTTGGTTGAATTTATTATGCAGGTTTACATATTCATTCATTTCTAGTACTAATTGAAAATTTCCTGATGAATTTCTATTGTTTATTTGGTTTTTATAAGCTTTTCAAAAAAAGCCTTACTGCAGCCGCCATATTTTTGTCAATTTATACTACAGCGGGTAATAACGTTAATGAGGGAAATTCAACTCATTTTGTCCGAAAATAATGTGAATGAATACTTCATTAGTTCACTGAATGTCTGAATTTCATGAAAATCTAGTGATTTACCTGTTTTAAACGTTTACCAAAGGTTATTTCAATAAAATAAAGTGGGCGATTTCTGGGGTCATGAAAAAACATTCGATCCAATTTTCGACCAGGGCGAAATCTAGTATTGTGTTTTAGGATTTTATCTAGAACCAGTTTTCGTTTACCATAAAAACTTTCCTAATCGCAGCGAAATGTGCTTGAAAATATATTTGGAACATTCTTGATTATTGTTAAAGGTTAAATAATCATTTTAATTACTTTCATTCATAAGGGGTTTTGGTTCAAATGTTGTAAAAGTTTACTGGTACATAGGAGAACAAATTAAGCAGAGGATGGAGAAGTAGTTACACATGTGCTTTAATATTTTTATTAAGAGGTACTCGATGTTTTATATTGAGTCAATTCAGGAGCAAATGACCCATAGGGTTAAAGCTCCCCTAAGCTGAGAACATGTTTTGGTTTTAGTTATAATAGACAGAGAATCTCAAAATAAGTAGGATATCTGAAAAAAACTCCTAGGATTTTTTGAACCTCAATTTATAATATGTACGACAAAATATGTGCACATCAATGAAATTTAGCTTCGGGAACATATTGTGCATCAATAGGAGACCATATTTGTTTAGCTTTGTGTCATAATTTCATTTGATTTCTTGATTTTTGTCGTGGGCGAAAACTGGTTCCAAGGGTGGGCGAAAATTGGATTGAGGGGGGCGAAAATAGGCTCTTCAGAGCACTTTATGAAAACGCAAAATTTTATCAAAAATGAACATGTAAATGATAAAAACCTTGTGGAAACTTAAAATCAAATAGTTTATCAACGTTCTACAACAAATAGAACCAAAAACCATAAATTGTCATCAAATTCTCATCAAATTTCCTAGATTGCCACTATAAAGTGGGCGATTTCTGGGTCCTCTACCCTAGTATCAATACAGTCATCCTTCATATTCGGAACAGTTAACAGATTGGCCAACGTTCAAAAAATCATAGGAAATTGATAAATAACATAACGATTTGCTTTTACCTTCATAAGAAAGCGATTCTTGAGATCTTTCGATTGATGTATAGACCGATTGTAATTTTTTACGTTTTATATCAAATTTTGAAAGAAAAACATTGACCCACGAAATCCACAAATTTGGAACACTTTTTTTCTTACAGATGTAAACAAACTTTGGTTTTCTCCGGGAGTACATATTTTTTACAAAATAATGACTTCCCACACTGAAACCATCGAAACTCAAGCTAAGCAATGTTTTATGGATGGATAACTTTTTTGGTAAAAATATCATTTAAATTCAGGTGTTCCACAATTGGGCAATTTGGAGGCAGTGTTTTGCTGCTCCGAATAAATTAGTCTTGAAATTAATGCGTCCATCCCGGGAATTCCCGGGACAAAATGCCCGGGATTTTTCCAAAACCGGGAATTCCTGAATCCCGGGATTTTCATTAGTTTGTCCCGGGAATTCCCGAAATTGAAAAAAATCAAATTTTTGTCTGGAAATTCAGATTTGGTGGTGGAAATAATTGACAAGTTGAATACTTAATAATCGATAAAAAACAAAATTTAAAGCATTACAATTTTTATATTATATTAGCATTAATTTGGCTTATTAGGCATTCCATTTTATTTTATATATTTTTGAAAGACAGGGTAACATTTTAAATTAAATTCATGATTTGAAATTTGAAAAAAAATATAACATTATTTTTCATCAAACAGCAGAAACTGGGGCAAATCACGACAAATGAAACGAATTAGGACAGCTATTTTAGTCAATTATTTTTCAAAATGTTTTGAATGGGTTCGATTCGTTGGAACAGAAACAAAACTCGTTTATCAGAAGTTTCAATTATCAAAAGTTTGATTATTTGAAAGTTTGTATAGGACTTCAAATAATCGAGTCACGAAAAAAATGTTTCCTTATTTTTTCTACCTTAAAAAATATGAAACTAGAATTTTGCAACCCAATTTTAGTAAAATTTGAGTGATTGATTGCCTTAAAAGTTACCAAATGCGCCATCTTGGATTGGAAAGTTCGTCCTGTCGTCCCGATTTCGATTGTATTTTTTTACAATTTTACATTGACTGGTATCATTTTATTAGTTTTATTTATTCTTTATTAGATCTTTTCAAAAAAAAATGAGCTTTTCTAGTAATGTTATAAAAAATACATATAAAAGAAATATATTTATGGAAGACTTATTTAATTTGAATCACATTGGATAAAAAAATTCATATAATATCCAAGGCACAACAAAAAAAAAAACATTTTCAATTACTTTTAACCTTTTTGAAAACTGTCGTCCTTGTTTAGATTGAAGTGTAGATTATTATTATTTAGCTTTTTCCATGATTTTGAGCTTGAAAACAAAAATATAATGAAATCATAGATTTTATGAATGTTTCAAAAATTTCCCGGGATCCCGAGAATTCCCGAGATTTGGAAAATATTTTTCCCGTTTCCCGGGAAATTCAAAACCCGGGAAATTGGACGCCCTACTTGAAATGCAGTTTGTTTTGCCTTTCTTATAAAAGAAAGGTTTAAGGTTTGCTTTTGGAAAAACACTTTTTTCAGAAATCTTAAAAAAAAATCGTGCACGGCGAGGATTCGTCCCAGGAAAAAATCCTATTACTAAATTGAAGGTTTAGAAGTGCTCTTTCGATTGAATTTTGGCCCGAAACCCGGAACTCAAAGTCTGATTTTTGAGAGCTCTTTTTCTGAAATACATGAGTGATGCCTGTATCCACTCTTAAAAATTTGTGTCTTCCATCACTGGAAAACCGCTCGTAAAACCCACAATTTTTATAAGTCAGATCGCACTATGGGCCATCTCCATACAAACAGGCGGCCAAATTATTTTTTTTTGCTTTTTAAATGTTTTTTCATACAAATTTGGGTAATTGTACGGTATTGAAATGATATACGTCGATTTTTATGACTTTTCATGTTTTTAAATAGTTGATTGTTTATAATAAATAGTCTTTTCATACATTTGCAAGTGCAACAGAATTGCGTATATATTGTATTGCAAGTTTATATTATTAAATTATGGATAAGCTAATACATCCCCACTTTAAAGACACAACCCCTCCCTCCTGTTTCTTTCACGCCCCCCCCCCCCTCTCCTCCCCTCCAACAAAATTTTGTTAAGCGTAATAAATTCATTTTAAGTCAAATATTTATTATTTACTGCTGTGTGTTTCTTTGTGTGAGTCCATGCCATATAAAGTCATTTCGAACTTCTTGAAACCAGGTATTGATTTTTGAAGCGACGATGCCCACGAAGTAGGTAGCAAAGCAAGTGAAATAAACGGGCGCATATGTAGATTGCAGCAAATTTTGATAAAACGTAAATGTTCAAAATGGCATATCTCCGAAAACGCAAAAAATCGCAGGCTGGAAATTTCAGCAATGTTAGATTATAATCCAATCTTTCAAGTGATCTTAGTTTCATGTTTAGCATCGGTTAGCAAAAAAAGTACTCGATTAACAAACACAAAAAAATATGATTTGTCAAAAAAATGCTCCAGTTATTCGATGAAAACTTTAGTTTTTGGTTTAGAAACTACATTTTATCTATTAATAGTTTCAAAGCTTATCTCATTACCTTTCCAACGATGTATTTTTGTCCTAGTAAAACATTTAAAATGGCTGAGCTATGTTAAAATTAAACAATCAGCCTTTTTTACGAAAAACGCTAGTTTTTTACTCCATTTTTTGACTTTCAGCTTGCGTATCTCCGTAATGAACAAACTTAGAGCTTTGAAAATTTGGATTTTTCTTAGTTAGAATGTTTACTTTCGAGAAAAAAATACCAAAAAATATTTGGAGAAGGTCACTTTTTTGAAACTTGGCCACCCAATGTACCATAGTGGATCGGTAGCCGTGGGGTCGGAGACGAACATTTTATTTTTCGATTCACAATTTTCGACCAATAAATGTGGTCAAAACCATTTTTAGAGGTATTTTTTGGACTATTTTACAGATAACACTATCAAATTTAAAGAATTCAGTTTCAAACAAAAAGCCATTCGAAAACATGCGCCATAAACTGTTTGGGCCCAAAATTTGAAGCTTTTCTAAAAAGTATTTCCAGAGATATAGCGATTTTAGTGTTTTTCGTCTTATTTTTACCCTATTTTTTCCTATTAAATTTTTGGATTTATACAAAATTATATACTGAACATCAAATTCAAAGTCCCGGCTCGTTCTCGCTCGAAAGCTCGACAGCGCTGTTACGCTTGCGCGTGAAAGTGTTCTTTCTGGCTTCTCATAATTCGACGTCGTCGTGCTAGCTTGTCGCACCCGCCATTTTGACGTTCCGAGAAAAACGCGTTTTATTGTTTGACCTTGAATATTCAAAAACGAGAGCACGCAATGTAAACAATAACAAACACGTTTTGTTTGGCTCACCATTCTGTGCATTGTCCCAAAGTTTTGTTGAAGTTGGTTGCTGGAGTCCCGAGTTATAATTACAAATGTTTACGGTAGTCTAGCTTGTACGTGCGACAAACGCATCCTGACTTTCCTGGCCTGAAATCCCTTTGGCCTTTTGTCGCACTTACATCAATTTTCATGGAGTGACAAGATAGCACGACAAGATTGAAACTATTTTCATATGTAAAGTGACAAAAATGCACGGAGTTTTTCGGCTTTTGTTGAATATCTCAGGATTGAAATCGAATTTTGGGGATCTGTGAAGGTCAAAAGGTGAAGCATTGTGAGCTGCACAAAATGGCGTTCTTAACTCAATTTGGCCCAAAATGCACGTACGACAAGTTAGCACGATGGCGACGAATTGATCGACTAAGTTTAATAGCGATACATATTTTTTTAAGTTAATCATAGACTTACATTATAGACTGACCCTTTATTTTTTTTTTTTTCTAATAATGTCAATCCAATATGTTTTTCTTAATTAAATTTAAATATCTTGCGACAAATAATGTACTTCTGAAATTAAAAAAAATGGCATTTGAGGTTTGCCCTAAAAAGATTCGAAGTTTTAGGTAAAATTCTCACTGGATGGTATCATTTTGTTTCTTAAAAATTAATTGCACCAATATATTTCTCGGAGTTTCATCATTTTGTAAGAAAGGCTCTATTTCACCTCTGGTGATATTAAATCGGGTTTTTTTAATACTACCTTTTTTAGTGAAATAGCAAGAAAATGTAAAAATAAAGGTCCTTAAAAATAGTAGGGTCACCAGAAAAGATGCAATTTGTTTGCTATTGACAAATTATTACAAAATTGTTCCGAATTTGTGGGTGTTCCGAATATGTGGGATGACTGTATAATTTTTTTTACATCCGTCCATGATTAGGACTAAAAAAACATTGTTTCAAACTTGTAAAATATGGGCTGAAAAACGGCATCACCTTGTGAAATAATTGATAAGATAGTATTTCTAGTCATCTAAAACATATCATTAAATAAAAATGAACAATAATTGCATTTTTGCGCAGTTTGATTTATGTAATTTGTTTGTAAAGTAACAAAACAAAGTGGGATTTTTTTGAGTTAATTTCGAGTCGAACAGAAAATCCCTTCTCAACGAAAATATTTTTGAACATTTCAAAAGCATTTTTGTATGACTCAATATGCATCACGTCCATTTTTGGACACAATCAAGCCTTCTTTTTTCTGTGGAGACGTCGTTTGTACTGCAGTTATTGTTTACTCGCGACTTTCAACTCGTTTTATTTTGGTGTTATACTTACTGTTCCGTATCAATTCTGGTGTCAACAGTTTCCTGGGACAACTCCTCTACCGTGTGCTGTGTTGGCGGTTGAAAATATTGCGAAAAAGCCGATAATTAGAGCAGTGTTTTCGTGTCTGCGGCAAAATTGTTTACCTTTCTGCGATCACTTAGCCGAACCCTCGCAGTGAGACCAACTCATCCTCGCTCCCATATCACTGCTCACCGTTGCGCACTGCCATCTATACGACGCTAGCGGAAGCCCCGCGTCAGTAAGAGCATCGTTACCGGGAGGAGCAAAATGTCGATGTGCAAAAAGTGCCAGAAGAATGTGGCAGATTCTGACAGGATTTTCTGCCGTGGTTTTTGTGGTGCAGTGTTCCACATGATCTGTGCGAAGGTGGACTACCCACTGCTCGACCAATTGGCTTTGTACGAGGGAAACATGTTTTGGATGTGTGACACCTGCGCGGCAAACTTTGCGAATCGCACTTTCCCTGCGGATACTTTTCGCCCGGCTCCGGCCACTAGCGGTGCACCGGACGCACTGAGCTCGCTTCAAGCGGATGTTTCGGAGCTGAAAACAGCGATCCTATCCCTTACGGCCAAGATCGACAAACAACCGACCCAGCGGCCGACCACTCCGTTAAAACCGCGTGGTTTTAAAAATGGCTCCGTAGCATCGCAGTTCTCGAGGACCCCAAAACATCGCAGAAATGGAACCGCTGTGGGCGGGCTGGTTACGTACGCCAACTGCGGACGGGAACCAAAAACGCTCAACGTCACGATGCAAACGGTGGATATTTCTGACGAGGGAGACGATGAGCTGGTTCACCTGTACCTATCGGCTTTTGCACCAACCACCTCCGAAGACGATGTCGCCCAGCTGGTCCGTGAGTTTTTGGACATGGAAGATTTGCCGAAGGTCCAGAAGCTGGTCCCGAAGGGGAAAGATCTGTCCACGCTTTCCTTCGTATCCTTCAAAGTCAGCGTCAGACCGGAATTCAAGCAAGTTGCCTTTGAGCACGGTACGTGGCCGGAAAACCTCACAGTCCGTGAATTCGAGGGCAGGACAAAAAACGTGGTCATGCTGACGGGGAAATCGGCAGTGCTAAAGCCGCTGGTGGTAGCGGGCAACCCGATAGCACCACAGGGGGAGCGCGGAACGGAGGACATGGACACGTCTACAACTCCCAGAGGACCTCCAGTCGCAGCGAACTCGACGTCGGGCTAAGACCGGGATATACGAAGCAAGGCAACATGGCGACTCCTACTCCATCCGTCACAGTTGCACCCCGTTTGCCGCTGCCGACACAACCTGTCCCGGTCCTGTGGACGGAGTGCGAGATAGGAGTCGCCAACCTTGCCTCACAGGCAAGTACCCGTATATTAGCAACGCTTCCGCACCCAAACGCTTTCCAACTTTCAGCACCACTTCCTATCCTGAATCAACGCAACGTCTGTCGCCGTCGTCGGCGGAAACTGCCACGGTTTCGCATCAGACGGATACCTCATCTACGGACCATGCCTATGCTGCGCTGCCAACACCGGGACGCCTGTCAGAAAGCACCATGGAAGCCCCCAATCGCTCCGGCGCAGTCGCGCTACCAGCCAGCGGCCAGCCAAGTCGTCCCGGCCCTGCGCTCGGAAGTCGTGAGGGGGTCTTCCAACAATCAACTCCAGGCGAGTATTCCGAATCCACAGTTTTTATCGTCCTGACAATTTTCCGGCTTGCAGCCCGCCACACCACCTGACCATCTACTACCAGAACATCCGAGGCATGCGGACTAAAACGGATAAACTGCGGCTTGCCCTATTGTCCAGCGACTACGACGTAGTAGTCCTCACCGAAACCTGGCTGCACGGCAAAATTTTGGACTCAGAATTTTCCGCGAACTACAAGATCTTCCGACTCGACAGAAATGCCGCAACGTCCAGCGCAGCCCGTGGAGGAGGTACACTTGTTGCTGTCAAAAGCGGCCTTGGAGCTAGAGAGGTTGAACTGTCAAACTGCGAACAGTTGGAGCAGTCTACAGTTCGTATCAACTTCCACTCCTACGCGCTATACGTTTGCGGAATTTACATCCGGCCACGCTCTACCACCGACGTGTACACCATTCACGCTGAATCCGTTCAACGAATACTCGAGCAAGCAACAGATCGAGACGTGGTGGCTGTTCTCGGGGACTACAACTTGCCAGATCTCGTCTGGGTTTTGATGAAGATGTCGGCGGCTTTCTTCCCGCAAACGCGTCGTCGGATTCAGAGGTGGCTCTCACCGAAACCCTACTGTCCAACGGTCTGGTGCAAATGAACTTCCTGCTAAACAACGCCGATCGTATATTAGATCTCGCTTTTGTTAATGATGCGGCAGCTTTTGAGCTTTACAGCCCCCAAATTCGCTCCTGCCGGTAGACGCTCCACATCCCCATTCGTTCTGAAACTGGAGACCAGCACTCGCCCGTCCGGTTCCGAACCGATCGATCAGGATATTCAAGAGTTTGACTTCAATCGTTGTGACTTCGAAACATTGAATTCAAGGTTGGAAGCTGCTGATTGGAGTACGATGGATACAGCGAGCTCAATCGATGGCGCCGTCGCGGAGTTCTATGACAAGCTGCTCAACGTTCTACGCGACACAGTACCAGTTCGGGCCAGGCGATTCCACTGTCCTTCCAGAACGCCACCTTGGTGGAATGCGCACCTTCGAAACTTACGCAACCAATTGCGGAAGGCACGTAAACGGTTCCTGCTTCGAAGTTCGTGGGGGAACAAGGTCACACTTTCCTACCTCGAAACCGAATTTGCGGAGCAGCAGGATACTAGCTACCGGAACTACATCGCGGGAGTCCAGGACAGTCTCCAGTCCAATCCAAAGAACTTCTGGTCGTATGTCAAGGAGAGGAAGCAGATGGGTGAAATACCAACAGAGATGTCGTATCGCGAGGAAAAGTCAACTTCTCCGGAGGCAGCCGCCAACCTTTTTGCACGGTTTTCGAATCCGTTCACAGCCCGACTGAACCCACGGTCACCGCAGAGCAGCTTAACGAACTTGTGACATTCAACATCAACCTCCCGTTGCTAACTGTTTCGGTCGCGGAAGTCAAGACAGCTTTAAGCTCTGTGGATGCAGCAAAAGGCCCGGGACCCGACCGGATCCCACCATCCGTCGTCAAGAACTGTTGCAACTCGCTTGCCCGTCCCGTCACAAGCATTTTTAACCGCTCGCTTTCCGAAGGTGTCTTCCCGTCGGAGTGGAAGGTCGCCTCAATAACCCCGATTCACAAATCGGGTAGTCGAAGCAAAATTGAGAATTACCGGTCGATCTCAATACTGAACTGTTTGGCTAAGGTCCTGGAAAAGTTGCTTGTTGACCACATTTACCCGTCCGTGAAAAACATCGTCTCGGAATTCCAGCACGGCTTCATGAAGCAGCGATCTACCACGTCCAATCTGATGGCTTATACAAACTGGATAATCCGGAGGATGGAGAAACGACAACAAGTTGATGCGATCTACGTCGACTTCGCCAAGGCCTTCGATCGAGTCCCGCACAAGCTTACGATCGCCAAACTGACGGCGCTCGGCCTACCTGACTGGGTCACACGTTGGCTAAACTCGTACCTGTCCAACCGCTCCGCTTACGTAAAGGTTGCCGGTTCCCTCTCGTCCGGTTACGATATCCACTCTGGTGTTCCCAAGGAAGTCATCTCGGGCCGCTGATCTTCGTGCTGTTCATCAACGATTTGTGCTCCCGTCTTCAGTCGAGTAAGCTACTCTACGCCGACGACCTCAAAATCTTCCGACAAATTAGCGATGACGGTGACGTTCGTGCGCTTCAGAACGACATCAACACGCTGCTTCGATGGTGCGCTCAAAATGGAATGGAAGTGAACGAGAAAAAGTGCAAACTGATCTCGTTCTACAGGATCCGGAGGCCAATCCTAGCTGAGTACAACATGGATCAATCAGCACTTGAACGAGTTCAATCCATCGTGGACTTAGGCGTCACGATTGACTGCAAGATGGAATTCAACAAGCACGTCTCCATCTCCGTGGCCAAATCCTACGCTATGCTTGGTTTTCTCCGACGAAATGCAGCTGGCTTCACTGACCTTAGAGTCTTGAAAACCCTGTACCTTTCGCTGGTCCGCAGTGTATTGGAGTACGCCGTACCGGTGTGGGCACCGTATTACGCCGTCCACCAGCAGAAGATCGAGAGCATCCAGCGTCGGTTCGTGAGATTTGCTGCTCGAGTGTTGCCCTGGAACGACCCTGGCACTTTGGCACCCTACTCGGATCTGTGCGCGCTGGTCGGCTTGCCAACACTTCAACACAGGAGGAATCTACTTCAACGACTGTTTGTATTTGACGTTTTGCGGAACAATATCGACTGTAGTGAGCTGCTGGAAGAGGTACACATCCGGGTGCCGTCGAGAGAGCTTCGTAACTACCAGCTACTTTCTATACCGAGACACACGACCAACTATGGACATCACAACCCTCTTGACGCCTGTTGTAGGAAGTTTAATCATCCGAGTATTTTAGAACATTTTGACTTTAATTTGTGCAGTAAGTCTGTGTTTAGAAGTAAAATATTGTTACTTAGTTAGTAAGATAAAATCAAGTCTGAAAAGACGGCAAAATAAACAACAAAACAACCTCCTAAAATTTGGTACCGATTTGTACATACCCGGATTTCCGCAAAGTAATTCAATGTTATATGTGACTTTTTGTTAGTTGATTATTGTAAATTGAATTTTCTGCCAGTTGAAAAACTAATACAAATGCGTTAAAATTGAAAAACAAAAAATGTCCCGAGAAAATGAAGGTCCTGTCTTGCTCCTGGCAAAAGAAACAAGGTGCTTAAAACTAGTCATAAAGGTATAAATCAACATTTCCAGTAGCAAGATAGCATAATATATTCTTCGGGAAGGGTTTAGCATTTTTTTCAACTTGAATAATTTTGTATGAATTGAATTCAAGTAAATGCAAATGTAAATCTTCTATCAATTATATAAAACCTTTCACTGTACAATCCAATGTTCCTCGAACCGTTAATTTTCCCCATTTCAAGCCAATGTTGTATCCCAAACTCTCAAACGAGAGCGTGTGTGTTTCTGACAATGCTCATCGCACAATCGCATATCACGTTGCCAGTGGTGTTTGGAGAGTTTGAGTTCGTACATAACATTCCAACGCCTCATCTACCACCACCACCATCCCCAAAGCTGGACAAGTTTCGCATTTCAACCTGGCTAACAAACGACGGACGCGCGCATTGCGTCACTTTCGCCCTTAAATACCGTCACGTGTTTGGGTGAATGTGCAAGTGTGTGTAGTTAAGTCTGACAGTTTCTGTCGACAGCTGAAGTTGAGATCCTGAACCCAACTCAACCAAACTTCTCGGAATGTCACTTGGATAGACATTGTGCATATTTGACCTATAAGCAATTTCTATTTTAGTTATAAAAGGAATCAAATGCTTTTTTCAATAAAAGGTATTTTTTACTCGATTACACTCAATAAATTGTACTTCAAAACTGCTTGAAAGCGAACAACTTCCATGTTTGAACAATTGCAGTGCTGCTAGTTTCTCAATACTTTTGTGTGCAGTGGTGCCAGTTTGATTGATTTGATTTTTTTAACTTTTAATATTTTTATTATTCCATGAAAATAAGACAAAACAGCATAATGCAAGCATTTCAAAGGCAGGATGTCATTTCGCAGACATCACCAAATGTATGTGCGGTTGTGTGTGTTTCTATTGTTTCATGCATGGATGAGCAGCGACAATAATTTCAACACCAACTAGCCTGAACAACAAAGAACCTCGTGTTGTTGGTGGTGGTGGTATTGGTTGCACGAAGGTGTCTGTCTCGTTTGACGCGCGAGGAATGTTTCGTCACTTGATGACAAAACGGCTTTCAGTGTTTGTAAAGTGGTCCTTATGTTTGCGGGGGTGGGTGGATGTAGGAGCGAAAAAAAGGTCGTCAAACGAAATGGAAATTTTCGTCTTCTTTCACTTTCGAAAATAAAGGCATTGTCCTCGTTTTGGTTGTGGATGGCGTTGCCAGTCGTTGCATGTCGATGTAAAGTGGGTAGATTGAGGGCGTATCGATTTTCCTTTTTTTTCCTTGGAGAATGTCGATTGTTTGGGTTTTATGATGGTTGAGATTTAAAAATTCAACTAAAGAAATTGAAAGTGATTGGGAAATCGGAATCATTGATTATTTTATTTACTTTTTTTTGATGAAGTGAACAAGAAAAGAACCTCACATACCATATAATTTTGAAATGTCTGGATAGTTTAGCGTTGAACGTTGAACATAATGTTATACATTATTTTTTGTCTATTTCATGTTCAATTCTTAGCTTTAAAACAGGGGTGACCAAAGTATGGCCCGCGAAGTGATTTTTTGTGGCCCGCGGGACCATTTTGAATGATCATGTAACAAGGCCCTTTGAAGCATTTGTAAGTGATATTATAATTCCTTAAATTTAAGATTATTTTTTCTTAATATAAAACCTAATGATTTGTCCATACTTTTTTACTCCCGATTGAATAAAACAAATATTGTGTTGAAAAATCTATCTTATTGATACAATATAAGAAACACGTTTAAATGTGATTGAAAAAAGTAAATTTTGCCGAATTTTCATCAAACATTTTTGGAAATGAGTTGTAGTACGTTCGAAATTGATCAAAACAGGAAACTGTAAAGAGCTAAAATAAAGTTATATAATTATTCAAAAATCATTACGTATGTTACATTATGAACTCATAATGTGTGGGTTACGGATCTGAGTACCTGACATATGATTAAGGCAGAATGAAATTTGATTGAAAAAGACCCAAGATTTATCATTATTAAAGTTGTACATTATTTAAAGATAAAACTACTTAATTTCTCAAATTTGTGTCACCCTTCTAACATTTATCTAAACATTTAAGAAAAATAAAGTCAGTTGAAAAAGAAATGCTTTCTTCTAAACACTTTTAATTTTCATTATATTTGTGAAATCACGATTTTATGTAGTCAAAAATATTGTATTGATTTCATTGATTGTTGAGGCACGAAAGTTACAATAAAAATCAGATAAAAAAATGTCTTGATTTTTTTTTTGATTTTCTGATTTCAATGAAATGAAATCAATTGAATAATAAATATATTAATGACGAAAACGCTTTAAAATTATCTGAAATTCCAAAATACTCCAACATTTATTTTCAATTTTTCTCATTTGTCCCGCAAACTCATGTGAGCTTCAAATTTAGCCCGCCATTTATAAACTTTGAGCACACCTGCTTTAAAAGAAACTTTTGTACTTTTAAAAGTAGATTGATGTTTTTTCATGATATGAAAAAGCTATTTTTCATTATTGAAATCATTGAATTACTAAATTGTACTTTTTTACAAATTCAATCATTTGTGAAATAAACTGATTTTTGTAATTTAAAAATCTGTAAAATACAGATTTCAGAAATCAATCATCTTAAAATTTTCTGAGTGAGAAATCTGTGTCAAAATTTTCAATATTTTGCATTAATTGTAAGGAAATAGTCATTTTTTTATTAGAAGTAAACTGATTCAGCGAAAAATTTAGATTTAACTTAATCGATTGTTGTACCGGTTAAAAAAGTATTTTTCAAAATGCATAAAAGATTTTCTAAAATCCTGCATATTCATATGACGGCCAAACGGCATTTGAAGTTTTCATATGACTTTTTCAAAAATAAGGATAAATTTTTCGAACTTATATTTATTTTAACATGAAATTCCAACTAGTCGACTTTGATTTGCGTCCAAGACAGATTTCATGAAAAATTTAGTTTTTGCAAAAATCGATGAAATGGTTATTTTTGGACCACCCTAACATGGCGTAGGTCACCCTAACGACAAAAAAAAGGATCTCATTATTTGGGCTAGGGAATCCTCATTCCAATTTTAAGCCAAATCGAATCACTTTTATTTGTTTCTTTAACTTTCATATAGAATTTCTGTAATTAAGTAAGAACATTAAGTAGAATCATTGGAAAGGAGTCACACCATCCATATTTTAAAGAAAATATTTATATTGTGGGAAAAAGGAACATTAAAATAGTAAATATTTTAACGCACGTTTAAGAAAAAGGAAGATAAACTATTGGTTCAGTCGAGAATACTATTAAGAAAAAAAATAATACCGTAATAATAAAAAAAAAATCAATATTACTTTAATACTTACTTTTATATTGTCGTCCCCATTTCAGCAAATCTCAAAATTAAGAAAAAACGAGCGAAAATGAGAAAACAGACGTAGAAAAACAGTTTAAAAAAGAGAAAAGAAAGCATTTAAAAATAAAAAAATATATCAAATGAAAAACATACTTTGAATGCAACACAAAAATAGTAAGAAAGGCAAAAGAGAAAACCAGCGATTAAATAAGAGGCAAAAGTTTCAAAACATCTAAACAATGTAAAAAAAATATTAGGGAAATTCTCTACCAACTCACAAGAAATCGGAAAAAATTGCCCCGACCCTTCTTCGATTTGCGTGAAACTTTGTCCTAAGGGGTAACTGTTGTCCCTGATCACGAATCCGAGGCCCGTTTTTTGATATCTCGTGACGGAGGCGTGGTACGACCCCTTTCATTTTTGAACATGCGAAAAAAGGTGTTTTTCAATCATTTGCTTCCTGAAACGGCGATGAGATAGAAATTTTGTGTCAAATGAACTTTTATGTAAAATTAGACTGCCAATTTGATGGCGTACTCAGAATCCCGAAAAAACAGTAAATAACTCTGCCATTTTCCGTTACTCAACTGTAATTTTTTTGGAACATGTCATTTTATGGGAAATTTAATGTACTTTTCGAGTCTACATTGACCTAGAAGGGTCATTCTATCTTTTAGAACAAAATTTTTCATTTTAAAATGTCGTGTTTTTTCTAACTTTGCTTGGGTATTTTTTAGAGTGTAACAATGTTCTACAAAATTGTAGAGCAGACAAATGTTGTTGGCCTAGTATTTTCAAATAGCAAAAAATGTTGTTCCCAAGTTATTTCCGTCTGCTCGGGAAAAAGTAACATTTTCAAAACTTTTTTTTTCGTAAAATCGCGATAAGTTAAGTAGTAAATCTTTCCCTGTTCCTGAGGGGAACACCCTTGAAGAGTATCGGGGCCGGCATTTACAAAGCGGATTCAGTGGCAGTTTCATTCTCAACTTAATGTTAACATGTTAAGGTTAATGTTAACATTCCATAGGTTGCCTCCCTAAGGTGTCCTGATAAGGTCCAGTTTGTGACGATACATTACCTTCCCTTTACTAAGCAATCGATTCCAGAAGGGAAAAGATCACCAGTTGTGTTGGTCCGAGCCGGGATTTGAACAACGATCTACCGCTTACGAGGCGGAAGCGTTACCACTGGGCTACGTGGCTCGGTCAAAATCGCGATAACTTGTGATATTTATAAGCAATTCCCCCCGAAAACATTCCAAAAAAAGTTCCCCGAGCGGGCTCAAAATTTTTCTAGGGTTTCCTTGGCCAACATAATTTGACCCGTTTTGCCATTAGGGTGACCTACTCCGTGTTAGGGTGGTCCAAAAATGGCAGTTTTCGTCATTTTTCGCAAAAACCACTTTTTTTCTAAAATTCACATCTCCGCGCCATTCAATCCGATTTTAGCTGTCTTAGACGCAAAAGAAAAGTGATTAGTTTGGTTATTTGGGAAAAATAGTAGCAAGTTTGGGTCTCGTGGCGCAGGGGTAGCGGCTTCGGCTGCCGATCCCGATGATGCTATGAGACGCGGGTTCGATTCCCGCCTTATCCACTGAGCTTCTATCGGATGGTGAAGTAAAACGTCGGTCCCGGTTTCTCCTGTCTCGTCAGAGGCGCTGGAGTAGAAATCCCACGTTAGAGGAAGGCCATGCCCCGGGGGGCGTAGTGCCAATAGTTTCGTTTTTTTTAGTAGCAAGTTTCAAAAATCTAGCTTAACATTTGAAAAGGTCGTATGAAAACTTAAAATGCTGTTTTGACCAAAGGAAAATTTTACATAACATATCAATAAATGGTGAAGTTATGTTTTCAAATTTCTGGGATATAAAATATTTTTTCAAAAGTGGGCACTAATTGAAAAAATGAATGACTGAGACTTTTTTTTTCAAAATTTCCTAAAAATGGCTTTAACTTGAAACGATGCACTTTATCAAAATTTCACAACAGTACTTTTTGATTGCAAATGCAATTTTACATCGAAAAATGAAGTTAAAATTTTTTTGCAACCAAAATTTCGATTTTTTGAAAAAAAAAGTATTGATTTAAAAATTCATAACTCGGTTTATGATTTTTTTCACAACCTGGAAATTTCTGAAAAGTTGGCATTTTATGTCCCCTAAAAGATATCAGAAAATGAAAAAAATAGTGCGTTTTTTTTGCAATATAGTGACAAAAGGTGACATTAAAAATCACCAAAATTTGTTTAACGTGTATCTTTTTTTAGTGTAGTCCTTATCCATACCTACAACTTTGGCGAAGACACCAAATCGATCAAAAAATTCCTTCAAAATAAACCGATTTTTTTTATTTTCATGCATCATTTTTGTATGAACAGCTGCCATATTCATAAAAAAAATCGATTACGTAGAGAACTGCTCTTCCACAACTGCACTGCAGCTGTAAACATAAACAAAAAAGAAGTGTGATGGCCAAATGAAAAGGGAATTAAACTGAGTACGAAAGCACTTTGAAGTAGTGGTTGGTGTGGAGGTTGAGGGGGGGTTGTTAGATCAAGAATTAATCCGTATGCTCTTCTGATCCAGAATCTGAACTTCGCCGTGGACGGAGGAGGGTGGACCAAGGGTTGAGCTTGAACTGACAACAACTTTGTCGTAAATATGGATGAGAAGGGAGAAATTCCAGACGCAGAGGGGATGGGGGATAGGTTATTGAAATTTGATCACCTTTCTGCGAAGGCTAGGCCGTTGACGGGGAAAATTGATATCGTTGGCAGCAACTTATGGCCCGGGTTAAGTAAGTAGCAATCGATGACTCTTTGGGCGACAAAGGGAAGGGGGATTATTGAGAGAAAGGTGAGTCATCAATAAGTTGAAAGTAAATTACAAGTTTCAAGTAGCTGGCGAAGGGAAAACTTTTCCACTCTCGTGTCGTAACGAGACTTTGTCCAACTGCAGGAAGTCATTAGTAGGGAACGCACTGCATCGCATTTCTGTAAAGTTCGTTAGATTACGATATAAATCTAGCTTTTCCTTTTCCCACCCCCGGGGCACTAATTGGATAAGTTTGTGTTGGGAGCTTTTCCGATGTGCAGACACCAACACATTTTAATTACGGTAACATTACACTTTTGCAAAGCGAAGGATATCTCATGCATCGTGCTTTGGCAACTGAAGCTTGTTTTATTCTATTTGCACACACGTACCAAACATAACATTAGTAGTTCACCGAAAGTTTAGGGTAAACGAACTACGTTCTGAGCATTCCTCAACATTTATATTTCGATCAGGTTCAGGTTCAGGTTCAGGTTCAGGTTCAGGTTCAGGTTCAGGTTCAGGTTCAGGTTCAGGTTCAGGTTCAGGTTCAGGTTCAGGTTCAGGTTCAGGTTCAGGTTCAGGTTCAGGTCCAGGTTCAGGTTCAGGTTCAGGTTCAGGTTCAGGTTCAGGTTCAGGTTCAGGTAGTTTCTGTTTCAGATGTTGTTTCGTTTTGAATATAATTTTCAAATGATACCAATTAAAAATGGTAGAAAAAGTTTAATTAATTGAATCAAATTTCATCCCAATCAGCTACTAAACTTTAATTATCTTGTCGTGAAACTTAATCGGCAAAACATCGAATGAGTGCATTTATCACATTACTTCCAAAATAAAGAAGTTTCCCCTAGTTTGAACAGTACAAAAGCAGCTTTCTCTTGAGCGTAAATGTCACCGCACAGCACAGTGGGTCGCCACATCCGGCGGGGTTTCATCGGAGACGCATTTCCCGAAACAACGAAGGCAACACCATGACAACAAAGGGAGTGGATAAACTTTCCCCTAAATGGCACTGATTAAACATGGGAATTTTCCGACGACGACCAACCCAAACTCGCAGAACTGCACGTCAGACGCAGGATTTTTGGTTGGCAAAGTTTTGTAGCTTTGCTCTAAACAAGATAAACTTTTGCCTCCTTCCAACGACAATTGTAGGAACAACAACTATCTCAAGTAGGCATGGGGGTGGCGCAGACATCGCAGCAGGCTATTTCGACCACCCCCGCGGCGGTGACATCAGTCAGTCGTCATTCATGGCCAACTTGGGCGTCTTTCTTCAATTGGTGGTGGCTTTTGAGAATCGGCCATTTGGAAAACCAGTTTCGGGTGAATTGCCGACACTTTCGGGGGCCCTTAATTTGTCCTGGCAGGGCGTCTTCGGTTGGGAGTCATTTGAAGTTTTAAAATGAACTCAAAACTGCGAGGGTGGTTTTCAGCTCTGAAATTGTAAAGTTAAATTAAGCTGATTCAACCAATTCCGTTGAATCTGACATTGCCAACAATGTTTAATTAAATTTTCTAGTGATCACTTCAATATGAAAAAAGACAAAAAATACCTTCACTGCATCAGACAGGGGATTTTATTCCAAATAATGAAAAATTGACTCTCCATCAACGCAAACTCCCAGACACGCCCCCCCCCCACAACGTACAAACTCGCTCACCCAATAGTTCCCAGTAATCTTCATATTTTAAATAAAAAATCCATTTTTCACCGTCGCCGGACAGTTTGCATAATAGTTTTGCCCGCAAGCCTCGGAGTCGTCGGTCGAATCACGTTTTCCCTGAACCCCGGAAAAGCTCGCTTCTTTTTTTTCTCGCGCCATAAATGAACGAAAGCTTGGTAGACGGTTGGGACACGGGGGGAAGGAAAAAAAAGATGAAAAATTATATTCACAATAGCGACGAGAATCCCATTTCTCACTTTTCACCTCATCCCCGGAGGGAAGGAAAAAAAATTGAACACGGAAAAGGACAAACCCCGCTCGTTGAACTCGCATGAACCACAAACATACTGCTCCGTGGACGAGTTGGCACGGAGGGAAATTCTGAGCCAGAAGAGTCGAATAAAATATATGCAAACTTCCCTCCGTGTCACAAACTAGAATCCGCAAATCGCGTTGTAGAACGTGAGTAGAATTGGCCTTTCCGACCTCACTTCCCCACAAGGACCACCGGACGGAGACCGGCGACGCCGTAGTTGGGACCATTGTGGCGGCCACCTGTATTCTCACCTGGTCTGCGGAGGTGCCGACGAGGTGCAAAACGGCACACACACACAGACACTTGCGCACACAGACAGAGGGAACCATCAGGGGACAATTAAAACTGATAGTGCGAAATGGTATGAAGATAACCGGGTCTCGGGCTTTGGCTCGGGCCAACGGTTGAGGCTGGTCCGGAGGATTTTCTCCGGGACGAGTTCTCGCCCCTAACCCCCACCGGGTGTCGGAAAATGAGTTAATTGTGCGGACAAATTGCTGCTGGAATGAAGGTCGGACGGGAATGGCTGGGAATGTGAACAAATGTTGCTTTAAAAATGCAGCCGAGATGGAAGGGATAATCTCCGGCTGGGAATCACAGCGTGTGGTGGAGAATTAAAAGGGCGAGTTTGACTTTTAAATTTGAGTTTAATTGCATTACATTTGATTGTTGCAGCTCCGTTGTGTATCAACTTGCGCCTTGTGTTATTTTTGAGTTTTGATTACTTATGGTAACACAAATAGTTTGGGATATTCAAGGGATTTTATCTTAAAACACAGCCACATCGACATAATTTTTTAATATTGAAAAAATCAGACTTTTTGAAAATTCTATATTAGTTTCAAATGTACATAGCGAGATTTTAGATCAAATCTCAAAGTAAGAGTACTGCGGTGATAAACAATTGTTTTGAAAAATGATTTTTGGAATAAAAAATACCTTAAAAACCTAAATTTCAATAAAGGATCGTACATAAACCACGAGGCCCTAAAATTTGAAACGCCGGAATAAAAAAAATCTTAATCACTTAAGCGTAGTTTCTTAAACTCGACAATCAAAAATAAGCCATGAAAAATCTAATGTTATTCGGTTATCCCAAGTAAAATAAATCCAAGGCCTTCGGATAATCGAGTCTGGACGGTAACCAAAATTATTATGTGCGACCAGGTCTTTGGCATTACCAACAAAATCTGTCTTCATTTATTGCATCTGTCCAGTGTTGAAAATCTGACGACTATGATTAATTTTGCGATTTATCGCTGCCTGTAACACCTCACGAATAAGACTGCTGAGAAATATTGCTTATTGCGAGATAAAATCACGTTTCTCTTTCGCTGTGAGTGACAGGAGATTATTGCCGCCTATCTACCGCAGAGTAAAAATCAGCAAGTTGAACTGAAATTCTACGTTGATTTGGCTGTCAACTTGATTTGTTTTGAATATTTTCCAAAAAGTCAGCTGAAAACTCAGGGCAACCTTTGACAACAGCCAAAAATTTGTTCTGCGGCTGTCATGCGTCCATTATCTTGCGGTCGTTTCACCGCGCGTGAAATCTAATTATTGACGCCCGCAGTAATATCTTTATTCTCAAATTGCCACGACTAGCTGTCATTCGTCCAGTGTACCACCGCTGATTATAACAACCCATGACTGCTGGTGTTAAATGGGGAAAATTATAATCAGATCGCAGCAAGTTGACGACTAAACCCAATCATTCAAATTTTTATTCGTTTCTGCCACAGCCAGCGATCAGGTGCTAGTCAGGAAAGAAGTGATCAAAGCATACTCAGAGGGCCTTTCTTCAGGCACACCCTTTTTCTTTTGCAATCCAAGTAGAGTTTCTCATTCCCATTTGCCAATCAGAATTAGTTGATTTGAGTTGTTCCAAAAAATTAATGTAAATTTCCAATGAATCTGATGTAAATATACATCATTTATCATGACACGTTTTGGTATCAGGAATAAAGGAATATTTTATTCTGTTTATGTAAAAGAATGAAATAAAACTAGTTGTTGTTTGTTCTGCTATGTTTTTTTTTAATTTCTTAGTATTCTTTATTAGAGCAATTCCAGCTCAAATCTGGAATTTTTCTGGTACTTTTGTACCCGACCCTCTCCGATTTCAATGAAACTTTGTAGACATGTTATCCTAGGCCTATGTAAGCCATTTCTGTGTATCCAATTGCACTCGAAAATAACATTTGAGAAGGGCGTAAGGTATTTAAATATTTTTGTATTTTGTAATTTAAAAATTACTGTATCTCGAAGCCGTTGCGTCGTATCAAAAAGTGGTCAAAGACAAACTTGTCGGAAATTGGACGGGCTTTCTGAAAAAAATACACTGAAACAAAAATACACGCCACATCTATGGGATTTTTTGATTTTTATGTCTAAAACATAAATTTAAAGGTGATGTCACGATTTTTTTTCGTTCAAAATTTTTGAGGAAATAGCCTAAAATGTTTCCAAAAGACTGACGAAAAATGCAGGATGGTATGTCTCTCCTAAAAAAATAGAAAAATCATTCAGTAAAACTGTTTTTTTGAAAAGTGGTCAAAACTTTTCAAACCCGGTAGTGGGATTCGATTCTCCAGACAATTTTACATAAAATCCCATATTGACCATTGTCCTATGTCAATCCTTGGGAAGATATAGCGGTTTTAAAAATAAAAATGTTGAAAAAACGGGATTTTTTGTGGTTTTTGGCAATTTCTATGCACACAAAAAAATATTTCCGAATGTTACATCATTTATGATGTAACACTTTTGCACGTCATTAAACATTTAAATTTAAATGCAATTTGATGTAAATTGCAACAAATTATACGTAAAAACATGATTTTACGTGTGATTCAACCGTTTACGTCGAATCTCAAGCTTACATTAACTGAGTTTATATGTGATTCATTTTTTCCGTGACGAGTAAATTCGCATATTTTTTTCTGTGTATGACAGACTTGGTTTGTCAGTCTCGTAAATATTTTAACCGGAAAACTCGTCCAATTTCCCATAAGTTTGCCTTTGACAGCATTTCAATTGGCTGTAAGGGCTTACAGATATAAGCTTAATTACATTGTTTATAACTGAAAATAGAATATTTTTTTTCAGTGTGGTAGAAACCAGGATAGTAAATTTAATTACGTAAATACAAAAACGATATAAATCAAAAAGCTGTCAAAGGCAAACTTATGGGAAATTGGACGAGCTTTCCGGTATCAAAAAGATAGAAAGAAAGCTAGAAATCAATAGTTTTGTTATGATTAAAATAAAATTAAAAAAAAAACACACACACATTAAAAAGCAACAATCTCTTGTCAAATATACAAAACAAAACTAGCTGTGTCTACTACTGTCGTTAGTTTGCTAAAAAAAAAAAATCAATCTTAAACTTGTAATTCCACTGTCAATTCCATCGCTTCAAACTTCACTCTTCCAAACAATTCCCAACTCCGGTTGTAAACATGCCTTATCCCAAGTTCGTGTCATTTATCAGAGAAATCTTTTTCCTGGGTTCAGCAAATTTTACTTTGCCCCCCCCCCCTCCCCCCCCCAGGTTCAATCGCATCTGGAAAGTTTCCGCAGTAATACGTTAGCCCATGCAAGCAGATGACAAACATCCTCCTCCTCCTCACCTTTCTCGTCCTTTGGCTGGCTAATTTTCACTCCCCCCCTCAAAGGGCACAACTTTCTTCTGGCCTTCAGTTTTGCCAGCTTCGTCGTCGTCGCCGCACGAATTAATTTATTTTCCCCATTTTCTTTGGGTGGTGGTAATTGAGGGGGTGGAATTTAAAATTTCTGGGCTTTTCCCCTGGAATGAAAATGTGTCACCCTTGGGTTGGACCTTGCTCTATTATGGAGGGGGAGGGCAAAATTGTCGGAAGTGTTGCTAGAAGTTTTGGTATCAATTGGGTTTCCTGCAAAGAACGAGTTCTGGGAACTGTAATTTATGCTAAATTTGACAAGAAACCATCCCAAAGTTACACATCGCCAACAGATGGGTCGACCTTTTTTTGTGGGTATCACTTACAAAGTTATGATAAAATTTAATGGAGAAAAAACTTGAAACATCAGAAAACAAGCAACAATGTTGCATTAGGTGGTTGGTTGGGAAACCACAGTTTGGTCCCAGTAATAGAAAGGAAAGAGTGGTAGATGATTCGAAAGCTATGCAAAACAGTTCCACAGTTTTCCCAATAAACATTAATTTGATTATTTTATGTGGCAGACGAGAGGGAACGAATGCGGCTTCCCTAAAAAACCCTCAACGTTTTTGATGAGGTAAATATTGGCTTGAAGTGACGAGAATAACTCAAGGTCTGAATGATGTTTAAAACACTAAATGAAAAGATAGATCTAGAGGCGTCACTGTAGTGCGTTAAAAGTGAACGAAGCGTCGATTACCCCTGACACGTCCAAACTGCCCCATCATGCGTAATTAATTCTGTCACACGTGGCCGGGAACCGCCCCCCCCCCCCAGCGTGAGGACACTTTATCCTTGCTCCCAGTTGAGCGTATAGCTCGAAAAAGGCACTCAACCGAAAAGCTGCGCGCTCCGTCACACCTCGTTGTTCTGTCATTTTGAAGAGGCGGTCCCGATGATATTAGCATTCGATGGCGTCCAGCAAAGCCAACACATTTTGATGAATTTCCATGCAAACAGGAGGGGGGGGGGAGGGTGGGCTTTGTTGTGCCCACTTGTAGGTAGTGCTGTTTGTCCTGGGAACAACGTGGTCGGCGCCGCCGCCGCCAGTGGACAAGACAGGAAGCGGAAGCATACATTCCGGCGCCGCCCCCGGTAGACTGGTGCACAAATATTCGCCAATGTGCACCGTTGGAAATGTTTCATTTACGATATTCAGTTATTCTGATTTTTATTTAATTTTCTTACATTTTGTATATTTTTTTTTTTTTTGGTAACAAACCTTGCATCCAACTTTGATTAAAAACTAAACATTACATGCAAATTTGTGTAAAAAAAGAGATGCTAATCATTTGCTAATCCCTTCAATTCAACTTTTTGATTTATCATTTTGTCTAAAAAGACTTGAATATACATTTCTCGTTCGAAAATTTAATCCAGATTAAAGATCTAAAAGAAAGAAAAATTACATCAATTTCCATGTAAAATTACTTTTTTCTATCAACCGTGCCAATATTGGCTTTGCATGAAGGACTCGTTTCGCTGCCTGGGTGGTTTTATCGTCTGTTTTTGCACATAAAAGGAATAAATTCAATGCATTTGATATCGTGCTAGGGGGGGGGGAAGGACAAGTGTGGTCCACGTTATGATACCGGCTCGAAGCAGCACTATAGTGGTTGTAGTACTAGCAACATAACCGATGCTTCCCCGGCTCCCGTAGACGTTGTGTCTCCCTTCTGGAAGCAAGCAGATTCATTCATTTATCGTTGTCTTCTGTGAGTTGGAGGGTTGTAGTTGGTGATAACAAATGCGCGTTCCAACACATGCCGAATTAGGGTGATCCTAATAGAATAAGGTTTTATTTAAATCCATAAAATGCCTTACAAGGATTGCAAGCATTGAGGATATTTGAAGACACTAACAATTTGGAACGTCAAATGATCACCCTAACACACACTCACGATTGGCATCACATATGGGTGAGTGTGGGAAATCGGATTCAATGCAATCACGGAAGCATAATCCTCCTCAACCGCTCGCGAATATGATTCAAACGGCACTAGACCGCCTTCTGGTTGTATAAAAAAAAATCACATGGTGCTTATGCTCGCAAATGAAAGGCATCGCAAGGAGGTGTTTCATTTATCAATGTTTGCGAGCAGCCATTTGTGAGTAATGGCATCGTGGAGTGCCTTTCAAATAACTCCGATGATGAGTCATTAGTGGCTTGCCGTGTAGGAAAACTCATCACGTAATTATTGTATGATTTATTAATTGTCGGGTTGAGTGGATTGGCTTATGCAGCAAGTCTTATTCACTAATATCTTGTATAAATTGAAATTTTTACAATTGAGCAGTTCTCTCAGATTTCGGTCATTCGATTTTTTTGTATATTTTTATCCGGCGCCTTCGGTATGCCCAAAAAAGCCATTTTGCATCATTAGTTTGTCCATATAATTTTGCAAACAAATTTGGCAGCTGGCCATACAAAAATGATGTGTGAAAATGAAAAATCTGTACCTTTTGAAGCAATTTTTTGATCGATTTGGTGTCTTCGGCAAAGTTGTAGGTATGGATACGGACTACACTGAAAAAAAATGATACACGGTAAAATTTTTTTGGTGATTTTTTATTTAATTTTTTGTCACTAAAACATGATTGGCAAAAAAAACACTATTTTTTTTTTGATATGTTTTAGAGGACATAAAATGCCAACTTTTCAGAAATTTCCAGGTTGCGCAAAAAATCATTGACCGAGTTATGAATTTTTTAATCAATACTTATTTTTTTCAAAAAATCGAAATATTGGCCGCAAAATTTTTCCAACTTCATTTTTCGATGTAAAATCAAATTTGCAATCAAAAAGTACTTCAGTCAAATTTTGATGAAGTGCACCGTTTTCAAGTTAAATCCATTTTTAGGTGACTTTTTTGAAAATAGTCGCAGATTTGAATTTTTAAAATTAGTGCACATGTTTCCCCACTTTTGAAAAAAAAAAAATTTTTGAAAAGCTGAGAAAATTCTCTATATTTTGCATTTCTAGAATTTGTTGATACGACCCTTAGTTGCTGAGATATTGCCATGCAAAGGTTTAAAAACAGGAAAATTGATGTTTTCTAAGTCTCACCCAAACAACACACCATTTTCTAATGTCGATATCTCAGCAACTAATGGTCCGATTTTCAATGCTAAAAAATGAAACAGTCGTGAAATTTTCCGATCTTTTTGAAAAAAATATTTTAAAATTTTTTAAACCAAGACTAACATTTTAAAAGGGCGTAATATTGAATGTATGGCCCTTTTGAAATGTTAGTCTTGGTTTAAAAAAATTGAAAACATTTTTTTCGAAAAGATCGAAAAATTTCACGAATGTTTCATATTTTAACATTGAAAATCGGACCATTAGCTGCTGAGATATCGACATTAGAAAATGGTGTGTTGTTTGGGTGAGACTTAGAAAACATCAATTTTCCTGTTTTTAAACCTTTGCATGGCAATATCTCAGCAACTAAGGGTCGTATCAACAAATTCTAAAAACGCTAAATATAGAAAATTTTCTCAGCGTTTCAAAAATATTTTTTTCAAAAGTGGGCAAACATGTGCACTTATTTTAAAAAATGAAAAACTGCGACTATTTTCAAAAAAGTCACCTAAAAATGGATTTAACTTGAAAACGGTGCAATTTATCAAAATTTGAAGTACTTTTTGATTGCAAATTTGATTTTACATCAAAATATGAAGTTGAAAAATGTTTGCGAACAATTTGGCGATTTTTTGAAAAAAACAGTATTGATTGAAAAATTCATAACTCGCTCTAAGATTTTTGCACAATTTGTAAATATCTGAAAAGTTGGCATTTGATGTCGTCCTAAACATATCAAAAAATAAAAATAGTGTTTTTTTTTTGCAAATCAAGTTTTAGTGACAAACAGTTTTATTTAACTCCAAAAAATTTTTTACCGTGCATCATTTTTTTCCCAGTGTAGTCCGTATCCATACCTACAACTTTGCCGAAGACACCAAATCGATCAAAAAATTCTTTCAAAAGATACAGATTTTTGAATTTTCATACATAATTTTTGTATGGCCAGCTGCCAAATTTGTATGGAAAATTTTATGGACAAACTAATGATGCAAAATGGCTTCTTTGGGCATACCGAAGGCACCAAAAAAGTTTGAGTCGGATTAAAAAATACAAAAAAAAAACCGAATGACCGAAATCTGAGAGAACTACTCAGTAACAATAAACTTATTTTGCGAAAATTCTAACTTTATCATATTTTGTAATAATTGTTTTGTTTATTTTTCGCTTTCAAATAATCAATTTTTCATAAGAATACCGTATTTTTTGTTGAAGGTACTCCAATTGTGTAAATTTTCAGTTTGGGCAATAAATATCAAACAATTTGACATTTTGCTAGCATTTTCATTGTTTTAGAGTGATTAAATGAAATACTAAAATTATTTCAAAATACCGGTCATTTTTAAATTCAAACTCAAATTTTAAAAATTTGCAATATGGGTACTAAAGGTTTGAAATTTTGCTCATTGTTTTAGAGTTTAAAAATGAATTACTAAAATTTTCACAAAATAACGTATTCTATTGAAATTTGCTTCAGTTTGAAATCGTTCAATAGTATACTCATTAGATTGGCAAGTAGTTATATGAAAGCCATTTTAATACTGATAATGCAAATTATGAATATTTTAGCAATTTAAAAAAATACGGTATTTTATAAAAAATTGAATAATTAAAAAACTGTAATAAAAAAGAAAAAGCATACCAAATTTTGGATTACAATTTTTTTATCTATGATGCAAATTATGAAAATTTGAGTATTTTCGAAAAATATGATATTTGTGGTAAATTTTGCTTACGGTGCTCAAAATACCGCTATCATGAAAATAATGCAATCCGGGACATTGGTGTCTATCGATGCCTTACACTATCCAGGTTTTTAAGCGAAGATGGCGTTCATGCCATGGCATTGATTTTATATATTTTCTTATAAAAAGTCGGAAATAACATTTTTAAAAAAACTGTATCTCGAGAACTACATCTGTAAACCTTCTGAAACTTTGCCCAGAGATACTTATTAGCCATAATAGGCAAAATCCATCATAATCTGAGAATGCATATTCTTTGAAATGCTGAAATTATTTAAATTGTTTTGATTTCTTATTGAAAATCGGATGAATCATCTTAAAAAAGCTATATCTCGAAAACTACATTAGCGAATGTTTTCATGTTTTGCTCAGAGATTCGTTATAGTGTAAGGAATGTGAAAAACTGTGTTTTCGTCTTGGAATTGAACTCCCAAAAGAAGCTTGAGTTTTTACAGTCCGCTCAAGTTGAAGGACAGTCCACCTCGCCCAAAACCGTTGCCAGCGGCAGCAACAGATTGCATTTTTTTTCGTAATAAAGGTATTTTGAGCACCGTGTCGCTTTGTGCAATTAGAGCTCATTTTTGCCTTCCTCACCTTATTATTTTATGACAAGTTAATTTGGACCTAAGGTTTAAAAGTTTGAGCCATTTTATTTTAAAAAGATGCAAATTAAATGTTAAATATTTCGAAAAAGCACATGTCAAATTTAAATTGCATACGAAAGGGGAGATCTAGCATCTAGGGATCTCGAGACATCTTCATTTGAAAGTGTCGAATTTTCAAACAACAAGCGTATTGGACCACCCTACGGAAATTCGAAAATTGTGAGCAATATGTTTTTCCATGTAATTTTATCCACTGAATTGAATGTCAAATTGTCGGTTTTTATTAATATTTTGGGATTATATGAGAATTTTAGCTATAAAGCTGCCACGAACATCACTTTTCTCTAAAACTTAACCTTGAATTGCTGCGTTTAAAAAAAATGCTTTCTTAAAATTTGGTTGAGATGATGCGAGATACAATGTTGGTGTCTTCGACAAAGTTGCTTGAATTGGCAAGCCCAACAACTTTTTAGAAGACAAACAAAATCCCAAAAACATGCTACCTTAAACGTGAACCACCCTAATATTGTTTTCATTGTAAAACCAATTGTTTTTTTTAAATTTTATTGCGACTGATAAATTTAAATTTCTATTGTTTAATCAAACTAACATTCCCGGGAAATTATGGTCAAAAGTCTTAAAAGTGGATTCTAACGATTTGATTAAAAAAATCACGGGGGGGGGAGAGGGGGGATGCAAGGTTGTATAAATATTTTCTAATAAATATAACTCACTTACCTCGAAGCTGAAGTGACTTCTCATTTCACTTGATTTATGACAATCTGAAAATACATTAAAACAATCCAGGATGATGTAATTTTTAAAATCCTTTTCTATTTTCCCCTCATGTATTGAGAAAATGCTGCGAGAATGTTTAGGTTTGCTGTTCACCTGCAACATTTCTTTCATGAAAAGAAACAGCGTTTTTTTATTTTGTATCATAATTACTTATTTATTTAGTTTTTCATTTTTTTTCTTCTGTAAAGTAGAATTGTAGTTGTTTTCCTTTCAGATTTATTTTCTTCTTCTCCTTCTTCTGTACCTTTCCTTTTTCTCCTTAACCTTGCACTACAATTAATGTTTGTATAGTACTCGAGTTCAGTACGGCTGAAAAGTTGGTTTATGTTGCTGTCGCTTGATTTTTTGTTGTTGTTGTTTACTTTAATTTCTGGTATGTATTCTCAGTATGTGTTTGTTTGTGTGTGTGTGTGTTTTCTACTTAATCTTTACATGTTTTTTAAAGTATGTTTTGTTTTATTTTCCTCTTTTCTTATTTATGTTTAAAGGCTATTAGTGGTTTCTGTTTTGTTTTGTTTTCTTATGTTGCAGATTTCTTATTGTTTGGAGTACTAGTTGCTAGCTTGTTTTTGTTTTTTGTTTGTTTTTCTTTACTATATATTTCGTAACGTGTGTGAGTGTATAAGTTTGTCTTGTAATCTGCGTTCTCTCTCTTTCTCACTGTCTCTCTCTCTCTTACTCAGGTTTAGTTTATTTTGAGTGGATTTTACTTTGCTACCAAGGAGGGGATTCGATTTGATTCATTTTTGTTTGTAAATGTGATTTCTGGGATGGTGTATGAGTGTGTCAGTAACCAGTGTTGCTGGTTTGATCTCAAATTCTCTCTCTCTCTCTTGCTTGATTTCTGTAACATGATTTCGTATAATGCTTACTGTTTTACTTTAAACTTACGCGGCAAACTAAAAACAGTCAACTAATACTACTCTGCCTTCCACTTTAATTTACGATTGGCGGTATCGTTAGTTGGTAGAAGTTACTTATCTTTTGTTTAAATTTTCTTGATTAGGTTGTGAGTGATAATTAGCAGCGCTAGCGCTTGCAATAATAAGTTTAACTTTAATAATAGTAATAAATAATTTCTATCAGAGTTCTTCTGCTTACCACTAAATGTCTACAAACGAAACAAAATAAGAAAAAAATCTTTCACCTTCGCAGACCTAAGACTATTTCCTTTCCTTTTTCTTTGCCTAAACTTTCATGGAACTGAAATTAAATCCGACACTTAATAATTTTGAATTTCATCCAAAACATTTATATTTTTGACTCGACTTTTTTATTTTTCTTTGCGTGTATATGCGTATAGAGGTGTGTGTTTGTGTGAGTTTAATTTTACAATGATTACGTTTTGATTTGATCAAACACAAAAGCACAAATCTGTTTATGAATTGGAATGTGCCCCATCTTTGCTGGGCCTGGTTGTGATTTGGATACAAAATAAAGTAAAAACTCAATGGAAAGTAGAAAACATTATATTGGTAGCGACATTTTTCGACGAAAATGGATGCGAATTGACATGATCAAACAGTGACGAATACGAAAGGAAAGTTAAGAGAAATTAATATCCAAAAACCAATGGGTAGCGAATTTAAATGAAAATTGGTAGCAGCAGAACGGTTATCGGACTCAAAGATTGATAGCTGGACGAATTGGAGATAAACAAATTGGTAGCGAATAAGAATTTTATGAAAAAAAATCGTTTTGGGAGCGAACTGATGTGGCATCTTTTTGAAAATTATTGGTAGCTAGCCGTGAATGCTTATTGACATGATAACTGAAATGCAATAGTGTTTAAGTTACAAGTGAAACCAAATTTATGACTAAGGATAAATATGAAGCTATTCATGTGGAATATCCATTGAACACTTCAACGAATTGGTAGCAGAGGTTTGGTAACCTCAAATTTCAAGACTCAACTGAATTGGTAGCGAAAAATCTAATAAGACAAATTGTAGGCCCCTGGCAAAACATTGGATAAAAATTGGTAGCAAATGGGTAGCATGCCAAGGTAGATGCTATATTGAAATGAATCTTGCTCATTAAACACCTGTAAAAAGTAAAACATCGTGATCGCCATTGAAGTTCATGTTGGTAACAAATCAATAACACCTTTTCAAGATTGGTAGCATTGGTGACGGCTGATTCAAAAATGATTAAAATTAGAAGCGATCAATTGAGGTACAATTGGTAGCAAATGGTGACGATCATAAATATATAAATTAGTTGCCAATCGAAGTGACCAATTCTATTGAATTGTTATGGTAATTGAGTTATTACGCAAATTGGAAGTAAATCGAAACAACCAATGCAAGAACAATAAAATCAAATTTGGTAGCAAATTGTTGTAATAGTTGAAATTTTTAAGCAAAAAATAAAAAAAATAAGAAAAAAATCGATATGCTATTGCAAGCAATATTTTACAGCCAGAATTTGGCATCAATTTGTTACGATAGGTGGATTGAAATTGGTAGCAAATAAAAAGAAAAGAATGACCAATTGAACTTTGGTAACCAATGTAAATTAAATTTAAAAGGCCGATGAACTTGGTAGCAAATCGTGCCTAATATTAATAGCTAGTTGATGTCAAATAGTGAGCAAATTGAAAAAGTAAAAAAAAATCGAATGAAAATTTGTTCAAATTAACTCCAAAGTTGTGCCGTTCACTGAATTGGTAACCAAACGACTGCATGTTAGTAATCGAAGCAACAAAACTGTAAAAGCTGTTAGAAAGTTGCGATCGCCAATGTGATTTAATTTGGTAGCAATTGGTAACCGTAACTTGAACGTCAGATGAGAGCACAGATTGGTAACGGCAAATGGCTACAAGTTTGCTACCAATTTTGTTTAAGAAGAGAAACAAATGGTTAGCCAGATACAAATTTGCACAAATCCGAACAACTGATTGGTATTAAATTTGTGAAAAATAGGAGGAAATTGATAGCAAGTTATTATTAATCTTGACTGACCATCAAAACGGCACTTGGAAATTGGTAACAAATTTAGTTGGCTTTGTTTTGTGGAATTAAGAAGGCATGATGAAAATTTAGAATCAGTTTTAATCTTTACTCATTTAAATATTAGTGTTAGAGCCACCAAATGGTCATAAGATGGAATGGGAGCAATTAAATTTGAGTTGGTTGCGAGAAATAATTCTAGACAAAAGCAAATAAGCTCTTCTACATCCCGTAAAAAGAGGCTACCATTTATGTTCGGCAACGCAAGAATAATGACGATTACTTGGATTGTTATTGGTAGCGAGTTATTACCGAGGAAATCACTTTGACGGACTTCGGCAGCAAGTTGTGAAGGCATTCAAGATGAAAATTTGCTTCAATTGTGGAGTCAACATTGGTAGCAACATAAGACGCTCATTGGGCTAATATTGGTAGCAATTTGGTTTTAGTTGGTAATGTTGAATATTTCAAGAAAATTGGTAAACATCTAAGTCATGAAATTGTTCTGTATTCTATGGTTACGATTATTCTGTAAAATATGGTTACCAATAGCGACAAACCATAAAATGCAAAATGGTGGCAACACAAGGACTGATCCTTTAAATGAGTTTGGTAGCGAATCATAATGGTCAGCTTGAAGCAGTTAAAGATTACTGATCAGAAATAGGCTAGAACGACTACCGGCCATCTATAAACCACGTGGACACGGTGGATTATGGTAGCAATCTGAAATGGCTACCAAGATTAAAATACTATCAATTTAATATGTTTTCACTGTTGAAAATTAGTAGCAGCGATCTTACAGCTGAAAGTCGCACTTCGATTTTAGTAGCACGTGGATCGAGACGCCATCTTGATTGATTGCTACCAATTTTACGAAAAGTATGAGCTCCGTTGAGTTGAAAGCTTTTATCTGTTCGTTTCCCGGGATAAATTGAACAAAATTGAGAGGTCATTTATTCGAGAAGAAGAAGCAGCACCCTATTTTCAGGGAAGGGAAACCTAATTAAAAAGCAGAGTTTCCCACTTGACCCAATCACGCCAATTCAGCACTAAATGAGAATAAGGAGAGGGGAAAGAAAATTCAAAAGTGGTAGCAGGGGGAAAATGAACAAATGCAGAAAACATCTCAAGTGGAAGCGGATCCAAATGGTTTGGATGTATTTCCTAACAGGGAGATAGGGTGGTAGTACATGCCTTGGATATCTCGCTAGAAGAGTGTCAAATAAATTTTAGCCTTAATGATACTACAGTTTCCTCACTATCGTTCGCTACACGTCGCAATCACTCACGGTTCTCACTATCTCGTTCGCGCGTTCGTTCATTCCCTTACCTTTCTCGCTCGCTTTCTCACGTACACTTTTACTAATAAAATTTCTCCACAAGTGGATCTCCTGGATTTCCTGGATTTTGCTGTGTAAATGTCTTCTCCGCCGCGCTCCTCCAATTCATCTCAATTAAAGTTTCTTCTCCCTCCCGTGTCCACTTCTCTTTTCCCCTCTTAAGAGTTACGTGATTTTCCACTTACAATCAGTTTAACATAATTTGTACATTGCGTTCTTCTCAGTGTGTGTCTGTCTGTCTGTTCTCAGTGTGCGCTACCAACCGCTTCTCTTGGTAGCTTCGACGTTAATTATGTTAACTGATTTTGATTTCCGAACCCCCCTCGCAACTAGTCCAACTTAGCCTTCTTGGCGTCCGGAGCGCCATCAACGGAGCTTTCATCCTCCTCGTCCTCCTCCTCCTCCTCATCTTCCTCGTCGTCTTCATCCTCAAACGGCGTCGACCGCTTCGCACTGCTCTGCGAATCTCCGCTGTCCGCCGTCACCTCGTCGCTGTTGTTGTTCCGGATCGTCGTCGTGGCCGTGGTCGTGCTGGGTTTCTCCAGCGAGTCTTCGCCCTCGTCCAAGCTATCGATGTACTTGTTGTTGACGACGACGCCAACTGCGGCGTCCTTGGAATCTGACGCGTCCGAGGTAGCTCCACTACCACCGCTCTTGCCCAGCTCCGTGTCCAGGTTGCTCTCGTCGGACGGAGGTTCCTCAGCGGTTGTCGTGGTCTTCGTCGTCGTCGTGGCAGCGGGAGTCACGTTGTTATTCCCCGACCCGTTGGTAGCCGATATCGCCGTTGGATTCCTCGAGTAGCTATTTTTGCTACCCGCAACGGCGGCCGGCATGTTATCGAGCAGGTCGGGTTGGAGTTCCCGCGCCACGTAGTGCGTCCACAGGGCCAGTTCAACGTTGTGCGGGGACCACTTCTTCGCGACCTTCGGCGTATCGCCGTTGCTACCGCTGCTGCTGCTGCTGCTGCTGTCATCATCATCCCCCTTCTTGGAACTGCTCACCGGGCCGTGCACCTCCTCGTTCAACCGGTCCGTCGTCGCCTGAATGTGCTGGACAAAGTTCATGTACTCCCGGGTCGTGTAGTCAATGCCCTCAATCTCCGGTATCGCCATCAGGCACTCATCGGCCATAAACGGAGCCGTTTCCGGCGCGGCCGCCGCCAACAGTGCGGAAGCCATCGTCGTCCCGACGCCCTTCAAGTTGGACAGCGCCGTAATCGCTGACTCCAAGTTCGGCAGCTTCTTGAACGCCTTCTTCGTCTCGGCCATCACCGCCCGCGGTGTATTGACCTTGATCAGATAGGACAACTGCGGGTAAAACTTCCCCCTCGTTTGCTTCCACTTCATGCACTGGACCAGCTCGTCGTGGATCATGTGGGCGTCCTTGCCGCGCTTCTTGATCAGCGCGGGCAGTTGGTTCTGGTACCAGTTGTCTAGCCGGATCAGCTCTTCCGGCTTTTTGCACTTGTTTCCCGCGTACAGCTTGAGGACCTGTGGATACATCGCAAGCACGAAATCGAACTGGTTGGAGCTGCCGTTGACGAAAAACGAAGCGGTGTCCTTGACGGAGGTCATTTTGGAGCGGGTGTTTAAATGCGAAATGATGAAGTTTAGGTTAGTTTTGAAGTGCGAGATCCGTTGCCGCTGTGCCGATCATCTAGATTGTTAAAAATACTGAAGAAAAAAGAACTGTAAGTATGAGAAGCCATTTGTATTTCATGGACCTCGACGGAGAACGGAACAGGTTCGTTACGAAGTGTGGTGAAAAATGAAACCTTTATTTAAATATGTTTTTAATATTATTTTTTTGGAGAATGTTCAAATCTCGACTGAGCTTTAATTAGGAAGGGGAGGGAAGGATACGAATTAAATCAAAAGTTTGTAGAATTTTATTGGTCCAATTGATTTTTTTTTTTCATAGACCAGGCCGAATTTAAATTTTATTTCAAATAAATATTTAAAAAAAATATCGATTATTAATTAAAATCGTTGTTCGATATTGGTAAAATTGACAGAAAACTAAAATCTGGCAAAATCTGGCACAGATAATAGTTCATCTTTATTCTCGCTAACGCTTAAAAATCTGACATAAAAAATAAATAAATCTTATCGAATTTGCAGTCGAAAAGCACTTTTTTATATATTTTTTTGCAATTCCGTCGTGAAACTGTCATTCATGAACGACGAAATAGCCTACTTTTCTGTACCAAAAATAACAGAATCTAATAGCCAAACTATTCAAAATAAATGCTGAAAAGTTCTACTTTTCAGCACTGAAATGGGTACTGAAAATTGAATCTCACGGCGGGCGCTCTGAAATTATTTGTGTAAATATGGGTATCCAGCGCCGTCGCTCAGTGTCTCACTCAAACACTTAGGAGCCCAGGGCGGCGAAGTCCTTGTAGTTAAAAAGGAAGACACTAGTGGTTGGTATTAGCAATGGTGGCCGACAGCTGTAAAACCAACTCCGTTTATTTTAGCCTGTTATCTTCAATTCACAATTGAAGTGAAAATAAGGCTTACGCAAAATGTCTAAAAAATCAAGGTGCAAAAAAATTTTTTTTTTATTAAGGAAAAAAAATGTAATATTTTTTTAAAAAAACGAGTATTCATCAGGGTAACAAGAAACAAAATGATTTTTTTTTTGAAAATCTTAACAGATAACAACCTGGTTCGATTTAGGTAAAAGTAAGTAGCTGTGCAAATTTTGAGACAAACCTGTTAAGGTACAAAAAATTGAATTATTACATCTTTTTTGAAAAACATAAAAATTGAGAAAAATGCGAACCTGATGAGGAAAGGAAAAATCAACATTTCCTTATGTAATATAACACATTTTCGACACAAAATCTGTCAACATAACTGTCAATTGTGAGATTCTTGAGTAAAATTTTATGATAAACAACTTTGTAGAAAACCGCATAACGTTCCGAGTTAACCTTGACGAGTTATTTGCGATTGAAAAAAAGTTTTTGCAGGAAAATAATTTTTTTTTTCATTTTTATCCTTTTTTTATCATCACCTTGCATTTGAATGTAATTGTACTAAATTTCTATATATTTTTTAAATGCTTTTTTTTGCCTCCAAGCCAGATCTATCTAAACTAGAGCGTCCAATTTCCCGCCCCGGAAAAAAATCCCGGGAATTCCCGGGATTTCCCGTAGAAAAATATTTTCCGTTTCCCGGGAAATTTATAAATTTTCCGGGAGTTCCCGGAATATAAGCGAAAGTATAAAATTTCCTAATTTTTTGGACCCATTTTTTTAAATGCTATAGGAAAAATAAAGAATCATGTGAAAATATTGAGTCGAGAAGTTTAATTTTTTAAGGAAAAACTAGAAAGCTCAACCATTTTGTTCAAGAGCTGAAACCAGTATAACTTGGCATAGAAAAGTTATTTGTTATTTTTGTTTGTTGGATCTGACTCTAGAATAAATGCACAGTTGTGTGTTATTCATAAGTCCAACTTATTCAATTATTCATTCAAGTCAAAATATTCATTTGCTAACTACTTTGGATTGAAAATCTAAATTATTAAAATTAAAATCCTCTAAACTTAATGTTCAAAACTAAACGTTCCTTTAACTGTTGCAGTACTCTTCTATAAAAAAAAACAATAAAAATTTGTGAACTAATGTACAAATAGGATAGAAATCGCGATTTTAAAAAGAAATGATCATTTACGTCAAAAGATCCGTAGTTCCTCGATTCGCAACAATGGTCAATACAACCATAATCCGAAAACCGTTAGTTCAACAGATCAACGAATTTTGTCCGATATCATTACATTTTGGATTGATCGAGACTCTATGGACAATTTGACATAAAAGAATGCCTAGTATTCTACATCTATCAAAGTTTATTGACAGCATTACTCTAACTTAACAATTGCAACTAAATTTATCATCAAATAGATTTGGAAAATATACAAATTTATTTTAAATGCTAGTGCTAAGCAACAAATCAATTGTACTATCCGGAAGTCCCACCTAAATCCCACATTGTGATAGTGAAAAAGTCACAGAAGCAGCGGTGTCTTGTGCAATTGTGATATTTTCACTATCGGAGAACTACCTAGTTCACGAAGACAGCTTATCGGTCAACGCTTAAGCCCTGGGGCTGCGACAAAGCGAGTTCTCGTAGCATGAAGTGGTGTCCATAGTGCTTATAAAAAAGAATTTATACTCAAATTTTAACTAATGCACTAGGATCAAATCATGCCCCTTGACTTTACAAGGCCCAGGGGACTTGGCTTAGAAAAGTTATTTGTTATGAAAAAATAATTTCTGAATGATTTTATTCGATTCAACATAATGTGTCAAACCATACACTCTCAAACTGGTCACAGAGGCAAGTTAAAAAAAAAGATTGTGGAGTATTGATTCATTTTACTAACTGTTTAGAAACTTTGATGAAAAAAATCTTCTCTACAAAAAATATCAGAGATCATTTTTTTTTGATTTATTACACGATTTGAGCTTATAAAATTAGAAAAAAAATAGACATTTTCTTGTAGTTGCATGAATTAGTTTATCTTTACACTTATTTTATCCATTAGAGTCGCTGTCCTATTCAACTTTGATGCAAAATATGATTCAGAACCAAGATTAGAACAATTTTCAATAAATTTAAAATTTCCCGGGATTTCCCGGGAAATTGGTAGAAAATTTCCCGTTTCCCGAGAAATTTGTAACCCCGGGAAATTGGAAGCTCTAATCTAAACTGTGCGATAACTTTATCTGGATCCATCATCCAACGAGTTGAGCCGAGTTGGTTTCTAAAGTTGGTAAATTGAAATGAAATTATTTTATAAATTAGTGGATAAAAGCCAGTTTCTATTATAGGTGTAATAAATATTACCAGATTAATTTCAATTTCAAATGATGCGTTAAAATGTATTGTGACAAAAGATTGGAAACAGCTTTTATACATATAAGGTAATATTGAAGACAGAAACAAACCACACAAATGTTGTTTAATTTACTGCACCGATGTGAACAACTCCCTGATTTCCAATTTATTCCGATTAGTCACACAAATCGATAAATAGTTGATAAACCTTACCCCCTGCTACAAACACTAGGTTAACAAACCAGACTCATCCCCTTCCAAAACCCCCTGACACAGCCCGAAAAGCAAACTTTGAACAATCGGAACCTGCCGTAGCTAATGACACAACAAACTCTCGGACAGAATCGCGTGTGTCGGTGACACCTTTTTGTATTGTGTGTCTCGCCGTCAGAATAAACACGACCCAAACTTTGTATTAGCAGAGCCAGGAGTCAGTCAGTCAGTCACCAATCCAGCCACAAAAGTCAAAAAGGGAAAGTTTTTACGACCTGTCGGGTGACCCCTCCCTGAACAAAACAAAAGTTTGGGCGCCGCCAGGACGAATTCCTCGGGGGGGAAAAACCCCTGCCGGTGTCGCCACAAATCTTCTTTTTATTGCATTTCAAGATTTTTCGATTGCGAAGGACGATTTCGACTCCTGATGAGGTGGGATTAACTTTTTGATGTGTGTGTCCAACGGAGCTGACAGTAGGCGGAGAGTGAGGAGGAGGAGGGGGACATAAAACATGAAATCGTGGAACACGCTGGACTCGGGAGTGGGAATTGGAATCCAATTTGAGATTTCGATTTGATCCTGAGGGTGGGAGAATTTGACAGCAAAAAAAGAAACATTATTTTCGCTTTTGGGCACATGTGTTTGGTGGTCTCGAAGGGGAAAAGGTAATCAAACTTTCCTATATATCATTGTCGATTAGCTTCCAGGAGGGGAACAACACATGTGCTAGAGAATGTAATGTTGTTTTGTCGGATTTTGGGGCAAAGAGCATGTGGGCTTGTCCAAAGTTTGTAAAAGAAAATCAATAATTGGATAATGTAACGTACTTTTTTGGTTTTGAACTCATTCCAATATTTGAATCTCATGAAAAAAAATGAAAAAGTATTTCTTCTTCCTAAGTATAGCATATATAGACAACTTTAGGCTTGATTGAAAATTGCTTGGTTCACGATTAGGATGTTTTTTAAAAGTTTAAGCAGGAATATTTTTGGGATTTTTTTTTCTAGAGAGATGTTGGGCCTGTCGTTCTAAGCCACTTTGCCCAAGACATCAAAATTTTATCTCGAAATCTAAGCTTTCTACGACCAAATTAAAAAAAAAAACCATATTATCAAACCTTCAAAAATATTTTTTTATGTTTTAGAGAAATGTGATGTAGAGGAAACTTTTAAAGCAGAGGAGCAATTCCATGTCAAATAGGGAATCGGTTGTACCCGACCCCCTCCGATTTCAATGAAACTTTGTAGACATGTTATCCTACGCTTATATAAGCCATTTTTGTGTATATGAAGTCAGTAACACTCGATAATGACATTTGAGAAGGGCGTAAGTGTTTTAAATATTTTTATTCTCCGAAAAAAACAAACTGGAAGAAAAAAACACGCCACTTTCATGAGATTTTTTGATTGTTAAGTTTATAAGTCAAATTTGAAGGTGAGCCCACGTTTTTTTTTTCGTTCAAAAATTTTGTGAAAACAGCCTAAGATGTTACAAAAAGATTACGAAAAATGCAGGATGGAGCAACTCACCTGAAAAAATACAAAAATAATTTACTGAAATTGCTTTTTTTTTCAAAAGAGCTCTAAACATCAAAATTTTCAAAAACCGAACACGAGAGTCAATTTTCCAGACAATTTTACATAAAAGTCTCCATATGAACCATTGTCCTGTGTCCAATCCTTGTGAATTTACAGCGGTTTTAAAAACAAAAAAGGTTGAAAAAATGTTTTTTTATGGTTTTTGGCAATTTTTATATGACAGACTTGATTTTTCAGTCTCGAAAATATATTACCGAAAAGCTCGGAAATTGCCCTTAAGTTTGTCTTTGACCACATTTTAATTGGATGTATGGGCTTACAAATATAAGCTAATTTACTATCAAGGTTACTTTATTGCCCATGTTCGCATAAATGTCTCGTATGCAAAAACAGCAAGCTGAGAAAAACGCATTTGTAGTTTGTCCCATGCATAAGGCTACGTGTTAAATTTTCGCGAAAAAACTGGATTTTCTCCTGATTTCTAGAACAAAGTACCAGATAATATAGGTTCTTTTGAAAGAGCATACGGTTTTGAACCAAACTGCTTCAATAACTAGAAATCGATGAAAATGCATATGGGACATTTATGCGATCAGGAGCAGTATACTACACTGAAAAAATATTATGTTATCAGTTATGAGCAATGTAATTAGCTTATATCTGTAAGCCCATACATCCAATTGCTAAGTGGTCAAAGACAAACTTATGGGAAATTGGAAGAGCTTTCCGGTAAAAATATTTTCGAGAATGAAAAATCAAGTCTGTCATATAGAAATTGCCAAAAACCATCAAAAAACCTATTTTTTCAACATTTTTAATTTTTAAAACCGCTGTAAATTCACAAGGATTGGACTTTGGATAATGGTCAATTTGGAGAATTTTATGTAAAATTGTCTGGAGAATTGACTCTCGTGTTCGGTTTTTGAACATTTTAATGTTAAGAGCACTTTCGAAAAAAAAAAATGTATTTTTTAGGTGAGTTGCTCCATCCTGCATTTTTCGCGAGTCTTTTTGTAACATCTTAGGCTATTTTCACAAAAAATTTGAGCAAAAAAAAATCGTGAGCTCACCTTCAAAGGAGAATGGGCAAATTTGTATGGGAGCTGGTCCAAGGATGTACACGAACGGGACCAACTTTTTTCGAAAGATCTCGCCGAGACATGAAAAAAGTCTTCTGGACCAACTCTCTAAACCCCGGGGTTCAAAAGTTACAAGTTGTTGAAGTTTGAGCATTTTGGGTTAAAATGTACAAAAAATCGTATTTTTGCTATTTCTAAAATCATTCATAAAATCTCTGTTTCATTATGGATTTCGATTTTCTTGACTTCATTCGACGCGTATCAGCAAAAACTATGAGTTCTGATATGTCTTAGCATGATTGAAACATGATTTATCTTGTTTTTATCTGTTTGAACCGTTTGTGCAAGAGGCATCCCATAGAAACAAGTCGAAACTTCAAGGTTTTGAAACCGGATCCGACCCAGACTGCTTCAGTGAGTATGGAAAGCTTCAGTGCAATGTTGTAACAACTTATTGGGATGGTCTGAGTCATCCGAGAACTCCTTGGAGTTAAGACCGGTGAGTCTACCGCCGTAACAAGCAAGATGTCTGCGGTTTTTGACCACGGATCATACCCGCATGGCTTCAGTGAGTATGGTAGACTACTATGCTGATGTGTTGGAGTGTCCTGGGTTCTCCTAGGACTCCCTGGAGTTAAGATCTGTGGAGCTACAGCCGTAACAAGCAAGGGGTCGACGATTTTTGACCCCGGAACATACACGCATAGCTTCAGACAGTATGGTAGACTGCTTTGTTAATGTGTTGGGATGTCTTAGGTCATCCTTGGGCTCCCTGGAGTTTAGATATTTGGGTCACTGTAACAAGACTGTGTGGATCAATCGGACCGCGCACTGGACTCACAATCCAGAGGTCGCCGGTTCGAATCCCGAGGCGGACGCAAAAATTCTAAGTGTAAATATAGGTTTTCGGTGCCCTCTCCCGTGCCATACCTTCACACTTAGGAGACCCGGGAGGCGGAGTCTTGTCGCAAAAAGAACGATACACGCCTGTGGATCCGTTGACGAAACCGCAAGGTTCAAGAGGGCCACATTATAAGGTAGTAACAAGAAAAAGGTCGATGATTTTTAACCGCGCATCATAACCGCAAAGATTCAGTGAGTATGGCAGACTGTATTGCTGTTATGTTGCGATGTTCTGGACCATTCCGCGGAGTCCTTTTAACAGCCATAGACCTACAGATCATAACTCCAGGGAGTCCTTGGATGACCCAGGACATCCTAACACATTAGGAAAGCAGTCCACCACACTCACTGAAGCTATGCGGGTATGTTCCGTTGTCAAAACCGGTCGACATTTTGCTTGTTACGGAAGTAGACCCACAGATCTTAACTCCAGGGAGTCCTAGGAAAACCCAGGACACTCCAACAGATCAGCATAGTAGTCTACCATACTCACTGAAGCCATGCGGGTATGATCCGTGGTCAAAAACCGCAGACATCTTGCTTGTTACGGCGGTAGACTCACCGGTCTTAACTCCAAGGAGTTCTCGGATGACTCAGACCATCCCAATAAGTTGTTACAACATTGCACTGAAGCTTTCCATACTCACTAAAGCAGTCTGGGTCGGATCCGGTTTCAAAACCTTGAAGTTTCGACTTGTTTCTATGGGATGCCTCTTGCACAAACGGTTCAAACAGATAAAAACAAGATAAATCATGTTTCAATCATGCTAAGACATATCAGAACTCATAGTTTTTGCTGATACGCGTCGAATGAAGTCAAGAAAATCGAAATCCATAATGAAACAGAGATTTTATGAATGATTTTAGAAATAGCAAAAATACGATTTTTTGTACATTTTAACCCAAAATGCTCAAACTTCAACAACTTGTAACTTTTGAACCCCGGGGTTTAGAGAGTTGGTCCAGAAGACTTTTTTTCATGTCTCGGCGAGATCTTTCGAAAAAAGTTGGTCCCGTTCGTGTACATCCTTGGACCAAATTTGCCCATTCTCCTTTGAATTTTAAACTTTAAAATCTCACGAATGTGGCGTGTTTTTTTCTTTCAGTGTATTTTTTCGGAAAGCCCGTCAAATTCCCTACAAGTTTGCTTTGACCACTTTTTGATACGATGCACCGGCTTCAAGATACAGCAATATTTAAATTGCGAAATATAAAAATATTTAAAACACTTACGCCCTTCAGAAATGTCATTGTCGAGTTGGCTCTGTATACACAAAAATGGCTTATATAAGCGTAGGATAACATGTCTACAAATTTTCATTGAAATCGGAGAGGGTCGAGAAAAAAGTACCAAAAAAAAAATCTGTTTTGGGCTGGAATTGCTCAGCAATAAAAAACAAGCTCAACAACAACTTTCTAGAAGACAAAAAAAACTGCAGAGTTCGAATTTTGAAAACACTCTGATCGTGAACCAAACTAATTTTCTACCAAGCCAAAAGTTGCCCCTTCCCATTTGCAACAACTCTTCTGAATACGCCTGCTTAGGGCGTTTTCTAGAACATCAACCATCCCAAAAACCGTTAAACTTCATGCAAAACTTATTTGGGATACCGTGGAGAATTTCACTTATCCGCTTAAAAAAGTGGAGCCTCTTCACGTCATCCAAATCCATTTCTATACCCACGGAGCGCGTTGAAGAACGGAGCGCTTCAGCAATGGATGTTTGGCATGTGGTGTTGAGGATCTTACATTATCAATTCCTGAGCACCCAGTTTTAGGAAATAATCTCATTTACATGGCGAAATCCAGTCTGCAAACCACTGAAATCACCGTTTTAAAGTGAAGCAATATGAAAATTTTTGATGTCAGAAATTCGACGTCGTCGTGCTATCTTGTCGCACACGCCATTTTGACGTTTCGAGAAAAACGCGTTTTAATGTTTGACCTTGAATATTCAAAAACGAAAGCACGCAATGTAAACAATAACAAACACGTTTTGTTTGGCTCACCATTCTGTGCATTGTCCCAAAGTTTGGTTGAAGTTGGTTGCTGGAGTTCCGAGTTATAATAACAAATGTTTACGGTAGTCTAGCTTGTGCGTGCGACAAACGAATCCTGACTTTCCTGGCCTGAAATCCCTTTGGCCTTTTGTCGCACTTACATCAATTTTCATGGAGTGACAAGATAGCACGACAGGATTGAAACTACTTTCATATGTAAAGTGACAAAAATGCACGGAGTTTTTTCGGTTTTTGTTGAATATCTCAGGATTGAAATTGAATTTTGGGGATCTGTGACGGTCAAAAGGTGAGGCATAGTGAGTTGCACAAAATGGCGTTCTTAACTCAATTTGGCCCAAAATGCACGTATGACAAGTTAGCACGATGGCGACGAATTGACAGATTCCTATTACTGAACATAAAAAGTGAGTCGCACCCTAAATATCAACACACATCAGGAATCGATAGTGATTGATTGCGTGTGCACAAAAGTCCTTTCCCATTGTTTGTTCCACCAAAAACACAAAAAAAAACTTTGCTACACCTAATTGAGCCTCCAAACTTCCTTCATCCTACCACCATCCCCTACAATCCGACGGTAAATAGCCAAAGTTAATCGACCACGGTGATCCGGTGGAATTATATCACCCCACCTGTCCTCACCCGCGATGGTCCCAACCCAAAGCCGGAACGAATCCGTCGGTAATCCGTCTGTTGTGTGTGTGTGCACCATTTTGGTAGGCTTCAGAATGAGTTAAAAGATAAAGCTAATTAATTCCCGGAACGGCCAAAAAAGAAAGAGAGAAATTTCCGTGGAAAACTTTGGCACTCACGAACAATTAGGCTTCGAGAAAAAGAGGGTGCGGGAAATTCTCCCCAGATAAGGAGTTACTGTAAGAAAATGGAAATGGCTTTCGGTCGTGACGGCCCCGTCTGCGACGGGGGCCCCCAAAATTTATGGGATTACTCAGCCGCGTGGACACTTCTTGGAGCGCCAACTTGGATGGGGGATGAATTAAATGAAGTGGAGCATTCCGGGCGAGGCATTTCCGGTGGGCGGTGGCGGCGGCAGCCGGACCAGACTACAATATTTATTATCTCTGAGTCTGTGTGTGTGTGTTTATTTTGCGCGCGCAGTGAAATGCAACACACGCCCCTCCAGGAACTTGGTGGAAGGAGTCATGTTTACGATAACTGCTCCACCAGACTAGGAAAGAGTAATGAGAGGTGACCGGCTGTAGTGAAAAGGGTCAGTTGAAAAATTGCACCCGGGGAGATTGGAAACCCTTTAATTATTCAAACGATGGGAAGGTGCAATTGGCGAGAAGAAATGTTAAAGCATTTTTGTTTAAAAATCAAATGTTCCATTTCCTTAAAAAAAACATGGGGACAAAAAAATAATTACTGGCAAAAATTTAAACTTTCATTGAAAAAAAAAAATAAATAAATAAAAACCGTTCGTAAACTATTCAGAATAGATTGTATCTGGGTGATGAATAGAGAGAATGCGTAACGTGATTTTCGAATGATCTTACTTTGTTTACATCTACAAAGTAGGAGGCTGTTCAAGCACAAGCATGATTTTTTTCTTACTGGTGAATGAGCTGTTTTATAATCAGTAAGATGTGTTATATTTTGTCTAGTTTTTAACATAATCTGCTGGAAAATAGTGGTGTTTTCAAGTTTCGATCGGTTAGAAGAGTTTTTTTTTACGGCTGACGAAGAACTGCGGCGAGAGTGTCATTCTGCAATGTCGCAGATATATTCCCTGGCTGATTTTGGAATCATGCAGCTCTTCCTGGTCCAGCGAAATAGCATTGCTAATTCTGGCGAAGCTGATGCAACTAACAGAGAAAATTTTCACTAAACCAGTAGGTTTTCAAACGTGAACAAACAACAAAGACAGCTTCCGGATGGATACATCTGCATTAACTTCATAAACAATTTCCATTCATAATTATAAAAAAAATGTCTCGCCTTCAATTTTCTTAAGATTTGTTACAGATTTCAACTCCAGGTCCTTAAAAGCCACACATTTTTCGTTGTTGCAACAATTTTTAATGATCAATAACAATACTATCACTTTTGGCGAACAGTAAATTGGTTCCACTTTGACTGTTCAAAATTGAGGCCGTTTTGCGAACCCCTATAGAGGAGAAAAGCAACTCGCGACAAAATTTTGAGGCTAGGAATTTTGACAGGTATGATTTTCATAAAGTATTCGCCTCCTTTTCTCTCCCATAGAAGACCTGGGAACGAGGTAGCTGTCAAACTAGGCCAAAATGTTAAAGTCACTCACAAAATGAACTTTGAGTGATTTGAGTTCATTTCTGACGTCACGATTTTCTCCTCTATTCAGCACCCATGATTACATTATACGTATTTTAGTTCTGAGTTCTGAGTATTTGAGTACCTGAGTACCTGAGTACCTGAGTACCTGAATAACCGAGTTCCCAGTTCCGAGTTCTGAGTTCTGAGTTCTGAGTTCTGAGTTCTGAGTTCTGAGTTCTGAGTTCTGAGTTCTGAGTTCTGAGTTCTAAGTTCTGAGTTCTGAGTTCTGAGTTCTGAGTTCTGAGTTCTGAGTTCTGAATTCTGAGTTCTGAGTTCTGAGTTCTGGTTTTAGTTTTTAGTTTTTAGTTTTTAGTTTTTAGTTTTTAGTTTTTAGTTTTTAGTTTTTAGTTTTTAGTTTTTAGTTTTTAGTTTTTAGTTTTTAGTTTTTAGTTTTTAGTTTTTAGTTTTTAGTTTTTAGTTTTTAGTTTTTAGTTTTTAGTTTTTAGTTTTTAGTTTTTAGTTTTTAGTTTTTAGTTTTTAGTTTTTAGTTTTTAGTTTTTAGTTTTTAGTTTTTAGTTTTTAGTTTTTAGTTTTTAGTTTTTAGTTTTTAGTTTTTAGTTTTTAGTTTTTAGTTTTTAGTTTTTAGTTTTTAGTTTTTAGTTTTTAGTTTTTAGTTTTTAGTTTTTAGTTTTTAGTTTTTAGTTTTTAGTTTTTAGTTTTTAGTTTTTAGTTTTTAGTTTTTAGTTTTTAGTTTTTAGTTTTTAGTTTTTAGTTTTTAGTTTTTAGTTTTTAGTTTTTAGTTTTTAGTTTTTAGTTTTTAGTTTTTAGTTTTTAGTTTTTAGTTTTTAGTTTTTAGTTTTTAGTTTTTAGTTTTTAGTTTTTAGTTTTTAGTTTTTAGTTTTTAGTTTTTAGTTTTTAGTTTTTAGTTTTTAGTTTTTAGTTTTTAGTTTTTAGTTTTTAGTTTTTTGGTCATTCGAGAATGACAGGCAACGGAATTGCAAACAAAAATTTTGAAAATATATTTCACACTTTCACGACAACACTCAACCCAGAAATCAATCACGACAACTCGCCGGCTGCCAATCAGCGGGGGGAGACCTCGATCTTATCAATCATTTAGCGCGCCATTTTTCCCCTTAAACACCCACTCCTTCCCAACTGCTTCGAGTGCGCTTTCTGGTGTGTGTCTTGTCACTTGGCTATTTTTCTCCATCGGCCTCGATTTTCATGCTCAATTTGATGCTGATTGGATCGGAGTCGATAATGGAAGAAAAAATCGCGCAAAAGTGCCACTTTGGGAAAAATTGAATTTCCCACGCCGCGGCGACATCGCGTCAAGCTAGTTGAAAAGTTTTTCTTTCGCGATTGTTTCAAACAGTTTTATCTGGTATGTGCAGTTTCGGTTTATCCTGGAAGACGATAAAAATCGCACTTAAAAATAATGACTGCTGGGTCAGACCCCGAGCAAGAAGTCGGTCAAGTGACGATTTTCCTTGGCTGGGAAACTGTTGACATAAATCACGTATCATATTGCCCATTATAAATGACGATGATTGCCTCGGGGAGCTTTTCCACGTGATTCGTAGTACCTTCTTGAGATTTCTTGTGGGGTAATTTACATGAAATAGCCATTTAACATATTTTTGAATTTTGTTGACAAATAATTTTTACATTATTATCAATCGACTCAAAATATTTTCGAGTTGAGTGCAGTGGGGGTACATCTTTTATGTAAGAAAAAATGTTTAATTGATTTTTTGAAAATGTGTATTTTTGCCACATTTCTGGTATAATGTCACTTTTTCAGTCTAAATTGAGGTAAAAATTACATTCTAAAAGAGGTAATATTCAGCCGTCAAAAAAAATCTTCCGAATTCACACAATTTTTAACTGTGTGGGTGAAACAATTGCCATTTTACCCTGCTCCTTTTCGCGATGACCGGGCCCAAGTACCTGGCATCGTCGAGTAAAACGTGAGTGGATTTTTATAGCAGAGGTTTTCATCCGTTTTTTTTTTTCTTCCCAACGGAAGTGAACGACCATTGAGGTAGGTCCTTCTGCGTGCCATCACTCAACCGTCAGCAACAATCGGAGGCAAACATCCATCAAAACTAATCCAAACATCCCGCGGGGACGGAGCCCAGTGACGTGCTTGAGACGTTGACATTGTGATTGTTTTCGATGAAAATTGTTCACTGGAAAATCAGTATTTTTATGTTTTTAAATATTTGTATAAAATAATAAACTTTTCAGTACGATTTGGTTACAAAAGTTGGTATAATAATCATAAACCTAACAAATAAGGTGGAAAAGGGATATTCTCAAAAACTATTTAATACAGCAAGTTGCAAAATGATGATTTTTTTCAGAACCACTCGTTCATGTGTCCACGAAGCTCACATTTTTGCGATTTCAAAAAACACCTCCTCGCTTAAGTTTAGCGTCCGTGTGTTCGATTACCTTTAAAACATAAACAGTGTCGTAAAATGTTACTTTTCGACACAAGAGTTGAAAAGATGGGCATATCAGAACCGCTATTTAAAGTCAATTTTTGTTCCATTTCTTTCTTGTCAAAAAAATATATGATGATATTAAACGGGAGATTAAGGGTACACATCATTCGTTGATTGTTTAAAAATCGTTGAATTTGCGTAACCAATCGTGGAGCAATTGATTTTAAAAATAGTATTTTTTTAATGTATACCTATCGACTCAGAATCAAATTCTGAGCAAATGTCTGTGCGTGTGTATGTTTGTAAGTCCATGCACCGAAAAAAATGCACTCGATTATCTCCGGACTGGCTTAACCGATTTGGGCCGTTCTGGTCTCATTCGATCCGTCTTAGGGTCTCACAAGACCTATATTAACTATTATGAAGTTTTGTTATGTATTTCAAAAGTTATGCTAAAAAAACGATTCTGGCTAAAGTTTGAAATATTGTAAAAAGGGTGGTTTTTGTGAGAAAACCCGTCTAATCATACATTTTTAGAAAGTTATTTGAAAGACCTTTCTAATGAGCCCAAAAGATTGAAGATCTGAGAACCCTATCAAAAGTTATGAGCACCTAAGGGTCATTTGTACACATTTCAGAGGCCGGATCTCAAATATTTTGATGAAAAAGTTGTTCGGATCTATCCGGAGATCTGGCTCCCGGGATTTTATTGATTTGAAGCTCCCGGGAAAAATGATCAGGTATATTTTTTTACTGCCTTAAGGCTTAAAATTTTTTAAAGTAATATAACTATTGAAAGTGAACAATTTTCATGAAACAGCCCCGTAGGTGTTGTTCTAATATTAAGTCCAATGATTTTTGGGATTCTAGACCCCATACTCCATGTAGATATGTTGTAAGAAGTAAAATTTAGATAAAATTTGTAGGTTTGACATTCTTACTACAGAAACAAATATGTACATAATTGTGAGGAAGGTACCAACCACCATCGGTGGATTAAGTAACGTTTTTGTAACATAATAGGCTTTTTCACAAAAATTAAGAAGGAAAAACAAACTTGGGCTTACCATCAAATTTTAGTTTTTAACTTAAAAATAAAACAAAAATCATAAAATTGGAGTGCTTTTTTCTTTCAGTGTATTTTTTTCAACTAGCCCGTCTTATTTCCTACGTCTTCGATATACAGCAATATTTAAATAATGAAATAAATACAAAAATATTTAAAACACTTATGCCCTTCTCAAATGTTATTATCGAGTGAAACTGGCTCCATAAACACAAAATTAGCTTATATAAACGTAAGATAACATGTCTACAAAGTTTCATTGAAATCGAAGTGGGTTGAGAAAAAAATACCTAAAAATTTCCTGTTTTGGGCTGGAATTGCTCGATATCGTCTTTGATGAGAATTAAAAAAAAAGAATCCTTTAACAATTTCAAAATTTTGTACATTCCAAAATTCAGGTCAATCTTTAAATTTTTAATTTGAGAGAAAGAATCTGTCCCGAAATTTAGCCTTGACAGTAGACAGTGTAATCTAATTAGTTTAAAACCAATTGTACATGAGTTAACAATGAAAGATGATGGAACAATAGTTCAAGATTTTTTAATTCAATGACTAAAACATTAACCTAATTATAGTTTATCAAACAAAGTCCACAAATATACCACAAATCTCTATTCAAAATCACAATCTAGACAAATATGATGATAAACTTGTTTTGACTCTTCTTAAAAAAAATATTTTAGCCCGCTCTATCTATCAGTTAACAATTATCTTCTTTAAAAAAACATAAAAAATAAAAAGTATAGGTCATACTATTATGTCCAAAGCTTTGATTTTTTAGTCTGTCAATTTTGGAAGAACTGAATTTTCTAAATTTGTCATTTGACTATTAAAAGACGCGTTATTTTTTATGGATTATCACTACATTCGTGTGAAAAAATACACAAAAACGTTACTTAATCCACCTTTAGGTGGTTGGTGCCTTTCTAACATTGATAAAGTCAATATATTCAGTGAAAATATCAACATTCCCCCTTAACATGTTTAACAAATCAACTTCATCACTCATTTCTTTTGATAGGGTTCGCAGACCTTCAATATTTCTGGCTCATCGGCAAAATCTGTTAAAAAACGTATCCAACGATAGTTCGCATGGAAGATTCAGACAAAATTTCTATCACAATATCTGAAATCCGTCCTCCAAAGAGTGTATTAATAACACTTAAGTGCTAATAACTTTTGATAGGGTTGTCAGAACTTCAATGTTTTGGGCTCATTGAAAAGTTCTTTCGGTTATTTAACTAACGATGGGTTGATATGGCATGATAGACCCGGAAATCATTTTATTGAAATATTTGAAATCCGGCCTCCAAAAAGTGTATAAATAACACTTAAGTGCTAATAACTTTTGATAAGGTTGTCAGATCTTCAATGCTTTTGGCCCGTTGGAAAAGTATTTCTAATACCTTTCTGAAAATGTATGGGTAATTCTCTACCAACTCACACGAAACCGGAAAAAGTTGCCCCGACCCCTCTTCGATTTGCGTGAAACTTTGTCCTAAGGGGTAACTTTTGTCCCTGATCACGAATCCGAGGTCCGTTTTTTGATATCTCGTGACGGAGGGGCGGTACGACCCCTTCCATTTTTGAACATGCGAAAAAAGAGGTGTTTTTCAATAATTTGCAGCCTGAAACGGTGATGAGATAGAAATTTGGCATCAAAGGGACTTGTAAAATTAGACGCCCGATTTGATGACGTACTCAGAATTCCGAAAAAACGTATTTTTCATCGAAAAAAACAATAAAAAAGTTTTAAAAATTCTCCCATTTTCCGTTACTCGACTGTAAAAAATTTTGGAACATGTCATTTTATGGGAAATTTAATGTACTTTTCGAATCTACATTGTCCCAGAAGGGTCATTTTTTCATTTAGAACAAAATTTTTCATTTTAAAATTTCGTGTTTTTTCTAACTTTGCAGGGTTATTTTTTAGAGTGTAACAATGTTCTGCAAAGTTGTAGAGCAGACAATTACAAAAATTTTGATATATAGACATAAGAGGTTTGCTTATAAACATCACAAGTTATCGCGATTTTACGAAAAAAAGTTTTGAAAAAGTTACTTTTTGCGTTTCTCTTTGTTTCGTCGTCCGTGTCTGTCGCGGGTGACCATGAACGGCCATGATCGATGACGACCAACTTTTTAAAACTTTTTTCGTAAAATCGTGATAACTTGTGATGTTTATAAGCAAACCCCTATGTATGTATATCAAAATTTTTGTAATTGTCTGCTCTACAACTTTGTAGAACATTGTTACACTCTAAAAATAACCCTGCAAAGTTAGAAAAACACGAAATTTTAAAATGAAAAATTTTGTTCTAAATGAAAAATGACCCTTCTGGGACAATGTAGATTCGAAAAGTACATTAAATTTCCCATAAAATGACATGTTCCAAAATTTTACAGTCGAGTAACGGAAAATGGGAGAATTTTAAAACTTTTTAGTGTTTTTTCGATGAAAAATACGTTTTTTCGGAATTCTGATTACGCCATCAAATTGGGCGTCTAATTTTACATAAAAGTCCCTTTGACACCAAATTTCTATCTCATCACCGTTTCAGGCTGCAAATTATTGAAAAACACCTCTTTTTCGCATGTGCAAAAATGGAAGGGTCGTACCGCCCTCCGTCACGAGATATCAAAAAACGGACCTCGGATTCGTGATCAGGGACAAAAGTTACCCCTTAGGACAAAGTTTTACGCAAATCGAAGAGGGGTCGGGGCAACTGCTGTGTGAGTTGGCGGAGAATTACCCGTATAACATGATAGGTTTTCTTGCAAAAAACACCCTTTTTACAATCTTCCGGGCATACGCCAAAATTATTTTTTTAGCATAACTTTTGAAGTACTTAACTAAACTTGCTGATTTTAAATAGAGACCTATGGGACTCCAAGACGGATCGAAGTAGACTAATACGGTCAAAATCCGTTCATCCAGTCCGGAGATAATCGAGTGACAATTTTTTTGTTCACCCACCTACACACATCCACACAGACATTTGCTTAGAACATGATTCTGAGTCGATATGTATACGTAAAGGTGGGTCTACGAGGTCAAATCAATAAGTTCATTTTTCGAGTGATTTTATATCCTTTCCTCAGTAAGGTGAGGAAGGCAAAAATACAAAAAAAAATCAAAATAACGTAATTTAAATTGACATGTTCCAAAATGGCAGAGTTTAAAAAAAAAATTAAGTGTTTTTTCGATGAAAATACGTTTTTTTCGGAATTCAGAGTACGCCATCAAATTGAGCGTCCAATTTTACATAAATGTTCCTTTGACACCAAATTTCTATCTCATCACCGTTTCAGGCTGCAAATTATTGAAAAACACCTCTTTTTCGCATGTTTAAAAATGGAAGGGGTCGTACCGCCCCTCCGTCACGAGATATTAAAAAAACGGACCTCGGATTCGTGATCAGGGACAAAAGTTACTTAGTTAATTTTATATACTAAACTGGATGTGCAATGTGCATTCTGATTGAAGTTAGATTTTTTTAAATATCTCAATCTTCACCAAAACCACGTATGTTTGGGTGGCCCCAAACCTCCCATGATCCTTCCCGACAGCTCAGCAGAAAGTGTGCGTACGTTTGTGTTCCATGAAAAATAACTTCCAAAAGTGCCTCCAGGCTGTGTGCACACACACACACGCGCGCGCAAAAAAGCTACTTAATATTAATGGCATGATTGCATAATGCGACAGTTTTAGAGTTTTCCCGAGCAGCAGCAGCATCCTTGTGGGCTGAGATCGCGTTGTCTGGGAAAAGCAACCTCGAGAAGCCTCGAGCAAGAGTCGGAAAACGAGGGGAAAAAACAAAACTTCATATTTTATCGCTCCTGACAGCGAAAGTCTGGGCGCTTTCTGGTGCTCGTGCTCTGACGGCGATGCAGTTGCCGTCACTGGTGTGGTATATTGTCGCAGATATCCAAAAATCTTAGACAATTTTTCGCAATTTTAAACACAATTTTACAATGAATAAAATAAAACCAAATTTAGGGTAAATCAGCTCAAAACACAGCAAACTAGATGAAACAAGACAGCACAACGTCTACAATTTGCAGCTGCGACTCCTTCTTTTCATCGATGGGTGGGTGGAAAACTCCATTTTTTGCTATAGTGGGAAAGTTTCGCCACCAATCCCCAATGCAACGTGGGGAACAGAATAAATTTATGGTGTCGCGACTTTTGCGACCTTATTAGGAGCGAGAGGGTGTTGTTGCTGCACAAAAATTTCGCGATCTGTCGCGGAGTTGGTTCCGGATTGGCGTTGAAAAGTGCCACCAAATTCGCTCTGTGGCGGGGTCAATTTGGGCGTGACTTGTGACACATGGCAGGTGATTGCCTCGGGTGAGCAGTGGAAGTGATACCAGAATATTTTATGATTTGCAGAATTTAGTGCAGTCTTACTGTATTTTTCAATCTTTTATAAATGTTTTTGTTATATTTTTTTCTTAAAACATATTATTTGTAAAAAAAACGAAAAATACACACCTTGAAAAAACAAAACCTAGAGCACGCAATGTAAACAAGACCTATCACGTTTTGTGTTGGCCTGATGATTCTTTGTCCCGAAGTTTGGTTGAATTTGCTTGCCGGAGTGTCGAGTTATAATCAGAAATGAAAACAGTAAACGTGCATGCAAGAGTGAAAAAATCGTCCTCCGACTGAAAACCCTTTTGGAAATTTGTTGCATTAGCAGAGTGTGTCAAGATGGCACGATCAGATTGAAACACATTTTTAGATAAAGCGTGACAACATTACAAAAGATTTTCACGTTTTTTTGTCGAATTTTTCAGGATTGAAATCGATTGAGTTTTGAGGATCTGTGTAGATTGTAAATCAATGAATGTTGAATGTTGCATAAAAAAGCGTCCTTAACAAAATTGTTTTTCGCTATTTTGCAGATGCCACGAAATCCGTAAAAGTTGGTAAATATAGTGAAATTTTAAAAAAAAGATCTCAAGTTCAAAATTATTTAGTTATTATTTTTGCTTTTCTCGCCTCCATGAGGATAGGCTATAAAATCACTCAGAAAATGAACTTCTTAATTTTACCTCTTACACCCACCTTCAAGTATACATATCGACTCGAAATCAAATTATGACCAAATGTCTGTGCGGGTGGTTGGATGTTGATTAAAATAATTGCACTTCATTATCTCGGCACTGGCAGGACCGATTTTGACCGTTTTGGGCTTATTTGAACCTTATTGGGGTCCCCTAAGTCACTATCTATAAATAATGATGTTTAGTTAAGTACCTTAAAAGTTTACTTAAAAACGATTTTGACTGAAGTCCGAAAGATTCTAAAAAGGTGGTTATTGTAAGGAAACCCGTCATGTTATACACTTTTTGAAAGGTGTTTGGATGATCTTTCCACGTCCAAAACGTTGAAGATCTGACAAACTTATCAAAAGTTATGAGCTATTGAACTAAAACATAATTTTGACAAACTTTCCAGGAAAACATAGTCATCGCTACGTTCAAATGTGTCTCATAGGAAATTACCTCAGCTTTCCAATGCTTTTAAGAGCAAAATGATTCATTTCTGAGATTTCTATTTTTTAAGTTTTTGTTCTAAATTCCTTCAATATTTATTGCAAACTTTTAAATAACAGTTTTGTAAACTTGTCAAATTCTATGTTTTACGTGTCATTTATTTATCATAATGTACAAAATAAAATATGAAACAACTTTGTAGAAGGTTGCAAATCCCTAAACATTTTGAACATAATGTTTTAACTGAGTTTTTGAATATGTGTAATTTAATCAGAAATTAAAAAACATTAAACCGAAATAAAATATGTTTTTTAAATGAATTGAAAGATAATCACATAGGTAATTGTTGTGGACATGTACGTGTCTGCTCTGATTTAGCTGATACAATCGATTTTTTTGAGATTGTTAAGGTTATTAAAAATGTACTTTAAATTACTGTTGCAAACATCAAAAGGCATATTCTCATAAGTATAAAATGAAGAAAAAAATTATAAAATGTTTTTCTGTTGAAAATGCATCTAAAAGTAAAACTCGGAATGTCAAAAACATCGTCACTTTTTTGTATTTAAACAAATATTAAATTGTAAATAATAATTAAAAAAAAAAAACAAACAGAAACTTCCATTCCAAACTAGTTTAACAAAAGTCAAAGTAATTGTAAAATGTTTTGAAAAGATATGATTTATAAAACTTCTATAATATTGATGATTCCTTGATCATTTCATACAAGAAAACTAGAAAAAAAAACAATTCATACTAATGAAAAGTATTTCTCCTTAAGCTTGTAACATTAATTTATAGTTAAATTTCGATTATAAAACATGTTTTGTATGCATGCAACTGGTTAATATTTGGTTAAAAAAATATGATATTTTTTCATAAAAATCTAATACCCTTATCAATCTCAAACTTGCAGAAAAATCGGGGCTATCAGCTAATTTCAAAATAAATCTGAGCAGACAAGTGATATTTGTACACAAAAACTATGTAATAATCTATAAATTCTGTTAGGGACCATCCATATACCTCGTGGACACTTTTTTGGGAATCTCGAACCCCCTTCGTGGACAATTGTCCATACAAAAAAAATCTTTTTTGTATGGAGCGTGGACAATCGCCATACCCCCCCCCCCCCAAAGTGTCCACGTGGTTTATGGATGGTCCCTTAATAATATATTTTACTACGTTTTCATGATTTTCATTTCTGAATAAATCCCACATAGGGGAAATATGTCCATTTTAAGCCTAATAAGCGGTCGTGTTTGAATGATGCTGGATAATCTGGATTGTTCCTTAAAATTCACTAAAACCAAGTACACCAACGAGTAGAGCAACTTTTTGTGAACTTTCTGTTTATTTTCACTTTTATTAAAAGTTATGCTATTCCTTTTACAAGCATTTAAAAAAAATATTTCAAAAATGTATTCAAATCAGTCGAGAGCATTGGGCCACGCCCATTTTTCTATTTTCAGCTTAGTTCCCTTTTTCTTCTATCGCTCTTTTGGGTCTGCTTAGTGCTGCCAAAATTGATGAAATTTTAAGCGAACACTCACTAAAAGTAGCATTCATAGCGAAAGTTTCCTGGCAGCACTTGCTCACTCCAACAGGCGCTGCACCAGCATGTTGGTGGTGTTGGTGGCCACCCATTGTTCTTTATTTGCCTTCGCTTCTCGTTCGGTTTTCTTCAGCCTTCGATTAGAATCGAAAAAAAATTGAAACGTCAAAAGACTTAGCGCGTTTGTTTTTTTGTTGGTGCTTGCTAATTATTTACTTTTTCGGGATTATTTTTCAAGTGAGTGACTAAGTAATGGTCAAAAGCACATGTTGCCGGTAGTTGGAAGCAATTTTATATCTTAAGCGCTTTGAAATCGTTAGCGCAAGTGAAAAGATATTGATGGCGACTTTCGTTAAGACGTTAACCTCTGCTTCTGGATGTGTGTGCCACCAAAATTATGAGAAATGATCTCGCAAAATAGAAATTATGATCAAAAGTGCATTAAATTTGATCTTTTTGGTCAGTAAGTGGCATAAATCTGCGTGCTTACTCGAGGCGGTGCTGTTGCTGGTAAGTTTATAGCATAAATAGTATTTTTGGAGCTTTAATCGAGCATCAAACCTCCATATGACAAAGATAGATGTTTGATTAGAAAGGGTATATTTCCCCTATTCAAAACCTCGGTTAAACTAAATTTTTAAAATGTTTAGTGTTTTGCACACGGATAGAAATTACTGTAAACAAATCCAGTAACTTTGTGTTGTTGAATTCGACAACATGGGAAGGTTTCCAAAATCGTCAACATTTTTTTCTCGATTTCGCTGCAAATGTTTTTTTTAAATCGATACATTGTTGTTCAAAATCGTAAAAAATGTTGACGATTTTGGAAACCTTCCCATGTTGTCGAATTCAACAACACAGAGTTACTGGATTTGTTTACAGTATTTCTATCCGATTGCAATGTTCTACAAAATTTCTTTTGTCTTATTTTGCACATTTTGATCAGTAAATTTCACATAATACACATAATTTTACAAGTTTCATAAACTGTTATAAAAAAGTTTCCGATAAATAATAAAAGAATTTAGAAAAAAACTTAGAAAATAGATATCTCAGGAATTTCTCGATGAATCATTCCGCTATAAGAAACATATGAAAGAAGCGATGGCTATTTTTTCTCCTAAAGGGGTTACATACATGTAAATCGGCAAAAATTTCAGAGGTTGGTTTGAGCACACACTTAAACTTTTTTTAAATCTGTTTTAAGGGCATTAAAATAAATATTTTCAACTATTATCAAAATAAATTTGCAGACATTTGGTTGTATAATTGCCGAGATATAGACATTTGAAGTTAGCAGTTTCAAAAAACGGGTGCCACGATATCTCAACACTGCTTTGACCAAATCGGCTCAAAATTTTGGTGAAGCCTCGTTAAACCGGTCCTGTGTGCATGACGAAGCCCGATTTTCAAAAAAAAAAAATATTTGAAAAAAAGATAAAAATATTTCTGTGTTTTTCATATAAAAAAAAATATATTGGCTGGGGCCATCCACAAACCACGAAGATACTTCAGGAGTAGGGGGAGGGGGGATGTGGTTAGGGCGATTGTCCACTTTCCATACAAAAAGAAATGTTTATGGATGGTTCCCTGGTACAATTGTTGTCTAACTTTTTTTTAATTTTAAGTATTTTCATGACATTTTAGAATTTTTGAAAATTTTCGAAGTACAGTACCACAAAAACTTTGTTTTAGCTGAAATTTTGTTTTTGTCAATTTTTTTTTGTAAAATAATGATTGTAAAACAACTAAACTAGCGTAAAATGCATTGAAACCCATTTAGACCTGAATTATTAATGATGGGAAAATGATCCTGAGGACCATACGAAAATTATAGACCACTTTAGAAAATTTTGATTTTTGGGTCATATATGACCCATCAGGCTTGAAAGGGTTAAAACACTTTTCTCAATCAGACGTGGAGACTATTACCAAAAGCTAAAAACGGCTTTAAATGTTTTTTTTTAGTTTTTGTTCTCTAATAATGAATAAATGATAATATCCAATAAAAAAAACTAAAAAAAAATGCAACTGATGGAGCTATTCTACAGTCATGTAGATGAATATAAATTTATTATTTATATCTTTTAAAATTTAATTTTGCCCGCTAACTCATGATAGCTTTAAATTTTACCAGTCAATTAAATAGGATATCCCTGGTTCAGGTAAAGGGGTGCGCGTAGTTAGTCGATCAGGAATTTCAAATTAAGATGGGCCAATCATTGATCAAGGCGTTTGGGTACAATCCGGGCTTCCTCGAGGCTACCCCCTGAAATCACAGATTGGCTAAAATTCAAATTTGAGCTCATTTTGTCCAGGATACCCCCTTCCTAAAATCGCTGGAAGTTTGTATGGAAAAAATCATCAAAATGTATGAAGAAAAGCAATTGTTTTACTTTTTCATCGGTGGAGGGCGTTGTAGTTATTCTACTCTTACCAATTCCTACGTATAGAACATTCATTAAATTAAAAAAAAACTATCCTGAAGACGACATATTTTTAGGAGTTTTTAATTTTTTTTGAGCCCCAAGGAAGCCCAAGACAGAGCAACAAAAACACAACAAAAAACCAATTGTTTTGACTATTCGTACCTCGCGAATTCTTTTATCTAAGCGTCCTAACTTTTAGACCAGACGTGCCAAAAGAGAGCACAAACGCGACAATGTACTAATAATGAAATCTGAAACTATCCATCGTTATTTCAGAGTTTAAACAACTTTTTTGTTGCGTCATATTATTGTTTTATTATTTGAGTTTTACTGTTTAAACAATAAAATGTTTTTCTAGTATCCCAACTTAAACATTTCGTTATATTTTTTTTCAGTTATTTGCTAAACTCGCTATACCTATAATGTCGACACCATAATTTAAGTTTCCAACCGTTTATCAAAACACGTTTCTCTTCTGGCAACGGTCAAAAGGAGGCAACATTTTTGAGATATTTTTATCTTGCCTTTGGGCGCTGTTACTGTTATACGCATTCTCTTATTTGACACCTGCATGGAAGTATATTTACATTTTCCAACAACAATTTTTCATCCAATCAGAAAAGTGATAACAAAATTCACATTAAAAGCGCCAAAAATCTTATAGGAACCCATAATTCCTAAACTCCAACAAGAACCAACGCTCTTCCAATTCGAACTCCCAACCCGGTCGGGCCCGTATAACAGTTTCGCGTCACGTACTGGTCGTCGTACCACGGCGCGCTCGCACAAAAACAGTCACGCTTTTTGCGCCACCAACATTGCCCAAAAAACTTTGCCTCCTGTACAGTGCCGAGTCGGTCGGTTCCACAAACACCAGTCCGGGCTGTGGTGTGAAAGATGAGAGTGCGAAATATGTGGTGCCCGCCTGGGACAGGGCCGGGGCCGCCTCGCCGTTGGTATCGATTCCGAAACGGAACGAGGGGCCATAAAAGCTGGTTATGTTCCCCGTTCGGAATCAACCCTCACACACTCAGACTCAGGGCGAACTTTTAATGTGTTGTTGCCCGGGGATGATAAGGATTTATGGCCCCCTCCGTTCCCACCACCTCGAGTCTATACGAGCCATTGAGTTTTAATGACCTCCCGAACCCCCGGGAAGAACCTGTTCCGTTCCGACGAAGTACGCTTTATCGCTTCTTATTTGAACCTTAAAAATCCAAAAGAAAAATACCTTCAGTAGAACAGTTGGCGCGACGTCCTGATTAGATTTGCATCTGTCACCGTCTGGGTGCAAAAAGCTGGTAAGGGGTGGCCACCCCCTTGCGCCCTCTTTTCCGGCTTGACAGTTGTCTGAGTCTGCGGTCGAAACTTCTTGCACTTGTCACTTGTCACAATCACGCACGTTCATGTCTGCATGCCACTGACAGCGAAGGAAAGTCTAGCGCAGTGTTCGCCCCCCGTTCCACACCTCAAGCTGTCACTTTTCGGTGTTGTTTTTCTTGCGGTTTCCAAAAGTTTTGCGTCACACCGCTAATGTCATTAATGTGTTTGTTGTGTTGTTCACTTTTACGACCTGCGGCCGGGGCTGCGACAGTTTTGTTCACTGGCTGCACTGTAAATTAGCAGAGAAATTTATTCATGTTTTCATCGTTATCTGGCTGGCTGTGTAGTCCGCGAGAAAAAAAGGAACTCTCTTTTATCGAATTGGTGTGTCACTGAACGCGAGCGTCCAACCCCCTTTGGTTTTGTCTGCATCTCTTTCTCTTGCTCTCTGCTCGTGAGCCGGCGATTTGTCAAAATGTACGCCGCCGAACACCTAGCAGGGTTAGGGAAGCTGCTTCATTGGGTCACTCAAAGACTAGTCAGTTATTCTAAAACTTTAGAATATTCATCAAATTTGATTGTGTTTTTCACTTTTGGCCCATTTACAACATTATGCTTAGAAGTTGAACAGCATCTAATTCCAGTGTGCCTCTAATGTTGCCATATCAGCACTTTGACATTCAATTACAGTTCATCAAAAGCGTTTTCAATTGAAACCGAGTGATAATCAGCTCAGTAGAAAGTGAGCAAGCAAGTTTCCATCAAAAGTTTTGCAAAATAAGTTGTTTAAATAGTGAATTCAGCAAATTGAATGGAATCAGAGGCGAGCGCTTAACCTATTAAACATACGAGAATTTCCCCTAGGCAGCTTATAAAAAAATAAACATCCAACTAATAATGACTTTGAACAGTCACATGAATGATTTTTCTGTTACATTCTTATTAGGATTCCACATAAACTGTTACGTGAATTGCAGGCACGGGGTACAAACTGTTAAAGTAAATTTTGAAAGAAACCTATGAGATATGAATTTCTTATGCAGATGAGACCTTTTGAAAATGAGCAGTTTTCTACGAAATCGGTTTGGTGATTTTTAATTTCACTTTTTGTCACTAAAACTTGATTTGCAAAAAAAAACACTATTTTTAATTTTTTTTATTTTTTGATATGTTTTAGAGGACATAAAATGCCAACTTTTTTGAAATTTCCAGAATGGGCAAAAAATCTTTGACCTAGTTATGATTTTTTGAATCAATACAGATTTTTTCAAAAAATCGAAAAATTGGTCGCAAAATTTTTTCAACTTCATTTTTCGATGTAAAATGGAATTTGCAATCAAAAAGTATTTTAGTGAATTTTAGATAAAGTGCACCGTTTTCAAGTTATAGCCATTTTTAGGTAACTTTTTTGAAAATAGTCGCAGTTTTTCATTTTTTTAAATTGGTGCCCATGTTTGCCCACCTTTGAAAACAATATTTTTGAAAAGCTGAGAAAATTCTCTATATTTTGCTTCTTCGGACTTTGTTGATACGACCCTTAGTTGCTGAGATATAGCCATGCAAAGGTTAAAAAACAGAAAAATTGATGTTTTCTAAGTCTCACCCAAACAACCCACCATTTTCTAATGTCGATATCTCAGCAACTATAGGTCCGATTTACAATGTTAAAATATGAAACATTCGTGAAATTTTCCGATCTTTTCGAAAAAAAATACTTTCAAAAAATTAAAATCAAGACTAACATTTCAAATGGGCGTAATATTGAATGTCCGTATCAATGTTTACAACTTTGCCGAAGACACCAAATTAATAAAAAAAATCCTTCAAAAGATACAGAGTTTTGAATTTTCATACATCATTTTTGTATGGACAGCTGCCAAATTTGTATGGAAAATTATATGGACAAACTAATGATGCATAATTTCTTCTTTGGGCAAACCGAAGGCATCAAAAAAGTTTCAGCCGGTTTAAAAAATACAAAAAAAAATCGAATGACCAAAATCTGAGAGAACTGCTCAGATTATTTATTTTTACAATGCCAACAATGGCAAAAATGTCAATTTCAAAAGAAATACGTAAAATCATTGAAGATCGATTTTTGGAAAACAATTTTTAACTCTTTTCAAATTTTTATTGCGTTGTAGGTAAATTTGGAATATTTTCTATTCATGATACAAAATTTGATTTTGTTGCAAGAAAATTTATCATTTTTTATGAAAAATCACTTGATATTTTTTTTTAAGCTTAACTTTTAATTTACTCAACCTAAAATTTAAATAAATTTTATGAAAAAGTTAATGAACGTAGTTAAACAAACATTTAATTGTATTTTTTTCAAATGCAACACCAAAAGTAACCTCAATACGGTCAATGCGATGTAATCTATTGCACCACTGATTTTTTTTTAGGAAAAACGTACATGAACATTGTGTTGCATGACCCAGTCCATGCATCAAAAATCTAAAACTTTAGATAAGTCGTCCCGATTTAATAATATTAGAAAAATAAATTTAAATCCTACAATTGTCACTTCAGTTTTTGGTATTTGTCAAGTTCATCCTCAAAATTTGTTGATCATTTGATTTATTTTGTTGATTATTTTCTTTTCACACAAATCTGAGAATTTTTAAGTCTCTGGCGTTTGTTGTGGGTTCATTTAAATCTGGATTACTGAAACATTTTCAATTGACAAATAAACATTTATTCTGTCTTCATGATATGTTGAAAAAGAAGATAAAAAGTATTCAAAACTTCAATTTAAACAAAACCCTATCTTTTCTTTCCAAGCTATTCTCACTGCACGATTCCAATACTCATTCTTCTTTTCCATCCCTCCCAACCGTACCGCAGAAAAGGTCTTCAATTTTCGTTCCCTTTTATAAACATACACTTGACGGTGGGGGGAGAGGTGAGGGCGCCGAGCGCCGCATTTGAAATTTGCAACTATGCCGGCATCCGGATGATGCACTTTTTCAAACTGTCCTAATTCCGGCCCTCCGATTTCTGGCTCCAAATTCACATCACAGATTCCCGAAGCTCCGTAGCGTCACCTTGCTTCATGAGGGGATGATTAATGGATGCCCGACCATATTGGAATGGCGTTGAAAATGGCAGCTCCGTTTTCGCCATGCGAAAAATTTTGCGAAATTTTTGCAGAGTATTTCGATGTCGGTTTGACGTTTGTGGCCGGGGTTGATGTTTGTAGATGAGGCGTTTGACTGCAGTTGATATGACTCTGGAAGGTTGACTTTTGCCGGAAGGTTGGCCGGGTGACGACTGCCAGTCGACGACTTTCGGCAGACATTGCAGACATGTCTTCCAGGGGCAGATGGAAGATAATGCTGGAAATCTGCTTGTAAAGTTCCGATTTTGACAGTTTCCAGCAGTTGTTTGTACCAAATTGTAGCGATTGCCAGCAGGTTCTTGCGGAAAACACCCAAATCCGCCGTTTCAGTGTACTTTTTCCACAGTTTTCGATAAAAGAGAGCACTTGTCCTCCATAATTATAAGAAATTTATTCATAGCCAGAAAATCGATGAACTCCCGGAGCAAGGTCCACTTCGAATCCATAATTCTTACACTTTTAAGCATTTTTCCATGTTTTCACGCACAAATAACAGCCCAAAACACGCTTTAGCAACACTTTAGCTAGCTTTTCCACCGAAATCACCACCAATTCACGCGAAATTCGCCGTCCAAGTGCTGAATCACAAAATTTTTCCAACAGTCTCGTCCCGCACGACAGTATTCGAGAAGAGACGTCAAAACTGTACTACACGACCCGCTCGAACTAGCACACTGGCAAGAAGGAGTCTCCGCGCCGCAGCTCACGGGAACTGTTGTGGTGAGCTGGTGTTTGTGACAGCTATGGCGAGCGCAGTGTGGCAGAACACCAGGTCCAAGATGGCGCCGAACCCGCAGAGCAAACTATTCGAAAGCTGTGCGAAAAATCGATTGAGGTTGTGCGTTGTGCGGACCCTGCGCGGTGAGGCGTTTTTGGCGATGGCGCCAGCAACTGTCAGATTGGGAGTTCTCCAGAGGATGGAAGAGTGGTATTTTTTTAAATGGGTTGTAAAAATTTATTTTAACGATGGGTAGAGTTTAATTTTTTGCACAATAACAGGGTGGAGTATTTTGTTGGCTAGCAGAATGGGCACGGAGTGTTGTATAACAATAAAAAGTGTGTTATACAATCAGTTTTAAACATCTACCATCCTGGTGAATGTACAACGGTTTTAGGGAGCACGTTGGAGAACAAAAACATATCTTTGACGTTTAATTTTTCCGGAAATGTAAATTAATAGTCAAATTAATATGAAAACAAAATGAGCAGAAATCGAGTACAGTTGCTGTGATTTTTTTCAAAGTGAAGCAATGAAGAAAATAATTTTGGAAAGTTGATAATTTAATGGCTGAATATTACCTTTTTTTTGTACTGTTTAGATTAATCTGTAAAAATGTGAAAATTGACAAAAACTGAAAAAAACATCAGGTATTGATGAAATTTCAGTTTTATATTTCTGTTGAATTTCATTTCTTGACACATTACTTTGGGTAAAATTACATAAAAAAGTAATGTTAAACAAAATTTCAATCAATGTTTTACCTCCAAAAATTTAACTTTATTACCTGTGTGCCTTACTGGTCGAGAACAAAATGAATTTTATGTAATATAATCTAGAAAAGGTTTGGTTTTGGAAGGATAAAGAATTCGAGCAATTCTCTATGAAATCGGTCGATTTCCATTTTTTGTATTTTTTATTTGACTCTTACTTTTTAGGGGAAGCCATTTTTGTCATTGGTTCATCTATACAAGTCTCCATACAAAAATTGTGCGTACACATTCGAGAATCTGTAACTTTTGAAGAAATTCTCTGATCGAATTGGTCCTTTCAGCAAAGGTGTAGTTATTGATGAGAACTATTCAGATAAGATACGTACTCGATTTGTTTTGTCGATTTTTATTTTTCATAAAGAAAAACCAATCCCAAAATCTGTAATTTTTAAATGTCGATTTTTTAATATGTTTCAGTTGACAAAATCCACAACTTTTGGTCAAAATATGCTGGATCAAAAACAACTGTCTAACTATTATTCAACAGTCGACAAGTTATGAGTGCTACTTGGGATTGCATGCTTGACCCTTTTGAAATTTTTTCTCTTGATTCTATATCGATCAACAAATTTTACACATCATCGCCGTCGTGCTAGCTTGTCGTACGTGCATTTTGAGCCAAATTCAGTTAAGAACGACATTTTGTACAGCTCACAATGCCTCACCTTTTGACTTTCACAGATCCTCAAAATTCGATTTCAATCCTGAGATTTTCAACAAAACCCGAAAAAACTCCGTGCATATGAAAGTAGTTTCAATCTTGTCGTGCTATCTTGTCACTCTCTGAAAATTGATGTAAGTGCGATGGCCAAAGGGATTTCAGGTCAGAACGCGTTTGACGCACGTACGAGTTAGACTACCGTAGACATTTGTAATTATAACTCGGGACTCGAGCAACCAACTTAAACTTCGGGACAGTGCACATGATGGTCAGCCAAACAAAACGTGTTTGTTATTGTTTACATTGCGTGGTCTCGTTTATGTTTATTCAAGGTCAAACCTTAAAACGCGTTTTTCTCGGAACGTCGAAATGGCGGGTGCGACAAGATAGCACGACGACGTCGACATGTTAAAAAATCATTGAAAATTGGACCATTAGTTTCTGAGACATTGGGATTAGAAATATGGTAATGGAAATGAGACTTAAAAATACTTCAATTGTCTTGTTTTTTTTCTTTTATTCGCTGTATTTCAGCAACGATAGGTCCATTCTTCAATGTCTTTTAGGCAAATTTATTGGAAATTTTCTGAACTTTCTTTAAAAAAATATGTTCAAGAATAGACAATAATGGACACTATTTCAGAAAATTGAAAAACGAGATTTTTAAGTACAATTAAATTTTAAGTGACAATATCTTGAAAACTTGATTTAACATAAAGTGATGTCTATTTTTTTACAAAAAGCATTTTTTTCAATAAATCAAAATTCGGTGGCAAAACTGTTGTCTTTTCTATGGCTCAAAAGTTGTGTTTTTTTGTCTCTAACGCATATCAAAGTTACAATCATTAAAACATACGGATTTTGGGATATTGATTTTTTGTGAAAAAAAAGTAAATTTAAAAACCGGCAACAAAAAAAACTTTTACCTTTTTCTTCTGAATAGTCCTCATCAATACTTACAATTTTGCTGAAAACACCAAATAGATCAGAAAGTTCTTTGAAAATTACAGATTTTCGAATATGTACGTTTCATTTTTGTGTGAACAACTGCCAACATTTTATGGAGACATGAATGGGTGATCCAATCACACAAAATGGCCATTGGTCATAAAGAAGGCCCCGCACAAAGTTTGAGCCAAACACAAAAAATGCAAGAATTGCTCTTCTTTTTTTTTAGCTTTGATAATTATGTAATGCTTTTCAATATATTTTTATAAACAACGAACATCGTTAAGTTTACTTTTCTGCTTTGCTCTTCAGCATTTACAATGAGTATTAAAATTAATTAAACATGCTTTACTTACCGTATTGATTTACTGATGTAACTGTCACTGCTTTCAACAATGATTTGTTTTGTTCACAGAAAAATATAAGCAGACTATTTTGTTGTTCTTACAATATCATATCATGATTTGGCACTCAAATTAATGTTTGACTGTCGAATTGACTGAGCACTAGGGTGTCCAGAAAAATAATGACCCACTGCTCCACAAGCGGAAAACGGTTTATTGGGTTATTTTAAGCATCTTAGCCAATTTTGAGCGAAATTGGTTGAGATTAACCCATTGATACCCGAACCTGAAGTTGGTATAAAAAAGTTTTTCATACAAAAATGACTATTTTTAATCCCTTACAATTTTTTAGGATCCAGTTTTGCAGCTTTGGTGTGTTCTACAAAGTTTAATTTTCAATGAGAATCTCACTTTTGGGAATATTTGGATGGAAGTAGCGCACCCTGCCAAACCTGAAGGAAATCGGGTTTCTCATAAACTTTTCGATTTTTCCCAAACAAACTTTACCTTCGAGCCCAGAATCTTAAAATAGCTCAAGGAAAAATATTCAGTCAGTAGAGCGAGGTTTTGAACAAAAGTCTCATATTCTGGGCATCCTACTGAACACATATTTTATGGTCGAGGTTTAACTTTTGTATCATTCAATCGGTTTCGAATGAGGTATATGTCGATTTTGTCGTTTCAGAATATTAATGAATGATTTTTCAAAAAAACCTGATAATTTGTGTTCTCACTTTCAAATGTTTTAAGTTAAAATTTAGCTTGCGCCTTTTCGAGATATTTGAGTTTAAATTTGCATCTTTTTTTACCTTAAAATGGCTGTAACTTTTAGACCCTGAAGTCCAAATTTACTTGTCAGAGAATAAAAATGCTCGTTTTTAAGAGCTCTTAAAGTGCTCTAAACAATACATTTCTCTAAAATTTAACCCTGAATTGCTCATTCAACAAACTGATTTTTGAAGTTTTGCTCAGATGCTTTCTCTAAATTTAAGCGTAGAAGGCGTAGATTAAAAGATAAAATTTTGATGTCTTCGACAAAGATGCTTGGATTGGCAAGCTCAATTTTCTATAAAACGAAAAAAATTCGAAAAATATTTTCTGAAAAGTTAGATTTTCAGAACGAAACCAAAAGTTGCCCTTTTTCATTCGCAACAACTCTTCTGAAGACACCAAAGCTCCAAAACGTGACCATTTTTCGGAAAATCCATTTCCCACTTAATTTTTCGTTCTGGACCACTGGGCAATGATCGGACACCAAATTTTGATATTTTTTGTGGTATAACGGTATTTTATCAAATTTCTTTGAAACTGTGGGCAAATTTTGAAAGGGTCGTTAATTTTGCGCCGAAACTTCTTGAAATATTTTTAAAGTTGATTTTTTAAATTATTGATATACCTGTCATTTTTTTTATTAAGGTCAGAGACCTGATTTTCAATATTGAAACAACTTAATTTACAAAACTTTTGGTAGAAACTTGTTGCCCAGTTCCTACTGAACTATTTATTAGTGGATTTCTGATAAAAAACACCTTTATCTGTGTAGATTAATGATGAACTAAAAAGTTAAGAGTGATTCGAATACTATTCATATGCATTAAAAAAACAAACAAAAATGAACAACTTCTAGCTTGGCAGTTCAACAAACCAACAATTTCTAATGTATTTCTTTAATAAAAAGACACCAGTCACAATTCAAACCTCATTCTCGCAGCATATTCATTTTCATAATCCCTTTAAAACTTCCCATTACTCACCTGTGCGATGATTAACTTCACCCAAGCCTTTTAACCGCAAAAACCTGCAAATAAAAAAAAGGAGAAAATATAAATCTCACCATTAATAGACTCATCACGCGGAAATTCACGTTTTGCTTCTCAGATTTTCCTCCCTCTCCCCCCTCCTTATCAGTGCTGCCAGCAAACCGCTCTAATCCCAGCCTCCAATGTTTCTTCATTATCAGCTCCATTAACGGCGCTGGCCCTTTCTGCCCATAAATCAGCCAATATCATAACTAAATGATGCCCCTCTCCCTGAGGTGGCAGAATTGCCTTCATTTGACACCTTGGTCGTCGTTCGGTGAAAATCTCTTCAAAGTCCCACGAGCGGTGGTTTCTCCCTTGTCCGTTTAGAGGGGGGGTGTGGCAAGATTGTCCTGAAGCGATGGACTGACAGGAATGAAAATTGTTGGTCCCTCTCCATAAAAATACCGTCATCAAGGAGAGATTCGTAAAGTTTAATGTTGTGCCGTTTGAGGAGAAGATCTTTTTGTTCTTCTTTTTTGAAATTGGGTCAAACTCAGAGAAAATTGTCAATCGGATGGCAACACTCCCAGACAGAGGATGTGAAATTCCAATTTTTCCACATGAATTGTTGCAGAAATAAACCTTCAAATTTACAATTTTATTTACTGTTAACAATCCAAACTGCTTAATCACGTAGATCCCATAAACGTCCACCCGGCAATAACCGTTCATCCCTCTCAGGTTCAGGTAATTATTATCGATCCCTCAGGTGCCACTTTGACACTTAAGGGCTGCTCCTTCAATCGATGTGGGAGGTGCGGGCCCATCATGCGGAAGAAAAACGTTGACTTTTATTACCTTGAGAAGACGAAAATAAAGCAACAACATGTATCGCTTTCGCCGTGCATCCTAGGAAGGATCGCTGCCTTTTTCGGGCTCAAGATGTTTCACAGGGTATATTGCGAACTTTGGAAAGAAGCCGTCAAAGTGATTAATACCAGCTCATTTAGCAGCCACACCGCACGTTTAAGGGACCGGCATTTCTGGGTAAACAAGATGGGATAATGAAATTTTCTCGGTTGTAACGGAGATGTTTACTTGAAATCCTGAGAGGATGGTGAAATTATTGGAAGTGATTTAATTAACTACATATTTATTTGATGATACTTAAACACATTTTTAAACCTTCATTTTTCAAACAAACGGTTGTGCATTATGCCTAGTATATTCAAGTTTGTTCTTTGTTTTTTTGTTCTTTGTTTTTTGTTCTTTGTTCTTTGTTCTTTGTTCTTTGTTCTTTGTTCTTTGTTTTTTGTTCTTTGTTCTTTGTTCTTTGTTCTTTGTTCTTTGTTCTTTGTTCTTTGTTCTTTGTTCTTTGTTCTTTGTTCTTTGTTCTTTGTTCTTTGTTCTTTGTTCTTTGTTCTTTGTTCTTTGTTCTTTGTTCTTTGTTCTTTGTTCTTTGTTCTTTGTTCTTTGTTCTTTGTTCTTTGTTCTTTGTTCTTTGTTCTTTGTTCTTTGTTCTTTGTTCTTTGTTCTTTGTTCTTTGTTCTTTGTTCTTTGTTCTTTGTTCTTTGTTCTTTGTTCTTTGTTCTTTGTTCTTTGTTCTTTGTTCTTTGTTCTTTGTTCTTTGTTCTTTGTTCTTTGTTCTTTGTTCTTTGTTCTTTGTTCTTTGTTCTTTGTTCTTTGTTCTTTGTTCTTTGTTCTTTGTTCTTTGTTCTTTGTTCTTTGTTCTTTGTTCTTTGTTCTTTGTTCTTTGTTCTTTGTTCTTTGTTCTTTGTTCTTTGTTCTTTGTTCTTTGTTCTTTGTTCTTTGTTCTTTGTTCTTTGTTCTTTGTTCTTTGTTCTTTGTTCTTTGTTCTTTGTTCTTTGTTCTTTGTTCTTTGTTCTTTGTTCTTTGTTCTTTGTTCTTTGTTCTTTGTTCTTTGTTCTTTGTTCTTTGTTCTTTGTTCTTTGTTCTTTGTTCTTTGTTCTTTGTTCTTTGTTCTTTGTTCTTTGTTCTTTGTTCTTTGTTCTTTGTTCTTTGTTCTTTGTTCTTTGTTCTTTGTTCTTTGTTCTTTGTTCTTTGTTCTTTGTTCTTTGTTCTTTGTTCTTTGTTCTTTGTTCTTTGTTCTTTGTTCTTTGTTCTTTGTTCTTTGTTCTTTGTTCTTTGTTCTTTGTTCTTTGTTCTTTGTTCTTTGTTCTTTGTTCTTTGTTCTTTGTTCTTTGTTCTTTGTTCTTTGTTCTTTGTTCTTTGTTCTTTGTTCTTTGTTCTTTGTTCTTTGTTCTTTGTTCTTTGTTCTTTGTTCTTTGTTCTTTGTTCTTTGTTCTTTGTTCTTTGTTCTTTGTTCTTTGTTCTTTGTTCTTTGTTCTTTGTTCTTTGTTCTTTGTTCTTTGTTCTTTGTTCTTTGTTCTTTGTTCTTTGTTCTTTGTTCTTTGTTCTTTGTTCTTTGTTCTTTGTTCTTTGTTCTTTGTTCTTTGTTCTTTGTTCTTTGTTCTTTGTTCTTTGTTCTTTGTTCTTTGTTCTTTGTTCTTTGTTCTTTGTTCTTTGTTCGAAAATTTGTAACTCGAGAAGGGATTTTCGAGCGATTTGAGGACTTTGGAAAAGCTTAAAAAACGAGAGATACAGATTTTCGGTTGTTTTTATAAAACTTTTTTATGGACTGCCCCCGAATGCGTATGAAAAAAAACTAACCTAATCCACCTATGTGGTTGATGCCTTCCTCACTTTATACCAACAATGGGTAATATTGGTTTGGACACATATTTCAGCTAAGTTTTTAAGTCCAGAAAAATAAGTACACAGATATAACTTAAGTTGTCATCGAGACAGGGTTGCCAGATTTTCAATTATGTGGACTCGTTGGAAAGGTCTCTTGATTGTCTAACCAACGATGGGTCGGATGATGGTTCCGGACATCGTTTACATACATTTAAGTAAGATCCGGCTTCAAAAAAGTACATAAATATCACTTAAGTGGTCATAACTCGAGACAGGGTTGCCAGATCTTCGATGTTGTGGACTTGTTGGAAAGGTATCTTGATTACCTAACCAACGATGGGTCTTATGATGGTTCCGGACATCGTTTACATACATTTAAGTGAGATCCGGCTTCAAAAAAGTACATAAATATCACTTAAGTGGTCATAACTCGAGACAGGGTTGCCAGATCTTCGATGTTGTGGACTCGTTGGAAAGGTATCTTGATTACCTAACCAAAGATGGGTCTGATGATGGTTCCGGACATCGTTTACATACATTTAAGTGAGATCCGGCTTCAAAAAAGTACATAAATATCACTTAAGTGGTCATAACTCGAGACAGGGTTGCCAGATCTTCGATGTTGTGGACTCGTTGAAAAGGTCTTTTGATTACCTAACCAACGATGGGTTGGATGATGGATCCGGACATCATTTACATGCATATAATTGAGATCCGGATATATGTGAAAACACATTTTTATACATAACTTTTGAACTACTTATCGAAACTTCAAACAATTCAATAGCGATGTATGGGACTCTAAACCAAGTCGAATGCAACTGGTTCGATCAAAATCGGTTCAGCCAGTGCTGAGAAAACTTGGCAAGATTTTTGAACACATACATACATACACACACACACACACAGACATTTGTTCAGTTTTCGATTCTGAGTCGATATGTTTATATGAAGGTGGGTCTTCGAGCTTTTAACAAAAAGTTCATTTTTAGAGCAGGATTATAGCCTTACCTCAGTGAGGAAGGCAATAATGACGCAAAACAGGTTATTTTGACATAAGGCATAAATGTTTTATACAAATAAAAACAAAAGAAAAATCAGTATTTTTTGCAAAAATACCTGAAAACTGCTCAGGTTTGACCTTGTTTCATGTTAGTATAACTTTATTAAATGTTGATTAGATTGAATTGCTTTTCATTTGTATGACCCAATGTCACCCCTGGTGACGGTACTCTATATGATTTGAAACATTTTCATAAAAAAATCAACTGTTTTACAATGAAGCTTTAGAAGCTCAATGGTAATGATTAAAATATTCCGTATTTTATCAAGTTTTGCAATGTTTCTAAAAAAGTTTAAAATTTTCTGTTTTATGTATTTTTCGTAGTTTTGATAAAGTTTCGTTGTATTTATGAATAAAACAAACTTTTTGAAACTTAAAATTTAGATGATTTTAAACATTTTCATAATATTAATGATTTCAAATGATGCAGATAAAATTCTTAAAAAAGTTAAAAAATTCTGTATTTTACTTAGTTTTGGTTAAATATTGAAGTGTATTGGAAGAAAAAAAAACACTTTCGCAAAAGAAATCAATAATATTACTGTGAAATAGATTTTTTTAACGTGGTTTTGGTAAAATTTTCTAGAATTTGGGATTAAAACACACTCAGAAGTATTTAAAATTAAGACCATTTGAAAAATTTTCATACAGGAACTCAATGAGTTTAGTATGAAGAAGCTGAAGTTCTAAAGAAAAGCATACAATTTTCTGTATTTGACGTAGCTTTGTGTAAAGTTTTATGGTATTTTGATAGTGGAATTGGGAAAAATATTATTGAAACAAGTTGTTGATATAGTTGAATATTTTCACGTAGAAAAAGTAGGTTTATTCCATAATAAATTTTCCAGTGCTTTGAAAATATTAAGAATTTCTTAAAAGTATGCAGTTTTGTGAAAAAATTGTAGTATTTAGGACGTAAACATGTAGTGCAATGTTTAGAAACATTTGTTTGGAACCCGTTTCAACTTTTCTCTCAATAAAATACATAAGTTATTGCGATAAATTTAAAGTTCTCGTCATAAAATGAGGGATTTATAACGTTTCTGTAGTTTTACGTAGTTTTGTGAAAGTTTACCGCCACCTTGGGCGGAGGAGTGTTAGGAAATCATTGAAAAATTGAGGACTCAATGGGTAACACTGAGAATGTTTTAAATGATTTTATATCTTTGCAAGACCACATCTCTACAACCGAAGTCGGATCAAAAATGTCTGAAAATCTTCAAAAGAAAATTTGAACAGAACGAGGAAGGCCTTTTTTGCAAATTTTGAGAAAAAAGACATATTTTACAAAAAAAAAAACTTAACTTTTAGCTAAAACTCTAACTTTATCATAATTTCATAAATACACTTTTCAGTTCCAAATTAAATTTTCCATCTTAAATTTATTTTGGAATTTTTCAATTTTTCAAGCATTTTTTTTCGAAGACAGATAAAACAGACAGAAGACAGACAAAGACTCTAATTTGTCTGAAGACTTTTATTGGAAAATCAATGATGCAAAATGGCTTGTTTGAACAATAGGAATCAAATCGACAGAAAAAATTTAATGTCGATTTGCGAAAACGTAGAGAAATTAGGCATTTCAAAATTAGACAATACAATGTTTGAGTCTTTTCGTAAATAAAATATTTCAGTTGTCCTAAAAGTCCTTTTTCACTCCCTATCAAAATGGATATCAGGCTAGTGGCGTCTAATACTTCTTTCAAGCATTTTCAACTTGAAATGTCGAGTATAACGACGATGACGGTGCTGGTTGTCTTCTGGAGTTTCTTTGTTCCCAGCGTGAATTTCCTCTCGGAGTGCAAGTTGAAGGACCTTTCTCTGAAATTGATTATTTCTGCTGATTTTGTTACTAAGTTTAAAAATGCCTTATTATTTAAAAAAAATGTTTTGGATTGCATTGAGATGTTTTACTTAAATTTCGAAAAAAATCCTTGTAGAAAAAATAATCGTTCTGCAGAAACCATAAAAATGACAAGAACAACTCCGTTATTAGCGTTTGAAGTTTTTTTTGGCAACACGTGCGCGCACGTTTCTCCCGCTGGGTAATCCCCGGGAGTCAAGTCAGCGTAAGCTTCTGTCAGGAATACAAATATCGGGATCAGCGAATTTCGAGGGGGTTCGAGAGAGTGTATGCTTGAATTTCAGGTTGATACCACGGTTGCATACACTCTTCCTCGCAGAAGAAGAAATGAAATGAATTTCCACGAGATAATGCGTCATAAAAGCATATTTTACGAGCACTGGAGAGAGGGGAGAGCCGCCGTCAAAATGGGTGAAGTACCATTTTACGACCTGGAAAATTACACTTTTCGTTGAGAAGCTTCACCAGAAGAAAGGGGAGCAGGGCATGTGTTTTGCACTCACGTAACATGCTAATCCTAAGCCCAGACAGTCTCAAGTTTGAGGGTTTTGCGGATGTGGTTCGTTGGAGTGTTATTGTTTTTTTGTTGGTGGTTGGGAGGTCGTTTTTATGAGGTTATGATAAATTACTTTCTTCCTTGGGATGGAGAACAATGACTAATTGGTAATTGGGTTTTTGAAATATGGAAGGATGAAAAATGTTTTCAAATATTCAAATGTTTAATAAAAGATGTTTTAACTAACAGACATTTATTCTAACTTAACAGTCAATACTTAACACATAGGAAATAATGAATAGGCTTTAATCTCAAAATGATTTAATTTTTGAATTATTGCTAAAATTACCAAACCTCTCCTACAAAAAAAACTTTCAGAAAGTCACTCGCACCTCCCATTGAACTGCACCAAGAAGGAACGGTTGCAACACTAATGACGGATTGTCCTTTCCCCGGAAAACCCCCTCCGGCGATAAGTGACACGCAGCTGATCGCTTGGTACCAAACCAGAAGCCATCATTATACAATGCTTTACGCACTTTTTTGTGTTCAGGAAATTACTGCCACCGGGAGGTTGACCCCCGGAAAAAAGAGGCCAAAATGTGTCGATTTTCTGCTCACAGATTAATTTGAGAAGGGGAAACATCCCTATTATTGACACTTTTGATGGGGGTTTCCAAAGCATGCTGCGTTTGACATTTGACTGTTTTATGAGTTTTGTTCTTTTTTTTACTTTTGACACGTGATAATTCCCCAATTTCTCATGGTAAGTAACGTTCGGTGGAAGCAACCACTGCGGAAGTCACACCAATAAACATACGAAAAAAAATAAATTATTCATCACCACTTTGGTACTTTGGTAAAACGGAAGAAAATGTAGAGAAAGTGTATGAAGAGGGAGAGTATACTGTCAAGCACCGGCAAGTGCCGAGTGAGCCTTAAAACATTCGTGCGAACATTTTCGGTGACGCAGCTGGGAATGCTCCGGGCACAGCGTCGTCGTCGCCGTAGTGATCGGTTGTCACAAGAGATGAAAGATTTGTTTCTGAAATGTTCAAGGATCTGACACGCATTCAGTTTCCTGTAGTCACCACCAGAGGCGCTGTCAATATTGTTTACATGTGGTTTTTGAAAAGGTCGGATCAAATATAAACATAATTATTTTTCCAAAATATTTTATTATAAATTTTCACTATCTTTTGCTTTTACATTTGAGATAATTAGAAGTACTACGTAATTTTTTCCACATTTAACATTTATTAGAATATAAGATCAGAATATTACAAAGTTCTACTTGACTATACAATCAATACTAAAAAAGTAAATAGATTTAATTTCTTTGAAGCAAAATAAATCACATTTGATTTTTCCTTGGTTTGAGCATTTAGAATACTTATTAAAATTCAGTCTTAAATGAAATCCTGTTTTCCTAGTTTAAATCCGAAATCAAATATAAATCTCGGTTTAGTTTTCAACAAGACGTATTCGACCTATTTACGAAAAACCATTTTTTTAAAGATTGTTCAACTACACGTCTTGTAAGTGCCCCAAACTAGAAATAAATGAAATTTTAGTACAATTTGGAAAAAAAACGAATATTAATGTGTATTTTGAAAACTCATCCCGAGTCTTTATCTTTTTGAAACAAAAATTATGACCGATGCGCAGCATACGACTTTTTCAAACGCCACGCGCCAATAACTCGCTCGCATTGTATTAGAATGACAGTCGTGACGTAGCCGTGGAAACACTTTTCCCAAGTAACATTCTAGGTTTTATCGTAGCCGTCACAACCACTATGAAACCTATCAGCCAAAACCAACATTTCAACCACCACGTCGTAACAGCCTCCCCAGATCAACGATAAACCCCTCCCCAAAAGGACCTCCGCAAAAGGTTGTCACGGCCTTTTTAAAAACAAAAAAAAAACAAATTCCTCAAACCCTAATGAAACCTTTGTTAAAACCTAGTCAGGAGTTGTGGAAAAATGGCATTTCATACGAGCATGAGCATGAGCACGAGCATGAGAGTTCACCCATTGATGCCCCTTCGTTGCTTAACAGAACCGTAATATCCTTTCAGCACTACTGATCAAAGGCTTCGACGATCTAGTGGTGAGTCCCTTATCAACAGCATGTATGAATGCGCTGAAAAGATAAAACACCATGATTGCTAAAGCTAGATCAGTAGCGAATAGGTAACAGTCATTGGCCACCAACAGCGCCAGCCATTTCAGTTTGTAGACCTCGATTTTAAGGGACGGGAATGTTAGTTAGCGCAGATTGCTACTAGGGCAGCTGGTTTACTCTGTGCTTATACTCCACGAGCGCCAGGACCTGAAAATTTGCTAGTTGGATAGGTTAGAAGGAAGATGCACGCAGAAAAAAGTTTTGTAGAATCAGCCTGTACGAGGTTTGAATCAACAAAATTTTTGTTGAATATAATCAACGCCGATTTTGCGTTGAAACAAACCTTGATTTTCTCGATTCCACAAAAGTCTTTTGTTGTTTTGAAAAAGCTGCTTTGACGTTTAGCGTTGATTCAACAAAAACTATGATTTTCAAATCAACAAAACGTTTTGTTGATTCAAATATGCCTCATTTTTCTGCGTGTGATGATGCGAATTAAAGAATGAAGGATTAAACAGTGAAATTTATAACTCGAGATGAAAACACGTAAAGTTTCAAATGCTTGATGTTAGTGAGCTACTGATTTTACGAGTTACGATGATTATCGAGCTGAAATGGTATGATAGGGTTTGGTTGCTGTTGCACACCGACGACGGACGCGAAAAATCTAGCGACCCGACGAAAAGGCATCGCAAATCGGACTCTGTGGAAAAATGGCATTTCATACGTCTCCAAAAGTCTTATGCCAAACAGGTTTAATTCTGGCAAAAAATAAGCAGTGTAGGAATTCGAGCGAGAAGAAGGAAAGCAATTCTCGTTCGCGAACAAGGGAGAGAATTTTTTAGTACTTTTCTCTTCTCGCTCGCGCTCGCATTTTCGTTCGCGTTCTCGCTCTCGCCGCGAGCGCCTCCTGCCAGCCGTTCGTCTCAAGCTAGCAATTTGTTTATCAGGCTTATGATTGCGAACCAGGCAATGGTATAGGGATGTAACTTCAATCGCTGGGTTATTTTTTGATCGTTTCTAACACGTTCAACTTCTCGCGAACGGGCAATTCTGGCTCGCGAGAAAGCCCGTTCGCGAGCGGAGGAGGGCAATCGGTGAGTTTCTCTCGGCAGCTCAAGACAACTCGAGAGAGAGAGGATTTTTTCTCGCGAGAGCGCGAGAATACCAACACTGAAAATAAGTATTAGTCCTGTCCAATATTAAATGGAGATGGTTTGCAAAAATGACGATCAGTGCTTGCAAAATTTCGACTTTGTTTGTGATAGCTGACAGAACATCCAATCGTCTTCACCATGACAACCTGATTTTTAAATTCTACTTTCGTTCGTTTCACACACAAAGGAATGAGTGCTACGCAAAGTCACTCACACAATCATTGACTTCCCTCCAGGAAAAAAATCGCTTAGAGAGCGGTCGTTTGACATTCTATCGAGATTCCGAACATCTCTCCAGTGATAGCAATCATATGACTTTTGTGACCACGCAGCATACACTAGGAAGAGAGAGACAAAAACGAGAGAAAGAGAAAGAGCACGTTGTCTCGTTCGGCCGGCTGTTTGAGTGGTGCTCATTTTTCGTTCGTTTCGTCTTCGTGTTTACGTTCACCGATCGTCGCCAAGCAATGACGATCATGATAGGCGTTGTGTGTCAGCGATCAAACATCGTTTTGAAAAATTATCGCTGACAGAAAGGGGTGTACCCCATTTGGCATAATGGACATTTGGCATAACGGGTTTTCAAGATGGACGTTTGGCATAATGGACGTTTGGCATAATTGGTCCAAGACATCAGGGACGTTTGGCATAATGGACATTTGGCATAATGGACGTTTGGCATAATTCGTTCAAAACTCATCAAGGACGTTTGGCATAATTGACGTTTGGCATAATTTTTGCTAACTTTTTTTTGTTCAATTAGTATTTATTTTTTGTAAGGAATAATAATTTATAGGTTTTTTTCCTTTTTTCTAAGCAGATAACTTTACTTTAAAAATGATTTTTGTTTTCAAGAAATCTATTATCTTTGTCATTTTCTCCCAATAAATGTATTTTTTTCCTTTTTTTTCTTAATAAAGCTTGAAAATGCATTTTTTCATAAATATAAAAAGCATTTTTTTCATAAATATATAATATTGAGATTTGTCTTCTATTGAAATATTTTGCAGCTAATTTGTTGTATTCAATTATTCCTTCTTTTATTTTAAATTCAAGTTAACAAAGTGATGTAAGTTTTGCCAGTCTTTGAAATTTAGCAATAAAGATTTTATACTGTTTACCCTTTTCCCTCCTTTTTCAAATTCAACCTAAAGAATGTAAGTACATTTTGCTCTTCTTAAACGAAATGCATTTAAATTTTTTAAAACAATTTGCTCTTCTTTTATTTTAAAGCTAAAATAAGTGAAATCTCTCAAAAAATGTGCAGTTTGTTTTTTTTTCAAAATTTTGCAATTATTGTTTGTATGCATTTTTTTCTTCTTTAATATTCATCCTTAATAAGGGATGTACATTTTTTCTTTCTTTAAATATTTGACAAATGAGTTATGAAATTTTCCCTTCTTTTATTTTAAATTCAACTTTTAGATCTCTAAAAACAATAATTTTCGAATATTTGACAATTAACTTCGATTATGAATTTTTTTTATAAAATTTATATTTATTTATAAAAAATTCAACTTATGGAAGGAAAAGTAAATTTAAAGATTCACATTTTGACACTCTTTAAATGTTTGACTATCGCAATATTTTTATGTTTTTCACATACCTCTCTTAAAAATAACATTTAATCAGCATTTTTTTTGGGCAGTTGTCCCTTCTTTAAGATTAGTATTGAATAAATAAAAGAAGAAGAAAATTCCATGAACAACTTTATTGCAAAAATTAAACCAACAGAGAAAAAATGTGCAGAAATTATATAAATAATTAAAGACAACATCTATAAGAGAATTTCCCTTCTTCAAGTTAAATATAAAAAATGATGAGAAAATTGAATAAAAAAAACTTAATTGCAAAATATTTAAAGAAAAGCAACATCGACATCCATTCACCCAAAATACAGGATCGAGAGTATAATTCCATCAAAATTTATAGAGAGCTCAATGCAAACTCGATAGAATAATGGTACCAACTCACACCTGCAAAACAATTAATTTAATTAATTAATTGAAACAGTAAATCTGCAACAAGAGTCATACATCGAAATCTGACTACTCTTGTGTCACCAAGCTGCTGTGGCCAAGGCAGTTTAGTCATTGAGTTAGTTTATTAAAGGTCTCTGGTTCAGTTCCCGTAGAGAGCACTTTTTGTTTTGAAGGATGAACTTTTTCTTGAAAATGGACTCGAGGGCATAATTCTCTCGGTCATCTAGAACTGTGTTCTCTGTGTCTGTAATCTTTCCGCTAGTCTCGTGTCGGATGAGTGCTGCCCAGTTATGGGGTTTCTTTAGATTAAATTTGAAAAAAAGAAGGGAAAATGTGAATTTAGATTTCCTTCTTCAAGTAAAATTTTGATCAAAAGAAGGCAAAATTGCATTGTCGAAGATTTGAAGAGGTTTTTCTCATCATGAATTTCATATAAAAGAAGGGAAAATTTCATTTAAAAAATTGCTGCTAATTATATTGAAAGGGGAAAAATCTTAAGCTAACAAGATATATTTTCTTCTTTATACTAATTATTTAATAAAAATATCAAAATTTCATTGAAAAGATTTATTGTGAATTATTCAAAAAGGAAAGAATTTACTATTGGGAAAAAAATATAGAGATACCTAATTTTTTATAGAAAAAAATGATAATCTCTTAAAGTAATATAAAAAAGGTAAAAAATATATATTTTCGTTCGTGAAAATGACAAATACTTAACAAAAAAAAAACAAGCTAATAATAATTATGCCAAACGTCCATTATGCCAAACGTCCTTGATGGTTTTTGAACGAATTATGCCAAACGTCCATTATGCCAAATGTCCATTATGCCAAACGTCCCTGATGTCTTGGACCAATTATGCCAAACGTCCATTATGCCAAACGTCCATCTTGAAAACCCGTTATGCCAAATGTCCATTATGCCAAATGGGGTACACCCGACAGAAAGTACTATTGAATATCGAGCAGTCCCATTCAGTGACGATCATGGTATAAATTATATTGAAGCTAATTAAATAATGTGAGACTTTATTTCTCGCATAAGGTGGCACAATTCCAGCTGCGGTTAAAATGTTATCGGTGAATGTGAGGGAGACAGAGCTTCAAAAAATTACTTGCTTCATTAAAAATAATGCTTTTGTTTTTAAAGTATCTTATGAAAAAATAAATATATTATTGCAGTCTATTGAAAAAAAATATCAAATTATTTTTGTACTTCTATAGCTATGTCTCAAATTTAGCATAAATGTGTGTTTACATCCAAGGCAATGCTGTAGCGCGAATAATTTGATTTGAATTTTTTTTGTGTGTTTTTCATCAAATTTAATGACATTTATTGCTATTTTCTATTTTTTCTGCCAAGATGGCAGTCAATCACATTTTATCAGGCCACACATTTAGCGCCATATTTATGCACTGCTATTTGGCAGCGATAAATGCTTTTTTTGGAGCTTATGGTTTTAAGTAAGCATTACGCATACCTAATGACACTTGACAGCTCAAACAGTTTAGAAGAAGCATGCGATAAAATTGTTTGGCATGGCATTGCCATCGGGTTTTCAAGATTCTCTTAATTTTTTTCATACCCAAGTAACATTTTTTTCCAGGAGTTCTACAAGAGCTCTTCAAGATAGCTACAGCATAGCAGTTTGGACCGCGGTAGGATAAAATTCTCTTCAAAACTTCTTCAGGAGTTTGGAAGAGTACTTGAAGAGAGTTTTATCCTACCGCGGTCCAAACTGCTATGCTGTAGCTATCTTGAAGTGCTCTTGTAGAACTCCTGGAAAAAAATGTTACTTGGGTAAAACCTTATTAAAAGCCATTTGGCTTTTAGGGACCATCCACAAACCACGTGGACACTTTTTTGGAAATCTTAACCCCCCCCCCCTCGTGGACAGCTGTCCATATGAAAAAAAACTTTTTTGTATGGATCGTGGACAATCGCCATACCCCCTCCCCCCCTAAAGTGTCCACGTGGTTTATGGATGGTCCCTTATTGTCACCTGATTTTTGGTTCGAGGTATAAGAGCTTGTTATGAGCTCTTGCTTATTGGTTGTGGTAAATGCCGAAATAAAACTTTAAAGCAATCAAGATGCTATCATAAAACCTCAATAAAACTAGGTGGTGGCTGTGGTGGCTAGTTGGTTTGAAAATGTGGCTTGGGTTAAGAGGAAAATCGTTAAAATGAATGCTCATTACAAGACGCATTACGTTTGGACAAAAGTAATCCTGAATTCTTCAAAACGCACTTTATGACAAGATAACACAACGGCGATTGTGGTGGGAAATGTCGAGGAACTTTCCTCTTGGTGGTGGATCATGCTGGTTGGTAGGAACCTCATGTGTCGTTTTATTTATTTTTATATGCCGGACATGATTGATATCGCAATAAAATATCCATAATTTATTAAGGTTATCGGTTTCTGTAGGAAAAATCAACATGAGAAATAAAACGCATTTTTTGGCAAGCTTTAAATTGAAATTGAAAATTTGTGTAATCTGTTTTGTTTAAAGTATCATTTTTACTTTTAATTTGATAAATTCAAAGTTTAAATTTCCAAATAACTCCCAATACGCTAGGTTCAACAGCTTTAACTACCTCATATTGGCTCATATTGCTTTCGGTTGCCACTGTTTTTCTACCCCTTGTTGCCCTTTAGCTACCTTATCCCTTAAAGTTGCACAGTTTCAGACTGTCTCGCCCAGTTTCATAAAGATTTTTGTTCTCCCAATTTCACGTTGCTCCGCTCAGGTGCAACGGCTCATGTTCAGCAAAAAACCCAACTCACCGTCGTTCGCATTGAACGTGGCTTATTTCGTTTTTTGCTTCTTCTGTTTGCATTCTGCGTTATAAGCTCCATTTTGACCAGCCAACCAACCAACAAGCATAAATATAACCGACTGCAGAAAAAAAAGTGAAAATCCAAAATGTTAGAAAACTACAGCAACAGCAAAAACTATCGCAGTCCCTTCGGGGGTTATTGTGGAAGATTCGAGCTGTGGTCGGTCACTGGACCGAAAAAAAAGGGACGTCTGATTAAAATGTCGAGTGCACTCCCGGGATGAGCAGGTACCAGAGTGGGAGCAGTTCAGAGCTGTTGTTCACCACGGGATATTTCACATTTTTGGGTGCTTCTTCAGCGTGAATTGCCATTTTTTTCGGGATGAAGATGTTGCTTCTATGGGATATTACTCAAAATCTAGATAACATTCCAGAGATTCAAAGATTCAAAGATTCAAAGATTCAAAGATTCAAAGATTCAAAGATTCAAAGAATCAAAGATTCAAAGATTCAAAGATTCAAAGATTCAAAGATTCAAAGATTCAAAGATTCAAAGATTCAAAGATTCAAAGATTCAAAGATTCAAAGATTCAAAGATTCAAAGATTCAAAGATTCAAAGATTCAAAGATTCAAAGGTTCAAAGATTCAAAGATTCAAAGATTCAAAGATTCAAAGATTCAAAGATTCAAAGATTCAAAGATTCAAAGATTCAAAGATTCAAAGATTCAAAGATTCAAAGATTCAAAGATTCAAAGATTCAAAGATTCAAAGATTCAAAGATTCAACTCCGAAAAGACAAGTGCTGAAGAAGACATCGTCAAGATTTCACCCAAAAACCTCACAAAGCCCCATGAATAGAAGCAAATTTAGCAGATTACCACTCTGCTCATCGCACAATCCGCACGACCGCCGTTTCTTTCTTCTCGTGCAGGATAATGATGAAAAGGCTTAAGAAAATTGATCTACCGCTGACTGCTGCTTCTACAAGGTACTGCCGCAGGTTTGTCTGGTCCTTTTGTTCCTTCAGAGTCGAGTCTGACAGGAGGCAGGTGAGTTTTGCGTGGAAACGTGCGACCCTCAGGAAGAAGGTCCAGAGGGAATCCACTAAATGGTTTGGGCTTTTTCTGATCGAAAACAATCACGACTTCCAAGTTTGTTTACTGTTGTGACGTCTTAGTCGGTCAAATTGTTTGACGCAAGGTCTACAATTTTAAAGGTGAGCAACTGTCAAACGCAATGCTGTTGTCACCTTCTTGATACCGAAACCTAACCAAAACAAGAAAGATTATTACGTTCTCTCAACAAAAAAAAAATCAGGGGGAACGTTCGCAAAGGGCGTATCACAAGCAAAACAAAAAAAAGACGCTTCCAAAAAATAAGGGGTGATTTCTGCGTTGTTCTGGTTCACCCATTGCGGGATAATTCAATGCCTATTAGTTGATGGCTTTCATCTCCTTTGCTTCTTTTTTTGCTCCGGGTAGAGATTGCGTCGAAAGTGACGTCCTACAGCAAAATTACGACGAACAAAAAGATTCCGGAATCAGTCGGGTAAGCAGTTTGTGAGAGCCTTTTGCTTTGTGATGCTGATTGTTGATGCCCTGATTGAGAGGGATTATTTACCTGGGGAGAAGAGTTTGAAGCAAGGTTTTGGTGCATAGTGCAATGGCTTCGAAAATTGTCGTTCTTTGTCTGGATAAAACATGTTTTTTTTGTTTTGCGATTCTTTTTCTGAAATGAAAATTACATTCAAATTACGCAATCTTCACAATTAGAACTTTCGAAATGTCATGTACTTTCAATCATAATTTTGAGTAATTTAAAAAACTTGAACAAAAAGTAAATCAACATCTGCACTCAATTAAAAGCGATGTTTAATCTAATTACTACCTGCTCGTAGCTCCAATCAAGAGACGGCCACCTTGCAGAAATTTCGCCCAAAATCGTGATCAAAATGAAACATCTGCTGTTCGTTCGATTTTTGGTCCGTTCCCACACCACGCCAGAACCGGTTCAAAGCTCCACCAAACTTCTGCAGAGTTTTCATAGACAAACGGATGAAAAAAAAACGAATAAGGAAGCTTTTGAAAACTAGCATGGTCTATTGCTCTCGGGTACTCAAATCAGATTAATCAAAATAAGTTTGTAGAAAACTTGACCAAACGCTGGTGGCGCCACCATTTCCGACTGCGGCACGTCATGAAACTAACCGTTTTTTGACAGTCGCATTTGAAATGACCGTTACGCATCGCAAGGAAATTTCACGTCTGTTTCTCTGTGGAATTACTACGTTTACGTCCTCTCGCCGCTTCTCCACAAACTCTACAAATCTTACAAGACTGTTGAACCGAAAATAACCAACCAAAAAAAAATCAGGCCGCATCGTCGGCCGAAAAGGACAACGACGACGTGCGACAGCCGGCCAGCGAAAGAAGGGAATTGCGGGGACGAACAAAAAATCGGGGCCACCAAAGGAAGAGAGCGGTTCTTCGGGGCAAAGCAACGACCGATAAATGGTCACCGACTGGTCGGTCAGCGAAGCCCCTGTTGAAAACGATGTTTGGTGCGGACTGCAAACATCGATTTGTTTGGCTGTAGGTCGGACCTCGGGCTTGACGTCTTTGGTTCGGGGTACCTGCCAGGAGTGGAAGTTTAATCAACCGGGAGCACCGTCAGCCAATTACAGGTTCAACCGGAAGGAGTTGAACGTTGAGTTGGCAGGACTTTCGAGAGAAATCACATCGATTTTTAAGGAAGAAACGTCAATTATAGAAGCTTGAATTTTTGATAGTATCATCTGGGAATATTTCAATTTCAGACTTTTTTTTATGTAATTTAAGATTGTGTCACGTTCCCCAGAAAACCATTCCCCCGAAAACCATTCCCCAGAAAACCGTTCCCCAGAAAACTATTCCCCCGAATGTACCATTTCCCAGAAAACTATTCCCCAAAATGTACCATTTCCCAGAAAACCATTCCCTAGAAAAGTATCTTTCTCGAAAAATCAAAGTAGTTTCAAATATTAGTTTGTTTGAAATTTCTTAGAAAATATAAAAATTAGACAAGGTTATTTTATCCATGCCAAGAAATTTTCCTTTTTTTGACAACAATTCTTGAGAAAATAACAGAAAATGTTAATTCGGCTTATGACTCGTTTTATTATTTTAAGACATTTTCCCTTCTTTTTCAGTCATGTTAAATTTGTTATACAAATGCCGAATAAATTGCAGTTTCTTTTTATTTCCTGTTTTCCGTGAATGCTATTTTTATTTTGCAAAGAAGAAAAATGTTTGTTAAAATTAAAATATGATTATGGGTGTCATTGGTATAATTCCATTTGACATATTGGACCTTTGGCATATTGCTCATTTTGCGTGATGATTTAAATTTTTCAAATTTGATTTAAGGTGAAAAAATTTAATTTATGATTTTTGGAAGAAGAAAACCCTCTTGACTTACAATAACTGACTAATTTTTCCTTCTTTTAAGGTCTCCTGACACAAGTTGAATTTCACCTTTTTTAAAGAAGGGAAAACTGTCTTGACTTGTGATATCTGCTAACAAAAGTTGAATTTTCGCTTTAAAGTTTTTTTTTCTTGTATTCTTTCTTGTTTCCATTAGGAAAAACTCTCTTGACTAGTGATAACAAATTTAAATAGTTGTGTAAGTGGTCAAGTATTTTTTCCCTTACTTAAAGAAGGGAAAATTAAACCCGTGTCAGCAGCTTTAAAAACAAGGCTATAAATTTTTCCCTTCCTTAAAGAAAAATTCAACTTGTATCAGTCAGTAAAGTTTTACTTTCTTAAAGAAGGGAAAACTTTCTAGCCTTGTAATAACTGCTTACACAAGTTAACGTGGTGATTATTGCACTCGAGCGTAATATTTCAGTCTTTATTTCTCGCATCACGTTCGAGATTTTTTGATCTAAATATTATGATCATAATTTGTCAATGGTCAGTCAAAAAGTCAAATTGAAAACATTTTCAAAATTCTCCAATCAAAAATCAAAAAGTTTGAAATTCAAAAATCAAAATTGAAGAGAAAAAAAAATTTAAAATTTATAAAAAATCAAAGATTATGAATATTTTTTGAGTTTTTTGAAAATTTTATATTATGGAAATTGTGATTTTTTTAAATTTTTGGAAATTTTGAAAATTTTAGAAATTTTGGAACTTTTGGAAATTTTGGAAATTTTGGAAATTTTGGAAATTTTGGAAATTTTGGAAATTTTGAAAATTTTGGAAATTTTGGAAATTTTGGAAATTTTGGAAATTTTGGAAATTTTGGAAATTTTGGAAATTTTGGAAATTTTGGAAATTTTGGAAATTTTGGAAATTTTGGAAATTTTGGAAATTTTGGAAATTTTGGAAATTTTGGAATTTTGGAAATTTTGGAAATTTTGGAAATTTTGGAAATTTTGGAATTTTAAAATTTTGGAAATTTCGGAATTTTGGAAATTTTGGAAATTTTGAAAATTTTGGAAATTTTGGAAATTTTGGAAATTTTGGAAATTTTGGAAATTTGGAAATTTGGAAATTTTGGAAATTTTGGAATTTTGGAAATTTTGGAAATTTTGGAATTTTGGAATTTTGGAATTTTGGAATTTTGGAAATTTGGAAATTTTGGAAATTTTGGAAATTTTGGAAATTTTGGAAATTTTGGATTTTGGAAATTTTGGAAATTTTGGAAATTTTGGAATTTTGGAAATTTTGGAATTTTGGAATTTTGGAAATTTTGGAATTTTGGAATTTTGGAAATTTTGGAAATTTTGGAATTTTAAAATTTTGGAAATTTTGGAAATTTTGGAAATTTTGGAAATTTTGGAATTTTGGAAATTTTGGAATTTTGGAATTTTGGAAATTTTGGAATTTTGGAATTTTGGAATTTTGGAAATTTTGGAATTTTGGAAATTTTGGAAATTTTGGAATTTTGGAATTTTGGAAATTTTGGAAATTTTGGAATTTTGGAAATTTTGGAAATTTTGGAATTTTGGAATTTTGGAATTTTGGAAATTTTGGAAATTTTGGAATTTTGGAAATTTTGGAATTTTGGAATTTTGGAATTTTGGAAATTTTGGAAATTTTGGAAATTTTGGAAATTTTGGAAATTTTGGAAATTTTGGAAATTTTGGAAATTTTGGAAATTTTGGAAATTTTGGAAATTTTGGAAATTTTGGAAATTTTGGAAATTTGGAATATTTTGGAAGATTTGGAAATTTTGGATTTTTTTTTAAATTTTGGATATAATTATAATCACCACGATAAATATTTCTGGGGAACGGTACATTCTGGGGAATGGTTTTCTGGGGAACGGTTCATTCTGGGGAATTGGGGGAATGGTTTTTTGGGGAACGTGACACAATCGTAATTTTATGTAAATAATAGCAGAAAACTTTTATAACTTTGATAAAAATTAAATTGAAATTTATGAACTGTGAAAATTTGAATTTTGTTTAATACTATGGTATTCTACGTATTTTGAAGACTGTCTAGATCGTTGACATTGTTTAAAAAATTTAATTCCTTAAAAAGGGAACTTCGAGTCAAATTATCCGGGTAATTCTCTACCAACTCACACGAAATCGGGAAAGGTTGCCCCGACCCTTCTTCGATTTGCGTGAAACTTCGTCCTAAGGGGTAACTTTTGTCCCTGATCACGAATCTGAGGTCCGTTTTTTGATATCTAATTTTACATAAAAGTCCGTTTGACACCAAATTTCTTTCTCATCACCGTTTCAGGCTGCAAATTATTGAAAAATACCTCTTTTTTCGCATGTTCAAAAATGGAAGGGGTCGTACCGCCCCTCCGTCACGAGATATCAAAAAACAGACCTCGGATTCGTGATCAGGGACAAAAGTTACCCCTTAGGACGAAGTTTCACGCAAATCGAAGAGGGGTCGGGGCAACTGCTGTGTGAGTTGGCGGAGAATTACCCATCCAACATTTTCCAACTCATCCTTCTATCTCGACCGTAATTAATTATCAACTTTCAACTTCAGCGTGAATAATTAGAAGCTGCGCGATAAAGTTAGTGTTGATCAATAAATTAAACTTCCATTTCGGTCTTGCTTCAACAACATTCCAAACATCAGCCCAAAAGCCAACCAGTCTGGGACATGTCCTATCGGGTCCTGTCCGCAGCAGCCCCGAGTCCCAGGACAGGACACAAAAATAGTACCGCCACTAATAAAGCGAATCAAGTGGCATTAAAACCTGATGGCGGTGGCATGTGTCTGACGTCGGTTTTTCGAAACGTAAACTGCACTGCGAGCTGCAAATACCGTCCTCCCACGATGGGCCACCGGAGTGGGTTGGCCACGTGACCCGCACCCCATATTTCATGGCTAAAGTTGCAGTTCGACGGCAGCAGCTGGTTGACTGATGGAACAGGACCCGGCTCAACTCCTCGCTGTTGCTGCTGGTTGATAAAATTACTCAATTTTTGATGGCACGAGCGTTTTATAGGGCGTAAAATATGATTTTCGGTGTCACTGGTCCCGGGGAGAGAGATAGGGAGGGAGTGCGATCGGGGTGATTAGGGACGGTCGGTGGAATGCAACAATAAAAAGCCTTAATAATGCACATTTCAATTATCAAGATGTGTTCGGTGAGGGTTGGTTGGTTGTGAGGTTTTGGGAAGCATTTGGAGTGCGATAGGAGGAGTTGATAAAATTTGGAAGTCGTGTGTTGTATTGTGTAGAATTTTAAGGCCACACGTGCTAGGCTTCAGCATCGATTGATAATTGTCGAACATGACAAATTTTACTCGAAGATTATTACGATTTGGCACATTTGTTTCCAGCATTTTGCGCATAAGCCATCCCTTGACCTCGAACAGGGCTGAGGGGCAGAGTAAAAACTGTAGTGGACTTATCACCAAATATTGAATCCAATCTTATTATTTTGACAAATGAATTTCCAAACTGGATTCTAATTTATACATGGCATTATTTATAATACAAATCGACGCCAACAGAAAAGAAGAAGAAAATTTCTTTTTCCAGCCTTCCCCCTCAAAAAAAATCAGAGATGGTCACTTTTACAAGTCACGTAATCAACTTAAAATCATTTTTCTAGTTAAAATATCTCAAAACGGTGCAAGATATCAAAATTTTGAAAATAACTTTTCGATTGCCAAATCTAATAAAAAAATAAATTTTTGTCTTGCCTTTTTCCACATGTTTGAAAAATTATGACTTTTCGATAACTTGACAAATGAATCAGATGATTTTTCAACTAATTTATAGGTCACAAAATATGCTTTTTTGTCATCTAAAACTCACACGAAATCAGGTAAAGTTGCCCCGACCCCTCATCGATTTGCGTGAAAATTTGTCCTAAGGGTAACTTTTGTCCCTGGTCACGAATCCAATTCCGTTTTTTGATACCTCGTGACGGAGGGGCGGTACGACCCCTTCCATTTTTGAACATGCGAAAAAAGAGGTGTTTTTCAATAATTTGCAGTCTGAAACGGTGATGAGATAGAAATATAATGTCAAAATGACTTTTATGTAAATGTCTGATTTGATTGTGTACTCAAAATTCCGAAAAAAAAACATATTTCATATCGAAAAAAAAACACCAAAATAAAAATTAAAAACTCTGCCATTTTCCGTTACTCAAAAGTAAATAGGGCGTCCAATTTTCCCGGGTTTTGAATTTCCCGGGAAACGGGAAAAAATATTTTTCAAATCCTGGGAATTTCCGGGATTCCGGGAAATTTTTTTAACGTTCATAAAATATATGTTTTCATTTAATTTGTTATGTTTTTCAAACTTACAATAATAAAATAAGCTCAATACTGTTAATTGGTGATAATCCTTACTTCAATCTGAACAAGAACAGCAGTTTTTAGTTAGTTTAAAAAATATTAAAAATGTTTGTTTTTTGTACTTTGTTATGTTTTTTTTTATGTTTAATGAATTATAAATTTCAATCCAATGTGATTCAAATTATTTCATAATAATAATCACAAAATTCTTATTAATTTATTCCTTTAGTTTTTTATATGAAATGACTACAAAAGATAAAAAAAAATCATTGAAACTGTAAAAAAACCAGAAACGATAACATATAAAATGTTAAATGTAAATGTAAATAAGTAATTCTCGCTGAAAGTGGACCACTATTTACACAAGGTGCTCAAAAATCAAAAGCAATGTACTTTTCCAATAGCCCCCACCAAGTTATGAAAGAAACCATGTTTGGTTGGTTGAATTTGTCCTCACCTCGGCGCCACGAAGCTAAAACTTTTTTTTTAATTGGTAATTTTTTGATTTAGGCGCGTCTACAAAATTGCTAATAACTTTGCAAAACTTCAACGAACCCTTGATGTTTAGGGGTGTTTTGGAAAGGAAATGAGCAGAGCTTTCAAATGCACTTGTCAGAAAAATACCGTTCCATACATTTTTTAGCCATAAAACAACAATGTATTTTTAAAAGTCATTTTTGAAGGCCAGCGCCCCGCTTTATCGAAAAACTGACAAATCCATTCGAAAGCTGAGACGATTTCACATAAAGGACCAATAAATCTAAGGTGTATGTTCCTCCTATCTTTTTTAATCTTATTTTTATTCTGAGAGCGCAGCGCTCCGTTCGTATTTCGGGCGCCCAAAATGTTGCATTAGCTTGCCCCAATTTAAGGTTTTGTCAAACAATATAGGTGCTCACTTTTTAAATGATAGTTTATTATCCAAGGATTAAGATGCACTATCGATAATTGACCAATATTTAAGGTTTTGGGTTCTGCCAGGCAATTTAATGTCGAAAAGTTGGTTTTGTTTACTTTTTTTGTTGTTAGATGCTTATTTACAATTGGGTGGACATTTTTACAGTAAAACTAATGAATGTAGCATGTAGGAAATTTCACTACGAACATTTGTCTAGAGGAGAAAACGTAATTTCGATACTCCAACGCAAAGATATTTGAGTTTTAGTGAGAAAAAAAGTGCCAATTTTACAAATTTCCCAGAATTAACAAGCACGGCCTATTATTTACATGCGGCATATGTTTTGGAAGCCAAAGTATGGTTTCTTACAGTTATTTAGGTAGCTGAGTTCGGATCTGCAATCAAATTTCAGAAACAGTAAAATTTCGAGCCACACCCAAAAGTTATTTGCGGTAATATATATGCATATAACACGTGGCAGAGCATCTACTCGAGTTTTGGCTCAGAAACATTCTTTAAAGTACTAAAATTATAATTATTCATGTTCCTGGAAGAATTTCAACTAATCTAAATAAAGTAAAATGATTATTTTGTGTTAATAATGCAATCGATGCCTCTCCACGTGCTCACCGTCTCATATGGGGCGTCGTGGTTTCCACCTAGCCGTCATAGCATACTAAGGAAATGCGATGCATTTGAAGGATGAATCGTTGGTTTTGGAGACACCGGACGTCGATCCAATGCGCACCTTGGGGACAGAATGGACAAGCCTAATTCCTTCTGGAATGTGTTCATTGGACCATCCCCTACACACCTGTCTTTATTCCGAGTGAATCCATGTTGTCTCAAGACCTGTAGGAACGATTGAACGAAAAGCATAAAAATCCCATAGTAATTTACATGTAAACTTTGAACCGCTGGGGACAGGCCAATTCTCAACCAAATGGGCTGATATTTGGCATGAGAGTCCCTATGGGTATCCTCTACAAGGGGAACCTCGGTTTGCCGTAATCTGAGAACTTTTTTGTTTGGCTGAAACACCCTAATATATATATACATATATGCTTTAATTGATATTTTACTCACGGATTTTTTTTATGAAGAATGTTTTTTTCAAGTTCTGATTGTTTTGAGAATGTCAGAAAACCTCGTTTTGTGATTTGGCTGGTTTCAATGTAAACTTAAAAATAAATGAAAACTTTAGATTTTTAAGGATTTTCTTTTCATGATTTTGTGGAACGATTGTATACGTCAGTCATTAATTAATGACGATTTCCATAACTTTGAAAGGAATAGAAAAATCGCTCCCAACCATTTTCACTACATGCAAATAACATTTAGGGGTGGCTCAAATATCACTGTTCACTGTTTATCTGAAATTTGATTGCCAATCCGAATTCAGCGACCTAAATAACTATAAGAAACCATACTTTGGCTTCCAAAACATATGCCGCATGTAAATAATAGTTCTTGCTGGTTAATTCTGGGAAATCTGTACACTTTTTTCTCACTAAAACTCAAATATCTTTGCGTTGGAGTATCGAAATTACGTTTTCTCCTCTAGACAAATGTTCGTAGTGAAATTTCCTACATGCTACATTCATTAGTTTTACTGTAAAAATGTCCACCCAATTGTAAATAAGCATCTAACAACAAAAAAAGTAAACAAAACCAACTTTTCGACATTAAATTGCCTGGCAGAACCCAAAACCTTAAATATTGGTCAATTATCGATAGTGCATCTTAATCCTTGGATAATAAACTATCATTTAAAAAGTGAGCACCTATATTGTTTGACAAAACCTTAAATTGGGGCAAGCTAATGCAACATTTTGGGCGCCCGAAATACGAACGGAGCGCTGCGCTCTCAGAATAAAAATAAGATTAAAAAAGATAGGAGGAACATACACCTTAGATTTATTGGTCCTTTATGTGAAATCGTCTCAGCTTTCGAATGGATTTGTCAGTTTTTCGATAAAGCGGGGCGCTGGCCTTCAAAAATGACTTTTAAAAATACATTGTTGTTTTATGGCTAAAAAATGTATGGAACGGTATTTTTCTGACAAGTGCATTTGAAAGCTCTGCTCATTTCCTTTCCAAAACACCCCTAAACATCAAGGGTTCGTTGAAGTTTTGCAAAGTTATTAGCAATTTTGTAGACGCGCCTAAGTCAAAAAATTACCAATTAAAAAAAATGTTTTAGCTTCGTGGCGCCGAGGTGAGGACAAATTCAACCAACCAAACATGGTTTCTTTCATAACTTGGTGGGGGCTATTGGAAAAGTACATTGCTTTTGATTTTTGAGCACCTTGTGTAAATAGTGGTCCACTTTCAGCGAGAATTACTCAAATGTAAAATTTAAAATTTTAGAAAAGTTAGAACATATTTTACAAACTATCTTCAAGTAACTACCGCCATCTGGGGAAAATCGGGACTGCAGTCTGAATAGATAAAAGATTTTTAGAGAAATAAATTTGAAAATTTGTTTACTAATTGTTTTGTTAATTAAAAAAATATCAGAACATTGTGCTGTCTTAATTCGTTACTATCGTCCTAAATTGCTCCAGATGCCGATACTTGAAGAAAAATAATAAATGTGATTTTTTTCAAGTTTCAAATCATCATTGAACGTAGCGCTAGGCATTTTGCAAATCATAAAATTAAAATTTTAGTAATTTGATATATGCCTAATACAAATTTACTAATGCTTTAAAAATGTTATCGATTACTAAGTATTCAACTGTTCATCTATTTCCACAACACCAAAAAATGATTTTTTTTTCAATTTCGGGAATTCCCGCGACAAAATATCAAAAATCCCGGGATTCGGGAATTCCCGGTTTCCGGAAAATCCCGGGATTTTTGTCCCGGGAATTCCTGGGATGGACGCACTTACTGTAAATTTTTGTGAAACATGTCATTTTAAGGGTAATTTAATGTATTTTTCGAATCTACATTGACCCAGAAGGGTAATTTTTTTATTTAGATCAAAATTATTCATTTTAAAATTTCTTTTTTTCTATCTTTGCATGGTTATTTTTTAGAGTGTAACAATGTTCTACAAAGTTGTAGAGCAAGCAATTTAAAAAAATATAATATATAAACATGGGGGATTTGCTTATAAACATCACGAGATTTCGTGATTTTACGAAAAAAAGTTTTGAAAAAGTTCCTTTTTGCGTTTCTCTTTGCTTCGTCGTCCGTGTCTGTCGTGGGTTACCTTTAACGACCATGATCAACGACGACCAACAAACCCCTTTATGTTTGCATATCAATTTTTTTGTAATTGTCTGCCCTACAACTTTGTAGAACACTGTTACACTTTTAAAAATAATCCAGAAAAATAACCGTAGTAACAAAAAAAAACGAAAAGTGAAAAATTTTGTTCTAAATGAAAAAATGGCCCACCTGGGATAATGAAGATTCGAAAACTACATTAAATTTTCCTTAAAATGACATGTTTCAAAAAAATCACAGTTGAGTAACGTAAAATGCCAGAGTTTTTTTTTATTTTAGTGTTTTTTTTAGATGAAAAATACGTTTTTTCAAAATTCTAAGTACGTCATCAAATTGGACGTCCAATTTTACGTAAAAGTCCGATTGACACCAAATTTCTATCGCATCACCGTTTCAGGCTGCAAATTATTGAAAAACACCTCTTTTTTTCGCATGTTTAAAAATGGAAGGGGGGTACCGCCCCTCCGTCACGAGATATCAAAAATTGGATCTAGGATTCGTGATCAGGGACAAAGTTTCACGCAAATCGAAGAGGGATCGGGGCAATTGCTGTGTGAATTGGCGGAGAATTAACCCCAGTATCTATAATGTCACGTTATCTACTCAAAATCATTTTTCTAGTGAAAATAACTCGAAACGGTGCAAGATATAAACCAATAATTCTTTGGTAATAGGAAAAGTACACATAATGTTCCACCCAAATAAAATTAAATAATTGCTCGACATGAGAAGAAGGCTTAATTCAAACTTAAAAAAAATCTTTGGTATACTTATATACTTATAAAATAAGCAGTTAAAAATAGTTAATATTTTGTTGATTTTTCCAACGTTTCAAACATAAACAGTTCTTTAAACAATTTTATGAGATATTTGTTATCACGACAAATATTCACTTTCTTTCAAATTATTGTATTTCAGTGAACGACGTAGCTTTTTATTGGATTTACATTTGAAACTCGTGGAACAGAGACAATAATCATGTACACACAAATTTTCGATCTTTTTGACTTTTTGACTTTATACCCGTTTTCTAATGAATCTTATGTGTTTAAATTTTTAATAATTGAAATTTACTGAAAACCCTATTTTTTGACTTCAAAAGCGAATAGGGGATATAGGGGAAGGAAGGGGTTTAAAATACCTTAGGCGTCATCCATAAAGTTCGTCACGCTTTAGGGGGGAGGGTGGGTTGTCGCAAGCGTGACAAAGTGTGACAAGGGTGTTCACTTTGTAAGCGAATGGTTCTGGGTTCGATTTCCATCTGCTCCCAAAGAGAAAGTTAAGAGCACATAAATTTGAAATGATGAATATATCATTGTTATCCGAGCATTCGTTGGTGAAGGTTGTCTGAATCAACATGACTCGTCGCGTTCCGGCGCAAAACGCCGGCAATATTGCCCTACCTGCGGCTCAAGCAGGCAAAAAAGTGGGAATTTCCAAAAGGAAGGTTGAGGCCTCAACTGATGGCCAAAAACCGGGGATTTCCAAAAGGAAGGTGCTTTTGGAAGTGACATCGAACAGCAAAAAGACGAAAAAGAGCGACGGTACTGTACCGATGGATGAGGAGGAGGAGAACTCTTCGTCCCACGAGGAGCAGCTATTGAAGAACAACAAGTTTGCTGGACTGCCTGACGAGGACCAGGTAGCGGAAGCAAAGGAGAATGAAGTGAAACAGCGAAAGGAGAAACTGCCTCCTTTTTATGTGCGGCAATCAGCAGCAACGATCGACTTTCGAGCGGGGCTGGTTGAACTCATCAAGTCTGGGAAAGTCCTAGGCAACATTCGTCTGTGTCAGGACGGATTTAAGGTGCTGGTGCAATCCAGGCAGCACTATCAACTGGTCAAGGATTACTTGACCGAAAACGAGGCGGAGTACTTTACCCATGATGTCGCCATGGATAAGCCGTACAAAATCGTCGTCAGAGGTCTGTACGACATGCCAGTGGAGGAATTAGCTGCCGAGCTAAAAGTTTTGAAACTGGATGTGTTGGCCGTGCACAAAATGAGCCGACGCAACAAAGACATCAAGTACCGTGACCAGCTCTACCTGCTGCATTTGGCTAAGGGATCGACGACGCTTCCTGAGCTGAAGGCAATTCGAGCGGTTTTCAACATTATCGTGTCGTGGGAGCGATACCGACCAGTGCATCGTGACGTCACACAATGCTTCAACTGCCTGGGTTTCGGGCACGGAGGTAAGAACTGCCACCTGAAGCGTCGTTGCGCCAAATGTGGTACCGATGCGCACATCACATCCCAGTGCATCCAAGATTCGCTGGTGAAGTGCCTCAACTGCAACGGTGAGCACTCGTCAACCGACCGAAAGTGCCCCAAGAGAGCTGAGTTCGTGAAAATTCGGCAGCAAGCATCGACGAAGAATCAGCCTCAGCGTCGTAGAACTCCTCCAGCCCTGGTGGAGGAAAATTTTCCACCTCTTCAACCGCGACGCCAGGTCCCAAACTTGGCACCGTTGCCGTTGGATCCCAGGAAGAGAGCTGAGGTGAATCATCCACGGCCGGGTTCCAGCCAGGAGCCGAGACCGCCACCACCGGGCTTCAGCCAGGAGCCAAGACCAACCCAAGAACCAGCAGTTGAGGAAAATGGTAATGATCTTTACACCTCAACCGAACTCCTCAATATTTTCAAACAGATGTCCGCTGCACTGCGTGGATGCAAAACCAAGACCCAGCAGATTGAAGTGCTGACCTCGTTCGTCATCCAGTATGGATCGTAGGTCCCTCAAGCTGCTGAATTGGAACGCTTGCTCCATTAGGAGGAAGAATTTAGAGCTGGTGGATTTTCTTCGCGAGAAGGAGATCGACGTAGCCGCCATCACGGAAACTCATCTGAAGCCCGGTGAAAAAGTTTATCTGCAAAACTACAAGATCGCGACGCAGCTCGATAGGACCACCTCTGGAGGAGGAGGTGTGCTTGTCGCTGTTCATCGTGATCTCAAGCCACGCCGGCTGCCACACTTTAAGCTGGACATCATCGAGGCCGTTGGAGTGGAAATTCCCACTTCGGTTGGCCCAGTACTCTTCATTGCTGCATACTGCCCACGTCAGGTGAATGCCAGAGATGGTTCAGCAGCAAAACTGAAGAGCGATATCCAGAAGCTGACACGGCGGAGCGCAAAGTACATCATCGCTGGTGACCTCAACGCGAAGCATGAAGTTTGGGGCAACAGCAGGAGGAATCGGAACGGAGTGATTCTGCACAACGATCTGCAAAACGGATACTACAACGTTGTGAGTCCGGATCGTCCAACGAGGGTGGCTCGGTCTGGGAATCACTCAATCATCGACTTCTTCATTACCAATATGGCTGAGAACGTGGCTCATCCTGAGGTGTTTGAAGAGTTGAGTTCTGATCACTATCCGGTGGTTGTGGAGGTTGGAGCTTCCGTTACTCCGCAGCGGCAACCAACCCGGAAAGATTACCACAACGTTGACTGGCAGCAGTTTCAGCAAGTGGTCGACAGCAACATCGACTATGATCAACAGCCGGAAACTTCTGCTGATATTGATCGTTCGCTGGAGGTGATCCAGCAGGCTATCAACCAAGCAGAGGCTGCCAACGTTCGGGAGGTTCCTGTTAATTTTAAGGTAACTGATATTGACGTAGATACTAAACACTTGATTAGACTTAGGAATGTTTATAGGAGACAATATCAACGGACTGGGGACTATGACAAAAGATTTCAGTGAACAATTTGAACAAAATCATACAAGACCGACTTGACAATATCAGAAATCAAGAATTTTCAAAACATGTAAGCCAGCTTGGGAATTATTCAAAACCATTTTGGAAACTTTCAAAAGTTCTTAAAAACAAACCAAAGCCTATTCCTCCTCTTATTGTTGAGGATTCTCCTTTGATTACATCCGAGGAAAAGGCAAATGCACTTGGGCTTCATTTTGTTAGTTCACATAATCTTGGCGCTTCCATGACCAGCCGTAAAGAAACATCAGTTGCCAATAGTATTTCAACAATCAATGACTCTACCTTTGAATTTCCTGCAGATTCCCATGTTTCTGGTGAGGAAGTCAAAGTTGCAGTTAAACAAATGAAAAATATGAAAGCTCCTGGCTTTGATAACATTTTAATCTAGTGTTGAAAAAACAGAGTGATCAGTTCTTTCAACATCTAGCCAATATTTTCAATAAATGTTTGCAACTTGGTTACTTCCCCACCAATTGGAAGCTGGGCAAAGTCATACCAATTTTGAAGCCTCAAAAGATCCAACATCGCCAACAAGTTATCGTCCCATTAGTCTTTTGAGTAGTCTGTCCAAACTCTTTGAGAAGGTCATCTATTCAAGGCTTTTGGATTTTACCAACGATAATAATATAATTTTGAACGAGCAGTTTGGCTTCCGAAAGGGACATAATACTGCTCATCAGCTTACGAGAGTAACTAAAATCATCAAGCAGAACAAGCTTGAGTCTAAATCAACTGCTATGGCTTTGTTGGATGTTGAGAAGGCTTTTGACAATGTTTGGCATGATGGTTTGATACATAAACTGTATTTATACGGTTTTCCAATGTATCTTATCAAAATTATCCAGCACTATCTTTCGGAGAGATCGTTCAGGGTTTTTCTGAATGGGATTGCTTCTGGATTATTCAACATTGATGCTGGGGTTCCCCAAGGAAGTATTCTTGGCCCACTTCTGTACAATATTTTTACATCTGATTTGCCTACTCTTCCTGGTAATGGTGTGTTGTCACTTTTTGCTGATGACACTGCCGTTATTTATAAGGGTAAAATAACCAGATATTTAGTTGGCCGTCTTCAGAAGGGTCTTGACGTTCTTTCCGAATACTTTGGCGACTGGAAAATTCGCATAAATGCAGCCAAAACTCAAACCATCATTTTTCCACTTTCCAAATCGGCCAGATTTGTCCCAAAGGATGATGTTTTGATTAAAATGAATGATGTTTCGATACCCTGGTCAAAAGAAGTTGTCTATTTAGGTCTCATACTTGACTCGAAACTTTTGTTTCGGCAGCATGTAGATAAAATATTGAAATAGTGCAGCATTCTCATCAGGTGTTTGTATCCTTTAATTAACAGAAAATCAAAGCTATCTTTGAAAAATAAGTTAGCAGTTTACAAACAAATAATTTACCCCGTTATTGAGTATGCAGTACCTGTTTGGGAGTGTTGCGCTAGAACTCATAAATTGAAGCTCCAGCGTGTCCAAAACAAGGTACTCAAAATGGTTTTGAATGTTCCTGGCTGGACAAGATCAAGTGAGGTTCATGAATTAGCAGAAGTTAAAATGTTGGATCAGAAGATTCAAGAAAAATGTTTGAAATTCAGGGAAAAATGTGCTATATCTGAATACCCCTTGATTCAAGGATTGGTTTAGTTTATGGTAAGATTAAGTTAGTTTTAGGTTAGGTTATGTTTTCTTAACATTTTTTTCCTCATTGTACCTAGTGTTACAAAAATGATAAATCATATACTTTTAAAGTTATAAAAATGAACAGTGTTTAAATCACGAAAAGCAAACTAAAGCTGAAGAGCCACAGCTGACCACTTATTATGTAAACCAAATGTAATTATTATAAGAAAGATTCAATAAAGTATATTTAATTCAAAAAAAAAAAATGATGAATATGAATGAAAAATTTGGATTGGTGAGTAAAAATGCTAACCACTAGGCCATGACGACTTGGAATACTGTTACAGAGAGCGAGTTGTGGCGCTATAACCACGGCCAATAGTGTCCAGGGCATTCGTGGAAATACAATGTCCCATCCCAGAGGGTCCCGGAGTACCAAACCTTCTTAGCATGGTGCTCCCAACGAATACAACCAAAAATCTCGGAGCGTATGGTGGTGTGTCCCCACGCTTCTTCCTCCCCTGTCGATTCAGAATTGTGTTGTTGTCCGAACACTCAGTGCTCAAACTCAACCCAATTACGAGTTATCTCTGCGATACGGCTTTACGCAGTAGGCCTGGCCGCTTTGACGCTTGTGATGTTTCAATGCATTCCGATGCAGTGGCGCACTACAAATGTTAATAAACGACAAGAAGAGTGCTAGGCGTCATCAAACCTAAGGCACTCTCCAGGATCCCTTCGAAAGATTGGCTGCGCTAGGGTCTGATTAGATTAGATTAGATTAGGTTTTTGGCCCCCTTTCGACTTTGGTCCGAGTTGAGGGACATATAAAATATTTGCAACGGCATTATTTTATTCAGCTGTCTAGTTGCTAAGGTTTCTACCAAAATTTTAGTTTTTTTGTTTGCACCTGATTATAGAATGAGCGAAATGGGACGACCATGATCTTTTAGCTAATTAAGTTCAAATCTAAACGGAAAATCAATCAAAAATATTCAACACCATCCAAGTTGAAATGAAATTATTCACGAGACCCCATCAATTAGTCTGCTCTGTCACCGATAAGTGACGGACACATACTCGCTGTGTGTGTTTGTGCCTCGTTTTTATGTAAAACAAAGCGTCCAGCCACTATAAATTGTCCACACACTGGAAGCCCCTTTGAAGTGGCTTTCCCGGAATTAAACCAACCAACACGACCCACCCAATGGTCATTGCAGACAGTCCGGTTTTACACGCGGTTACATATGCACCAGAAATGTCATTAATTATCGCCCCGACGGGGTCTGTCCGCCTGTTCTGGGGGGGGCGGACACATTTTCACTAATTTTATGCACTTTTTTTTAATTGGTGAAAGAGGAGCACTCTTCCGGTGCAAATTTGTCATTTGAACTTTTTGAAAAATGCTCATTAAGTTCTATCAGCAGCTGAATATTCAATCATTTTTGTTGACCATAATTTCATTTTGGAATTTCTTCTCAAAACTAGATTATGTTTTTTTTGTTCAATTGGAAATCCAAACAGTTTGAGGTTGGATTCCACCAAACAGAAAAGGTTGCAGCTGTTGATTTTGTTCTGGGAATTCCACAAATTTAAACCAGGTGGTAACTCCTACTAGTAAATCAATAACTGTCTGTTGCCTTTTTTGGGAAGGCTTAACGTGACCAACTCACTTGACACTGAACTTTGGCCGAGTTTTTTTTTCCGAAGGCAATCATCATATCGGATGGTGGAACTTTGCGGTGATCGAGTTTCGGCGCGGTTGCCTTCTGCGAAGGCTTCTCGGTTTGACTTTTCAGCCAATTAGGCAATTTGCGGTTGAAGGCATTGCAGGGGCTTCTAATGTCATGACTGGCTTGACGGTGGTGACTTTCCCTCTTGAGTGAGTTGTTGCCGAAGAGTTAGAAAAGTGCTGAAACTGCAGTACTTTTGACTCCAAATTTCTATTTTGTCACCATTTACAAAATTTCTAAATTTTTACAATTTTAATTCATAATCTCTTTAATTTCACTTAAGCGCTAGATACCCAATAAATAAGGCATTCACGTATGTTTAATTCCGCTTCGGACGATTTGCGCTCGGTAATCCAATTAGAGCGAGAATCCGGCTTGTGCTGCTACTTCCGGTTTTGTACCATTACGGTTGCTTGCCGCTGTAACTCCTAAAACAACATTTATCCAAAAACATACCTAGAAGAAAGTGCTATCCAGGTAGAAAAATCATACCCATTTAATTGCCACCCACGGAAAAAGAGAAAGCAAATGAAGCTGCTTGGAGGGTCCACCATACCTTAAGCTTTGACATCTTTACGACCATCCTTCCTAGCACCGGAAATGGTAATCCGAAATCTCCCTTTTCCCGAGGTGCTGAAACCCATTCCGGGCAACTTATTCGCAAATGTGGCGTGTTAAATTCCGATTAATTTGGCCCACCTTCTGCCGTGACAATCGTGCTGCGGAGGATTCGTTAAGGTCGCCAACCCCCTGCTACAGGACTGCTGCTGTGATTAATGCCAATTGAATCGCGTTGATGGCTTTTTAATGTCACCCAGGTCTGGACCATTTCCTAGCTTGACAAGGTTCTGTCTGGCCGGCGTCAAATTGACCAGACTTTCCGAGATATCAATCAATCATTTGTTGTTTAGGCAGGAAATTTCATGAACTTTAGCACCTTTTTAAGCTCTCTCGAGAGGGTTGTTAAGCTTCAAACACAGCCTGTGGCTTCATGTTACTTCCTCGTCCCAAGTTAAGGTGTTGGTGCTGGATGGTGGGGGCGAGCGAAGCCTCACTCATAATCAGCCACACATGACAAAGGAGCAGAAAAGCTGTGACGATGTAATCCATTAATGCCATTTTTGTACTCCATCATGCATGTGCGAGAGAGGGGCAGGGTTGTGCGTACCGAAGTTGATTCTGTAAGGATTTAAGCAGAGGATATTACCAATTTAACAACCAAAACCGAAACCATTGAAGCAGTTCTTTAGAATTTTGCAACTTTTTCATGATTTTTAATTATGTTTTTTTTTTATTCTGATGAAACTGTGTCCACCGATTCTTTGTATTCAAATTCAAGAATTATTTATGTTCCGAATCAAGTCTCCTTACAAAATTGAGGACAGTCCGTAGAAAAGAACTGTGGAATTACTGGAAAGTCCTTGTTTTGAGAAGAATTTTCCTGATCGATACGATTTTATATTCGAATCATAGATTATTATTTTAAGATTTCTAAAAAAAATACAGTGCACAACTTTTTAAAAATTTTATCACAGAAACTTGGTTTTCATAAATTTTACCTCCTTAGATTTTTGTATATAACCAAAAGTGCCAATAATGCAAATTTGAGTAAAAGCAACCACACAAATTAAGAAACTCTCAGTTATTTAATGCTTTGAAAAGTGTAAAAAAATGGTGTGATTTCAATAAATGTGTCAATAGGACAAATTTAGTATCATAAAGGCAGTACTTCCAGTCTTTTTCTGACGTTGAATTCATCTTGATAATTCTTATACTAGTAAATTTGACAGAGATTTGAAATATTAGTTTATAAATCAAATTGCAAAATGATGATTTTTTCAGCACGAGCTTTGCCAAGTTAGATTAACTCAACATTTTTGGAATTTAAAATTTTAAATACTTCAACCACCACATTGTTCCAATGTTTTTTTTTGTAGATCGTTGTACTGAAAAATATACCGAACTTCCCAAACATATCTAATATTTTGGAAATTTGGTGTCTACGGGACTTTTTTATTTACAAAATAAAATTGGACGATCGATTTGATGGGGGACTCAGAATTCTGAATTCCTATAAACCACAGAGTAACCCAGAGGGAGCACTGGCATTTAATTTATGGTTGCGTTACGCGGTACATCGTGGTACATCCCCCCTTCAGCAACACTGTTGATTGTCTCCGAGAAAGATGACGTTTAAAGCGTTACATTTTTTTTTTTTTGCAGCAACCATGTGTTATATTTAGCTGTCAAAATTTTTAACTATCTCTCAATCAACAATGTGAATTTTCTGACGACTATCGCGGACACATCCGGTACGTCTGAAGTTTGCTGGAAGTGTCGGAAAAGTACCAACTTGGAGCTGTCTAGGAACCACCTCTTCCCACCGGGTGGGCCATGTTCCGCCAAAGAATTACCTGTTTTGGATGTTTCATGCTGGCAACGCTGTACCAGCTGTGGCTCGAACTGACCAAGTTGTAGTTTCGCGTAATAGATTCCAAATTCCAGCATTCCAGTGGATTTTCAGAAAACTAAGCTCAAAGTGAAAAATTGTGCGAAATTTTTTAGGACAGTTTCCGTGGTTGTAACATTTGTGACCGAAAAATTTCTCTGGACAGTTTTTTAGGGAACGGCGTCACATACCACTAGACAAATTTGTTTAGTAGATGGAATCTTTTTATTTCTATGTCTAATTTTCATTTATAGTCTTAATAGTCTCTCTGTTTAATTAAAAAACTGCGAAGAATGCATGGCATGCATTTGTGAGTGAAGCATCTCTAAAATAAGTTGCTGAAAGGACCAGAGACCCCCCTAACCCCCTTCCCACCTCCCCCAGTTTTCCTTATTTACACATTTATTTTCCTTCACAAACACATTTGTATGGAGTGCTGACAACCGCCAACTAGTGATAATACTTTAATAGGACCTCGAATAAGACAAACTTCGTCAGAATAGGCTCGTGGATCCCCTGGACGTTGGGACACCTGCCTTGGTTAGGCAATTAGATCTTGCATGATCCACGGGTGGCAATTTGAGATAGCGAAACAAATACCTGGAAGGAAGCATAACTTTTGTCCCACTGCCAAATCTAATGATTTGAGTAGTCCTGAGGGCACGCCTGAGGGACACTTCAGGCATAGACTGGAGACTTTAACTTTCAACTGCATCCCAAGGTCTTTCAAATTACAAATAAAATCATAGAACTTGAACAGAAAAAAATTACAAATCAAAGTCATCAAAACCTGGCACTTGTCAAAACAAACAAATCTGAAAAATCCTGAGTTTACTTTGATGACCTATCTACAATCACTTAGCTTAGAATAGTTAAGTAAAGTAAAACTTAGAAAATGTACACAACTTACGGCCGTCATCCACAATCAACTTAGAAAATTTGCTGGGCTGATATACGTTGCTATGCAGTTGTTTGTTTACCTTTGATATGGAAACGTCAACTTACCGTAGATTTTGAAATTTTCCAAACCATACGTCAAGTTTCTAATTTTATTCCTTTTCATTGTAGAAGATCAAATTCATTTCCAGTGATTCAAACTCCTAAGCTAAGTGAAATTTTCTAAGTTAAGTGATTGTAGATAGGCCATAACGCTCAAAACATAACGCTGAAAGCCGCTACCTTTCCAAAGGGTATACAAGTAACGGAGCCAAAAAATTTGACTGCTTTTGTTTGGACTGTTCTCTCTGGATTACTCTGTGTATAAACTATTGTGTTGCATATTTTTATAGGACCTTTTCAGACAAAAAATCTAGATAAGTCTACTCAAAGGATTCTTAAACTACCTCAATAGTTCAATAAGTAGCATTGCCCTACTGGAACGATACCTGTTTTCAAGAAGCCGACGTCAAATCTCAAAACTATCCAAGTAGCCACTTGCAAGAATAAGTCTGAATGTATACTGCAGTGCATCACAGCTTTTGCAGGAGCCGCATTCTGATTCTCATCAACTTGATTTTGATGATGCTATTTTTGCCTTCCTCACCTCACTGAGGAAAGGCTACAAAATCACTCGAAAAATGAAATTCTTAATTTAACCTCCTAGACTTAATTTAACCCTTCACGTGTACATATCGACTCAGAATCAAATTCTGAGCAAATGTCTGTGTGTGTGGTGGGATGTTGATCAAACAATTTGCACTGGGTTATTTCGGCACTGGCTCAACCGATTTTATCTGTTTTGGTCTCAGTCGGGGTCCCATAAGTCGCTATTAAAAAATTTAAAGTTTAGTTAAGCACTTCAAAAGTTATGCTAAAAAAACGATTTAAGCAAAAGTCCGGAAGATTGTAAGAAGGTTTTTGTAAGAAAACCCACCATGTTATACATTTAAGAAAGGTATTGAAAAGATCTTTCCAACGAGTTAAAAAGATTGAAAATCTGACAACCCTATCAAAAGTAATAAGCACTTAAGTGTTATTTATGCACTTTTCGGAAGCCAGATCTCAGATATTTCGATGAAAACGCGTCTTAAACAAACATAAAAATAAAATCTTAAGTTCAATATATCTGCAGTTCCGATTATTATGTAGCAAGTATTTCTGGTGCAAAAAGATGCCATTTATTCATTATATCAAACTCCACCCCTTAAAAAAAAGATTGCAAATAGACTTTTTAACAAATTTTAACGAATTGCTTAAGAAAATGGCAATTTTGACAAAATTTAAGATAAAAGCTGCCCTGCTGACAATCTGTGGCACATTCAATGATTGACGAATCTTGCAGGGCAGGTTAGCTTTTATTTGAAATTTTATTAAAATTTAAATTTTCTTTAGAAATTTGTTGAACAGCTTATATTTGAAATTTTATTGAAAATTCCGTTTTCGTAAGGAATCTTATGAAATTTCTTAAAAAATGTATTTAAAAAATTACCATGAGGTAGGATTTGGTTGATTTTGAATTCCCAGACATCAAAACAACATTCTCCAATCGTCAAATGTGCCACAAATTGTAGTATACATTAGAATTCCCATTAAATGTCATGTCCAATTTTTTACTGCTGAGCAGGGTTGTTAATCGATAAAGTTATTGATAGTATTATCGTCTAACGATAACACTAATGGTTATCGTTATCGTCATCTCGATAATTCTATCGGCGAAAATCTTATCGCCGATAAAGGACAATAAATCATTTCCAAAATCTTTTTAAAATCGACTTAATTTAAGCATATCATGATAATTTTCAATGCCTTGATTTTTTTTTGAAAATTTAGTAAGTTATTCAAAATACCGTATTTTTTCGAAAGCACTAAAATTTAATAATTTACAATATGTCAAACGAAGCTTTATTTTTTTTAATTTACATAGTTTTTTTTAAATACTTAAATTTTCAAAAAATACAATATTTTTTCAAAAATACTCAGATTTTTTAAATTAGGAAGATGGGAATCAAACAAAGCGAAATTGTTTATGCGTTTTCACAACTTGAATTTTCGAATATTTTAATAGAACTTTTGTGCGGACTCCTCTTAAATTTGTATGAAGACTTGTTTCGAGGAACCAATGGCGCAAAATGGTTTTTTTTTTGGGGATGAAGAATTGCAGACAAAGTTTTACCCAAATCGAGAATACAATAAACAGTTGATTCGTAAAAAAATGATACTCTATACTTGAGTTAAATTTTGAGATAGCGCTCTGTATTCAAATAAATAGTAATTTTACATAATATTCAAGATGTTCGGTTTAAAAGGAGAATCTGCCTAGAAAAGAATAACGAAATTAAGGAGTTTGTCTCTGCCTAAAGTCTCAAATTTGTAACTGTTAAAAAAAACTTACGATAAGCAAACCCTACCATCTAGCCGACAAGTGAATGGTGGTTGACTCGCTTATTGTTGAAACGCAACACGGCACAGGGTTATCAAATTTCCACACCGTCGGTCGGTCGGTTGAGTCGGTTGGGGGCCCTTCCCAGGCGCAACATGTGACAAACCCGGGAGCAGGTATTTTCCGCCACACAGACTCTGTGGATCCCATTTTGATGCCGGTGCGCTCAGATTTCTCTACACTCTGCTGCTTTCATTATGAATCTTGATGCCACGATGACTGACAATGACAGATATTTGGCTCTTCGGTTGACAGCTGCTGAGGACAGGCCCCCCGAGTTTGGTCTAGCAGTTGACATTTAAAGTTTTTTTTTCGCCTGTTGTGTGATATTAAGGTGAGAGAACAGGTTGAAGTGACATTTCGAATTTTGAAATTGATCTTTTTTTTTCAAATTACTGCAAATCATTTTTTTCTTTGAATCTCAAATTCTACCATTATCAGCAAGTTTTGAGCAAACCTATCTCCAAATCAGTACACTTTTTTCGCGCTTGAGTTGCACCCAGCAGCCATTAAAAAGAGGACTCCCAAAAGAGCCGTAAAAATAAAGTTCAGTTCCGTGAAAAAAGGATCAACCCAGGCCCAAGTTTGTACAATTCCGCCACATCATCTTACCTTCATTAGGCTGGGTTGCCGGCGAGTCCAGGATGCAAACCGTGTATGTTTACGGTTGGCCAAGATTTGCTGGAGCAAATTCTGAAAACAAAGCGAGCATAAGAAAGAAAAACACCAAGTGAGCATAGCATAATAAAGAGAATTAGCACAATGTGCCGAGCATAAAAAAAAACAAAAAAGAAAAACAGGGCTTCTGGCAACATATCACACTAGGTTGGAGCATAAAATCACAGAATATCAGATGTGAAACTTTAAAAATATTTTGGAAGATAGATGTAACAAATTTGTATGATTTTTATAATAAATATTTTTAAAATGAATGTTATTTTTTCAACTTTTAAATCTGATTGTCTGTGGACAAAAGGTAGCTATAATGGGAAGGTGCCATGCACGCTAAAAGAAGAGAAGGCACCCACTTTGATATGATTAGACATGGTTGGGTTGAAAGGAAAACAGGAAAATAAAACGAATTTGGACAGGGAGTACGTCGTCGTACACTGAGTTCCTGCGAGACGGTCCTCAGTCTCCAGTCTGTACAGACGGTTGTCCAGGGAATGGACGATGGTCCGTGAGGAAATTTATATTCGGAGGTTGGGGGGAACTTGAGCACCATGATGGCAAGCAAAGGATCTGGAATTGACGTTGAAAACTTGAAATTTAATTGAAACTGGTTGAATCTTTGAATCTTTGAATCTCTTAATTTTTGAATCTTTGAATCTTTGAATCTTTGAATCTTTGAATCTTTGAATCTTTGAATCTTTGAATCTTTGAATCTTTGAATCTTTGAATCTTTGAATCTTTGAATCTTTGAATCTTTGAATCTTTGAATCTTTGAATCTTTGAATCTTTGAATCTTTGAATCTTTGAATCTTTGAATCTTTGAATCTTTGAATCTTTGAATCTTTGAATCTTTGAATCTTTGAATCTTTGAATCTTTGAATCTTTGAATCTTTGAATCTTTGAATCTTTGAATCTTTGAATCTTTGAATCTTTGAATCTTTGAATCTTTGAATCTTTGAATCTTTGAGTCTTTGAATCTTTGAATCTTTGAATCTTTGAATCTTTGAATCTTTGAATCTTTGAATCTTTGAATCTTTGAATCTTTGAATCTTTGAATCTTTGAATCTTTGAATCTTTGAATCTTTGAATCTTTGAATCTTTGAATCTTTGAATCTTTGAATCTTTGAATCTTTGAATCTTTGAATCTTTGAATCTTTGAATCTTTGAATCTTTGAATCTTTGAATCTTTGAATCTTTGAATCTTTGAATCTTTGAATCTTTGAATCTTTGAATCTTTGAATCTTTGAATCTTTGAATCTTTGAATCTTTGAATCTTTGAATCTTTGAATCTTTGAATCTTTGAATCTTTGAATCTTTGAATCTTTGAATCTTTGAATCTTTGAATCTTTGAATCTTTGAGTCTTTGAATCTTTGAATCTTTGAATCTTTGAATCTTTGAATCTTTGAATCTTTGAATCTTTGAATCTTTGAATCTTTGAATCTTTGAATCTTTGAATCTTTGAATCTTTGAATCTTTGAATCTTTGAATCTTTGAATCTTTGCATCTTTGAATCTTTAAATCTTTGAATCTAAATGGCAAAAGAGTTTGTTTTGCATAATTTTGCATTGTTTACAAATCTCCTGACTCTTTTCGACCCAAAAAATAGTTGCACTTTTGTGCACTTCACTCGCTCCAAAAATGCATCCAATTGATGCAAATAATCGTGAAACGAAATTTCACAAACGGATGAACCAAAGCCCGCCTGTTGGTGGTTTTTGTGGGTTGCAACATTTCCTCTCATCTCGTTTCACAGAATAGTTTTCCGCCAAAAACGATAACGTGATTGGAATTCGTGAGGATTTGCCACTCAAAAAGAGAGAGAAATATAAAGCTTTTTGCTCATTCTGACGGGCTTCAGCATCGATATTTCTATTCATAAGCCTGTTGCGAAACAACTTGTTCGATATTGTGAATATATATTTTTTCGGATTTAAACCACGAAAGGATTGACTTTACGAACAGATATTGCTGAATAGAGGCACTTGATTGGAGCTGTTTGTTTCAAACGAATTTTATTCACAAAAAAAAACGCCAGTGTACGAGGACACAACTTTCGATAAAGCTAACGAGAAAGCCATGAACATATATTTTCAACTAAAACTAAAAACAAAAAACAATTTTGATAACACTTCTCGGTGAAAAAACTGTGCTTGAAATGCAAACGCAGGCAAACTTTTCCCGAACTCGTTTGCATTTTTGCGACCCGGAAAAGGCTAAGCTGCTGACGTGGAACGGTTCTCGCGAAATTTTTGGTTGTGACTAGGCCATCGGGGTCATTGAGGAAAGCTTAACAAAAGATTCAAAGATGTTTTGTCTTTTTGTCTTTTTGTCTTTTTGTCTTTTTGTCTTTTTGTCTTTTTGTCTTTTTGTCTTTTTGTCTTTTTGTCTTTTTGTCTTTTTGTCTTTTTGTCTTTTTGTCTTTTTGTCTTTTTGTCTTTTTGTCTTTTTGTCTTTTTGTCATTTTGTCTTTTTGTCTTTTTGTCTTTTTGTCTTTTTGTCTTTTTGTCTTTTTGTCTTTTTGTCTTTTTGTCTTTTTGTCTTTTTGTCTTTTTGTCTTTTTGTCTTTTTGTCTTTTTGTCTTTTTGTCTTTTTGTCTTTTTGTCTTTTTGTCTTTTTGTCTTTTTGTCTTTTTGTCTTTTTGTCTTTTTGTCTTTTTGTCTTTTTTTTTTGTCTTTTTGTGTCCATTTCACCCCTCAATCCCTCACGCCTCACTGAAAACCTAGTTTTCATAGCCAAAATTCCGTATGCTGCCCCAATAAACGAGATTCGCATGAGTGCCAACACTCACATTAACACAAATACAGCAGCTCAGCAGGTTGCATTTGATGTGGCCAAGCTCTGTGTGTTTGAGCGCGATAGTGGAAAAATAATTAGTTTTCCCTCACTTTTCCACGCGAATGCGTTTTAGGTGGGATGCGTTCAAGAGGCGTTTTTTGGGGATGACCCCGACCCCCCAAACTAGAGAGCACTTGGCTTTTAGAGGTTTTGTAAGGGGGGGGGGGGCAATTTATGAGTTGTGAATTGCCACTTGAACGGTGTTGTCGAGCATAATTAGTCATAAATTTTACAGTTATAATTGGGGTTAAATGACATTTTGTCACATTTTGCTTAATATCAATAGGAATATTTGAAGAAAAAAAACAAAATCATTGTTTTTTTACAAAGAAACGTAAAATTCTCAAATTCCTCGAAAAATCCTACCAACACCAGTAGCTGACCATCCCGAGAGCTTCTGAAAGCCGATATCTAAATCGAAATCTAAATTGGACAGCCCTCGACTGTATAAATCCAATTTTCAATGGGGGCCGCCGCACTCCATTCATCCAATCAATTGCTGCGACGACCCCAAAGTGACCATCCTCCTCGATGATGGTCAGGACACACTGGCAGATAATGGGGTTATTTTTTATCCGACCATTTTCGGGGGCAGCAGGCAGAAGAAAAAAAATCCCCAGTCTGAATGTAATCATTAGGGTGGGTACGTTTTTCAAAAAGTTCTCGGATCAAGTTTTAGTATGGTTCCCCTTGTAGGGCATGCCCATAGGGACTTTCATGCCAAATATCAGCTCATTTGGTTGTAAACTGGCTGCGCGCATCAGGGTTAAAGTTTACATGGGAATTACTATGGGAAATTGGAACTTTTTGTTAAAACGCTCCTACAGGTCTGGAAAAATCACGCGCCAACTTCTGGTATGGTCAAGCCTAAGGGGAATGGTCTGGAGAACACTTTTCCCGAAGAGAGCATATGGATTCGTTGTCCCTAGACCTGGCGCATCAGCAAACAATCCGATGTCTCCGGAATCAACGGTTTTCCCTGAAAAAGCATCAAATTTTCCTTAGCATGCTATGCAAACTTGATGAACACCGCGACGCCATACGTCAGGCAGCTACCACGTGGGTGAGAAATGGCTGAAATATTCAATTGCAAACCATCTTTTAACTAGAAAATGATCATTTCGAGCAGTCCTGATATTATTTAGTCGAATTCTGAATCTATGCATAGCAAATTCGTTTTTTTTTGCAAATATTTTAACCACGTGTAGCTGCCTGAAGTATGGCGTCGCGGTGTTCATCAAGCTTGCATAGCATGCTAAGGAAAATTTGATGCTTTTTCAGGGAAAACCGTTGATTCCGGAGACATCGGATTGTTTGCTGATGCGCCAAGTCTAGGGACAACGAATCCATATGCTCTCTTCGGGAAAAGTGTTCTCCAGACCATTCCCCTTAGGCTTGACCATACCAGAAGTTGGCGCGTGATTTTTCCAGACCTGTAGGAGCGTTTTAACAAAAAGTTCCAATTTCCCATAGTAATTCCCATGTAAACTTTAACCCTGATGCGCGCAGCCAGTTTACAACCAAATGAGCTGATATTTGGCATGAAAATCCCTATGGGCATGCCCTACAAGGGGAACCATACTAAAACTTGATCCGAGAACTTTTTGAAAAACGTACCCACCCTAGTAATCATACACGCATGATCACGCAACAGATATAATGTTATCATCATCGTCCGATTTTGGGATTTCGATGAGAGGGTTTCACTTTCTCTTTTTTGAGTGTAATGCAAACCATCAGTATCGGTTGAAAATTGGAGCTATAAACAGCTAAAAGGTCGAAACATTACCGTGAGTAAGGGCTCTTTCGGATATCCGGAATTTGGATAAAAGGTATCCTTAAAGTTTAGCTAGTTTTTCCTGCGTTTTGAATTTTTCTAAGATTTGGTATATTTTGTGGTTGCGCAGTTGTCGAAATAAAATAAAAGCTTTTTAAATGAATTAGATATGATTTGATTTGAAATTTAGAATTAAATGCACGTTCCAAAAATGGTTGTAAAAATCAACAGACAGTATTTTTTTACTTTTTGTACAGCTTTTAAAGTCTCCTTCAAAAATTCCTTAAAAAAATCAGGAAGCAAACAAATTATTATTCACAAAAACAAACATGTCCAATGAAAATCTTGTAAAGTCGATTGAAAACTATACAGAATAATTTGAGTAATGGTTAATAAGGTCAAAGTCAAGGGGCGGAGGGAGGCAAAAAAAAAAATAAAAATAGCAAGCCCAGGTATTAACATAACCTGGTCTTCGGTTAAAAAAATCGTCAAAAATACACTTTCAAATATGTTTTAATCTGCAAATTAAAAATACTAAAAGTTGCTCAAAATGACCACCTGAACAAGGGAAAAAAACATATTGGGCAGATATCACAAACACCAACAGATCAATATTTAGTTGACACAAAGTAAACAAAATAAGTACAGTCCAGACTCGATTATCCGAAGCCTCGATTATCTGAAGTTTCGATTATCCGAAGTTCGATTATCTGTATGGGACTTTGGATAATCGAAAAACGAACAAGAGAATTTTTCGTTTTTTTCTTTTTCTTATTTTTAACATCAAATTTGAGTTTTGCGACCTCATTTTAGCCAAATTTGAAGAATTGATTGTCTATTAAATATTAAATTAATTTTTTTTTTCAATTTTCCGTCTCCGCCATATTGGACGCCATCTTGGATTTAAACATTCTAAATCCCTTTAGTTTAGTTTAGGGCCCATTCATAAGCTCGACAATAGGGCAAAACATTCAATATTACGCCCTTTAGAAAAAATTGGCTGGATTTGAAAATTTTAAAATTATTGTTTTCGAAATGATCGAAAAATTTCACAAATGTTTCATATTTTAACATTGTGATTCGGACCATTAGTTGCTGAGATATCGACATAAGAAAATGGTGGGTTGTTTGGGTGAGACTTAGAAAACATCAATTTTCCTGTTTTTAATCCTTTGCATGGCAATATTTCAGCAACTAAGGGTCGTATCAACAAAGTTGATGAAAGCAAAATATAGAGAATTTTCTCAGCTAAAAAAATTCGACTATTTTCAAAAAACTCACCTAAAAATGGCTATAACTTGAAAACGGTGCACTTTATCAAAAATTCACTAGAGTACTTTTTGATTCCAAATTCGGTTTTACATCGAAAACTGAAGTTGAAAATTTGTTGCGACCAATATTTCGATTTTTTGAAAAAAATCTGTATTGATTCAAAAAATCATAACTCGGTCAAAGATGTTTTGCCCATTTTGGAAATTTCTGAAAAGTTGGCATTTGATGTCCTCTAAAACATATCAGAAATTTAAAAACAATAGTTTTTTTGCAAATCAAGTTTTAGTGACAAAAAGTTTAAAAAAATCAACAAATTTGTTTTACCTTGTATCATTTTTTTCAGTGTAGTCCATAACCATACCTACAACTTAACCGAAGATACCAAATCGATTAAAAATATACTTCCAAAGATACTGATTTTTGAATTTTTACATATCTTTTTTTATGGATAGCTGCCAAATTTGTATGGAAAATTATATGGACAAACACCAAAAAGTTTCAGTTGGATTAAAAAATACATAAAATAAAATTAAACAAAAAAGCCCGATTCCGTAGAAAACTGCTCAACTAATTAATTCTGTTTATTTATTAAAGTGTTGGTAACAGAAAAGTTTTATGCTGAAATTCAATACTTTTGTAGCTTCTTTGAACGATTGATTTTCTAAACAAATTAGATCAATCTTTCTCAAATCAGTTGATCCTTGCTGGTGGAATCCATCCCAACTTCCCTACCATGATTTCAACGACAGTTATCTAATGGCTACCAAACTAGACGACGAAAAGTTGCTGCAACGATTCCCAATCCCCAATCCCTCTCCGGATCCAAAAACTGTCCATCGCAGGGCATCGGATTAATTTTATTGATTTTCAATATCCGTTTCCCTTCCACTGTGTCCTGGCGGGTTCGCTCTACACACACACACACAGCACAAAAAAAGAAGGAAAAATCATTGAATCGCCCCGGCTATTTTGTCCTGACGCCCCCGACCCCTATCGAGTTTTCCCGGCCAAATATTGGTTCTGTGAGCTGATGGTGGATGCTGCCGGCAACCAAACAGAACCCCAAACTAACCGACCATCTTTAGCTGGACGGATTATTTTTTATCAGTTTTTGGCTTTCTTTTTTTTGGTTGATGGCTGAAGTTTGCTTCGAGCCAGATATTCTAGAATGGCAACTCAGCTGGGGATCGCTGCTTTTCCGAAAAGCTCCCAAGTCATTGAAGGTGGAAAGGGGGAAAGGGTGGGGGGACGCTTTCCATCAGCTTTTTCCTCGACATCAGGATAAACAGATATTATTCATTCCGTTGCTGGGTTCGATGCTCGTCTCGTTGCACTTTTACCGATCAAAAGATGAGTTCTCATCCTGTGGGGCACAGCGAAATGGGAGGATTTTGTGCAGTTGTGCAAAGTAAATTGCTTTTTAAATATTTTACAACGCTTCATAATTAATTTTGCGAAACGTTGAGGGGGGATTAGAGGGACTTGTGGAAGAGATTTTGGTGGGGAAACGGGATGAAGTCCGGTGTAAACGACTGAAATTAAGTGGAGAGATATTATACAGACAAGCTGACCGTTGCTGTAGTGGGTTTCCTGGCTTCAATGCGCTTTATTTAGTGGTGCTTTTTAATTACTTTGCAATGCCAGCAAGAATTAAATTAAATGTGATAAATCCAGATGTAACGATAAAGTCTAATTAAGTCTTCTTGATTTCTTGTCTTCTTGTCTTCTTGTCTTCTTGTCTTCTTGTCTTCTTGTCTTGTTGTCTTGTTGTCTTGTTGTCTTGTTGTCTTGTTGTCTTGTTGTCTTGTTGTCTTGTTGTCTTGTTGTCTTGTTGTCTTGTTGTCTTGTTGTCTTGTTGTCTTGTTGTCTTGTTGTCTTGTTGTCTTGTTGTCTTGTTGTCTTGTTGTCTTGTTGTCTTGTTGTCTTGTTGTCTTGTTGTCTTGTTGTCTTGTTGTCTTGTTGTCTTGTTGTCTTGTTGTCTTGTTGTCTTGTTGTCTTGTTGTCTTGTTGTCTTGTTGTCTTGTTGTCTTGTTGTCTTGTTGTTGTCTTGTTGTCTTGTTGTCTTGTTGTTGTCTTGTTGTCTTGTTGTCTTGTTGTCTTGTTGTCTTGTTGTCTTGTTGTCTTGTTGTCTTCTTGTTTTGTTGTCTTGTTGTTGTCTTGTTGTCTTGTTGTCTTCTTGTTTTGTTGTCTTGTTGTTGTCTTGTTGTCTTGTTGTCTTGTTGTCTTGTTGTCTTGTTGTCTTGTTGTCTTGTTGTCTTGTTGTCTTCTTGTTTTGTTGTCTTTTGGTGTAGTTATCTTTTTGTTATCGTGTTTTGTTATCTTGTCTTTTAATTTGTAATGATGTTACCAGCAGCTCTTGCTTGATCTTTTTCTTCACGATCCGGTAATGCCCATCACCCAAACACGCACAAAAACCATCGTAATGCGTGTGAAACTTCATTACGCCCTCCTCTGCCCAGACCGTCCTTTATCAGCCCACATCGCTTCTTTTTGGCGGGCTTTTTTCTTCATCTCAACGGTCTTCTGACTTCATTAGAGAACATTAAAGCTTTTGATAGCGCCGGATGCTGCCAACGCCGGGCTTCTCTTCTGGTTAGTATCTGGCTTCCTGTATCTGGTTTGACTTGGGCGCAGAATGCGTGACAGGCCTTCAATATGGATTCTGAGGGTTGAAGGGTGGAAGGGGGATTGTGCCTCTTTCATTCGCTACGCCTATGATTGCTAATGATGGAACACGTGTAAAGAGTGGCACGTGATGGCAATGCTCAAACGGGTTACTAGCGGGGCAAGGATCCTGGTAAGGATTCGCTTCCTGAGCAGAAAGTTATTCATAAAAGCAATCGTTTGGGCTATATCGTGGCGTAAAATATTACCGACGTGAAGTCTTGCAAATACGGAGGGAATCCTTGGGAAATGTAGCGAAACGAGTTGTGATTGAAGTATTGAGCCAATTTTCGATTCGTTTTGGTTGGTTTAGAATACGACATTCAGAAATAAACAAAGTAATGCGCAAGAAAATTACTGATTTAGAGAATGACAAGAAGACAAGAAGACAAGAAGACAAGAAGACAAGAAGACAAGAAGACAAGAAGACAAGAAGACAAGAAGACAAGAAGACAAGAAGACAAGAAGACAAGAAGACAAGAAGACAAGAAGACAAGAAGACAAGAAGACAAGAAGACAAGAAGACAAGAAGACAAGAAGACAAGAAGACAAGAAGACAAGAAGACAAGAAGACAAGAAGACAAGAAGACAAGAAGACAAGAAGACAAGAAGACAAGAAGACAAGAAGACAAGAAGACAAGAAGACAAGAAGACAAGAAGACGAGAAGACAAGAAGACAAGAAGACAAGAAGACAAGAAGACAAGAAGACAACAAGACAAGAAGACAAGAAGACAAGAAGACAAGAAGACAAGAAGACAAGAAGACAAGAAGACAACAAGACAACAAGACAAGAAGACAAGAAGACAAGAAGACAAGAAGATCTGAATCTGAAAATACCTTTTAAAACTTCAAAATTTGCTCATTTTTACGATTCAATGCCTTCAAAAATATGTCGCTCTATGAAAAGCAAACATTTTACTTTCCACACCACAACCGTTCCTCGGATCATTCTGCATAATTCATTCCTGCAGTCATTGAGTGCATTTAACTTGCAAAGGATTTTCAACTCCCAGACATTTTCATTTCCCTTCTTCTGCTGGGAGTTAACCGCACATGCACTGAGATGTGAGTGTGAATAGTGCACTCACTTGAAAATTGGAAAATTACTCACAAGTGCAGGCCAGATTAGTGTGTGTGTGTGTGTGCATGAAGAGATCACAGACCGTATGGAATGCAAACAAAGCCCCCGGAAAATGTGCAATTCCGATGAGAGTTGAGCAAGGTATGAGTTTGTTTGGGGAGAAGAATAATGTTTGCTTTGGAACTATTTTAAATAGAATGTAGAAAAATAGTTTGAAGTTTTCACTGGCAACCCTGCTGTATTGTTTGTTGGTTGTCATAATCACACAACTATTGCTTTATTTTGCTTTAGTGTAGTAGTGAGATCTTTCGTTCAAACACATCCTACTGTCTTTTTGACATATTTCTGTCAGTGTTGATCCTCTTTCCTGCTCCAATACAGATTCACTGCTTTCTCAGTTGAAATATGTCAACTTATGACGTCATAATTTCACATCCTTTTTGCGAAGGGAAGGAAGTAATTTCAGTTTATTCAAATTTAGCTTGAAGATAAATCAACAGTGCCAGAGGTCTGTTTTCTTGTGATATCTCTGAATCAGAACCCACAATCCTTAGGTTTTGCGCATCGACAAAGGCAATCCAAAAGGAACAGTCTTGGCTTTTCATTCAGCAGAAATTTAGTCTGCTCATTGTCACTATCTGCATTTCCCCCACTACCCTTCTCCACCTCTTAATATTTAAAGTCTGTGGTTTCTGGAAGAAAACGGCGATGCACATTTCAGCTCCAACTCCTTCGGATCTCCGGTGGTAGACCACAAGCACCAGCCTTGCCCCTCAAAAAAGTGGGAGGGTGCGATAAGGGACAAAAGGCTGAAACAGTGACAATTCTTGCAAAAAGGGCTTTTGTTTCTGACTTTCATTTGAGCGAGGGGCTGGCCTTGTCCCCACACAAACCAAACAGACCATGACTCCAGACCATGGTTGTTCTGGACCGGGGAGTGACATTCGGAGACCAGATATCCGTTTGGTTAGAAATATTTTATTTTTCTGTGTGAATATTTTATGCTTTGAACAGTGACTCCCCCTAACCTAACCCTCGAAATCCGGGACTAAGACGTAGTCTGTCCCTTAAGGGGGTTGAGCTCTACCAACTTCAAGCTGCTGCTTTTTGCAATTTCGAACAACAAATATCAAGTGTAAATATTGAACGAATGGATGAATGGTGCACAACAGAAGAAGTGGAAAAACGCTTTGTGAGCCCCTTTCCCTTAATCCTCACACCCCCAGCCAAACCAACCACTTCAGGCCGGGAAATCCGGAACATAAACGAAAGGTTGCATGCAGCGGTGTGGTGGCAGCGGATAAGAAGCATGAATCAGAAGATCTACGTTCAGGCGAAACGACGAAACGAAACGGCGAAGCCCCTTGCGCCTGTTGTTATGCTTCACGTCGGGGTCTAGCAAAAGTGCCGTGATCGGACGACGCTGAGCTGTGCTGCTTCGGTGCGACCACGACCAGGACTCGAGGAACTCTTTAAACTTTTGGCGCTTGTTTGTCTTGGACAGTGCGACAACGGAAAGTTAAAGAAGGATCCTGGCGGTGTACTGAAGGTGATAGTTTTGGGAAATTGTAGTTGCATGGCCATAATCGAATCGAATTAATTAAAAAAATCTTATACCTTTCTTAAGTAAGAAAGGCAAAAAGTGTTAACCCAAAATTCAATACGATCGACAAACTTTAAACATTACCAAGCTGTTGGAAAATCCATACATTAAAATGTACAAAATATTTGTTATACTGACTCCTTATTTTTAAATTGGTCGTTATTTTTTTAATGATTTATGTTTAGTTATTTTATTAATTTAATTTTTATTTACGTTCGCTTTTTTACAAAAATCATTCAAATGTTTTCAAAAAACTGATAACGTAGGATTGTTCTTAAATAGTTTATCAATATTTTTCAAAATTATGGTGAAACTTGATGAACTCTACTAAATGCCAATCGTTTGAAAATTGTCCCATTTTCACCTCTTAGAAGGGGTGACATTGATTCAAATGAAATTAAAAATGATGCTCAAATACAAAGAAAGGATCAGAACAAATCATTCAACAGTGCTCTTGTTTGAAGGAAACGTATTGACATGCTGCAACATTAAAAGTGGAGATTTTTAGAAATTCAGTTACTTTTCGAGCAATAAAAAAAAATTTTAGGTTGCTTTTTCGAGAGGACATTTTTGACCAAAATGTATCTCAATTTAAACAGCTGCCAAACAGTCAGGATTTGTTCTGGGAACGTATTTTATTCAACAAAGTTTTCTTAAAATGTCCCCTACACAACCCTTTAATTAGATTTAAAGTTCATTGCGGGGAACCTGTACAGTTTCCCAGTACCCCATTTATAGATGTAATATCATACTGCAAGCAAAAATTACTTAGGCTCTTTTATAAATAATCATTTCAGGGATAAAATAAAAAAGGGCTTAAAAACACATCACTATAAAAACTGAAAAAAAAATAAAAAATAAAGTTACTCATCTTTAATTTTTAGCTTACGATATCATGAAAACTATTGATACCATTTTCAATGTTTTTAATAGTAAGTACTATTTTTTTGTTTCGAGAGGCAAATTAAATAATCCTTGTTTCCTGCATTTTTTTAATGCACAAAATTCAAAATCTGACGATTTTTATACGACAAACTTTAAATATTTTTACTTAAAAAACTAATATTTTGAAGATCTGTCTTTATAATGCAAATAAGACCTGCTTAACAAGTCTTCACAAACATTTTGAAACGATTTGTTCAAAAATCAGGTTTTTAATTGGATAAAATGGGATTTTTTATTACACTATCTAAAGAAAATGTGCTCATTCTTATTTCATGTTAATGCATATAGTTAGAAGCTCCAGCGGAATTTGATTTTTTTTTCAAGAATGTTTTACAATATCTGAACTTAAGTTTGTTAGTTTTTTTTCCTGCTACCGTTAACCCATTTTCAATCCTTAAGAAAAAAAAAAACCTAAGCCATTAATGTACTCGAAATAAGATGAACGTAACAATACATTTTGTAAAAAGGAACAAAAAACTTTTGTAAACTGATTACCCTTAACTTGTAAAAATTTCGCGCTGATATTTCGATACCTCTTAGTACAAGAAAGCGCAGAGGCATCCAATTATTAAAAAAAAAATCTTACAGAAATCCCGACAGTTTTGAAAAGTTTATTATTTTGCATACGGTCACCCTCTTTTTTAAAGCTTTTTTTTAACTAAATCTTAAGAAAGGTTTGCATATCATCTTAGGGTACGGCTGCCTAAACCATATTAAATTAAATTGTAAAAACAAATTACCGAAAATAGTAAAAGTCAAAAGAAATAAATTGAGTACACTGAAAAATGTTCAATATTGTTTGAATATTCTAAATTTAAAATTAATTAAAATCTTAGCATATAGATTTATAAAAGCACGATATTTTATCTTCAAAACACTCAAAAACTTAAATCAATAAGGTGTTTTCGAAAAACAGGAGTTAGCGCAAGCACTACAAATGTTCATAACATCAAGAACAAGGAATAAAAAGTACAACCTTTAACATAAGTCTTTAAATTTTGCTTCAATAAAAACTCTACAGATTTATTTCTGGTTCTCGATGGTATGAACTTTGTTCACGGTTAGGAGATCTCATTTTTTGCGTGTAGTTTTTGATCAAAGCAGAATTTAACAGGTCATAGTACTGTCTTTGGTTTCGAAATTATATTATGTTTAATATTTTCATAATACATAAAAAATGAAAATATATAAATCAAAATAAATGAAAAATCGATTGAAAAAAGTCAAAATCCAAGAAGAACTCCAAGCTCCAAAAAATAATGTCTTACTTAAAGCTAACACCATGATCTTTTAGCTGAGCTATTCTCTACGAAATCGGTCTTTTTTTTAGAATTTTATTTTTTGTATTTTTTGATCCGAATGAAACTTTTTTGATGCTTACGGTATGCTCAAACAAGCAATTTTGCATCATTAGTTTGTCCATATAATTTTCCATTAAAATTTGGCAGCTGCCCATACAAAAACGATGTATGAAAATTCAGAAATCTGTATCTTTTGAAGGAATTTTCAGATCGATTTGGTGTCTTGGGCAAAGTTGTAGGCAAGGGTCCTGATTTTCGGCTCAATGAACAGAAACCACTCACTCATCGCCTATTCCAACCCGCTAGCATTCATGAGCGAATGAGTCTCGCAAGCAGCCAGCGAGTGGCCCGAACTGTTCACTCAGCGAACAAATACATCGTGAAAATATTTGCCTACTCCGTCGCTCGACGACACTCACGCACTACCATGCTCAGCGAAGAGCCACTCTCACAAAATGCCAGCGCGGCAGCCTTTTTGTCTTCACGCCCTCAGTTTGCCATCAATTTGATTTTTTCTTGGTGGAAGTTTCTTTGAATGGTGTCTATAATGTTATGAAATCAAAATAAATGAACAATTTAATTGATAACATTGATTTTAGGCAACCCAAATCAATGAGTATAACGCAGCGCATTAGAGAAAAAATGTTTTCAGTTCAGAGTGATCGGAGACGATCGGCCTGTCTGAACCGTTCGGAGACTGAGCCGATCAGAGAGAGAGAAGAGTAGAAAAGAGAGTGTTCGGGTGCGAATGATGATAGAGTGACAAACGGTAGGAATTCATGAGGGCAGTATCGCGTCGCCTGCTATTTGTGCTCGCGAATGGAGCGGTTGATTTTGAGCAATCAGGACCCTTGGTTGTAGGTATCAGGCTTGCCACACGTACATATATTTTAGGCACAGAACAAACACTCAATCAAGTATAACTTTAAAGAAAAACATTTTTATCAAAAACTAAACATGTAAAAAGATGCAAAAAATGTTTATCTTTTTAGTGCAGTTTACAAAAACTACTCAAGTGTATTTTAACTGTACAAATAATTAGTTTGAGTGTTTGGTCTGTGCCAAAAATATCTGTACATGTGGCAACGCTGGTAGGTATGGATAAGGACTACGCTGAAAAAATATATAGACGGTAAAAAAAATTGGTGATTTTTATTTAACTTTTTGTCACTAAAACTTGATTTGCAAAAAAAATACAATTTTTTTATTTTTTGATATGTTTTGGAGGACATCAAACGCCAACTTTTCAGAAATTTCCAGTTTGTGCAAAAAATCATTGAACGAAAAATGATTTTTTTAATCAATACTGATTAAAAAAAAATCAAAATATCGGTCGCAAAAATTTTTCTACTTCAATTTTCGATGGTAAATCACATTTGCTATCAAAAAGTACTTCAGTGAAGTTTTCATATAGTGCACCGTTTTCAAGTTAAAGCCATTTTTAAGTAACTTTTTTGAAAACAGTCGCAGTTTTTTCATTTTTTTAAATTAGTGCGCATGTTAGCCCACTATTGAAAAAAAAATATTTTTGAAAAGCTGAGAAAATTCTCTATATTTTGCGATTTTGAACTTTGTTGATACAACTCTTAGTTGCTGAGATATTGCCATGCAAAGCTTTAAAAACATGTAGATTGATGATTTCCAAGTATCACCCAAACGACCCACCATTTTCTAACGTCGATATCTCAGTAACTAATGGTCCGATTTACAATGTTAAAATATGAAACATTCGTGAAATTTTCCAATCTTTTCGAAAACAATATTTATATTTTTTTAAATCAAAACTAACATTTTAAAATTGCTTTTAAAATGTTAGTCTCAGTTTTAAAATTTCGAAATTATTTTTTTTGAAGAGATCGGAAAACTTCACGAATGTTTCATATTTTAACATTGTAAATCGGACCATAAGTTGCTGAGATATCGACATTAGAAAACGGTGGGTTGTTTGGGTGAGACTTAGAAAACATCAATTTTCCTGTTTTTTAACCTTTGCATGGCAATATCTCAGCAACTAAGGGTCGTATTGACAAAGTACAAATTCGCAATATATAGAACATTTTCTCAGCATTTCAAAAATATTTTTTTCAAAGGTTGGCAAACATGTGCACTAATTTAAAAAAAAAATGGAAAACTGCGACGATTTTCAAAAAAGTTACTAAAAAATCGCTTTAACTTGAAAACGGTTCACTTTATCAAAATTTCACTAAAGTACTTTTTGATTGCAATTTTGATTTTACATTGAAAAATGAGGTTGAAAAATGTTTTCGACCAATATTTCGGTTTTTTGAAAAAAAAGTATTGATTCAACAATCATAACTCGGTCAAAAATTTCTAAAAATAATTAAAAATTGTGTTTTTTTGCAAATCAAGTTTTAGTGCCAAAAATTAAATAAAAAATCACCAAATTTTTTACCGTGTTTCATTTTTTTCCAGTGTAGTCCATATCCATACCTACAACTTTGCCGAAGACACCAAATTGATCAAAAAATTCCTTCAAAAGATACAGATTTTTGAATTTTCATACATCATTTTTGTATGGCCAGCTGCCAAATTTGTATGGAAAATTATATGGACAAACTAATGATGCAAAATGGCTTCTTTGGGCATACCGAAGGCACCAAAAAAGTTTCAGTCGAATTAAAAAATACGAAAAAAATGAATGACCGAAATCTGAGAGAACTGTTCAACTTTAAAATCCTTTTAAGGAAAATTATAGAAAAAAATGCGCCATTCCTTGAACTTATACGCATGCTCCGCAGTCTAAGATTTTTTATATATAATTCAAACTGTTTCTTTTAGTTATTACTTGTTTTTTTATGATTCAAATTCATTTTCTTCCACAAAATCCTCGTTTTAAGTCGCCGACCAGTTGAAACCCCATCGCTTCGTACTTTCTTTAGCAAAAATTTAAATTTTGTCTGATCTTCCCGCGCTCCTAGTTTCTCTACCAGTGTGTGCGTGTTCCTTCGCCCGGAGTCACAAAGTGATATTTCATGTCCACCGAGTTCTCGTGTAGTCCTTAAGGACCAAGAAACGGAGGGTGGGTGAAGGTTTGGTCGACACGCGGCCCGTGGAAATCGCGTGTTTGGGTTATGTTTTTGTTTTTCTTTTCGTTTTCGCAACGATACGATATTGGCGAGGGATCCAGGGTGGGTGGGGTTGTTGGTTTCAGTAAATCAAAGCCCCGTGTGTGCCGGCTGGGTTCAGAGCCGTTATCGCTGATGGGCTAAACTTGAAAGGATCTGAAATATGCGAAAAAAGATTTAAATAAATGCGAATTTGTTATAGGAAGGTTTCTCTGTTTGTCTTTAAAATAATTCATTGTGCTGTTCAAAATTAGAGATAAACTTAAAATCGAATAATTTTTTTTAATTTAGTGAACCTAATTTGCCAACTTATTGAAAAATAGTGCCAAGAACCAAACACGCACCTCTAACCCTAACTCATATGTACAGTACCTTCCTACGGAAGCAATTCCGCCCTAGGGAAATCCCTATTTTTGCGCATAAGAAACCAAGATAGAGGGGTTACCTCTCCTCTGGATGACTCAACCCAGCACACATACAAACTTTTTCCAAAGCCCAAAATTAGTTCACCAGCCGAATCGGCATGGTCCTTCCCGGCAATTAAATTACAATTTTGCAGCTCTGAGGGATAAGTACGGTTTGAAGCGTGCACTCTCCAAGTCAATTCCTTGCAACGGAAGCCATGCCGCCAAGGGAAAATCGAAAGACTTTCCCCGGAAAGTAATTGAAGCGGAAGTCGCACTGCCAGCTGTCTTTGCAAGAGAGCTATTTTCAGTTTGAAAAACTTGAAGACAATTCCTGCCTCGCAAAAGTGGGAGGAATTTTCTGCGAGTTTTCCAACGACTGCTTCTGTACTTTCTGTTGTTTGGTGGAAACTCTGCTGATGCCACCGCTGCCTTCAGTACTGCCTCTATTTGGGTGGAAAATCGCGTATCAATTACGGCAGACGAAAGTTGATTTGATTTCCGGGTGTCGAGTTGAGTTTTCGTTTCCAGGCTGGCTCCACGGAGCTGGTCGACGACAGTTGGTAGGGAGTGGCTGGTATTGAATTAATTTTAAGCGAAAAGCGGAGGGAAATTCGGGAGGAAGTTCAATTTCGGGGTTGATTTGAATCTGGAGAGGTCTATTATTTCGTATTACTTCTGATAATATCAAATCATCTTCTACATCTTAATACATTTTCTGATGTAATTGAACAAAACTAGATAGTCAACTAATAATTATGGCTAGTTGTTCTCTTGAGGGGTTACATACATGTATCGGCAAAAATATCTGGGGTTGGTTGGAGCACAAACTTAGACTTTTTTAAATTCTTTTTTTAGAGCATTTAACTATACATTTTCATCTATTAAAAAAATAAATTTGAAGTTATTTGGTTTTATCATTGTTGAGATAGCTATATGAAGCAGTTTCAAAAACGGATGCCACGATAGCTCAATACTGATTTGACCAAATCGTTTTAAAATGTTGGTGAAAACTTGTTATACCAGTCCCGGTTTTCCGATTTTCAAAACATTATTTTAAAAAGATATTTTTACCTTTTTCATATCAAAAATCGTCAGATTTTTAAATATTAGTATTTTTAAGAAGCAAAATTAAAAAAAAAAACAAGTTTCATCTTTCACACGGCATTTGTCTTAAGAGTCTTCACCCCAAATTTTAGCTAATTTGGTACATTCCATCTAAAGATAACGTGACACTCGTAAATCAACTCGATGATTCGAGAAAAACGCATGGCAAAATTTTAGATTAAATCGTCTATTAGGCGTCATCCATAAAGTATGTCACGCTTAAATCATAGCATAGCATTGGTGTCTACCCGTAGCTGCTACTTCGTTATTGCCCAGGACCCCCAAACATTGCTCCGTGGACCACAGATGAAAAGTAGGAACCAATCATCACCCCTTCGCAATTTTCAAAGGTCCCTATCGTGCTGATCAATACTGACGCCGGCCACGACCTGAGGTAAGACACGGGGAAGTGGATGGGAATGTTAGCCGATACTTGAGTGATGGGACCGCTGAATCGGCTGCGTCTCCGACAAAGTATCACATTAGTTTTGAGGGGGTTAGTAAGATGTGTATGAGGTCAGGATTCACTGTGGTAGGTGATGCGACCATGAGCACTTTTTCATTTTTTTTATAATTATCGTTTTTACCAGAACAGCAATTTTCAATTCTTTTTTTACCAACTCTCCGAAATAAAAGAGAAAAGGGGGGGCTGTAATTGAATTCAAAAGTGCTGATATGCCAACATTAGATTCACGATGGAATTGCATGCTATCCCTCTAGTCTTAGTAAACAATGTCTTATGAGTTGTATATTTCAGTAAAAAGTTCGTGTAAATCTTTGTCGAGACAAAATGATGTATTCAGCATCATAATTAATACAGACTTTTTCCAGAAGAGACGCAGACACTGCTTAAGCAATGTGGCAACAGGACGATAACGTCATGATTCGAATTCCCGGACGCTTCGAAACCCGGACACTTCATCTTGTTTTATCATTTATTTGGATATAGGTTCGCATTATGCAATGTCAAAACTGTGTTATTTGATGAATTCCAACATCAACTTTCATTTAAAGTTTGTTTGAACGCTGTAGTTAATGCAAAAACAATTAAGTAGAATAAAATTATAAGTATACCAAAAATGCGAAACATTTCACTTGAAATATTTCATAGGCGTTCGAAGCACCGGGAAGGCAAAGCAGAAATTCATGGTATCGATTTCCTTAAATTCTAGCATTTTTTTATATAAACTATCTATTGTTTTGATGTTAACAGCTTATTTGAGACCTAAAGAATGCCATTCACTAACATTTCAGTCCAAATTTGTGCGATTAATAAGTAAAATCGAGTGTCCGGAATTCGAAGCAAAAGTGTCCGGATTTCGAATCAGCTTTTATCAGTGTCCGGGATTCGAAGCACAACAAGTCATTTGAATTTTAAAAGTCTCATGAAATTGTTAGTAAAGACATAGTTTGCATGCATTTTCTTGAAACTGACTGTTTTACTACATCCTGATGATTGTTCTACATTTTTAACTTATTACATGATTTTTTGCCAGCTGTAACAAAAATGATATGTTACTAAGTGTCCGGATTTCGAATCATGACGTTACGCATGCTGCGCGACTTTCGCCCGTAAGCAAAAAGACCCGGCCTTTGAGGTTATGCAAAAATCACCCTTTTTGTAGCTACAAAAAAACTTTTTCATGAAATAACTTTAAATGTACTTCACTAAACAGAATAAAATTTTATAGGGTCTTAGGGGACCTCAAACGGAACAGAATAAGGCGGATCCGGCCAAAATCGGTTCAACCAATTCTGAGATAATCGCGTGGAAAAAAAATCATGTCTACACACATCCCCACAGACATTTGTTCAGAATTTGATTCTGAGTCGATAGGTATACGTGAAGGTATATCTAGGAGGTGTATTTAAGAAATTCATTTTTCGAGTGATTTTATAGCCTTGCCTCAGGAAGGCAAAAACACTAAAAAAGTTTTTAAAACTCTGCAATTTTCCGTTACTCAACTGAATTTTTTTGGAACATGTTATTTTATGGGAAATTTAATGTACTTTTCGAATCTACATTGACCCAGGAGGGTCAATTTTTTCATTTAGATCAAATATTTTCATTTTTAAATTTCGTGTTTTTTTCTAACTTCTAATTTTTTAGAGTGTAACAATGTCCTACAAAGTTGTAGAGCAGAGAATTACAAAAAATGTGATATGTAAACATAAGGGGTTTGCAAGTAACCATCACGAGTAATCGCGATTTTACGAAAAAAAAAATAGAAAAAGTTGCATTTTGCGTTTCTCTTTGTTTCGTCGTCCGTGTCTGTCGCGGGTGACCATGAACGGCCATGATCAACGATGACCAACTGCCCATATTGCCCAAAATCGTATGGTTCTGTAAATGTCCTCCCGGGAGAACCTTCCTGAGGGCACCAGCCACTCCAGGCCAATACTGTCAAAATGGCAATTTACATCACCAATATCAAAATCCAAGAAGTTTGATACCCATATTGTCCAGTCATTCGAGGCAAAAGTGGAAGCACAAACATGACTTTTTCTTACTGGTAAATGAGCTGTCTTATAATCAGTGGTATGTGGTTTATTTTGTCTAGTTTTTGACATTTTTGGCTGGAAAATGGTGTGTGTTTGAAGTTTCGATCGCTTTTTCTTTTTAACGGGTGACGAAGAACTGCGGCGAGAGTGTCATTCTGCGATATCGCAGATAAGTTCTCTGACTGATAATGCAATCTTACATTTCTTCCTAGTGTAGCAAAAAAACATCGCAAATTCTAGCAAAGCTGATCCAAAAAACAGAGAAGATTTGCAATAAACCAGTAGGTTTTCAAACGGAATCAAACTGTTAAGACTGCTTCTGGGTGGATGATGGGGGACACTGCGGGTGCGGGGATTCGGGGCAGCTCACGGGCCGGTACGGGACCGTTTTCCACCGCTGGGGGTCTTTTTCGGGGGACACACGCCGGTCACACCGGACGATTCGCGGAACACACGCCGGCTGCACTTGGGGGACGGACGCGAACGAACCGCGCTTGGCAAGCAGCGACGTTAGCGGGTGGGATCGGGGCAGCTCACAGGCCAGGTGATAGACGACACTATCGGGGGATCACTTTCCGGGGAGGGGAACGTCCAATCGGACGACTAAAAACGCGGCGCACTTTGGGGGGCAAAAACTCGACCGTTCTGTGCGAGTGTAAAACTTTTATTGGTGGGGATTTAAACAATTTCTTCTTCTTAACCCTTTTCCTCTTCCTTCACCCGTCGATGACAGTTCTAGCTGTCATCTTTTCCTCCTGTCATCCGTCCTCACCTAACTAGGTAGCGCTGTGCGCTATTTGTGTTTATGTGTACAGGGATAATTCAATTTTGATACCCAACATAACACCGGCCACCTTGAAAATTCATTTTCAAAACAAACTACAAACTAAGCAAAAGTACAATCTAAACAAATCACTTCTCTTCTTCGGCTGCGTCGGCGCACTCCAGGGGGCAGATCTTCGAGACAGCTCGCTTTAGGATTCCTCCGGCGGTTCGCAGCGTGGCCACACTGGTAACGCCATCAGGTCCAGGGTGCACTTCCAGGACGCGGGCCAGCGGCCAGCGGGCGGGTGGAAGCAACTCGTCCTTGATGATCACCACGGAGCCGACGTCCAGATCGTAACGCCGGGGATTGTTGCTGTACTGCGTCTGGAGCTCCTTCAGGTACTCTTTCCGCCAGCGGTGCCAAAATCGCTGGGAGTAGGCCTGGATGCGCTGATACTGGTTCAGCCGGTTCAACGGGACGTCGCGCACGTCCGGCTCGGGAAGCGGGCGGATCATGTTCTTCACCAGGAAGTGGGCCGGGGTGAGCGCGGACAGATCGTTGGGATCCTCCGACAGACGGGTTAGGGGGCGCGAGTTCATACAGCCTTCGATCGCAGTGAGCACCGTGGTCAACTCCTCGAAGGACAGCAGTGAGTTTCCGAGCTGCCGGACGAGATGCTTCTTGGCCACCTTAACAGCAGCCTCCCAGAGACCGCCGAAGTTGGGAGCGCGCGGGGGGATCAGGTGCCACTGGATACCGTCGTCCGCCAGGTGCTTGGCGATCTTGTCGCTTTCGGGTCCGGGCTGCAGCATCTGGTACAGCTGGTGAAGGACGTTCTTGGCTCCGATGAAATTGGTTCCGTTATCGGAGTAGATGTGACTCGGCTTGTTTCTTCTCCAGGTGAACCGGGTCAGGGCCATCAGGAACGCTGCAGTGGACAGATCGTTGACCAGCTCCAGGTGGACGGCCTTAGTGCTTAGGCAGATGAAGACCGCGACATAGCACTTGCGGGATGCGGCGCGGCGGTGCGTTGGTTTCAAATACAGCGGCCCGCAGAAGTCGACGCCGGTGCAGGTGAACGCTTCGTTGGCGGTGACTCTGGCGACGGGCAGCTGACCGATCGGCTGTTGGATGGGTTGGGGGTTCGCTCGGCAACATCTGAAGCAGCGGCGAATCGCGTTGCGCACCGCGCGGCGGCCGTTCAACGGCCAGAACTCGTCTCGGACGCTGGCGAGCGTCACCGTGATGCCACCGTGGATCACCTTCAAGTGGTAGTAGGTCAGCATCTGTCGCGTGAACGGGTGGAAGCCAGGGATGACCATCGGGTGCTTCACTGCGTACGGCTCGTCGGACAAGCACAACCGGCCACCAACGCGTATCACACCAGCTTGATCCAAGAATGGGTTGAGCAGGCGCAGAGGGGACTTTGGTGCGACAGGTCGGCCTTTCCGCAACAGCTTGAGGTCCTCCGGAAACGTCTCGGCTTGGACGATCTTGACGAGAGCGACCTTAGCGGCTTCCAGCTCGACGACCGACAGAACTCGGTCCGTGTTCCGCTTGCAAGGCTTGCGGACGTTGTTTGCAAAACGCAAAGCGAGGCCTACTGCGTTCAGCAGGCGTCGATACGAGAAAAAGATGGTGAAGACATGGTTGGGCGGGGCGGTTTGTACAACCAGAATGGGTTTCTCCTTCTGCTCTTCGATGGGGAGCGCACCTTTGAGGTCGCGCTGCGGGGGCCACAGCGGTTTGTGCTTGCCCAACCAGGACGCTCCGAACTTCCACTTGGGGCTGTTGACGAGCTTCTCCGCCGGCATCCCGCGGGAAACCAGATCCGCAGGGTTCTCCAAGCCGGCGACGTGCAGGCACTTTGCGCCGTGAGTGATGATCTGGATCTCCGAGATGCGATTCGCGACAAAGGGTTTCCATCTTCGGGGCGCCGACTTCAGCCACTGCAGAACCACCTCCGAGTCGGTCCAGAAGTACACGTCTTGAAACTTCACGTCCAGGGCTTCGACGACTCTCACGTACATTTGCGCGGCGAGAAAGAATGCGCAAAGTTCCAGGCGGGGTATGCTTCGCTTCTTGAGGGGGGCCACCTTCGACTTCGATGTTAGCAAGCTCACCTTGATCTTGCCGTCCGGCGACTCCGAGCGCACGTAGGCGACTGCTCCGTAGGCCACCTCGGACGCATCCGAGAAGAAATGGAGCTCGGCGTAGCAGCATTTGCGGGCGAAGGCGTAGCGGTCGATGCGGAAGTTGGTCAGGTGCGAAAGCCCTTCACAAAAGTCGAACCATTTTGTGCGCAACTCCGGAGGGACCAACGCGTCCCACTCCAGTGCCAAGTACCACAGCTCCTGCAGGACGATCTTGGCGAGTACGACAACGGGAGCGATCAGACCGAGGGGGTCGTACAGCTGGGCGATTACGGAGAGGATGTTGCGCTTGGTGGGGGACAGGTCCCAGACAACCGAGACAACGAACCGGAACACGTCAGCTTCGGGCTCCCAGCTGATGCCAAGGGTTTTGATCGTTTCTTCGGGGTCGAACTGCAACGACGACTGCGTTCCAAGGAGCTCGCTGGGAATGTCCGCCAGGACGGCGAGCGAGTTGGAACACCACTTACGCAGCTGAAATCCTCCCTTCAGCAGCAGCTTGCAGAGATCGGAGCGCAGCAGTATCGCGTCGTCTACGGTGTACGCTCCGCCGATGAAGTCGTCCACGTACATGTGCTTCTTGATGGCAGCGCTGGCCTGGGGGAACTGCGCGCCTTCGTCGTCTGCCAGCTGAAGCAAAGTTCTCGTGGCCAAGAAGGACGATGGTGCTAAACCGTACGTCACCGTGGCCAGCTCGTACGTGGTAATGGGTTGCTCCGGGTCGAATCTCCAAACAATCCGCTGGTACGGACGGTCTTCAGGGTGCACCGCCACCTGGCGGTACATTTTCTCGATGTCGGCTACTAGGGCGATGGGGAACTTCCGGAAGCGCAGCACAGTGTCCAGGAGCTCGTCCTGCACCACGGGTCCGACTAGAAGCGCATCGTTGAGGGAGTGTCCCGCGCTGGTCTTGGCGGAACCGTCGAATACAACGCGCACTTTAGTCGTCGAGCTCTGTTCCTTGATCACGGGATGGTGGGGCAAATAGCATGCTCGGGAAGTTTCGTCTTCGGCGTCGTCGGTAACAGCGTGCATGTGGCCCAGGGTCAGGTACTCCTGCATGAACTCGTGGTACTGCGGCTTGAGCTCAGGTTGTTTCTCCAGCTTCTGCTCCAGCCACCGGAATCTGCGGACAGCGTTCGTCTTCGACGCGCCGATCATCTGCTGGAAGTCGGGGTGTTTCGGCAGCTTGACCACGTACCGTCCGCTCTCGTCGCGCGCAACCGTCTCCTTGAAGTGAGTTTCGCATTTGTGTTCGTCGACCGAGTAGTTCGAAACGCCGACCTCCTCGAGAGCCCAGAACCGCTCCAGCATCTTGTCCACGGATTCCACTGTCGCCACATGACAGGATACCGTAGGTTGCTGCTCCGCTTCGTTGCTGACCTCTACTGAGCCCGTCGCAATCCATCCAAACACGGACTCGACAAGCAGGGGGACTGGGCCAGCCAGACGGATCCGGCCTTCGAGCAGGAACGAGTAGAAGTGAGCAGCTCCGATGATCATGTCGACCTTGCGCGACACGTTGAACTCCGGATCAGCAAGTGCCAGGTGCTCCGGAATCTTCCACTGGGCGATCGGAATGGTAACGGGCGGCGTCTCACAGGTCACCTTGCGGAGCACGAGAAAGTCCAAAGTCTCCGCGAAACGGCTGACACGGGATCTGACCTCGGTGCGGACCATGTGCTTGGCGTTCGTGATCGTGCTGTCAACACCAGAGATGGGGACGTTCGCAACCTTGCGGAAAAGGTGAAGTTGCTGGCACAGGTGTTCGCTCATCACGTTGGGCTGGGATCCGGTATCAAGCAGGGCACGGGCGAGGTGTTCTTTGCCGTAGCTGTCCAAAACAGCGAGCACCACGGTCGACAGCAGCACGCTGGCGCTGCTCGACTTTGTTGCGGCGTTCACGGGAGCGGGGTTCATTGCGGGGGTGGCTACGATGGGGTTCGTGTCCTGCAATCCGGGGCCGGGATGGATCATCGAGTGGTGGCGCCTGTTGCAGTGCTTGCAGTGGTACTTCGAGCGACAGTTCCGGGCAAAGTGGTCGCTTCGGAAGCAGTTACTGCAGAGCCTCTTGTCCGTGACCACCCTCATGCGCTCCGAAACGGTCATGCCGTTGAACGCAGCGCAGTCCATTATCGAGTGCTTTTGTTTGTCGCAGGCGGGGCACAGCGGGAAGGTCTTGGGCGGGGTTTCTACTGCGGCGTTCGAGTTGACGCGGGTCTGGAACGGCTTCTTGGGCGCGGGATTGTGGCTTCCGGACTTCGGTGCGACCTGCTGCGGACGGTTGATCTGGATCGTCTCGCGCACTCGTGCGCGCCTCTGCAGGAACTCGATCATCGCGCTGAAGGTTGACTGCTCCTCCTTCTGGCCGATCGATTCCTCCCACGCACTCAGCGAAGCGTCGTCCAACTTGTCCTCCAGTAGCTCGATTAGGATCGAGCTCATCTGCTCGATCGGTTCCCCAAGCTGCTTTAAAGTCTGCGTGTGGCACTGGAAATCGGCGACGATCCGATGCAGTGCTTCGACGGAGTCGTTGGGGATCTTGGGGTACTTCAACAGCGTCCGGATGTGCTTCTTCCGCAGAAGGTTCTTGTCGTTGTAGTACTTGGTGAGGGTCTCCCAAGCGATGGCGTATCCCTTCGCGGAGATTTCCAGGTTCGCGACCTTGCCAGCAGCTTCTCCGAAAAGTGACGACCGGAGGTAGTGGAACTTCTGCACGCACGAGATCTCACTCGACGAGTGGATCAGGGAGAGGAACGTGTCGTGGAACGTGAGCCACTTGCTGTAGTCGCCGTCGAACTCCGGGAGCGTGATTGTCGAGAGCTTCACGTTCGACAGGCCAGACAGCAGCGCAGGGCGATTCGTTTCAGGGTTGGGCGCGGGGGGTCTTGGTTCCTCAGGAGGCAGTTTCTCGAGCAGGCGTGCTTTGCACTTGAAGTACAGCTCTTCCACGGTTGCACGCTGCTGCAAGCAGCCCTTCTCGAACACGTCGGTGTCGTCCAACTGCTCGTACTGCGCCATCACCGACTCAAACGTCTCGAGCGTTTTCTCCAATCTGCCCAACCGGAGGGGAACTTCACTTTTCTGCTCCTCCGCGTAGCTGTCCAGGAACTGCTTCACTCGCGCCAGTGACTCGTTCACCACCTTCAGCCGCGTCTCGAACTGACGGATCTTCTTTTCAGCCGCCGACATCACGGCCACTTCCGGGGCGGCACACGTGGACGAATGGACGAGGCTGGAACGGGTAAAGACCCAGTAAGTACCGCAAATGGGGGGTGATTTGATTGGAGAGGTACTCACCTGGTACCTCTTGGGAATGAGGCCTTGTAAAAATCAAATCAGCCACTCCAAACTTCCTCGCGGCAGGCGCGGCGCACTAGCAGTGCAGTAGACAGCACGTGTGGGAAACGTGCGACCTCGTGATCCACGAAGTGAGGTTATCTAACCTCCAAAGTCCTACGTTGTGTTTCGGGACGGGACGTCGCGCACCAGGAGGTATCCTGGTCACGGCACCAAAATGATGGGGGACACTGCGGGTGCGGGGATTCGGGGCAGCTCACGGGCCGGTACGGGACCGTTTTCCACCGCTGGGGGTCTTTTTCGGGGGACACACGCCGGTCACACCGGACGATTCGCGGAACACACGCCGGCTGCACTTGGGGGACGGACGCGAACGAACCGCGCTTGGCAAGCAGCGACGTTAGCGGGTGGGATCGGGGCAGCTCACAGGCCAGGTGATAGACGACACTATCGGGGATCACTTTCCGGGGAGGAACGTCCAATCGGACGACTAAAAACGCGGCGCACTTTGGGGGGCAAAAACTCGACCGTTCTGTGCGAGTGTAAAACTTTTATTGGTGGGGATTTAAACAATTTCTTCTTCTTAACCCTTTTCCTCTTCCTTCACCCGTCGATGACAGTTCTAGCTGTCATCTTTTCCTCCTGTCATCCGTCCTCACCTAACTAGGTAGCGCTGTGCGCTATTTGTGTTTATGTGTACAGGGATAATTCAATTTTGATACCCAACAGTGGATACAAACGCATCGACTCCATAAACAACTTCCATTAATGATTATAAAAAATGACGATCTCGTCTTCAACTTTCTTAATATTCCTTAACTTCAACTCCAGGTCCAGGTCCAGGCCACAATTTTTTCATTCTAGCTAAAAAAAAATACAATTTTTAATGATCGATCACAATACCTTCTACTTTTGGCGAAAAGTAAATTGGTTCTACTTTGACAGTTCAAAACTAAGTCCGTTTTGCGAACCACTGTTCAGAACCCGCTTTCAGAGCTTTCTCTATCTCTATCCAATTTCTTTTGTTAATTTAAGCTAGCTTTTTTTTTATTTTGGTTTCAGAAATAATGTACTGCAAAAGAACTATCTTGATTTTTCACAAAAAAAAACGAATTTTATTGATTTGACTGGATGAAATTAGACATGGACCTTCAAAGTCCAGTGTACAAAGATGATTTTCCTGCTGATCAAATGCTTGTGAAAACTTGTGAAAAGCTGAATTAAAGTGTTTTTGTGAAAATACTTGAAGCTATAATATTGGTAAACATAACATTCCGTATGTTTTTGAACGTTTAAAAAAACATAAAGATTTGATCTAGCAAATCACGGTTTGTTATCTTTTTAGGTCCCAAAATCCAAATTTATCTTAATAATTCCTTGACATTTTTTATTTTATAAAATGCTAAGATGCACACAATTTCATAGAAAAGTTTGGATTTTCTTCAAACGAACATGTTTATGTCCAACTTTTTCTAACCTTTGCTCGGTTAATCATAAACTACCTAGTTCAGGGTGTGAATTGTAACACTTCACAACAAATTATCCCGAGCACACACTCACGCATGCACGCATATTTTATGATGCGTTCAAATTGGAATCGATGGCTGAATTAAATGTTGAATTATGTGCTACCTTTGTCTTACTACACACAAGCGTGCTTAAATTTGAGGGTGGAAAAAGTGGCCCAACATAACGCGTGACGCCTGGTGGTGTTTGCTCTGTCTTTCGGCAGATTTATGTTGGTGAGCATAAATCATGCCTGCGTTTTTTTCCTTCGGTCGTTTGTTCACACACATTCATCATTTGCGTGTCGCTGTGGGAGGGTGTCAGGAACAGCCAGGGCTAGGGCGCAAAGGTTCATCAAAACATTTGCCCGCCCATCCGCGCCAAATACAAGCTGACGGATTTTGGTGATATATTTTTTAATTTGTAATTTTTGGCAGCAACTCAGGAAACTGAATGCTGTAAAATGTGAAAATAGGAACAACTTCCTAAAAAAACCAAACCACCACTAGTCCCCATTAGATTGCCTCAATTTTTCCGCTCTCGTTTTCCCACTTCAAACGTCCAGTTGATGGCTTTTTAAGAGCAGCGAATCACATCAAGTGTGTGGTCCACTCGACAGATTGCTCTCACATGTGAACCAGCAGCCTCCTTCTCCGCTTAATGCTGGGTGGCATCAACGAACTGTTGCATCCCCTTCATCTCTAACCTCCAGATCATCGCCGCCAGGAACTGAATTATTAAATTGAACATTTGGCAGACGACGGGATGCGGACTTGTGACTTGTTGTCGTTCCACCTTCATATTTTGCGCCATTTTGCTCCCGTCACAAGATGGTCTATTGTTTTCAAAAGTGCCCTTGATTTTTTCCCCTTCTTGTTTTTAAGCGATTTTTTTTCTCTACTTTGCCCTTCGTTGAGTGACTTCTTTTTTCCTGACTTTTTCAGGGTGAAGCGTTGAAAGGGTTCATAAACATGTGTAGTCATTACAGTTGGAAGGGAGCACTCGCGTTGAGTGAAGTGTACTTTAATGTTGTTGAAATGTTTTACTCATTTTCCGAGGAAAACTGCTACAAATTTTGAGCCACTTAACAAAGGGTACCCGTTGATTTTAGAAAAGTTTATCTGGAAACCATAATTATTATTAATTAAGTCGTAACTCGTGTTCCCTGCTAAGCACTTGAAAACCTCCGAATAATCATCATCTTATTCTGTGTACCAAAATTGTGACACATGCTTATCCGGAAAAATCTCGGAAAACTCCACTCAAAACGGCAGAAGTGCAATACTTGACGCCTAGGTGCATCATCGTCACTTGCACTCTCCCCCCCCTCTTCAACAGCAGGGCAAAAGGGCCAAACGACGTGATAATTTATTGCTTGGTCCCAAAAATAATTATTCTCAACTCTTTTAATTTTTTTTCGTTGCTCCTACCAAGGACCAGTAGTTGATGCAATACGGTTATGCAGTTTGGAGAGTGCAATTTGGGTGGAAATTTGCACGAAATTTCCATTTCTCACAACTTGGCACTGCTGCTTGGCCTTAGCCGCATCTCATCGTGCTCGTCTATCATGTTGGAAGTTCGGGCGTAACCATTTGGAACGGCTTAGAAAGGTTCTCAGCATAAAAACATGTCCAAGAATTTTTTTTTTTTAATATTCATCATCATCCCGGTATGAGAATCGAACTCACGACCTCTGGATTGGAAACCCAGCACGCCGATAGTCGAAACCCATCCCCTACCGGTCAGTACTCCCAGTGAGCATATTTACTCCTTTAAGGGATCTGACTTTGCCGAGCCAGACAGGAATCGAACCCGTCACCTTCCGCTTACAAGGCGAAACCCGTAACCTCACGGCCACGGAAGCTCGGCTATTATAATATAATATAATTCACAATAAACGACATTCCACAAAATTACCCTTTTGGATTGTGACACCCCAATGTGAAAAGGGTGCTAAGGGTACTTTTTTCGTGGTAAGACTAGAGTGGAATTTCAGAAGAGGGGCCAAACGAGACAAGTTCACGTTCACGGTCGTTGACTAGTGTGTCTGCTGAACAGTGGAGAAGATTTGGAGAGGATTTTGACTGGCTGCCAGTTTTCTACATATTTATTAAAGTTTATTAAATAATAACTTTTTTTAGTTCGTTAAACTAACATTTGATGCAATGTATTTCAGCTCAAAAATAAAAATAAATCTTGAATAAAAAATAAGTCTCGTCAAACAATACCAGAAAATTTAGTAAATGATTGAGTTTTTCAAATGATCCGCAAATGGAGAATCTTCCTAAACAAAAAACTTTCCTTACTGAGAGATATTTTCGAAAAAAAAATTCTCACGCATTTTAAGAGATTGTAGGGGAGGGTGGCGAAACTTGATTCCTGGCCTGTACCTCGTCTGCGTTGGGTGGAACTGACTCATATAGATTTTCCAAAGCTTTTCCATTTTTTCCTATTTTGCGTAGAAAATTTAAGAGCGAGTCCACGAACAGGGCATACCCCTTTGTATGGGACGTCGTTTGGACCTCACCAATCTGCCTGAAGTTTTCAGGGGTTGTTTGTACATATGAAACTAGCATCTGGCCAAAATATGAGCACTCTAGGTCAACGGGAAGTGGGTCAAATCGGGACACAAAGTTTGAAGGTTCAAAAACGTCAAAATCTTAAAAAGGCTATAACTTAGGCAAAATTCAATAATTTTTTTAAAATTCAAAATGCATCTGAAAGGGCTTAAAAAATGCAACAAAATGCAGGGTAGAGCATCCCAATTGGTTGAATCTAAAACGAGTTATTGACATTTTAGTGAAAAAATAGCATATTTTTCAAACTCAAATAAAAAAGTGTTCCATCTAGATATCAACTCGGTTCGACCTGCAGCTTGGGACATTTAGGACTACCATCTGAGACTAAGAACGCTTTGGGTAAGGCAGTTTAACATATTTAATAGACACTTTTACTTTTAGTGAATTTGTTGGTTGTAAATTTTTGCTCGGGGGACCACTTAGATCAAATTTTCCGGTGACAATTTTGTCATATTCGTGTTCCTGAGACAATTTCACAATAGACACATGCATAAAAATGTTTATTTTCATCCATTTCAACCCTTTAAAAAATGAAAGTTAAAAAAATTAAGAAGCTGCTTTTTTCTGGTGTCATCTAGTTTCCTTGGAAACGAATTTGATTTTCAATAAATATGAATCGAAGATTTTTTAACTTTCATTTTTTAAAGGGTATGCTTTGCTCGTGGACTCGCTCTTAAATAAAACTTTCCCTGTTCATCCCATCATATTTTTTTAAACGTGTCAGGGTAATCAGTTAGAATCAATTTAAAATGCATTAACCTGTGTTTGGAATCATTTTAAGCATGTTTGGGTTGATTTAAAGTCTTTTGAAGTTTTTGTCAATTATCGATGTTTAGTATCGCAAAATTATTTATTATTGCAATTTTTTTTTTGAAACCTAATGATTGCAAAATAACAGTACTACATACATTTTGAAACACTTTTTACATTCAAATGTTTAGACTATGGATTGTTGTTTCTATTTTTTTTTAGTTTTTTGCAACCTTCCATCGCATGAGGAAGTAAAATGTCGGTCCCGGCCTTGGTTGTTAGGCCGTTAAGTCATTCCAGGTGTAGGAGTCGTCTTCATGCCATAAGTATAAACAACACACCAAACCAAGCCTACTGGAATCGCTGGCGGCGGTTGGACTCGCAATCCAAAGGTCGTCAGTCAAACACTGGGGTGGAAGGTTCCTTGGAGTAAAAAGAGGTTTGGGTGCTCTCCCCATTCAAGCCTTCGGACTCCTAGGTTCGAGCAGAAACTTGCAATAGAGACCACAAAAGACCCGGGGTCGTTAATGTGGATGGTTTGATTGAACCCCCCTTCCCTCCCTTGAGGGACAAAAATTTAGAAAAATATTTGCATCGGTTTAATACATATATAAAAACTCCCCCACATTTCCCTGAAACATTCATGGACTTTTTTTTCTTATTTAATTAGACTTTCACAAGTATATTGTTTAATAATAACAAAAAAATATATAATGATTTGTACCATTGTGAAACCAAATTTGTTAAATATTATAAATGCTCAAACAAATGTAATGTCTCGAAAAAAGATCTGACAAGGTCCTTAAAAATTGTACAAGTTTTTTATTTGAATTTTGTTTTTTTTTTTAAGAGAGATAATTGCTTTTTTATCGTGATTTTTTTTTACAAAAATCTAATAACAAGTTCGTGCAAATTTTGAAAAATCACTAAGTACGAATTAAGATTCGAAAATATTTCAAATTACAATTTCGAGCCTTAAAATGGTAAAGAAACGATTTTTTATTTGCAGACTCAGAAAAAAAAATCAAAAGGTTTTATATAGTTCCTCAAAATAATGATGCTACTTAAATGAACGTTTCATAGAATTAGTATGAATTAATTGTAACTGAATTCATTGAAAACAAACAACTTTATTACTTTTCATTTTACATTTTTGGCACTGTTGGTATTGTCCAAAAAAACTCCCGAGTCCCGGGAATTCCCGGGGAATGCCCAAATTCTACTCTCGATTCCCGGGAAATTGCAAAATCTCGAGAATCGTCATCCTCTAGTTACCATACTCATTTATTTGCAAATTATTGCAAATTTATATTTAAAAAAATGAGAAGGCTATTGCCAAACGAAGAATGACTAACTTCAGCCCAAGAAGGGAGAAGGTTTTGATTTAGTTATTGGTACAAGCCAAGTTTAGTTTATATTTTTACTTATAAGTTTAGATGAAACTCCAGTTTTAGTTCAACACTGAAAAGTGAGTAAAGCATAACATTTAACCTAAATAATACCAATTTTGAATAAATAACAGCTTTGAAGCTGACTGAACCAAGCTGCTCTCAAAACGGTGTTTTAATTCATTGACTATTCGCAAAAGATTTTAAACCTTTGATTCGCATCCAGCTGGTTTTATAACCCTAAAAAACATGAGATCCTGTAGGAAGGAAAAACAATTAACAACGTCACAAAATTTTTCACTTTTTTCGTTATATGTTTCGTCGATATTGAAACCGTTCCAAAATTGAAATGTTATTACAGATTCGGATTAGAAATTGATGTTTATACAAATAGTGGCTATGGAAAATAATTTTTCAATCAAAATTGTTCATAACAGAGTGCGAAATAGCAAAATTTGCAAATGTCTGTAACGAAAACATCAGAAAGGGCTAAAAAATGCAACAAAATTAAGAGTGAGCATCCTAATTGGTTAAATTCAACGAAAGTTTTTTGGCATTTTAGTAGAAAAGTAGCTAAATAAAGGATAGGTGTGGCTAAGTAACTGTGCCAATTTTTGAGCCAAATCGGTTCAGGTTAAGGGGTCGCCTTTTTTCGTTGAAGTTTATATGGGGAAAATCGATAAAATGTATGGGCAAAACATCGCTTCAGGATTTTGTCAGCAGGTGGCGTGGATCTCACACAAAATTGTCCATGTGTGAGATTCTTGTAGGAAATTTAATTTTTTACAACTTTATCCAAGGGTACAAAACGATCCGAATTGATCCTGATTTTTGGTGATTTTTTAATTAAAAAGTATTTTCATATACTTTATTCAGATTCCAAATATTCTTTCAAGTATATAAGCCGATTTTTTTCATTACATTGCTAATAACTCATCAGGATCAACACGAATTTTGTTGCACATTTCGACAAAGTTGTAGGAAATTAACTTTCCTACAAGAATCTCACACTTGGACAATTTTGGGTGAGACCCGCGCCACCAGCTGCCAAAATCCTGAAGCGATGTTTTTCCCACACATTTTATCGATTTTTCCTATATAATCTTCAACGAAAAAAGGCGACCCCTTAACCTGAACCGATTTGGCTCAAAATTGGCACAGTTACTTATGATTGCATAAAGAATCGAGCCAGGGGGTATCTCTTCAGATTTTCCAAAATTAGCAACTACGGGTAGAAACCAATATTTTCATTATATTTTTTGTAGAAAAGAAGCTAAATTTTCAATTAACATTTTTATAGAAATTTCATAAAATTATCACCGAAATTGAGATCGCAAGCAAAAATTTGCAAATGAAAAATTCACCATAAGAAAATGCTTCTAATTTATAAGTTTAACTGTCTTAACCCAAACCGTTTTCAGCTTCAGATGTCCCCTACAAGCTCCAGATTTTTGCGGGTTTCAGACGTTTCAACTTTGTATCCTGGTTCACCTCACTTCCCATTGAGATCGAGTGCTCATTAGAGTGTAACAAAAATGAGTTTTTGGCGGGCATTCAGAGGTTTGTTACGATGGGCGTACTGGGTCTAAATCCCAATTATCATATTTTTCAGAAAAAGAGTTCTCAGGCTTTGCGTGTTGGTTTTCGGCCCAAATTTTAATCGAAAAATCAAAACCTGCAATAAAATAGTCTTGGGCTAGTCTGAGCTAGTTGCACAAAAGTTGTTCAACTTCACAACAATGGAAAAATAATTGAAAATGGCAATGGCAAATGGCGTTCAATGTTTATGGAATAACAATCCATCCAATAATATGCTATGGTTGAAAGTAATTTGTATCACAATTTATACAATGATCGTTGCTGTATGATTTTCGAAAATTATTTGAAAATATCAGAAGATTGTTTATCTAAAAATTTATTCGTTTTCTGTTCATTAAGGACGTTGATTCAAAAATGCCGGAAAACATCCAAAATATTTTCGTTCCATCAAGTTCAAGTAAACAAACATCGAATGCATTTCTTTGTATTTAATTAAACCTCCCAGACACAAAACACCTTTCCCATCAACTTCAGTAAACATCAACAACTCACCCCCTGCTTTCCCCTCCCCGCCGATGGCTTGCAGATGAGTGCAATCAACCGCGAAACATTCTAGCCTTCGAAAATTACAACCACCTTTATCCCCTCTCAAATGTTCAATTCGCAACACTTACCACACTGCAAAATCCCGCACGATGAAACCGCTTTTTATAAATAAACCACCTGGTCTACGATTCACGACGCGCTGGCGAGTCCAAAAATGCAATATATTTGCACTTCAAAAGTGCAATCCACAGAACGACGATTGGTCACTCACACCTCAACAGAGAAAATTTCTGTTTATTTTCCTTCTGCACTCACACTTGTTTTCCACCAAATTATTTTTCGACACTTGTTTGTTTCACCGCAGAATTTTCTTTTAGCTCGCTTTTTTTGTGTTGATTTTCCCTTTTTTTCTTCACGCCACGTGTCAATCAAAATATGCAAACGATTTTTTTTTTCTCTCCTTCTGTTGGTTTGTTATTTTCACAAGTTGCAATTTTCCCACAATTCAACTGGATTTCCCGAGCGATTTTCACATCTGTTTTCACACTGAGAAACACGATTTTTAAATTGATATTTTTTCAATTATTCTTTTAGTTGATTTTCCCTCCTTCAACTCACTTAATCCTTCACGCAAATTAAATCACGCGATGCACTTTTTGAATTTCCTGTTCGTTTCCGGGAAAATTTTATCCACCGGAAAATGACGCCAACTGCAGCAAAAAATCAATACTTTGAAGGTCACGTTTAACGGCTGCAGTTTTCCTTCTCCGTTTTCCACAATTTTCCAGGCAAAAAGTTGCCAACTCATCAACTGGAAGCAGCAAAAAAATCGGTTGAAATTCCGCAGGATCGCACAAATTTTCCGCTCCAAATCCTTTGAACTTCCGGGCTGGCCACAGCAGCAGCAGCAGCTAATCCATTAAGGGTCGGTTTTTGGTTAACGTTTCTTTTCCCAGCACTTTACTAAATTAGCAATCTTAACACACCGCACCGATGGCAGATTTAAAATCTCCACCCGAAACTTTTCCTTTTTTTTTTTTTTTTTCTTCAAGATGTTATAAAACTCCTTCTCTTTCGGGATCTCTTAGGAAGGACGAAGAAATTTTCCGAGGGGGTTGTTTTGGGTTTGAGGATTCCCACCCACGCACTTTTTGCTCCTCCTTAAAATCGCGAATTTTCACTTCAAATTTCCTCAAAACTTCGAGTATCGGATTCAAATTTGTCTCAAAACTACTAACTTTCTTGATAATATTGCACGATTTCACGCTACCGGGAAAAATTCACGCCGGTTTTCACCCAAAAACAGGCTTTACCCACTCTCTTTCTCTCTCCCCCACACCAACAATAACAAACCACCCTCTCAAACTCCTCGCACCTCCCTTAGGGGGAAGGGGGACGATTGTACACAAAAAACACCGGTGAAGCCTCCCTTGCAGCAAAAAGTCCTGTGTTTCACACCGCGAGTACCGGGAATCGAACCGACAAAGGTGCATCCGCACGCGACGACCCTCGACGAAGGAATGAACGCGATTTGGGTAGAAACTCTGGCATAGTTTGCGGGCGCTCTCTTGGGAGAGAAAAATGTTCTCTCTTTCACTATGCGATGATATTTGGAGCATGGCAGCCAGCAGCATAAATGGAATGATATGCGATAAGGAAGGATGGAAGAGCATGGAATGCAGAGAGCGGGAAAACATCGCAAAAGGACGAAAGAGAGAGAGTGTAGTTACAGAATCAGAGAGGGAGAATGTATTGAAAAGAATTCGAGAGAGGATGAATGTATGAATGCATGAACTTTGTTGTCAAACAAAATTTGCAGTGAAGGATAATTTCAAGCAATGATCTTCTAAAACATTTGATTTTTAATTTATTATAATTTTTATTTTTTTTTTTTTCAAAGAAAGGCTGCCAGAAATTGTATAGTGTTTCTTTTTTACAATTTCTGAACGTTGTGAAGGCAGTGCTTAAAATCAAGGGAATGATGGAAGGAGAGGAATCACAAATCCGTATAAATAATTTCAAGATTTTGCAGGTGTGAACCGAAAACGCGATCCAAAATTAAAGTGCACGAATAAGGCTATTAACTGCTTATTTAATTGTCGGTGTACTCGACACCGCACTGTTTAATCATTTTCTAACGTACATTCAATTTTGCAGTCCAAACCCAGTCATTGAATTGGAAAAATAAAATTCTTTTTCAAATTTTCTTTTCTTGATTTGTGTGCACCTACGTCGAAGAGCAAGATTGTTTACTTTTTGCTCTTTGGTCTGACAGTCTTGGTCTGACAGATTTGGTCTGACAGCTTTATCATGGATTTTGGTCTGGTCTAGGCGAGGAATAGGACACAGCACCTTCTTGCTTAAAAGAGAAGCAATTATCTACGAAATTGGTCTTTTTTCTTCAATTTCAATTTTTGTATTTTTTAATCCTGCTGCAGGGATGAAATAATCGCGAAAAAATCAACTTCGCTTGCGAACTTTTTTCACCCGCGAAAGAGAGAGGAGGCAAATCACGCAAAAGAAAATCGCTCCCGAAATTCTCCCAGAAAATCAATCTGCTGATGATTTTTCGTGAATTTCCTTGTCAGCACCACTCAAAATTATTTTTTTCACTTTGCATTATTAGTTTGTCCATATAATTTTTCATACAAATTTGGCAGCTGTCCATACAAAAATGATGTATGAAAATTCAAAAATCTGCATCTTTTGAAGGAATTTTTTGATCGATTTGGTGTCTTCGGCAAAGTTGTAGATATTTCTATTTCACTTTTCGTCACTAAAACTTGATTTGCAAAAAAAAACACTATTTTTTTTATTTTTGATATGTTTAAGAGGACACCAAATGCCAACTATTCAGAAATTTCTAAGTTGTGCAAAAAACATTGATCAAGTTATGATTTTTCGAATCAAAATATTGGTCACTAAAATTTTTCAACTTAATTTTCCGATTAAAAATCAAATTTGCATTCAAATTTGATCATTGGTTCACCCATACAAGTCTCCATACAATGTTGGCGGCTGTCCATACAAAAATGGTACGTAAATATTCAAACAGCTGAAACATTTGAGTGAATTTTCTGATCTATTTGGTGTCTTGGGCAAAGTTGAGGACTATTGAGAAAAAATAGGTACACGGAAAAAATTGCGGATTTTTTATCACCTTTTTTCACAAAAACTCAATATCTCAAAATACGTATTTTTTGATTTTCGAGACTCTTTGATATGTTTTAGGGGACAAAACCCCGAAACTTTTAAGCCATACAGGAACATGATCAAAAATACCGGCTCCGTGGCTTAATTACAGCTTCTGCTTCACAAGCAGGAGCGGCCGTGGCTGACTGGTTACGGTGTTCCCTTTGTAAGCGAATGGTTCTGGGTTCGATTCCCATCTGCTCCCAACGAGAAAGTTGAGTACACAGAATTTGAAATGATGAATATGAACGAAAAATCAAAATTCGCTCGAGGCGGGGTTCGATGATCCCCCGTCCTTTGGGTTGGTAAGCAAAAATGCTAACTACTAGGCCATGACGACTTGGTAAGCTTGGACTGGAATTAGGAATACTGTTGCAGAGAGCGAGTTGTGGCGCTATAACCACGGCAAATAGTGTCCAGGGCATTTCGTGGAAATACAATGTCCCATCCCAGAGGGTCCCGGAGTACCAAACCTTCTTAGCATGGTGCTCCCAACGAATACAACCAAATCTCGGAGCGTATGGTGGTGTGTCCCCACGCTTCTTCCTCCCCTGTCGATTCAGAATTGTGTTGTTGTTCGAACACTCAGTGCTCAAACTCAACCCAATTACGAATCATCTCTGCGATACGGCTTTACGCAGTAGGCCTGGCCGCTTTAACGCTTGTGATGTTTCAATGCATTCTAATGCAATGGCACACTGCAAATGTTAATAAATGACAAGAAGAGTGCTAGGCGTCATCTAACCTAAGGCACTCTCCAGGATCCCTTCGAAAGATTGGCTGCGCGAGGGTCTGATTAGATTAGATTAGATTAGATTAGATTAGACAGCTTCTGCTTCACAAGCAGAAGGTTCAGGGACCAAATCCCGGTCGGTACCTTTGAAATTGGGAATTAGGAATTTGAACTTTGAATATGAACAAAAACGAAAATGAATCAGGTGGAATTCGAACTCACACCTCCGGATTGGTGGTCTGGGACGCTAAGCAGTCGGCCATCAGAAGGTTTACACTCTAGCAGTGAATTGATCCGTAGTGTTGAAACATCTTAATCTTCCCATATTAAATACGCGCTGATCCCTGATTTGCCTGAGGGGATTGGAAGTCTAAATATAGATCGAGTTTCCTTCAGATGCTTGCTTCTATGTTTAGGCCGGGCCGAACAATGCCCAGCGACCTCGGAATTGGACCGCAAGGAGCTCTGTCATTCTGAAACGGGTCGTTGGAAGCAGCGCGAGGGCTATCACCACCTAATACCCGGGACTGAGATATGTTGTATCAGCATTCGGCATATACAAAGTCTGATACAAACTATACTTTCCCATAATATCGCTACCGGTTAGCGGGTATTGGATTGGACCACACACACACACACACACACACACACACACATACAGGAACATGATCAAAAATCTGCCGCCGAGTTACGCATTTTTGAAAAAATAGAGATTTTTGGAATAATCGAAATTTCATGCAAAAACAAATTAATTATTCGAAAATCTGAAAATATGGATTTTGTAAATTCAACATTCTACACTCAGTAAAATGTTCATATTTTTTTTTTCAGTTTTTTTCCGGGGGTCATTTTGAGCTCGGTGATGATTAGAGAAAATGCGTAACGTTTTTTTTTCGAATGATCCCCATTTTTTTACATCTACAAAGTAGGAGGCTGTTTAAGCACAAGCATGTTTTTTTCTTATTAGTAGTTGAGCTGTTTTATTATCAGTAGCTTGTGTTTTATTTTGTCTGGTTTTTTTTTTAATTTTTTGCTTGAAAAATTTGAGGGTTTGTTCTTTTTTACAGGTGAAGAAAAACTGCAGCGAGAGTGTCATTCTGCGAAGTAATGAATAAATTCCCTGGCTGATTTTGGAATCCTGCAGCACTACATGGTACAGCGAAAACACTTCGCAAATTCTAGCGAAGCTGATCCAACAACCAGAGCAGATTTTAATTAAATCGGTAGGTTTTCAAATGTATTCAAACAATAAAGATAGCTTCCATTCATAATTATAAAACAACTTCCATTCATAATTATAAAAAAATGACGATCACGCCTTCAACTTTTTAAAGATTTGTTAACTTCAGCTCCTTGAAAGTTAGAATATATTTGAAATAAATAAACGTGAATATAGTTCGTGAAAATAATCCCAAACAAAATGTCATGCATTTTGATCGAAAGAGCGTGAACAAATTAATGATTTGTTTCCTAATACCATGAACGAAATTAATGAATTTATCAATATTTCGTGAGCTAAAACTAAAACATTGAACGAAATTAGGAAACCTTTGTATTTTTGCCTTCCTCACTGAGGTAAGGCTATAATCCTGCTCTGAAAATGAACTTTTTATTAAAAGCACCTGGCTGAACCGATTTTGATCGAACCAGTTGCATTCGACTTGGTTTAGGGTCTCATACATCGCTCTTGAATTGTTTGAAGTTTCGATAAGTAGTTCAAAAGTTATATATAAAAATGTGTTTTCACAAATATCCGGATCTCAATTATATGCATGTAAACGATGTCCGGATCCATCATCCGACCCATCATTGGTTAGGTAATTAAAAGGCCTTTCCAATGAGTACAAAACATTGAAGATCTGGCAACCCTGTCTCGAGTTATGGCCACTTAAGTGATATTTATGTACTTTTTTGAAGCCGGATCTCACTTAAATGTATGTAAACTATGTCCGGATCTATCATCCGACCCATCGTTGGTTAGGTTATCAGAAGACCTTTCCAACGAGTCCAAAACATTGAAGATCTGGCAACCCTGTCTCGAGTAATGACCACTTAAGTGATATTTATGTACTTTTTTGAAGCCGGATCTCACTTAAATGTATGTAAACTATGTCCGGATCCATCATCCGACCCATCATTGGTTAGGTAATTAAAAGGCCTTTCCAATGAGTCCAAAACATTGAAGATCTGACAACCCTGTCTCGAGTTATGACCACTTAAGTGATATTTATGTACTTTTTTGAAGCCGGATCTCACTTAAATGTATGTAAACTATGTCCGGATCCATCATCCGACCCATCGTTGGGTAGGCAATTGAAAGGCCTTTCCAAAGAGTCCAAAACATTGCAGATCTAGCAACCCCTTCTAGAGTTATTACCACTTAAGTTATATCTGTGTTTTTTTCTGGATCTAAAAAAAGCTGAAATGCCCAAACCACTCATATTACCCATTTTATGGTAAAAAGTGAGGAAGGCATCAACCACATAGGTGGATTAGGTTAGTTTTTAAAACAAATTTTAAATGAACTAGGCCAACTGATTTTTAATCCAATTTTATTAAAAATGTTTTCCATCACAGACTGTGTTTACATTTTTTGCCTGGAAACTGCTCTCTCCTTAATCTCCAATTCTGCTTCTCTACTGAGAAGGAGAGAGCATAAATTGAGTCAAAAGTTGATTCATTCCTCAAAAACATCGCATCTAAAATTATTCCTCGAATTTCACCACAATCACAAACAGACACCGAGGAATCGCGCGTGGGTTCATGGTTTGAAGCACCACTCAGCAAAGAAAAACAGATCCCCAAAATTGGAAATCGTTGTTCCATCGTGCCATTCTATTTTGAAGCCCTTTCCAGGGCATGTATGTGTGTAAGAGTGGGTGTTTTGACTGCAAACCAACACACCAAAATCGTCAAGTGGGAAAACATTCAACTAACAGCCCCGAGGCCCAACGTAAACATTGCGATGCCGGCATTTTCGGGGTTTTTCACATGCAAACAGATTTTCAAGTTCATGGCGCGTGGTTCTTCATAGAATGGGATAGTGGGACGGAGTTGATTGTTCTTTGCCTAGGGAATGACACCTAACTTTGGCTGAAATGGTTGTAGAAGGGGATTGTTGGGTTTTATTCGTAAATTTCTTTTGTTAAATTGTTCTTAACTAATTTGAGCTAGATTCGTGCTGAAAAATCTTCATTTTGCAACCAGTTGCATAAACTACTATTTTAAATGAGTTTCATAGGCCAACATTTTCAACCAAATTCCCCTAACTTCCAACCAAAGATTACCTCAAAGCCCCGACAACACTAATGACGGGAACACACGGATTGTGTACAAACAATTTCCTTCTGTCAGCACCCATCAAACCACGTGTCGTTACGCGCCAGAACGATGACGGTTGGGTTTTTCGGTTTGTGGGACTGTTGCTGCTCGACTTTGGTTTGACTGTCGGTTGGTTGGAGCGCCGATGATGATGGATGGCCCCCCGACCTCGGTGAGTCGGCCCCCGGTGGAAAACAAAACTTTGTCCACGGGAAATTCAACAGCTGCCGCTGGGACAACACGTGGAGTGGGTTCTGTACCGGGGGAGGAAATTTGAAGTTTTCGGGTGGGAATGGCCATTTGGCCCTCGGGAAATCGTTAGCGGGTTTGTTTTGTTGATACGTAATCATTGTTTGTTTGTTCGGGGAATAGTTGCTGCAATAACAGTTTAACTTTGAAGTTCAGGTTGTATTGTTCAAGAAAACGAGATTGAGTACAGAATGGTTTGAAACATTCGATGCAAAGCAAGACTGATTTTGCAACTAAAGTGAAATACACTTCAGCTCCAAAACCGCTGAAATTGCAAAGTTTTTCGTAAGGTTTACTTATTTTAAAAAGCAATCCTCGTTTGAAGCCAGAGCAGCAATTTTCGGTTGATTTCGACCATTTTTATTTGTTGTATTTTTTTATTTGGCTCAAGCTTTGTGGGGCCTTCCCTAAGACCAAAGAAGCCATTTTGTATCAAATCTGTAACCTTTAAAGGAATTTTCTGATCAATTTGGTGTCTTCAGCAAAGTTGTAGGTATTAACGAGGACTGTTCAGAAAAAAGGACATGGAAAAAATCTTGCCTTTTTTTGAATATTTATTTTAAATTGTTTTTTTAATTTTCGAAATTTCTAAAAGTGTCCACGTGGTTTATGAAAGGTCCCTATGTTTTAGGGGACCAAAACCAATTTTTTGGTTTCATACATATTATTTTTTTGACCTCGTTTTTTATGTAAATTTGAATTGGCAATCAAAAATTGCTTTACAGATATTTTGATAAAAATGTCTCATTTTTTTAAATAAAGCCACCAAAAGTTTGATTTCTGCGGAATATTTGCAGTTTTTTTTTTTTGATTTTTAAAAATAGTGATCATGAGTTACCATTTCTGAAAATGTTTTTTTTTAAGTTCAAAAACTTTACTTTAAAATTGTCTAAGAGACATTGCACAGTGGTCCAGATTGCAAAATTTAGTGAAAAATGGATTTTCAGGAATATTTTTGGGATTTTTTTTTTTGTGTCTTCTGGAAAGCTGTTGTGCTTGCCAATCCAAACAACTTTGTCGAAGACACCAAAATTTTACCTCGCAATCTACAGTGTCTTGCGAACCTTCGTGGTGAACGGACACTAGAGCTGCGGTATTTTTTACTACCTAAGCTCAGAGTTATTTCAAAACAAAATTCACAGTCTTTTTTAAGACTACCTGAGTTATTTTCCAAAATTCTAAACAGTCTTTTCAAGACTAACCCCACCTGAAATTTTGTTGTATTTTACAAACGAAGCCATCTTTTTAAGAGAACTTTGCTTGCAAAATGCGTCAAAACAAAGGTAAACGCAAATCTTCTGAAGATTTGGTCGTTACGTCGGTGAAGCGTTTGAACGCTAAACCGGCTAACGGAAACAGAAAAAGAAAACAGCCTCTTCTGAGGTCTGATTCTGATTCTGAATGTGAGGTCAATCCTCCAATTCCATTGACAAACAGTTTCGGTGTTTTATCCGAAACTGATGACAAGGAACCTTCTCCTCGTACTGAGCTTTCTGCCGTCGAGAAACGAGTAAAGGCTCCGCCAATTGTAGTGACTTCCGTCTCCGATTTGGCCAGCTTTCGAACGCAACTGAAGAATTGCAAGGAAACTTGCAATTTGAAAGTTTCGTTCCAGCTTGGTCGAAGAGGAGAATGTCGCTTGTTGACGGAATCTTTACAAGATCACAAAACTTTTGTTGGTTATTTGAAAAACCACAAACACAATTTCTACACGTATGAGACCAAGAATGCTCGGCCATTCAAGGCGGTCTTGAAAGGTCTCTCCAACGACTTGTCGGTAGATGAGATCAAAAACGAACTTAAGGTGTTGCTTGGCTTTGCCCCATCCCAAGTAATACCAATGAAGAAAAATCAAACGGGAATATTTCTCGCTTTGGTTTGACTTCACAATTTTATCTGATTCATTTCAACAGAAATGAAATCAACAATTTGAAACTTTTGGACAAAGTTCAGTTTTTGTTCCATGTACGGGTAAAGTGGGAGCATTTTAAGAAACATGGCGGTAATGGCCAGAATCTGACCCAGTGCCGGCGTTGCCAGGCATTCGGTCACGGTACTGATCATTGCGCCATGGTTCCAAAATGCATGGTTTGCGGGGATTCTTCTCACGACAAGGACAATTGTCCCGTGAAAGAAGTCACCCAATTTAAATGTGCAAATTGTGGTGGAAATCACAAATCAAATTTCTGGGATTGCCCCATCAGAAAAAGGTTTTGGATTCTCGTGCTAAGCATCAGCCGAAATCCAAACCGAAATTTTCTCAAAGTCAGGTTGTACCTGCATCTTTAAATCAAACGTTCGTGCTGTCTCACTCGAACAATTCTAGAAATACCCCTACCGTGGAAAAGTTAGGTAACAACAATGGCATTTCTTATGCTAACGTCGTTTCGGGTTCATCCACGAATTTTAAATCCTCTACCAATTTTCAAATTGGGCAGGTACCTCAAATTTCATTTGAAAATTTTTCTGCTGGCAACGCTTTGGGATCTTCTGATCTCGGCGATGTTACGTTTGAAAAATGACTTTTTGCAAAACTCACTGTTTGGTTTGATTCAAACAATGAGTAATGCTACATCCATGATGGAAGCAATCCAGATTGGATTAAAATTTGCGAATGATGTTGTTCTTACCCTGAAGTTTAATCATGGATCTAAGTAATTCCATCAATATTATGAATTTTAATGCTCGCTCTTTAAAAGCGAAAGAAAATGAATTTTTCAACTTTTTACGAGTTCATAACGTGCATGTTGCTGTTATAACCGAAACATTTTTAAAAACTGGCACTTATTTGAAAAGTGATCCAGATTATAAAGTTATAACTAATAACCGAATGAATCGAAATGGTGGTGGAGTTGCAATAGTTATCCACCGTAGTATGACTTATAGCACTTTACGTGACTTTAAGTTAAAAGTTATTGAAAGTTTGGGCATTGAACTTGAAACTTCTTTTGGAAAAATTATGATTGCAGCGGCATATATGCCTTTCCAATGCACTGGGGAAAATAAAAATTATTTCAAAGGGGATTTGAATAAACTTACTCGGCATAGATCTCGATTTTTGATCATCGGTGATTTTAATGCCAAACACCAATCTTGGAATAATTCAAAAGTAAATTCCAATGGTAAAATTCTATTCAGAGATTGCACTTCTGGTCTTTATTCGATTTTATACCCGAATGGGCCAACTTGTTTTTCTTCTGTTAGAAATCCATCTACTATTGATTTGGTTTTGACAAATCAAAGTCAGTATTGTGGTCCTTTAGTGACTCATGCTGATTTTGATTCTGATCACCTTCCAGTAACTTTTTCACTTTCCCATGAAGCAGTTACCAGACCCAATAGTTCTGTGTTTAATTACCACAAAGCTAATTGGGACAGGTATCAGCATCATATTGAGAATAATTTAAATCATGATTTTGTTTTAGAAACCAAAGCTGATATTGATTCAGCCTTGGAATCTTTAACTAATGCAATTTTGGATGCTAGGAATATTGCTATTCCTAAAGTCCAAGTCAAATTTGATTCTCCCATTATTGATGACGATCTTCAGCTTCTGATTCGTCTGAAAAATGTTCGCCGAAGACAGTATCAACGTTCTCGTGATCCTGCACTGAAGCGAATTCAAAAGATTTGCAAAAGGTTATTGACCATAGATTCACTCTCCTGCGAAATGAAAAGTTCGCAAGAGATGTCGAACAAATTAAACCTTATTCCAAACCTTTTGGAAACTTTCAAAGGTTCTTAAGAAACCTCAAAACCCATCCCTTCTTTAAAAGATGGTGATAATATTCTATTAACTAATGGGGAAAAAGCTCAAAAACTTGCTCAGCAGTTTGAGAGTGCTCATAATTTCAACTTGAATGTTTTGAGTCCTATTGAAAATCAAATTTCAATAGAATTTCAGAATATTGTTGAACAAGAATTTTCATCAGATGAAGTTTTTAATACGGATCTGAATGAAATAAAATCTATTATCAAAAAATTTAAAAATATGAAAGCCCCTGGTGAGGATGGCATTTTTTACATTTTAATTAAAAAATTACCAGAAGTAACTTTAAGTTGCTTGGTCAAAATTTTCAACAAATGTTTTGATTTGGCATATTTTCCCAGTAGTTGGAAAAATGCCAAAGTAATTCCGATTTTGAAACCGGATAAAAATCCTGCTGAAGCCTCAAGCTATCGGCCCATTAGTTTGCTTTCATCTATTAGTAAATTATTCGAAAGAATAATTCTTAATAGAATGATGACGCACATTAATGAAAATTCAATTTTCGCTGATGAGCAGTTTGGATTTCGCCTTGGGCATTCAACTACTCATCAGTTGTTGAGAGTTTCAAATTTAATTCGAAGCAACAAATCTGAGGGCTATTCTACTGGCGCTGCTCTTCTAGACATAGAAAAAGCATTTGACAGTGTTTGGCATAAAGGTTTGATTGCGAAATTGAAAAGGTTTAATTTTCCGATTTATATCGTGAAAATTATTCAAAATTATTTGACGGATCGTACTCTGCAGGTATGTTATCAGAATAGCAAATCTGATCAACTACCTGTACGTGCTGGCGTCCCTCAAGGAAGCATTTTGGGTCCAATTTTATACAATATTTTTACTTCTGACTTGCCTGATTTGCCCCCAGGATGTCAGAAATCACTTTTTGCTGATGACACAAGCATCTCCGCCAAAGGCAGAAGCCTTCGTGTCATCACAAGAAGATTACAAAAAGCTTGGATATTTTCAATTCTTATTTGTAAGAATGGAAAATTACTCCAAATGCTGCAAAACTCAACTTATTATTTTCCCTCACAAACCAAGGGCTGATTTTCTTAAACCAAAAAGTCATCACATTATAAAGATGAATGAGGTAAATTTAAAGTGGGAGGATCAAGTGAAATATCTTGGACTTGCTTTTGACAAAAACCTTACTTACAAGGATCACATTGAAAGTATCCAGGTTAAATGTAACAAATATATTAAATGTTTGTATCCACTTATAAACAGGAATTCTAGACTTTGTCTCAAGAATAAACTGTTAATTTATAAACAAATTTTCAGACCTGCCATGCTTTATGCTGTGCCGATCTGGACAAGCTGTTGCTTAACCAGGAAGAAAAAACTTCAGAGGATTCAGAACAAAATTCTGAAAATGATTCTGAAACTTCCTCCCTGGTTCAGCACCAGTGAACTTCATCAATTAGCCGAAGTTGACACTTTGGATGTTATGTCCAATAAGATAATTGATGCATTTCGACAAAAATCATTGCAGTCTTCAGCTGCATTGATCCGCTCTTTATATAGTTTATAAGTTAGTTTTAAGGTATCCCTTTTCCCTTTTGTACATGTAGGACCTCCTACATTTGAAATCACTGAATAGCGAAAGCTACAATATTTCATGAATAAATGAAAGTTGCTAGTATTTAAAATTGAGGTGAAAAGTCATCGTTTGTGATTGGACACTCAATAATATTTTAACTGAATGAATGTACATGGAAAAGAAATTTGAATAAATATAAATTAAAAAAAAAAACCTCGCAATCTACGCCTTCTACGACCAAATTTATAGAAAGCATCTGAGCAAACCTTCATAAATCAGATTTTTCGAATGTAGAAATTCAGGGTTGAGTTTTGGAGAAAAGTTAGGTACGAGGCACTTTTAAAACTCTAAAAACGAACATTTTTATTTTTTGACAATTTGGACTTAAAGGTCAAAAGTTAAGCTATTTTAAGGTAAAAAAGATGCAGATGTATGGGACCACCCTAACGAAATTTGAAAACTGTCTAACTAAATGTTTTTCCATGTAATTTTGCCCGCTGAATCCGAATCTGCCCTTATAATTGAGCTAAAGTGTTAACAAAACGATTTTCGTTATTTTTTGGGTTTCTATGATAACATTAGATAGAAACCCAAAATATGAACAAAAATCGATTTGTTGTCACTTTAGCTCAGCTCTGAGGGCAGATTCAGATTTATCGGGCAAAACTACCTGCAAAACATAAAGTTGGATGATTTTCGAATTTCGTTAGGGTGGTCCCATACACTTTTCCCTTGAAAATTAGACATTTTTAAATGAAGATATTTCGAGTTAAAGAAAAATACCCCTGGGATTTTTTCAACGTTTAAAGTGCTAGATCTCCTCTTTCAGATGAAACCTGGCATTTAAAATTTGGCCTGCACCTTTTTGAGATATTTGAGTTTCAAATTTGCATCTTTTTTACCATAAAATTGCTGTATCTTTGGACCCTCAAGTCCAAATTCACATATCGAAAAATAAAAATGATTAGGGTTAAAAGGTTAAAAAAGAAATTTAGGGTTAAAAGATTAAAAAAAAAACGATTTTTTCCAAAAATCCCTATTTAAAAAAACCATACTTCTCTATCACTCAAAAGTCGCTCCTACAACATATCAAAAAATCTCGAAAATTAAAAAAATACATATTTAGGAAAATTGAGTTTTTGTAAAAAAAAAATAATTTAAAAAGTCGACAAATTTTTTTTCCTGAACAATTTTTTTAACAGTTTCCAATACCTAAAACTCTAAAATCAAAAAAATATGTATTTTGGGAAAATGAGTTTTAGTGAAAAAAAAGTTGATTAAAAAATCTACATTTTTTTCCATGTACCTATTTTTTTCTCAAAAGTCCTCAACACCTACAACTTTACCGAAGGCACCAAATTGATCAGAAAATTCACTCAAAAGTTACAGCTGTTTGAATATTTACATTCCATTTTCGTATGGACAGCAGCCAAAATTGTATGGATGAACCAATCACACAAAATAGCTATTTTGGTCATAGGGAAGCCCCCCACAAAGTTTGAGCCAAATCAAAAAATACAAATAAAATGCATTTCCGGTTTTGGTAGAGAATTGCTCAATAGCTTAGTGATGGTACATTTGACGTTAAAATAAAATTTGAACACCATTAATCTGATTTTACCAATTTCATAGTTTTTGAAGACCGTAAACTGGGGTCAATCGGGACACATGTTGCGAATTGGGACCGCATTTTAAACCTTGTTGGAGCACAATATTTTGATTTTTCCCAAAATATGGGGGATTTTGATGAACACTACCTTAAATGCCAATAGTTTGAAAATTGACTAAATCTCATCCCTTAGAGGGGGTGACATTGGGTCAAATTAAATTAAAATGATGCTCAAATACAACGATATGGTAAAAACAAGTCATCCAACAGTGTTTCTTGTTCGAGGGAATCGTATTGACATGCTACAATATTTGAAGAAGAGATTTTCAAACATTTGGGTAGTTTTCGAGCAAATCCAACAAAAATATTAGAAAAATGAATTTTCGAGAGGTCAAAACCGTACCTCAACTTTAGACAGCTGCCAAAATAACAGAATTTGTTCTAGGGACGAGATTTTTTCAGCAAAGTCATCTTAAGATGTCCCCTACACAACCCTTTTAACGGAATTCAGTTTCATTTAGAAGAATCTGAGAAATGGTAAAATCCGTGAAAAATCATTTTGATTCAATGTCACCCCCACTGACGGTATCAAAGTTACCCCGGAATTGACAATAAGAATTTTCAACTATTTTTTAAACACAATTAAAAAAGCTTTTTTTAAATAGTGCATGAATCTTAAGTGGACTACCCCAGTACATAATTTAAAAATAATAATCTTGATACAAATCTTACCAGTTGGAAAATATTTCAAAAATGAATTGAAATCCTGTCAATGTTACCCCAGATTACGGTACCATTTTTATATGGACAACTGCCAATAGTGCATGGAGACTTGTATGGGTGAACCAATGACACAAAATGGCTTCTTTGGTCATAGGAAAGGCTCCCACAAAGTTTGAGCCAAACAAAAATACAAAAAAAAAATCCATTTCCGATTTTGGTACAGTATTGTTCAGAGGTCAATTAAAAATGTTAAACACAATACCACTCTTAAAAGCATTTTAATTTGCTCAAAAGCTGTTCATAATTTTCGCACCAACAGTGATTACCTCCTTTCATCGCCATCATATTTTGTTAACCACTCTGAGTTAATGATATCGTTTCTTTTTTTTTTCGTGAGCCGCATTTCAACACTCTCAACCCACGCAAATTCAATGCATAATTGATATGTTTCGAACCATTCGTGCATTTCTGAGCATCAGGACGAGCAGAAAAAAAAGTATGCAAACCACGTGTGTGGATGTGATATTCCGCTGAGATCCTTTACGCATCAACGCGTGATGAGCATTCAAGTTGTTGTTCAGTGCAGACAAACAGGTTTTACTCAAATCATAATGAATGCATAATTTTACCTGCTTACAGCAGCAACAACAAACACGACAAAAGTGGGTATTGTTGCGGGTACTTGTCCTTAAAATTAATGACAATGAAAAATACAGAATGTTTAAACTGAACTGATAAGAAAACCAACTCACACAACATTCCATGTAAAATTACGTGAACCTTTTTCACCGTGCACTTATCACTCAAAACTTTCGTAACATTTGATTAAATCTGGCTTTCGGCACCGGTTAGGGGTGAACCTCTTGCACGTAATTTTGCGTCCCCACGTGGTGACAAACGAAGGGTGAGAGAGGTGGAGATACTGGAAAGGATGTCAACCGACAATTACGTGGTACTTGCAAAGGAAAGGCATCAATTTCCCCCGGGGGGGTTCAATGCGGTGCTTGTTTTGTAGCTTACTTGCTCATCAGAGTTTGTAATGGGGATGAGTGTGTGTGTATATTTATGTTTTGAAACGTGAGACTGTTATTCTTGGAAATTGTCACTCTTGGAAAAGGGGAACAGGATAGTTGGGATTGGGACCAGCTGATGACCCTCTGGGGAGTAATAGTTCGGTCAACTGGCGTCAGGTCAGAAGATTTGATGCTATAAAGACATAGTAAGAGAATTTTAATTACATTCAGAGTTAAATTGCAATCGATTGGATTTTGGCTGAAGGTCACTTAAGTTGTTTTAGTTAATATTTCAAATATACACACTTTTAAAACGAAATAAGAACGTTCGTATTCCCGGTGTGAGGAATTTCCCGAAAAAAATTAGCTATTCTCGACTAAACTTAACCAAAACAGGTAGTTTTCAGATAACCAAAGTATTTAGCATTTGAAAAACATTGAATTCACCGAATTGGAGTAAATTTGTGTCCAACAAAATACCTCAATCAAGTCGTTAATAAAGACTTGTTTAGTTAATTTGCCTGGATCACTTTACACGTGAACAGTTCTTACGACTTAAAAAATGGTACAAGAATGGCTACTTCTGACTAAAAATTTAATTCCCAGAATACATATTTTTTTTAAGTTTAAATTTTTTTTATATATTTGAGAACAAAAAAATGCTCTGAGCCAAACTGAGTGACGATGCAAAGTTTTGTAAGGGAACATCCATAAACCACGTGGACACCTTAAGGAGAGGGGGAAGGGGGTCAGCGATGATCTACGCTTACACGCTTTCAAAAAATATTTGTTTTGTATGGAAATTGTCCACGACGGGGTGGGGGGGGGGTCTGAGAATTAAAAAAAATGTCCGCGTGTTTTATGGATGGCCCCGTACAAAATTTTGCATCATCACGCATTTTTCTTTAATTTTTTTTTTTGCAGTATAAAATGTTGTTGGTAAAATGTATTAACTATTCGTTTTGAATTTGCGATTTTTAAAGGTTATTAGGAATAAAAAAAAGGCACTTCTCAAAAAGATATGTTTCGAAATGGCTGAGAAAATTTTCAATATTTTTTTCTCTGGAATTTTGAAATTCGGGCAATTAGTTTCTGAGATACAGCTTCACAAAGAATTCAAATAGATTAAAATAAATTTCTCTAAGCGTCCCCTTATTATCCTTTTATTTTTAACTTACAATATCTCGGAAACTGTTGGTCTTAGTTTCAATATTAATAATTGAAATTTTCATTAAAAATAAATTGAAGCTCAAGCAACTTTTGATAAAGTTTTAATTATTTTTATTTTTTTCATAAAATTATTTTATTAGGTCCTTTTCGGTGCTGGGACCTGATTAGGACCGAGTTGGCTTTTGTAATTACATTTTACTTAAAGCTAAGAGTAATTACAGAGGATCTTGTGTGTAAACGTTAGTGGAAGGGGAGCCGATTAAAAGTTTTAATTAGATTAGAATTTCCCTAATGTCATATTTTAGACCAAATTTAAAAATTTATGAAATATTTTTATGAAAAAGATCAGAAAATTTTGCAAAATGTTTACTATTGTTCTAGTTTCCTAGATATCGTCAGCTGAAAATTACAAGCCAATTATAAACTTTGAGAAATTCATTTGCGTATATCTTTTTTTCTATTTTGTTTAATCATTGCCTACAACTTTGCCGAACACACCAAATCATTCAGCATCCTGTAAATTAACGATTGAGTGCATCACCCGGGAACTTTTTACTAAAATTCAAATTTCTCGAAAAGGGTTAAAGTTTTCGCAAAACTAATCCCGACCGGGCCTAGAGGACATTTCAGAGTATGTCTTGTGCAAATATGAGCTTTGTTGGTAATCTCTAGCTCATAGAAATATGTAATTTGTAAACAACTTTTGATGAACGTAACATTTTCGCTAAGTTCCCCTTCGTGTAGCAGAAAACAAAACCATTTTTTGGGAAAACTGGTCCCGACAGGTTTTAGTTTAGACAATTCCTTCAATTTAATGTATAGAAAGTATAGCATTGTATACCAAAACTTACAGAACTATCCATTTTGTAAAAAAATCAATTTCATTTATGTTGGAATGTTTACGTTTTGACACAGCAAAGCGCTTGAAAAGGAAGTGCTGCCAGATTTTTTCCAACGAGATTGAATAAAGTTTTGAGCAATGTGACTTGAACAAAAACTTTTTTCCTCAAATGAACTCATTTTTTCAATTTTAAAATTTTAAAAGTTCATGTTTCTGGCCACTGTCATGACCAGGTGGCCACTTGGCCTCGCCGGAACCTGTTCCGCCGGATCCCGTGAAACCTGTGTGCGGTTATTTGGCGGATTGTTTTGAACCTCATTATGCTGCATATCAAATGCCATGAAATTTCTAAAGGAAATAAGTTTGACCATTTTCATGACTAGGTGGCCACTTGGCCTCACCGGAACCGGTTCCGCCGGATTCCGTGGAACCTGTGTGCGGTCATTTTGCGGATTGTTCCGAACCTCATTATGCTGCATATCAAATGCCATGAAATTTCGAAAGGAAATAAGTTTGACCATTTTCATGACCACGTGGCCACTGTCCTCGCCAGAACCGGTTCCGCCGGATTCCGTGGAACCCGTGTGAGGTCATTTGGCGGATTGTTCCGAACCGCACTATGCTGCATATCAAATGCCATGAATTTTCGAAAGGAATTTTTTTTGACCACTTTCACCGGAACCGGTTCCGCCGGATTCCGTGGAACCCGTGTGCGGTCATTTGGCGGATTGTTCCGAACCTCATTATGAAAATTTTTTTGACGATTTTGTCGAAATATTATCGAATTCAACAACACAGAGTTACCGGATTTGCTTACAGGATTTCTATCTGCGTGCCTACCAGCGACTCCACCGAGACATGACCCAGGAAGCGACTCCTACACCTGGACTGGGCCGACATTTATTTCCCCGTCCGACAGAAAGCGTGATCAGACAAATCTCGTCTCGAAAAATACCACTTGGACCTTCTGGGATCGAACCTAGGCCGACTGGGTGAGAGGCAACAACGCTTACCCCTCAATTATAAAATTATGAAATTATTAAATTATAAAATTATAAAATTATAAAATAATAAAATTATAAAATTATAAAATTATAAAATTATAAAATTATAAAATTATAAAATTATAAAATTATAAAATTATAAAATTATAAAATTATAAAATTATAAAATAAAATAAATAAATAAATCCGTCGGAACCGGTTCCGGAGTGGACAAGTGGCCACTCGGTCATGAAAATGATCAACATAGACTCTTCACAAAATTTGAGAACAATCGACATAAAAAAATTCTCAAAATTAATTTGAGTTAATAAAAATCAAACTTGATTTACTGGCAGCACTGCCATGATGAGCAAAAAAGCGCTCCCGGGCCATGCACTCTCCCCTTAATCGTTAATTTAGTGCCAATTTTGTTGTGAGTAAGTAAAATAATTTTTTATGCATTTGTACAATCTAAAACCTAAATATATTCCATTTAACTATTGCCCCCTGACATTGTGATCGGTATTTAATGTAGAATGTATTATGTTCAAAGAGTCCAGTTCCAGCCCAAGATAACATCAGGTAATTGTGAAATTTCTCGCTTGCATGGAATTTGGTATGTTTCCCGGGAATTTCCAAAATTAATTTTCTGAACCAATGTTTTTATACATGTCGTGAAAAAGTAAGTAAAAAAGTAAATCTTTCCCAGTTCCTGAGGGGAACACCCTTGAAGGGTATCGGGGCCGGCATTTACAAAGCGGATTCAGTGGCATTTTCATTCTCAACTTAATGTAACATGTTAAGGTTAATGTTAACATTCCATAGGTCCAGTGTGTGACGATACACTACCTTCCCCTTTACTAAGCAACCGAATCCAGAAGGGAAAAGATCGCCAGTTGTGTTGGTCCGAGATGGGATTTGAGCCCCGATCTACCGATTACGAGGCGGGAGCGTTTTCACTAGGCTACGTGGCTCGGACGTGTCGTTAAATCAAGTAGAACAAACAAATTCTATATAACATACATTGAACTCAACTGATCTTCTGATATTTTCACTTCAAAGCCTGTCAGTGTGATTCTAAAACAGCAATTCCCCTCGAAAACAGCAAGATTAAAAAAAAAAAGTTTTCTGATCGGGCTCCACATGTTTCTGGGGGTTCCTTGGCCAAAATAATTAAACCCGTATTTGTTTTGTTTGGCCATTAGGGTGACCTACGCCGTGTTTTTTTTTTCAGAAAATAATTTCTCCGAGCCATTTAATCTGAATTTATCTGTCTTAGACGCAAAAAAAGGTGATCAGTTTGGATGATTGGAAAAAATTGTAAGAAGCTTCAAACATCTAGCTTAACATTTGAAAAGGTCGTATGAAAACTTCAAATGCTGTTTTGAAGGTCTTGGGACCAAAGAGCCTATGTCTGGAAATATTTTTACCTGATTCCTCGGAAAATTTGAAAAATTGTAAACACATGAAGAACATCAATTTTTTGAGATGCGATTTAAAAAAAAATTAAAACTGGGGTTTCCGACACGCCACTCACAAAAATGGAAAAATGACGAAAACGGCAAAAAATCTACTTTTTTCACTAAAACTGCGATAATTTGGGACTTTTTATAACTTCTTACTTTTTTCCCAAATAAGACAGTTATAATTGAATTAAATGGCACGGAGTAGGTCACCCTAATGGCCAAACAAAAAATACGGGTATAATTATTTTGGCCAAGAAACCCCCAGAAAAATGTTGAGCCCGAAGTTTGTCCGATCAGAGAACTTTTTTTTACGAATTTTAATTTTTGTATTTTTTAATCTGGCTGAAACATTTTTGTTGCCTTCGGAATGCCCAAAGAAGCCATTTTGCTTCACTGTCCAGTGTCCATACAAAAATGATTTTTGAAAATTCAAAAATCTGTATTTTTTGAAGGAATTTTTTGATCAATTTAGTGTCTTCGGCTATGTTGTAGGTATGGATAAGTACTACACTGAAAAAAAATTATACACGGCAAACATCATTTGGTGATTTTTACTGAAAATCAGGTTTATTGGACCTTGAAAAAAAAATCCAAACCTTTTGTCGCTAAAACTTGTTTTGCAAAAAAAAAAAACAATATTTTTTTCAATTTTCTGATATGTTTTAGGGGGCATCAAATGCCAACTATTCAAAAATTTCCAGAACGGTTAAAAAATCTTAGACCGAGTTTTGCATTTTTGAAAAAATAAAAAAAAATCAAACCATTCACATTAACGACTTTCGGGTCTTTTGTGGTCTCTATTGCAAGTTTCTGCTCGAACCTATGAGTCCGAAAGCTTGAATGGGGAGAGCACCCAAACCTCTTTCTACTCCAAGGAACCTTCCACCCCAGTGTTTGAGCTGACGACCTTCGGATTGCGAGTCCAACCGCCGCCAGCGATTCCACCGGAGTAGGCTTGGTTTGATGCGTTGTTTTTACTTATGGCAGAGACGACTCCTACACCTGGAATGACTTAACGGCCTAACAACCAAGGCCGGGACCGACATTTAACTTCCTCATCCGATGGAAGGTTGCAGCAGATGGGAATCGAACCCAGAATCATCCGCTTACAAAGCGGACAGCGTAACCATTCGGCCACGCACTGCCACTGCATTTTTGAATCAATACTGATTTTTTCAAAAAATCGAAATGTTGGTCGCAAAATTTTTTTCCTACTTAATTTTTTGATGTAAAATCGAATTTGCAACCAAATAGTACTTTAGTGAAATTTTGATAAAATGCACCGTTTTCAAGTTATAGCAATTCTTAAGTAACTTTTTAAAAAGTCGCAGTTTTACATTTTTTTTTAAATTAGTGCACATGTTTGTCCACTTTTGAAAAAAATGAAAAGCTGAGAAAATTCTCTATATTTTGCTTTTTTGAACTTTGCTGATACGATCCTTAGTTGCTGAGATATTGCCATGCAAAAAAAAATATGTTTGTTTGTTTTTGTTTTCTATGTCTTACCAAAACAACCCACCATTTTCTATTCTCGATATTTCAGCAACTAAGGCTGGTACAAATATTCTTTAAAGTTTTTGTCACCCCCTCCAAAATTGGGCCGAAGAATCAGGGGGCAAAAAAAATATTTTTACAATAAACTTCAAAATTTCAATGAAAATTCAAGTGCAACCAGCTGAAATCAAATTAAAATACATTCTCTTGCGTTTAAAATCATTTTTAGCACGTTTGGGTTTATTAAAAAATCTTAAGATTTTTTGAAAATTTTCGATGCAAAATTTTTTTTTCATTACAATTTTTGTTTTTGTCAGATCTTAGATTTTTTGAAAACTCAAATCAAACCATCCACATTAACGACCCCCGGGTCTTTTGTGGTCTCTATTGCAAGTTTCTGCTCGAACCTAGGAGTCCGAAGGCTTGAATGGAGAGAGCACCCAAACCTCTTTTTACTCCAAGGAACCTTCCACCCCAGTGTTTGAACTGACGACCTTTGGATTGCGAGTCCAACCGCCGCCAGCGATTCCACCGGAGTAGGCTTGGTTTGGTGTGTTGTTTGTACTTATGGCATGGAGACGACTCCTACACCTGGAATGACTTAACGGCCTAACAACCAAGGCCGGGACCGACATTTTACTTCCTCATCCGATGAAAGGTTGCAGCAGATGGGAATCGAACCCAGAATCATCCGCTTAAAAAGCGGACAGCGTAACCATTCGGCCACGCACTGGCACTGTTTTTGAAAACTAATGATTGCAAAACAACTGAACTAGTGTAAAATGCATTTTAAAACACTTTTTTTCGTTTAAATGTGAAGACTATGGCTTGTTATTTAAATTTTAATATTTTTTTTATTTTTTTTGCCCCCCCCCCCTTGACCTCGGCCAGGGCCGAGGGAAAAAAACTTTTTTAAATATTTGCATCGGCCTAATGGTCCGATTTACAATCTTAAAATATGAAGCATTCGTGAAATTTTTCGATCTTTTCGAAAACAATATTTTCAAAAAAATTAAATCAAGACTAACATTTCAAAAGAGCGTAATATTAACCCTTTTAAAATGTATGTCTTGATTTAAAATAAAATAAAATATTTTTTTCGAAAATATCGGAAAATTTCACGAATTTAACATTTATTCGATAGTTAATATTTTTTAGTAAGGATTAAAATTAACTTTACCAATCGTCAATTTGACGTAGTTTAGTCAATATGCAGAAACACAATTACTATCAAAGTCAAAGGTGATTAAAATAACAACTTTAAATGGAAGTTATTAAAATAACAATTGAAATGGATGGACTGTTGCCTTCAAGGGGGTCGATGTCAAAGATTTAAAAAAACGTGTTCAAGTGGTTTATGGATGGTCCCTAACTATTGTACTTTGACGTCTAATTTTGTGGAAAATTAACAAATTAACTTCCCATTGATATATAACCCGATTCCCTCTTTTACATCTATCAAAAAACCAAAGGGAAACTTTCCATCCCGATGCTGCAAGTGTCAATTTGATAATTGAAGGGCAATCTGCAGTCGTCGGGCCGGGATGTGCTATATGATCCCTAAAAGGGGGAAACAAAATGCATCAATTTTCCTCCCTGATTCAAGTGACTGTAAATATGCACCCAACAAATAGAAACCTCACAGTTAAATATCCATGAAAGTTGAGGGTGTCGCCCTCAATTTGAGTAATTTGTTATGTTGGCTGTGTTTGAGTTGTGATGAATATTCTTCTTTGGGTCATTGAGTAATAAATATTCCACTTTGAGATCTCAATCTCGCCCTTGTCGGTTCCCTTTTAACAACTGTGGCCCGATTTTTGACGGGAATGAAACGGATTGGAAAACAACGGTAAACAAATCTAAACAAACACACAGGCCGAGCTGAACCTTAAGGATTTTTTTCGGAGGGAGAAAGTTTCAAAGTCGTGAGAAGGGCTCGAAATGCAACATCAATAAATTTTCTCCGTTTTCCTTTCGGAAATGTGTATTTCTTTCTCGTCGCTCTGCCTTTATGAGGTCGCAGGACGTGGAAGAAGGCGGCATATTTTAAGTATTTGAGGTTTTTCTCGTCAACGAAGAGTGTGTGTTCCCGCGTTTGAAGTGGGATCGAATGTGAAGAAAGAAAAAGGGATCAACTGCTGTGAAAACGAGGGCAATAAATTAATAAATCTTATGGAGAACGAAAAAACTTGTTCTGATGGCTGAAATGGAAAGCTTCAACAAATCTTTCCTAATTTGCACAAAACAAGCCACATTGACTAAATTACGAATACACATTTCTTAAATAACTGAATTCCAACTTCAAGTCAATTTCAGAAATATTTTCAAATTAAGTCGTTCAATTTTACGCTAATCGTCACGCAATGATCACATTCATGAAGGTCCACATAACCATCCATAACATTCTGCGTGTCCATCGGACGCCTGGTGAACCCGATCAAGAATGCATCAGGCAGAAATAATTTTGCTAATTCAGTTTATGTGTTTTTCATTCTCTCTCACTTCAGGGGGCCCGCTTTTTGGCCACCAACAACAACCATCAGGTGCACTTGAGATGTGCACTTGCCTCCGGTGCCTGCGACGTTCCACCAGCTGAATAAATTTTGGCCAAATTTTGAAAGCTCTTCACGTTTTGCCAGTTCAAAGTTTCCAGGTAGAATCGAAAAAGAGCGAAGAGCCCAGAATCCGAGGACCTGTTTGTTATTTTTTTTCGCTTTCCGTTTATTCTTTCCTTTTAACTTTTTCGAAAAGTTTGCCTCCTCTTTTCGTCAGCGAAATTTGTGACCAAGAAAAACAGAACCAGACTGGTGCAACGGCTTTGGATCGATAGTTTGAAAAAAGTTTGCCTTTGGCTGGCGAGATTCGTGGCAGACAGTAATTTGGCTGTTATTTAGCTAATCATTATCTAATAAGTGAATTGCTTTAGTTTAATGTTTGTACTAACGTAAAATACTGAAGCCTTTTTTACAAAATCCTAATGCAAAAAAATCATTGAGCTGAAATTTAAAAAAAAATTACAACGAAAATTTAAAGCCTTGCCCTAACTTAATTTTTTAATCATTTTCTGTTATCTTTCTTGAACAATGAATAAGTCGGCTTTCATCAAAAAACTTGATAGTTCAACAGTTTTTTGTTTAAAGAAAATAAAAAAATAAAAATAAGAAAGCAACAAAATTACACAAACAAACAAACTTTTTCTACCGACATAAGTGAGGTGAGTTTGAAAAGAAACAAAAATCTAACAAAGTCTTTAAAAAATCTCAGTGAGAAATCTTTATATTCAAGATTTATTTTTGCATTTTATTTACATCAAATCTAGACTTAAATATTATCGATCTGAAATATAACATCCACATAGATAAATTAATTAATGAATAAGTCGGCTTTCATCAAAAAACTTGATAGTTCAACAGTTTTTTGTTTAAAGAAAATAAAAAAATAAAAATAAGAAAGCAACAAAATTACACAAACAAACAAACTTTTTCTACCGACATAAGTGAGGTGAGTTTGAAAAGAAACAAAAATCTAACAAAGTCTTTAAAAAATCTCAGTGAGAAATCTTTATATTCAAGATTTATTTTTGCATTTTATTTACATCAAATCTAGACTTAAATATTATCGATCTGAAATATAACATCCACATAGATAAATTAATTAATGAATAAGTCGGCTTTCATCAAAAAACTTGATAGTTCAACAGTTTTTTGTTTAAAGAAAATAAAAAAATAAAAATAAGAAAGCAACAAAATTACACAAACAAACAAACTTTTTCTACCGACATAAGTGAGGTGAGTTTGAAAAGAAACAAAAATCTAACAAAGTCTTTAAAAAATCTCAGTGAGAAATCTTTATATTCAAGATTTATTTTTGCATTTTATTTACATCAAATCTAGACTTAAATATTATCGATCTGAAATATAACATCCACATAGATAAATTAATTAATGAATAAGTCGGCTTTCATCAAAAAACTTGATAGTTCAACAGTTTTTTGTTTAAAGAAAATAAAAAAATAAAAATAAGAAAGCAACAAAATTACACAAACAAACAAACTTTTTCTACCGACATAAGTGAGGTGAGTTTGAAAAGAAACAAAAATCTAACAAAGTCTTTAAAAAATCTCAGTGAGAAATCTTTATATTCAAGATTTATTTTTGCATTTTATTTACATCAAATCTAGACTTAAATATTATCGATCTGAAATATAACATCCACATAGATAAATTAATAAATCTGAATACAAATCCTAACGCGAATCTTGAATTTGATTTTAAATTAATCGATACTTCACGAAAGAGTGTTTAGATTGTCAGAAAATTGTAACATTATGAGTAGACAAGTTATATATTTCGTTACACGCTAATTACAAAGCATTGAAATTTCTCGCCAATTTTACGATATCGTAAGCTGGGGTAACAATAATGGCCGTTGTGACTTTCATAGGGGTCATTCCATCTGAAGCGGAACAGCATTTGAAAATTACCCTCTCCGATCCTGCTCAAATTTGGCAGGGCTGTTGATACTATCAAAACATGCAAGAATCCCGAATTTCATCCAAATTGGACCACCCCCTCCATTTTTGTACCTCCCCAAAAAATCGACTTTTTGGCGATTTTTAAGCAAAACCCCTATTTTCAAACGGCGATAGCTCAGGAACCACAAATCATAGAAGGTCGGTCTTAGACTCAATTTTGAAGGAAATTGGACGTAGAATCCATTTCCGTGATCGAAATTTTGATTAATTTATTTTTTCTACCTGTATTGCGCAATTGAAAACTTTAAACGGCCGTATCTCAAAACACCCCAACTTATTTTTTTGATTTGACCTCACCATCGTGTTCCCCGGCCAATTTTACATAAGAATCACTTATCGACAGAAATGAATATGTTTCGTTCCAGAGATATCGAATTTTAAAGTTTTGTGTTTTCGAGATTATCTACATTAGCTTCATTCGCCGCATCTGCTAGAAGCACACAGGCGGACTGATCAATAACTGCTACCTGGTCATTTATTTAAATAATATTTCATCATAAATAAACTTTATCAAATTGGGCAAAAATTAACTGTATAACACTGTAGGAAACTGGAGTTTAATCGCGAATGTTTATCTGCTTAAAAAAATTAATTAGGTGAATTTCTGTGCTAACCCACAGGACAGAGCAATAACGACACACAGTAAAGGGCAGAATTGGATTCCGACGAAGCGAGCAGGAAAATGCAATTAATCTTGTTAGTAACACTGAACAATAAGTGCACGATACATTATTAAGTAAAAAATATGAATTAAAATGAATAAAATTTGTTGATACGTTGTACTCTAGTGAAGGACGATCACAAAAGGAAAAGGATTTCTGGAAAGTATAAAACTGAAAAATGTAAGAAAATCACAAAGTTTGATCTGCTGCAAAGCGGCTAATTCCCCAAATTTAGTTGCGATGATTTCGACACCGTCCGAGCAACAGTTTTTTTTTTTCTTCTTTCATTCTTGGATTCTTGGAACACCATACGGCTGCTGTCCTCACGTATTAGGATTTTTTTTAAATTAAATGTACCTTGACCTAAATCATCTTTTAATCAAATGGAGCTGGCTCACAATATAAAAATTGATTTAATATGATCAATCTTTTAAACCATAAATCAGATTTGCCAAATTATGGTAAAGTGTCAATAATAAACTTCAACAATAATAATAATAATAAAGCAGGTTTTGTGGTTTTTGCTGAATGGCACTATTTTGCCACCGCCCATGATAAAGGCCCTAGTCATGGCCTCGGAGGTACTCTAAAACGGTTAGCAACACGTGAAAAAACGGTGCATTCAAAATAACCCAATAAATATTTCTATCGCAAATGGATTGATGGAATGGATTGATGAAGGTAGGGGAACAGCATCTAATTCCAGCGCTCCTCTAATGTTGCAATATCAGCGCTTTGGCATTCAATTACAGCTGATTAAAAGCGCTTTCAACTGAAATGGAGTGATAAATAGCCCAATAAGAAGTGAAGAAGCAAATTTCTATCAAAAGTTTTGCAAAATTTGTTGTTTGAATAGTGAAAATGAGCAAATTGGACGAAAATATGAGCGAGGACTTAATCTGCCAAACATACGAGAATTTCCCCTATTAGCCATTTGAATAAATATTTGCGTAAAATTATAAAAATATAAATTAAATTAATCATCTCCCAGAACACCAGGTAGCAGTTATTGATCAGCCCGCCTGTGTGCTTCTAGCAGATGCGGCGAATGAAGCTAATGTAGGTAATCTCGAAAACACAAAACTGTAAAATTCGATATCTCTGGAACGAAACATATTCATTTCTGTCGATAAGTGATTCTTATGTAAAATTGGCCGGGGAACACGATGGTGAGGTCAAATCAAAAAAATAAGTTGGGGTGTTTTGAGATACGGCCGTTTAAAGTTTTCAATTGCGCAATACAGGTAGAAAAAATAAATTATTCAACATTTCGATCACGGAAATGGATTCTACGTCCAATTTCCTTCAAAATTGAGTCTAAGACCGACCTTCTATGATTTGTGGTTCCTGAGCTATCGCCGTTTGAAAATAGGGGTTTTGCTTAAAAATCGCCAAAAAGTCGATTTTTTGGGGAGGTACAAAAATGGAGGGGGTGGTCCAATTTGGATGAAATTCGGGATTCTTGCATGTTTTGATAGTATCAACAGCCCTGCCAAATTTGAGCAGGATCGGAGAGGGTAATTTTCAAATTTGCACTTTTTCGTGCACAGTTGAGATGGAATGACCCATAGGTTTGAGATTTTTCCGCAAATGGTACGGAATGGTCTGGAATCAAACCGACCTTGCTAGAGAAGTGTTCTATGTACTTAATGAATAACTTTCATACAATTTGGAAAAGTTAAAAAAAATAGTTAACCAAAGTTGAGAGAATGTTGATGTACAGAAATGTTCTTATATTCTATGAACAAACACAAGGGGTGACATTGGGAGAGATCGGGTCATACAAAAATGTCGAAATTTTTATGACCTTATCTCACCCCCAGGCCCAATGTCATCCCTGATGATGGTATTTTAGGGGTTACATACATGTAGAAAATCACAAAATTTCATCTTACAGAAAATTTAATAAATCCACAAAAAGATGATTTTTTATCACACCTGAATGTTTCATGAAGATATTTCATTATTAAACTGAGTAAGAGACGATTAAAGTTCAAAAATTTGCCAAAAATTCAAAAACTGACGCATTTTTGAAATCAAAAACACAAACATATTTTTATCTTTTTTAAAAATAAACTTTTTGAGATATCGTGGCACCCGTTTTTTTGAAACTGCTAACTTCAAATAGCTATCTCTCGGCAATGGTATAACCAAATGTTTTCGAATTTGTTTTGTTAATAGATGCAATTGTATGTTTCAATGTCCTGAAAATAGATTTAAAAAATAGTTTAAGTGTTAACTCATATCAACTCCGACATTTTTGACGATTTACATGTATGTAACCCCTCAAATGCCGATTAGGAATTTAAAAACACGATTTGCGTATTAAAGAATATTCAAAAGGTTGAAGAAGTAAGGACTACGAATTGAAATTAAATTTGATCTTCTCAGAATGATTAGTTCTTTTATTGTCCTGTTCTTGAGTTTAAATAGAGATGGTTTAAATAAATCAAAACTAAAGTTAAACACTCAAAACTATACTTGTGCCTAAAACAACATGTTTTACCATTATTGTTTATTCACTTATACTACACTGAACCATGCTTTAGTAAGTAAAGTAAGTAAAAACGCAAAGTAAGTTAAAAATAAAATAAAGGATACAAATATGCTCAAAAAATCGAATGTTCAACTAACCTTTTTTAAATGTGTTAAAATAACCCCACAAAAGATGTCCAAATTAGCCCATATGGGTGTCCATTAGGATGTAACAAAAATTACTTTTTGGTGGGCATTCAAGGGTTTGTTTCGGTGGGCATACTAAGCCCAAATCCAAAATATGAGCTTGATTGGACGTATCAGGAGCTGGCGCTTTGCATTTGAATTTAGCCCGTGAAAAAAGATTTTTTTCAAAAATGACACTTTTTGAGGCAATTTGGCCACTGAAGCATTTATTTTCAACATCATTGGCGTGTATGCCAGATTCTTGGTAACATTGAAATTTAGAGCAACCTGGAGCTCGGTACAGACCTTCAAAGTTTGGCATTTTTTTTTCAAAAAATCGGCCCCGGCAAAAAAGATACGCCTTGCGACGCCCATGACGCCATTTGATTTTGCTTGTCATTTTTACTCAAATATCCTCTAGTACCATCCATATTCCTTCATAATATCTATGCAGCCTATGTGGCAGAGCAATTTCCCTCTCCTACATATTTTAAATGGCCTAATTTTCAACTTTGAGAAGAGGATAATATTCTATAAATATGAAGTAGTAGAATTGTAATGAGGTTTCAACCTGTTTTTTATTATTATTATTTTGTTTACTTTTCATGTCAAATGGGATTTATTAAACAATTTTTGGTCCTTTTTGGTGCTGGGACCTGGTTAGGACCGAGTCGGCTTTTGGAATTACATTTTACTTAAAGCTAATAGTAATTACAGAGGTTCTTGTGTGTAAATGTTAGTGGGAGGGAAGCCGATTACAATTTCATGCATCTTATGAAAATCAATCAAAAGAGAGAAAAAAACACATCCTCAATGCAACACCTGTCGTCAGTTTGGTTAAACTTTAACTGCATATTTCCTTTCAGCTCCGAGATTGGCGCGAATAGTTGCGAATTTCGTCGCTTTTCAGTCGCTTCAGAGAGAATTTGCCGAACGGACACCATCAGGTAGGTATCAGAGGTGTGTAATTAGCGAAGGAAGCCACTGAAAGGCAAAAGACAAAGTGAGGATGCTGTGAGCATCAACTGTCTTGATGGGATGGTGGGCCACCGCTAATTTTGCACAGTTATGTCTTGTGCCAGATGGTGCCATTTGTGGAGGGGTTGACGTTTCGTTTTTTTTGCTTAGAGGACACTTTATGGGCTTCGAAAGAAATGCGATGAACAATAAAGTCGTTATTTTTGCAATTAGAGTTTAATCTTGTATCGGACTACTCCTTCCATTTTTGTACCTCCCAAAAAATAGACTTTTTAGCTACCGTAATCTGGGGCGAATCGGGACTACAGTCTGAATAGGGACAGCAGTTTTTAGAGTACCTCAAGTTTTTAAATTTGGAAATGGATGTACACATTTTATTGGTCTAAGTCTGCTCTAACCGAAACCAACCAGAAAAATCAAAATATTGTGCTCCAACATGGTTAAAACTGCTGTCCCAATTCGCCCCATGTGTCCCGATTGACCCCAGTTTACGGTATTTATTATTGAATGACTTATTTTCAAACTCCCTAATTTGTTTCATTTATCCTGAGAACAATCTTGATGATTATTCATGATACAGCCCAGACTCGATTATCCAAAGGCTCGGAAAAATTCCACTTCGGATAATCGAATCACGATTTTTTTATGTCTAATTTTTGGTTGTTGAGCTTAAGTATGATCCCTAAACTACGCTAAAGATATTTAGAATTTTTATATCTAAGATGGCGGCCAATATGGCGGTGACGAAAAATAAAAAAATGCTTTTAATTATTTAATAGGCAATCAAAAATTCAAATTTGACTAAAATATGGTCACCGAACTCGAAATTTGATATTTAAAACAAGAAAAAGAAAATAAAAACGAAAAAATGTTTTGTTCGTGATTCGATTATCCGAAGTCCCATTCGAATAATCGAACTTCGGAAAATCGATACTCCGGATAATCGAGGCTTCGGATAATCGAGTTTGGATTGTAGTGGGTTAAAGTTAAAAAAAAAACAACAAAAAAACTGTAGAAAGCGATTTCGATATTTTCTTAAATTAATTAATGGAGCTTTTGCAAACCAACCATACAGAAAAGCGATGTCATTTGACGCAAAATTAACACATTTTAAAATTGCTTTCCCATTTTTTACTTTTCTTCGTGCTATCTTGTCTTCACCTTTTGACCTTCACAAAACCCCAAAATTCGATTCCAATCCTGAGATATTCAATAAACGAAGAAAAAGATTGAAAGAAGTTTCAATCAGACATGCATCCGCTCTAACTCCGATTTTAGAAGAACTTGTTTGGCATTTCACGTAGATGATACCCAGCATGTTGTGCCAGTGATTAGAGTACGCTAATTACGCTTGTCTTTAAGGCTCCCGAAGACCCTGAGAGATTATTTTGAAACCCAACTGAGATACAGGGTAAGAACCCTTAATTGCACTCAAAGAGCTTTTAAGAAGTTCTTCTTGAGAGCTTAAGAGAACATTTTCATGAAAATAAAGTTAAAATCAGTTTTTCCAATGAACCAATGTTTTCTACACAAGAGGTTTTTACCTGGCGATAAGCATAACATTACTTTAAACGAAAATGACATCTAGAACAAGCTGAGTGCCGTTAAAAAGAGCTCTTAGTGCCGATGCATGTCTGGTTTCAATCTTGTCGTGTTATTTGGACACACCCTGAAAATTGCTGTAAGTGCGACAACTGGTCAAAGGGTTTCCAGGTCAGAACACGTTTGACACACGTACAAGCCCGACTGCCGTCAACATTTGTAGTTCTAACTCGGGACTCCGGCAGCCAAATTCAACCAAACTTCAGGACAATGCACAGATTGGTCAGCCAAACAAAACATGTTTATTATTGTTTGCATTGCGTGCTCTATTTTTTGTTTATTCAAGGTCAATCATTAAAACGCATTTTTCTCGGAACGTCAAAAAGCGACGTGCGACAAGATAGCACGACAACGTCGATATGATAATGGTTTTGGAGAGGGTGATGGTCAAATTCGCGAAATAAAACAATTGTTTTCACTGTTCTGTTTTGTTTATTATCGTTCAACATGGGTTAGCAACCTAACAAATCATTACATTAGGTAAGCTTTCGCATCTACCACGAGCATTACTGTGATTTCCAAATAAAAGAATAAATAAATCAAGGCGAAATGAGGCGTTCGTCAAAAAATTAAACCAAAATTCATCGATTAGTTCCTCCGACCAACCGAAGATAAAGCAAAAGGCATTTTTTCGATCTTCCAGTGTTAAATATCAACGTAATACCTGCTTCATTTCTTCCTCTCTGCGCCTTCGATATTCCTACTGTAAGGGTTATGATGAACACGAGTTTGTCATTATGTCAAACTATTGTTTTTCAAATAGTTTCGTCGCGCCGCGTAACATTCTGGCCGTTTGGCATAAACTCTCTAAGTTTCTAGTTTATTAGTTAGTCTGCTGTTTTATCGCATGATATTTTGTTTGCTACATTTTTTAATAGCGCTTCCAGATTCTTAAACAACATTTTAGCAACAATTTATTTCGCCTGTTTGCGTTCTCAACGCTACACAACACGTTGTATTATTATTAAACGGTGACGCCCATTCCCGGCTTGGTTCCTAGCACGTCGCTCAGCTTCTGCTGGTACATGGCCAGCGTGTTCTGGTCGGTGACGCCCCGGTTCTTGCAGATCAGGTGCAGCGCGTTCAGATACTGCATTTCGGTGAACTGCGAGCCCTTTTCGATGATTGAGGTTAGGATTTCCTGTCGAAGCGAGAGGGTGGGATTGTTAGTATAGAGGGTAAAGTAGATTCCAGCAGAGCTTACATCCGGCTCCAGGTAGAACATTTCGTAGAATGACCGCGCGTAGTCGAGGGCCACCTCCCGGGAAGCGGTAATACTGCTGAGCGTTTGCTGCAGGGCTAGGGCGTTGCGGCACATCCGCTGGACGCCGGCGTGGTCGATGAACTCCATCGAGTTGGCGGCCATTATGAGGATGCGGGAGGCCAGGTGGGCAAGGCCCTCGAACACGTACTGAAAGAAGAGAGTTCGGGTAATGCTTGTGGGTCTTTTTAAAACTAGACCTTGAAATATTTCATTTGACAGTTCCCAGAGTTTTCTACTGGTGTTAAATGTCAAATGAAATATTTCATAAGTCTTTCCAAAACTCACCTTGGTCTTCCTCGGATGCAGCGTCGAACTGAGCGCCTCATCCATATCCGACAGCACTTTGGTCAGCTTCAGCACCTTCGCGTCTGGCTCCAGCGAGTCGTTCTTGTTCGGGTTGTTTGCCTTGAACTTGTCCGACGGGCTGGACTTCAAATAGTGGAAGCACTGGACACGCACCTCCAGGTGCAGCACCAGCAGGCACGTATTGGCCAACTCCTCAAACTCCAGCGCCAAGTTGACCAACACCTTGATCATGCCGTCCTTCACGACGATCGGCGACGCGTTCATCCCACCGCTCGCCATCAACCCGTTCACGATCGGCTTCCGCAGATCGTCCGCAAAGTCCGTAATCCGACCGGCGAACCACTCCATACTTTCCTGCAGGATGGCCAGCTCCTTCAGGACTCCGACGTCCGACAGGATCTCCTGCTGCGAGATGCCACCCTCGCCAAGATTGCTGGTGAGCATTTCCGCCTCGCGGACGTTGCGCTGCTGGACGGCTGTTGGACTTTCCTCCTCCGATGGTTCCGCCTTCATGTGGCGCTTGCCGCCGGACTGTTGCTGGGCTCGATGGCGAGCGTTCGAGGATTTTAGGTCTGTCCAGTTCGGGAGAGATCTGAGGAAAAGTAAGAAAGATTTCAACTTTGAAGAAATGAAACATTTCAAAGTGACGTTTCCCGCTAACGCTGAATTACGACAACAACCAGCTAACGCTTGCTTAATCGCTTAACATTAAAAATTTAACTCACTTCAGAAACCGCGTAATATCGTCGTCCTTCAGCCAGGCCACGCTGTAGATCCGCTTGTCCTCCGTTTCCGGCTGTACAATTCCGCGGTACGCCGCCTGACATGTCTCCCGGTACGTCTTCAGCAGCGAGCACACCATCTTGAGCAGCTCATCCGAGTACGTGGGCAGGTCGAGTATGAGCTTTTTGGTTTCCGAGATTCCTGTAAGTTTCGAACCTTTGAATTTATGGTCTTTTCGATATATAGTTTTGACTTACGACTCTCGACGAGCACGGTATTCTGGAGCAGCGGTCGCGTCAACCCTAGCCGCTTCATCTCCTCGGGCGTGATGATCGAACGCCACGCGTCCTGCGTCTTGGACAGCGATTCGATCGTCAACTGCAAGTTCCGGTTGTGGCCTCGCGCCAGATAGGCATCTTTCACGTAGTTTGCCAAGAAGGTGTTCAAACTGCACAGTTGGCTGAAAATGGGGAGTGGCGTTAGCCCATGTTAAGAACACCTTACAGTAGAGTCTTACCCCGATTTGCACTTCATGAATCCCTCGATCTCGTGGACGTAGCCCATCATCGGAAGGTAGATCTGTCGCACCAGTGCGGCATCCGGCGTACAAACCAGCTGACGCTCCTGCTTCTTCCGATCCGGACCCAACCCCGACGCCGTCTGCTTGCTAAAGCTCGAGTTGAGCAAGTTCTGGCCGTTACCGCCAGACGCGTTCAGCGCGTCCTCTTTCGCCGTACTGTTCGACACGTTCGACGGATTCCGGCGGTGTTCCTTCGCGCTCGTGTCCGGCTCCAGCAGGCTCGTGTGCGAAGACTTGTCAAACTTGAACATCAGCTTCTTGCCCTGCACCTTCCGCCGGCTGAAGAACGTGTTGATGTTGGTGGCCTGTTCGGTGAACTGCGCCCGCATCAGCTCGTCGCTGCTGTCGTTCTGGATGTCCAGATAGTCGGTGAGTACGAGCTTAAGGACCGCTTGCGCTTGACCCCAGTACTCGATCAGATCGTACGCCTTTGTCTGCGATAGGTTGTACCGGTGGATCACGTTGTGGTAGTTCTTCAGCGTTAGCTGGTGAGCAGTCGCGATCAGCTTGAGCTGCCGGAACACCAGATCGAGCAGCTCGAGGATGGGAATGTTGCGCTCTGGAAGCTCTTCGGAGTTGTTCGACGGGCCGTACTGCTGCTGGTACGGGTTCTGATGGTGCTGTTGCTGGTTCAGCGTGATGATGTGATGCGTGGACTTGGTGACGATCGTCAGCAGTTCGCTTTGCATTTGTACTCTTATAGACTGCAATTGACAGAGCGGTTGACAGATGTTTTATTTGGTAGTCGATTGAAACAACGTTTATTGACACGACTGTGCTGCTTGGCACATTGGAGGTGACAGGGGTGACAGAGCTCAAGACTTACCTCTATGGATTCAGGCACTTTATTCAGCAATGCAAAGCACTCAATAATGATTCCTATGAAATAGGTTGAATTGACATCCGGATCGAGCAGGTCAGTGTCTTCGATGATTTCACTCTTGTCAACGTCGAGGTAGCCTACAACAAGAGAGTTGTAATGACATAAGTTTCGAACGCAACTTATCACTCACCATTCTGTGCGATTTCGAACAACGCCTTCCGGGCTTTCGTGTTGGCCTCCATCCGCTCCGCCGATCGTCGCAGCACGTTCCGCTGAAACGGTGAAGCACCGGCAACGTGCTGACTGTTCCGGCCGGAACCCTGCCGTTGGAAGCTCTGCAGCACATCGCCGGTGCTCGAGATGTACAGATGTTTGTTCAGCTCCTCCAGCAGTTTGCTGTACAACTGTTGCCGCTTGTTCTGGAAGTCCTGCCGTAGGTCGTTCAGCCCTTCCACGTCCTTCAGCGGACCCTCGGTGGTTTCGATCGACGACATCAGCAGCTTCGTCGCGTGCAGGTAGTGCTTCTTGGCCATGAAGGACGCCAGCTGTTGGGGAGTTTTGCGCAGTTCGTTCACCTGATCGAGCATCTCCAGCACGTACTTGTGCTGGACGGCGTCCGTGTACAGCTTTTTGAGTTCCTCCCGCCGACAGCGCAGCAACTGCTTGCACGTCTGCAGGTTCTCCTTGACCACGTGGATCCTTTCGCGCGAGCCGGTGATCTGGGTGGAAACCTTCCCGAACAGCTGCATAACCCGCGTGAGGTCGCCATCGTTCTGCGACACGAGCTCGTTCAACCGCTGGTCAGTCTTGCGGAACTCCTTCTCGATCTTGAGCTTCTCGCGCTCACGCTGCTCGTTCGTTTCGCTCGCATCGAGGGTTTTGATGACCGAAACCAGCAGCCCGCAGCCACTCTGTTGGAAAAAGGAGGAATTAGCATATTTTCTTGGATGTTAATAAGCTCTACGCCATTCCGGTTATGTCTGTGACATAACTACACCAATTGTATCAAGGTTAAAGGTTGAACTGATGTCAATATTGATATCAAGCCAAAAATACTA